>NW_027361732.1:49402500-50002500 GCF_039654945.1 Dendrobates tinctorius
TTGAATCCTATTGTTCTGCTCTCAATGGCGTTTTTTTCTGCTTTGATCGGATCGTGATCACAGAGGAAAAATATTGCAGCATACTTCAGTTGTATGCCAAATTCGGATCACACACATCCATATAAGTCTTCTGAAAAAAAAAGCATCTTGATTGTGCATTCTGATTTTAATGGGCTCTATGTATTGTCTCGTCTTTCATGCCTCACATCAATGTGCAGCAGTGGGAAAGACTTATGAGACTGTGTGTGATGAGGGTATGCATTTTAGGCCGGTTTCACATTTGCGTTTCAGGGCGCAGCAACGACCTGCGCATGGCCGCCACTAAGCCCCGCCCCCTGCCACGCCTCCGCTGTATGCGTCCTGTGTCCCCTATCTTTATCACTGGGAATGCAGGCCGTGCGCAGAATGCATTTGGCGGCGCATGCGTCCTTTTGACGGTGCGCCGAGCGCAACCAAATTGCAACAGGTTGCGTTTGGCGCTGGTCGGCGCACCATCAAAAGGACGCAGGCGCCACCAAACGCATACTGCGTACGGCCTGCTTCCCCAGTGATAAAGATAGGGGACGCAGGTCGCATGCAGCATCATGCGCCGATAGGCAGAGCTACCGACGGAGGCGCGGCAGGTGGCGGGGCTTAGCGGCGGCTGTGTGCAGGCCGTCGCTGCGCCCTGAAACGCAAATGTGAAACCGGCCTTACAGAGACAGTTTTTGTCAATTTCTGTTTTTCTCTCTCGCCTTCTTTCATAGCTTTATGGAGGTTTATTGTTTTGCAGAATAAGTTTGGGCTATGACTAACATGATTCACTATACCATATAATGTACTGAAAAAAAAAAGAAAAATAAATCAAAATGGAGTAAAATGGTGAAAACCCCTCACAATTTTACATTGTTTTATGTGTTTCTTTTTTTCAATGTTCACTGTGTGATAAATATTACCAGCAACAACATTATCCTGCAAGTCAGTACAATTAAAGTAATACAAAATTTTTACTTTTTATATTTTACTGACTTTAACCTTCTCACAAATTTTCACATACCTGTACTGCAAAATTTGTGTCCCTGCCTTTGATGCAGGCTCACACACCGAGTCCACTTCTGTGCCCACGCTTGATGGCTGATTTAATTAGCCATCATGTGCCTTTAACAGCCACAGGTGGAGCAGAGCTCTGCCCGCTGCTCTTAGCCTGTTTAATCCTACTGTCTATCCCTGATAGTGGCATTTAACATGCACTGGCAGCTGGGAGCTCTGCAGCACTGCCTCAGCAAAGTGACAACAGGCTCTGCTGATACTAATTTGTCTTTTAGACAAACTGTACACCACGGCAGAGTTGTTGAAAGGAACAACAAACTGGACAGATATGCGATATATGTCATAATCTGGTGGTGGCTGTGAAGCTTGGCAAGCTCACACACATACCATGCTTGGCCCACGTGCTCAACTTCGTGGTTCAGCAGTTTCTGAAAACATACCCAGATTTACCAGAGCTTGTGGTCAAGGTACGCTGCCTGAGTACCCATTTCCGAAAGTCAGCAATAGCTGCTGCTCTGGCGGTGCTGCAGCAGCTCATGCAATTGCCAGCTCACCGACTGATGTGCAACATGACCACGCACTAGAACTTCATACTGCACATGCTGGCAAAGTTTTGTGAGCAGCATAAACTACTTGCTGAACACCAGCTCCAACATGCCCATCAGTGTTCTGGTCAGCCTCCGCACATAATTGAAGAGTTAACATGGATGTCTGATATTTGTGCAGTTCTCCAAGACTTTGACGACTCTACAAAAATAGAGAGCGGCGATGAGGCCATAATCATTTCAACAATCCCACTTCTGTACCTACTTAAACGGTCACTACTCACAAATAAAGCTGAAGCTATGCATGTGGACCTGGTGGAAATGGAGGAAGACATGAGACAGAGAGATACTACTCAGCCCAGCCTCATCTCACCTGCTCAGCTCGGATTGGGTAACAATGAGGAGGAGGAGGAATAGAAGCTGGTTGCTAGCACAACAAAGGATGATACCCACACAAGCTTCATCCCGTCTTTCCTACGTGAATGGACTGAGAAGGGGAATGAGGAAGAGGAGGATGGAGAGTCATCATCATGGTGGTGACAGGGAAGTGTTGGCTGTAGGGAGTGTGGCATATATGGCACATGCTCATGGGAGCAGTATCACACTAAATGCGAAAAGAAGGTTGGGGTTTCTTTTCCCTTGGTGACCTCCACCACACTACCATGAGTAAGGGTGCAATATTTCCAAACTATATCTAACAATGCACAGGCCCAATGTGGCACTGATATCTCTGTACATACCATTGACTGGTGCGGTCTTTAATACTTATTAGACATTCATGTTTCTCCATGGTAGGAAATATATTCTAGGTCTATACTATGGCAAATAACTCCTATGGCAAATAACTCCTATGTTTTATTCTATGTGTTATTTCTATGATATATTTGTTCTCAATAAAAATTGTTACATTTTGACTTAAAACTCCTTTGTCTTCTAATTGCGCCATATTAATTATAGAGTGTCAACTTACATCCACATTTATGTATGGGATTTAACTCAATCATTTTGGATAGTGCTTATAATGTATCTAATGAATCTATTGCTACTTAAAATGGTGTTAACAGAAGGCCATTGTGGTACATATGTTGAATTATTCCCATCAGACAACACTTGAGGCAGGGGGAAAGCTTCCTTGACCAACCAAGAAGGAGAGGCGAGGGAGATGTACACCAGGTGCAGCAAAGGTAGGGGTACACTGTCAAAGGCCTGTGCCAATTTCATGACACCATCCCAGATTCCAGGCCCTGATGAGCAGGTATTTTTGACAATGAGGGAAACTTTTTTAAAGATAGTCAAGCAATACATGACCGACAAAACTCCCTAATTCCTCTGTGACCTTCAGTTATTGGGTCTCAGAGCTGGACACCTGGCTTGAGCTGTTGCTTTATGTCTTGATGTGCTTCACTGCCATTAGTGTCTTGTCTGAGCAGGTTTTTGGTGCCACTGGGGGGACAAAACACACAGGCACTTTCGCCTATTAACAAAGTATTAACAGGTTGACTCTGATAAAAATGAACAAAGCTTAGATTAGCCCCAACTTATCCGTGTCATGATCCAGTGTTGGATCTGGCGGTATTAAAAGCACAAAGTGAACTTTTTTTACTTTGGAAAGTTCCAAGGTGTCTTGACTGTCCCCGGTGGTGGTGAGTGGTATTGCACTTTAGGGTTTTTTGCACTTAATTATGGATCAGGTGTGACACCCTATAAAGGTGTGCTCAGGGGGTTCACTCACTGCCTGTGATATTGTGAGTTTGTGTTCACTCTGTTTTTGGAGCGCCTGGATGAAGGATGGAGCTGGTGAGGAGTCCTGCGCAGCTTAGCCAGGGGGGATGTGTTTCAGCTATGGTGTCTGGACGAAGGGCTGGCATGGCGTGGTGGAGTCGCAGTGATGGTGTCAGCGGGAAGTGTCTGCATGGGCTGGTGGAGTGGCGACTATGGAGAGTGGCACTCACCATGTGGGACTTGGCCGCTGAGCTGGACTCAAGCATGCTCGACTTCGTGTCAGCAGCTGAACTCATCCTTGGGACTGGTTCTAAGCAGCTGCAACTGGTGTTGGACTCTGCTCCAAGGTTGCACTAAGGTGAAGGATCCTGTTATGGTGATGGATCCGGGTGGAAGGATGGAAAGGGAATTGGAGACCTCCTGAGCTCCCCTGAGCCAGTGTCCCTGCACTCCTAACGTTCCCTATGCCGGTTTCGCACCGGGCGCCGCACGCGTACCTCAACGCCCTAGCTCGCCCTGACCCTAAACCCTCACTAGGGAATAGGTCGGTGCGGAAACTAATCCCACCACTGCACTAATAACACACATGAGGAAAGAGACAATACAGGGGAAACACCACTTAGCTTTGCTCTGTTGCGTGCGCTCCTAGCAACAGAGCCCTCCACCTGAGTGCATCTTCTCCTCCACCCGGATCCATCACCATAACAGGATCCTTCACCTTAGTGCAACCTTGGAGCAGAGTCCAACACCAGTTGCAGCTGCTTAGAACCAGTCCCAAGGATGAGTTCAGCTGCTGACACGAAGTCGAGCATGCTTGAGTCCAGCTCAGCGGCCAAGTCCCACATGGCGAGTGCCACTCTCCATAGTCGCCACTCCACCAGCCCATGCAGACACTTCCCGCTGACACCATCACTGCGACTCCACCACGCCATGCCAGCCCTTCGTCCAGACACCATAGCTGAAACACATCCCCCCGGCTAAGCTGCGCAGGACTCCTCACCAGCTCCATCCTTCATCCAGGCTCTCCAAAAACAGAGTGAACACAAACTCACAATATCACAGGCAGTGAGTGAACCCCCTGAGCACACCTTTATAGGGTGTCACACCTGATCCATAATTAAGTGCAAAAAACCCTAAAGTGCAATACCACTCACCACCACCGGGGACAGTCAAGACACCTTGGAACTTTCCAAAGTAAAAAAAGTTCACTTTGTGCTTTTAATACCACCAGATCCAACACTGGATCATGACAATCCGTACCATCGGATCACAGCAGCACACAGTGTTTTTAATCTTCAATATTTAAATGAGGCCTGCCAGTTGTTGCCTTCAAGGGTCTATGAATGATCCTGCTTATCTTTTTTTGACTTTGCACTGTGTGCAGAGCCTTTATAAGTGTGAGAGTACCACAATTACAGTTACTTAAATATTTGAATGAGGCATTACAGTTTGTGCCCATTCTTGTCTGGCTTTGCACAGTGTGCAGAGCTTTTATGAGTAGCACAGCTACAATTTGAATGAGGTACTACAGTTGTTGCCTTCAAAGGTGTATAAATGACCTGCTTGTAATTTTTGGCAGGTTTTGCACTGTGTGCAGAGGTTTTATGAGTATAGGAGTTCCTCAATTACACTTTATTCATGATATTTGAATGAGGCAATACAGTAAGTGCCTTCCAGGGTTTATGGATGACCTTGCTTGTAATGCTTGGCAACCTGTGCACTTAGTGCATAGCCTTTATGAGTCTACGAGTACCACTACATGACAGTTTGAAGAAAATGTATATTAGGCCTTCCTTTATGTCCAATACAGGATGCATCTGAGTCCCTTTTCTATCTAATTTTGGCAGTTCTTGCTTCCTTCATAAATTAAACTGAAGTTTAAATTATTTTACAAACATTTCAATTTTCCTTGACTTAAATTATTATTATTTTTTCAATCGTTTCTAAATTTTGCCTTATAAGCAAGTCATTATACAGGAAGGAATGTTTCTTAACATTTTTTTTTCTGCCATCCAATTTTGCTTCGATTTTGAATGTTTTATTGACAGTCCTTAAAGTGGAGTAAAAGTGTGACACCATTGATCTCGGCAGTGATCTGGGCTTCAAGGATGCCTCCAGGGGTCATCCCCATGCTGTTCTTATTCCATTCAGCACTTTTTTCCATCCATATTAACAATTTCACTGCCCCCCTGACCTCCTTGCTCTGATTTCATTTCCCATTGACTCCCATGATTGAAACGAGTATCTGAGCATTAGGAAATGCTCGGTTCGAGTAACGGGCATCACGCGTCAAAACATTTCGAAGTACAAATACTTCTTCATCAGGACAAACCACAAATGAAGAATTATGTGTACTTCCAAATGTGTTGACTAATAAAATCTGCATTCAAACCTTTTCGGTCTCCTAATACATCCTGCACCATTGGCAGTGTGGATTTATATCGACTTATTTTCTGTCTCGCATGTTACTCCATATGTTGAATCTGCAGCAGCCAAGTTTTTCAGCTAACATATCCCACAAGGTGAGCACATCCTGATTTTTAACTTTCCTTTTTAACCTGGCTAAAACCCCATTGTGCTCATTATCATTCCAGTTATTTATCTATTCTTTTGACATACATGTATGTCACATGTTGTGAAGAGGTTTAAATGAGATAAAATGTAGCATAAATAAGGAATTATTTTTATGCCTCAATAATGTCTAGAAAAAAATTATCCAGAAATATTAGGCTAGGTCCACTAATACAGTGGTCTCGGGCAAGCACTGCATTGAGGTTTACACCAGAATCCCCCCAAAAAATGTAATGAAACCAACAGAGTCATTGTGTAAACTATCGGGCCTCCAACTTGGCAGTATTTGTCTTTTTTCAGGCATGTACAAAAACATGGTTTGCCGACTACTTTGTGAATTACTTATTTTAATGGGCACTATGTAATGCTTAATTTCTCATACCTGTCAACATGCAGCCATGGTGAAGAATCAGGGATCATGATTACATTGATAGACTTCAAACTTTTATTGGAGACTCTCTTTCAGGTTTATGAATATGGTAGTTATTAGTTTGCTAAGTTTTTGTGCATGTTTGAAAAAGACAAATACTGCCAAGATAGAGGCTTTATTGTGTCAATAGTGACTTGGTCGGCTTTATGTACCAATGGCTTTGTCGAGTTTCAACAAGATTTTTGGGGATTCCAACTGAAACCCTGACATGGTGCTCTAGAAAAGACTGTATTTATGTGAACCTTGGCTTAATCTGTCCAATTAATAGATGAAAGATGACAGATAGATAGATAGATAGATAGATAGATAGATAGATAGATAGATAGATAGATACAAAAGAATGCAGAAATCTCTGTAAGCACTACAATGTATTGAATTATTGAATATATGGCATTTGGACAGCATTACTGCTATATAGACTACACTTATAAAATGAAGGCACATGAGTATGCCAATTGCGCTACCAGCCGCAGCAAGGTATACCTTTCTTTGATGGTACCCTAAACCTAATTTTTATGAAAACTGCATGTCCCAGGCTAAAAGCATAGAGATTTAAATGGCAGGTAGGATCGATCACTAATTAACCCCTTCACGACATGTGACGCACATGTGCATCATATGTCTTGTCCCTGCCTTTGATGTGTGCCCACATGCCAAGCTTATTTAAATAGCCATCATGTGCCTCTAACAGCCACACTTGAAGTGCAGCTCTGTCCATGGCTGTTAACCTGTTAAATCCCACTGTCAATTTCTGACAACGCCATTTAAAACACGTCGCTCCACACTCCCATCAGCGTGCCCATGTTGTGATCACAAAGTGCCAATGGGTTGTAATGACAGTCAGGGATCTGCTGATAACTCTCGTGCCTGTCATTTTGATCCTCAAGTGAAAGCCGGCCCTCAGCTGGAGTTCATAAGAGATCGTAATTTTCTCTATACATGGCAGTGATGCATCGCATCTTCCCCAAAATGGTATAAGTAAAAAAAATCAGCTCAGGGCACAAAAAAATAAGCCCTACACATAGCCCCATATCCTGAAAAATGAAAACATTTTGGGTCTCGGAAAATGGTGACAAAAGCAAAATTATTTTTTAATTTTTACAAATTTCCACATTTTTTTCACCACTAAACTAAAAAAAAAACCAATACATGCTTGGTATCTATGTGGCGCCCCTGAGGCTCAGTCGCCACAGAGGTACTGCACCTTCTCCTAAGGTGCGGTGCCCAACCATCCTGGTAAGTTGGGAAATCCTTTCCACACTCCAACACTCGCATCCCACACAACAGGGTAGTTCTGCACATCGCCCTGAGGTCCTTTCTTCTCCTATATATTAGGAGCACCTCTGGTGGTTCCCTGCATGGAGCACTGGATGTGTTGGGAGGTGGGTGGAATTTAGATCCATATAATGGATTGGGAAGGTTTAGAATCACGGGTTAGTCTGGCGGGAAGTCAGTCTGGGGTGAGTCCCAGAGGAGAGAAGGACAGTCAGTCAGGAGAGTCTGAGGACGGGTCCGAGGAGAAGGAGTGCTGCAGCTGCCTCAGTGATCTGAGCCAGCTGGCACGGGAAAGGAAAGAGAAAGAGAGAGACGTAGATCTGTAACCTTAGCATCCATCAGAAGGAGAGACCAGTACCGAGCGAAGGAGTAGAGAACAGAGAAGAGGAGTGGGTTGGAAGAGGAACCCTGCCTATAGGTTCTCAGCACAAGGCCGGGGCCCGGTCCCCGAGGTTATATGGACACTTATGGTTCTCATAGTAGAAAAAGACAGCAGGATGGCACTCACCGTTCTCTTGAAATGATTCACTTTATTTCATATTAATAAAGCATAGGCAATGGCACGGGAGAAATGCAAAAAGATGGACGACAGCCGTTTCGTGCACAATGCACTTTAACAGGTCACACCACGAACTGTGAGTAAAGCTTTGAAACTGCAAGCTTTGGTGTCCTCCATTCCTTCACCGCTATCACCTTCAGCACCGCTACATCTGGGTACCAGCATCTACACCATCCTGCACTTCTCCAGAGCCATTGCACCTACACTGCCCTGGGACTACATCTCCACCTGTGGGGAGCTGCACCATCTTTGCTGCACCACACCATCAGTCCCAGCGGATCTGCATGCAGCGTCGGCTTAACACCTCCCTTCCCAAACACCACAGGTGGCGTCACGAACTACTATTCCATTAACCACAAAAACCAACATTGATATTGGGCACCCAGGGCAACGGACTGGGTCACCGCCGCCGCGACACATCCCCCCTGACACCGGCCCGGTACCGAGTACCCCACGGCCCTGGGAGGGCGACCCATCTACATACTTGTACTGACATGGAGAATCATAATGGCAGGTCAGTTTTACCATATAGTGAACATGGTATATAATAAACCCTCAAAACAACTGTGGAGTTGCATTTTTTAGCTGAATGAATGATGTTATTCAAAAATCAGCTAGTTCCACAAAAAACCCTCATACGACTATATTGATGGAAAAATAAAAATGTTATGGCTCTTGGAAGAAGAGGGCGAAAAAATGAAAATAAAAAAATTAAAATGTAAAAGTGCCTTGTCATAAATGGTTTTAAAATAGCCTTATACTGGTGGGAGGAATGTACAGTCAGAAAATAAGACATCCATTCAATAGTATACTACAAAAAAAACTGCCCAGCAACTCCTAACAACAAGTGTGAACAGGTACAATCGACTATGCCTGCATAATATACAGTACAAACAACAATACAGCAGCACTCTGTAAGTCATAACATGTATGCAAACATTGAATATACTGCTATACAGAATACTCATATAAAATGATGGTACGTTTTTGAATGCCTGGAAGATAAATTTTAGGATTAGGAGCCTAACAAAGAAAGGTACGCCTTCTTGTGGTTGGTGTTTCCATTCCGAAAGATAGCAAAAAGGCAATGGTATCTACCAGCCAAGGTCACATAAACTAATGCAGTAACAGGATGCAGTACACACCATTAATAAAAGTTAGGGGTAATACAGGTGCAAAATACTAATGAAACAACCACTCACAACCTACCAGATCATGGATAGTCCAGTTATAGAATTGCATACATTTGAAGCTTTCAATAGGGTGCCAGTCACATATAGGTGTAGCACAGTGCGCAGCTAACAACCTATGATACGCTCATATTGTTAGATTAGGTGGGTTGCCTTTCACTCTGTAAGGGTATCACAGAGGGACAAGCCCTAAAAGAAAGGTATATCTTGTCACGGCTGATGGGCTCTCAAAAATTGGCCAATGTGTGCGCTAAGTACCTTCATTTTACAAGTATATTTTATATAGCGCTAATGCAGTCCAAATGTCATATATTTAATGTTTGCATACATCTCAGCATATACAGTGTGCCGCTGTTTTATTTGGTTTGTATATCATGCAGTCATAGCAGACTGTACCTGTTCACACTTGGTTGGTGCAGGTGCTGGTCAGTTTACTTTTTTCAGTATATTATTCTTTGACTACCTCTTTTTCTGACCTAGCAGTCCTCTCATCAGTCTAGGGCTGTTTTTAATTAGCAGTAGATCCTAACTGCTCTTTAAATTTATAGGCTTTTGGCCTGGGAGAGGCAAGTTTTATAAATATTATATTTAGAGTCCCATGAAAGAAACACAATTGCTTTAAGGCCCCATCACACACAGCGAGATCGCTAGTGAGATCGCTGATTTTCTGATGCCACAGCGATCTCGCCAGCGATATCGCTGTGTGTGACACACATCAGCGACCGCCCCCCCCGCCGGGTATCGCTGATCACACTCGAACGTCCTGGGCCCTGTTTTTGATCGTTGGTCTCCTGCTAGCCAGCACACATCACTGCGTGTGACAGCGAGAGACCAACGATCAGCGACGCTGGGAGCTGGTTTCCAAGGTAAACAGCGGGTATCTAGGAGCCGCGCGGCTCTTAGATACCCGCTGGTTACCTTGGAAACCAGCTTACTCTCTGGTCCTAATCGCTGGTGAGTCTGTGTATGTGACAGCTTACCGGCGATCAGCTAACTATGTCCCAGCGATCCCATCCACGTTGGATCGTTGGTGAGATCGCTGGGACATTGAAGCGTGTATCGGGGCCCTTATTCTGTATGGAGGTGCTAATCACTTTATTTGTAGATAGATAGACAGACTGATAGGTGATTCAATAAATTGATTGGGCCTCTCTGGATGTTAGCGTTTTTGCCACCATTGCTGCTATAGTGTTTAGTTCTCAGGCTGCTGTAATCACAGGTCCTCTTTAAATTTATAGACTCTGAAGAACATAAAAAACTGCATTTGATGTTAAGTGCTCCTTCAGTTGTAATTCTAGCTAGCGATATTCTTAATAACTGCAATTACCTATATACAAAAGAACGTCCTTAAGAACCATGGAAAATGTGTTATAAATATAGATTTTTATTCCACTAATGGCAGATTCCAAACCCAGTTTGATATAAGAGTTTGTATAAATGAAAAATAGGTAACATCTACAAACTAAAAGCAAGAAAAGAGTATATTGATTGAGTGATAACAAACATTCTTGTCTCACCAAAGAAATTCAGCAATTTACATGATTACCCTTTGTGTTGAATCATCAACCTTTGTTACTTGAAATCCTCAGTTTTACATGTAACTACCTATCGATATAAAGCTTGCCTGCAATGCCCAATCAGTCGCACAATATTACGGTTTTATTTGGTTTCATCCTTTTTCTTTATGTTACATTATTGTTAGCTTCTTTCATCCAGGCACTAACCACGGCAACAAGCTACTTTGTTTCAAAAACTTTCATTCATTTTTATAGGAGTTTAAGAAATTGCATAGTTCAGCCATTGTTTCCATAGCCATAGTTTCAGTTGTTTCCAGAGCATCAACTCTAGTGGTAGACAGCTGGACAGAGGTATTCCAATCTTAGCCATGAAAAGCTGAATTAGAAATAACCCTTCAACCCCTTTGCGCACTCTGATGTCACTGTACAGTTGTGCTCAAAAGTTTACATACAGTGGAACAATTTTTTCTTCTTTGGCTTTTTTTCAGAGAATATGAATGATAACACCAAACCTTTTTTCCACTCATGGTTAGTGGTTGGGTGAAGCCATTTATTGTCAAAGATTTTGATACTAAACATTAGGACCATTACGAATAGGGTCACCTTGATGTAGTGGGATTGCATTTATGTTTCTTTGATCAAAATTATATTAACTAAGTACCCTATATTATTTTCATGCACTATTGCTATTTATTTATTTACTGCAAAGATGTCACTCATTTTTCTTGTATCTTAGGTTTTGGGTTTTTTTGGTGGCCAGTATAAACATGCACCTACTTGTTGCATGCATACCAACTTAGATTCCGGTCCATCTCTTTAGTTTTTTGTTGTAAAACAAAGCTTGAAAAATAAACAATGATGGAATTGCAGTTTTTTCACAATTTCATCCCTCTTGTTTTTTTTTTTTCCTTTTTTTACGACTTGGTAAGGCAATATGATTCCAAAACTATAGCTCATTTCTCTACAAAGAAGCCTAGACACAGCTATATCAAAGGAAAGTACAAAAAATATGGTCTTTACCTTTGGAAAAGAAAACAAACTACAAAAAACAAAAAAATTGGACGGTCCTAAAGCGGTAAAGTATAGGTAAAGTTTAATGTATTATCAGGTTTTTAAATTAGATCTACTTTCCATCACTGATTTATAAGCGGGAAGATCTTTTTAATATATCGTGTGAAAATGGTTATTATGTAGCTATCTGAAATATTTCAATATTGCACTCTCTTTTATATGTCTTTGTTATGAACCTTTTGCTTGTCTTTGCCTAACATCCATTTTACCACCATCATCAAAATTCCTCCGTAATATCGCTTCGACTTAGGGCCCCGTCACACATAGCGACTCACCAGCGATCCCGACAATGATACCAACTTGTCAGGATCGCCGGTGAGTTGCTACTTGATCGCTTGTGAGCTGTCAAACAGGCAGCTTCACCAGCGATCAGCATCAGCGACGCAGAGCGCGGCGTCGCTGTGTACGTTAGTTACCATCGCACTGATGCAGGGAGCTGGTAACTAAGGTACACTGCTTCTAAGCAGCACGCGTCACTTAGAAACACGATGTGTACCTTGGTTACCAGCTCCCTGCATCAGCGCGCTGGTAACTAAGGTACACAGAGGGTTTCTAAGCACAACGCGCTGCTTAGAAACCCTGCGTTTACCTTAGTTACCAGCACGCTTATCGCTGGTCTCCCGCCTGTCACATGCAGCGATGCGTGCTGGCCAGCGGGAGACCAGCGATCAAAAAAATGTCCAGGGCTTTACTACAGCGATCAGCAATACCGGCAGGGGGGCCGGTCGCTGATAGGTGTCACACACAGCGATCTCGCTGGTGAGATCACTGTTGTGTCACAAAACTTGGACTCAGCAGCGATCTCGCTAGCGAGATCGTTATGTGTGACGGGGGCTTTAGGCCCCTATCACACATCCATGTGAAATGTCTATGTGCTGTCCAATTTTATTAAAAGTCAGAGGCATGAGTCAGAGGCATAGCTGGGGGTTTAGCTCAGGGGGGGCAAAATATCTGAGTGGGCCCCTACCCAGGTAACCCTGATTACAACTATAGTGGCACACCCTAATTGTCAGCATAGGGGAACCTCAGCCGATGACCATGATATTACTGAAAATAAATCTCTATGAAAAAACAATACTATTACCGCCATATGGTGCTAGATACCACTACCGCAGAACAAATAGGAGATTACAGTACTGTTATAAATAGTGACTTACAGAGGACGTGCTTTCTGATGGAAATGTTCACTTTTCCCATCTTTTCCATATGGCTCAGACCGACATAGCAGCTTCTTCTAGCCAGGACTCGGCTGTATATAGATATTACAACAATGACACATATGATTTCTCACATTTTCAGCACCGCTCCCATGTATTCTCTGCCTGCGCAACCTCCTCATCCTACCCCAATACTGAAACCCATCTGCCGTATGTGTCATTATTAATGCACCTTCTGTACAAAAAACAGGGAACAGGGCTCCAGTTACTGCCCCACATAGTAATGCCACTTCTGTGCCACTGTGAAAACAGTGTCCACATTTGGTCCCTAGAAAAAAATAATGCCACTTTTGACAGTCACAAAACAGTGAGTGCCCATAATGCTTCTTAAGTGGCCACTTAACATTTAATAATGTCCTCTAAGTCTCCCCATGTACAGTTCCCCCATACATAGCAGGGTGGGTCCACAGCTCTCCTATGCACAATATGATGGACCCACTACTCCCTCAAATACAATATAATGAACCCCACAGTAGTTATCACAGTGTATAATGGCCCCCACAGTAACACCCACACTAAATAATGGCCTCCACATAGTCTAATGGCTCCCATAGTAGCCCGAATAATATATATTGGCACTCACACTTTATATTAGCCTCTACAGTAGTCCCCACACTGTATGATGGCCCCTAAAGTATAGAATAGCACCCACATTAGCTCTCACATTAGACACAAACACATGGGCCATGCACACAGTGAACAAGTCTGTATGACAGTGTTCACACTACCAAACGACTGAAACACAGAAAAACAGTAAAACAAACATATAAAAATACCCTGATGTAAAAAAGTAGCAGTACACAGCAAATGCTAGTAAAAAGATGATAACAATACAGAGTAGTTGGTTGATACATTTTTTGCAAAAAATGTATACTAATCCGCTCTACCAAACGCCAAGGTATACCCATCTCAGTGCAGTCCCTAACTGATGTGTTTAAAAACTTGATCGTGTATAGTACCTGTATGAACAGGATTCAGGCAGGTAATGTCCGATGTGGACACGCTATGGAAGATGGCTTTTGTGTGCATGGCCCACTAGGTCGTTTATGACTTTGAGTACCTTGTGGTGCAGGACTCAGGGTGCAAGCGATCACTGGAGGACACAAGGGCTGTAGTCTTCTTTTCCTTTACTTGCTGGTTGTTAGTACAGACTGGGGCACTGATAACAGATCGTAATGGAGAGCCGGGCAGCCTGGAAGCAATTTTGGATACACCTGGTCAAGTAGGTAAAGAGGTCTTCCTTCTGCGCTGTCCTCTTTTTTTCCTTGCTGTCTAACAGCTCACCCTCCTGCTGCTAACTGTCTCTCTCTGTTTTAAAAACAAACCGTTGCCCGCATGGCAGGCAGCTCGAGCCTATCACAGGTGCCACTCCTTTGTGTCGGCTCCAGGCTCTGGTATGCTGCTGTGCCGCCAGGTTTTAGATCAGGCCAGGAGACCTTCAGTCCCCTACCCTCTGGATTTAGCTGCCGGGACGTCAGTACCTGCACAACCATGCACTCTGGTATCTGGTTCCTAGCACTCAGCTCTGGGGCGAGTTTAATCACAGCTCCACTCCCCAGGTTCTGCTCGACTTCTCTCCTACTGACACCTGGTAAGGGGGCTCCACCTTGTTTCCACTGTGGCAACTGGACTCCTGGGGTGCCAAACTAGTCCTACAGACAGGTCCATGGCGGCTTCTCACCACCTGCTGACAGTGCAGTGCTGTGCACTAGTCCTACAGACAGGTACCTGGTGGCTTCTTCCAGCCTGCTGACAGTGTGGTGCTATGCACTAGTCCTAGAGACAGGTTCCCTGAGGGATTCTCCCTGCCCGCTGACAGTGCGGTGCTGTGCACTAGTCCTACAGACAGGTCCCTGGTGGCTTCTCCCCGCCCGCTGACAGTGCGGATCTGTGCACTAGTCCTACAGACAGGTCGCTGGCGGCTTGCCACAGAATGTCAACTAAATAATAATAATAAATAATAAATTTTATTTCTATAGTGCCGACATATTCCGCAGCACTTTACATTTCAGAGGGGATTTGTACAGACAATAGACATTACAGCATAACAATAATCACATAGATTATAACAAATACCAAGAGGAAAGAGGGCCCTGCTCGCAATCTTACAGTCTATGAGGAAAGAGGTAGACACGAAAGGTGGGTGGTAGCAGTTGCCCTGATTGTATGGACCAGCCATAATGTTAAGTGTGCAACAGTACAAACACAGAGGGCTAATGGATTCCTAAAGCATGTGGGAACATGATGCGCGGAATCTGGTTATGGTAAAACTTTTGGCTGTGCCACACAGGGATAGATTAGGTTAATGTGTTGAGGCGGTAGGCCAGTCTGAATAAATGCGTTTTCAGGGCACGCTTAAAATTGTGGGGATTGGGGACTAATCGTATTGACCTGGGAAGTGCATTCCAAAGAATTTGCGCAGCACGTGTAAAGTCTTGGAGACGGGAGTGGGAGGTTCTGACTATTGAGGATGCTAACCTCAGGTCATCAGCAGAACGGAGGGCGCGGGTAGGGTGGTATACTGAAACAAGGGAGGAGATGTAGGGTGGTGCTGAGCCATGGAGGGCTTTGTGGCTGAGGGTAATAAGTTTATACTGAATTCTGGAGTGGATGGGTAGCCAGTGTAATGACTGGCACATGGTAGAGGCATCGGTGTAACGATTGGTGAGGAATATGATCCTGGCTGCAGCATTCAAGACGGATTGGAGAGGGGAGAGTTTGGTAAGAGGGAGACCAATAAGAAGAGAGTTACAATAGTCGAGAATGAATAAGAGAAACAGTAAGAGTTTTTGCAGAGTCAAAAGTAAGAAAAGGTCGAATTCTAGAAATGTTTTTGAGGTGCAGATGACAAGAGCGAGCCAGTGATCGAATGTGGGGGGCAAAGGAAAGCTCGGAATCAAGTATGACCCCAAGACAGCGGGCCTGTTGCTGGGGAGTAATAGTGGAACCACACACAGAAATGGAAATGTCGGGTATAGGTACATTAGTAGAGGGAGGAAACACCAGGAGTTCAGTCTTTGACAGGTTCAGTTTCAGATATCGTATATTATATTGTTGTTTCTATACTAATTGTATGTAATTTTCTATTATATATAATGTTTCTGCATTTAAATTTTATATATTAAGTTTATCATGTATCATATAATTTTATTATATGAACTGTCACTTTATTTATCACTATCCTGTCACTTGTGAGTTGATTTGAGTCTGTGTATACTTAAATGGTGGACTGACACTGCTGTACAGTATGTGATCTCCTTGGATAGGTGCACATGATCATGCCTTGTGTGTTCTGGAGCTTCGCTGCTGGCGTCCTTTAGGCATGTCAGGTTGTTGTTACCTTGGTAACAATATACTTACCCGATGTGTCACAGTGGAGGCCTGGGGGCGATGCAATTTCCGGCGCACAAGTCATGGGTGCATGCGCCGTACTGACATCCAGGAGCTCTAGGAGCTCTTACCATGGTCTAAGTGCACATGTCCGTGGTGTGTGGGATCTGAAGTGCGGTGTGCGGGTCACGGTTGCCATGGCGGCGGCTTTGTGATTACGTGCGCCGCACTGGAGGCTGGAAGCGACATCACTACCGGCGCAGGCGCCGTTTGGACATGCGCCAAAATTAGATCTAACCATGGAACAGCTGTTTGGGGTATATATATATATATATAACTCATAATATTAGTGTGCGCTTGGAACACTCATAAAGAAGAGGGAAATCTAAATTAGGTGATTATAGAAAAAAACACACACAAAAAAAAAACAACCTCTTATAAGTGCTCTTTATGTAGCTGGATAATAGCGAAAAAGTAGCAATTATATACTGCAGGGTACTTCTCCCTGATAGCAGCTTAAAAAAAAAAAAAGTCAAAGGCAAATTGCAGCCTGTGAACGGCTGTGCAGAGTAGCCGCAATAGTAATTGCACAAGTCAGAGAGCGGTACCTGTAAAGATATTGCGATGCGAAGTCCTCACTCCAGTAAGCGGTGCAGGTTAAAATAGCGCTTTTTGCTCCAGCGCATGGAAAAAGAGGGGGGGGGTTTGTACACAGGGGTACCTCCAGCTGTGGAGCAGACGTGAGCGGCCTCTCGTGCTCCCGATGTCTGTGAGCTGCTCCAGGTATACAGGACCTTCGTGATGTGAGTCAGCACCACGTCGGCTTCACTTGCTGGTGGTTGCGCCGGGGACCAATGGACTTTCCAACATGTTTCAAAGTCTAACTGTCGTCTTCCTTGGTACACTGACAGGAGGCTGCCACCGGCCGGGGCAGCCCCTGTAACTCGTCTATACCCCGTGTACAAACCCCCCCCCTCTTTTTCCAAGCGCTGGAGCAAAAAGCGCTATTTTAACCTGCACCGCTTACTGGAGTGAGGACTTCGCATCGCATTATCTGTACAGGTACCGCTCTCTCACTTGTGCATTTACTATTGCGGCTACTCTGCACAGCCGTTCACAGGCTGCAATTTGACTTTAACTTTTTTTTTTTTTTAAGCTGCTATCAGGGAGAATTACCCTGCAGTATATAACCTGTTCAGTGATTTCAGGTTTTTACCCTCACTCATGCCTTTTTAGTTTTAATGATTGTTCAGGTTGGAACTAAGATTGCCACCAGCATCTATATAAATATATATTTTTTCCCTTAAGCACTTTTTCTGAGGTCTTACAATTGTCTATTTCTAATTGCTATTTTTTCACTATTATCCAGCTACATAAAGAGCACTTATAAGAGGTTGGTTTTTTTTTCTATAACCACCTAATTTAGATTTCCCTCTTCTTTATGAGTGTTCCAAGCGCACACTAATATTTATGAGTTATTTTACCTTATTTCTTTGACACCCTTGTGACAGGTGTCTTGTGTTTGCTGCTGCTGGAATTACACTCATACAGAAGAGCCACTGAATCTCCATTAATAAATAAATATATATGTAGCAAAACACACAATACTAGTACAACCCACTGAGGATGCCCACGCGAAACGCGCATTGGGGCTGCTGTTAGCGTGATATACTGGGACTTATATGGGTAAGAACTCCTTCCTTTGATAGCACTATGGCACTTTATTGATTTGGAGTGATTTATATTGTTTAATCACCAATTGTGACCTCTATTTAATGTATTATATCTAACTGATAGATTTCTCCTTATTATAAGTTGCCATAATTATATTGGGACATTTTAGTGCAATATTCACTTACTTTGGTTCTTAATTGGGGTTTGAAATACCCAGTCCGAATATTAATTGTGTATACCATCCGCTTTATTACTGTTCGTGTCCTTCGGTTTTTGAACAATTTTGGTCCATATTAATTTTAAACTATGTGTATGATTAATAAAATTTAATTTTTCACGATATATTAAACAGGCTTTTGTATTCTTTTCTTTTTTGTATGCTATACCAAGAGAAAACTGGCAGTGCTCCTTCCTCCAAGCGTCCATATATTTATCTGCAGCACCTCACTATACCTTTGGGAAATATAGAGGATTTGTAACCATAAGGTTTTTCAAAAGAGTTTTGCGCTTTAGAAGGAATTTTAGACCCACCCATTTCTGGTATCTCATGACTTGTGGTTCTTAAATAACAATTTTGACACATATATCCATGCTTATGTTAATCATCGCTTACCAAGTATTACTTTAATCTTTTCCTGTGACTATATTTTTCCTCTTGTTCATTTGCCTTGCATGCCTTATTCCTAGTTTTATGTTCTCCCCTTCCATCCCCAAACTCACATTTCTTGTAATATTTCTCCTTATCTTATAACATGTAAATTCTTTACAGTTTTACTCTTCTATATTAGTAACAATGTTTTTATTTATTATGCAATGAAGGATTTTTATATATATCAATTATGTCATGCTAATTGGAGAATTGCCTGACAATATTTTATTACCACAAAAAAAGATGATGTGACAGTTACATGAAAGCAAATAAATAGTTTTGTGATAGAATAGCGTACTTGGAAAAGTATGATCTTATGCTGTTTGTCTGCACCTTGTAAGTGGCATTGATTATTTTACTGGAATGGCGGTGCACGCAGGCAGTGGCTGATTTGTGCCTTTTCTTTTTTTTTGTCATTTAATATTGGTTTGACCTGTACTACAGAATCACTTGCACATTTTAATCCCATATTTGGGAGCGCCCAAAAATTTCTGACATGCTTGGATTTGTGTGGATTTTTGGGGGAGGTCATGTATGTTATTGTACTGTTCGTTATGAAAACTTTTTTTTAGTAATAGATGGTACTCACTGAACCAACATCTAGCAATGCTTCTCTGCAGCAGGTGTGTCTATACTTTCTATTTTTTTTATTTATTTTTTAAGCCAGCGGAGTGGGGTTTCTTTGCCGGGAATGCAAATACATGCATGAAAGGGAAACTGTCCCACTGTTATAAAAATGTCATAGTAAAAGTAATGTAGTGTAGACACTTTTAACCCCCTTAATGACCGAGCCAATTTTCACCTTAACGACCAAGCCAATTTTTTCGATTCTGACCACCGTCACTTTATGAGGTTATAACTCTGGAACGCTTCAACAGATCCCACTGGTTCTGAGATTTTTCGTGACATATTGTACTTCATGTTAGTAGTAAAATTTATTCAATATAACTTAGCTATACCTATAACGTTTATTTATGAAAAAAATGAAATTTGGCAAAAATGTTGAAAATTTTGCAAGTTTCAAACTTTTAATTTTGTGCCCTTAAATCAGAGAGTTATGTAACACAAAATAGTTCATAAATAACATTTCCCACATGTCTACTTTACATCAGTACAATGTTGGGAACAATTTTTTTTTGTTAGGAAATTATAGGGGTTAAAAAAGATGATTAGCGATTTCTAATTTTTTATTTTAGGGAACACATCTCATTTGAATTGAAAAACCACATTCAAGAAGTTTATTAACCCTTCAGGTGCTTTAAAAGAACTAAACAATGTGAAAGGAAAAATTTTTTTATTTTCTCCTGAGTACACCAATAGCCCATAGGTGGGGGAAATTCACTGTCTGGGAGCATGGCAGAGCTCAGAAAAGAAGGAGCATAGTTTGACTTTTTGAACACAGAATTGTCTGGAATAGATGTCATCATGTTGCGTTTGGAGACCCCCTGATGTGCTTAAACAGTGGAAAACCCCCCACAAGTTACCCCATTTTTGAAACCACACCCCTCAAGGGTTTTACCCAGGGGTATAGTGAGCATTTTGAACCCACAAGGAGGTCACAAAATTTGATAACATTAGGTCGCCATATTGAATATGTCGTTATTAGTGTTGAGCGCAAGTGCTCACTACTCTAGTTTGCATTGAGCGCTTGGGTATGCACCGAGTATCGCGAGTGCTTGAGTGACATTTTTCGTGGCTGTTAGGCTGGTTTCACATTTGCGTTTTTTTGCGCTGGAAAAAAACGCATACGTGCGCATGCGTTTTTTCCCCTATATTTAACATGGGTGCGCATACCTGCGCGCTGGCATGCGCACGTATGCGATTTTCATGCGCTGCTTTTTTTGGGGTGTGCGTTGGTATTTTCCAGACGCAGCATGTTGCATTTTTTGGCCCTGCAAAAAAGCGCATGCGCACGTATGCGCATGTTTTGCGCTAAAAATGGCCATTATAGCCTATGGGTGCGCATATGTGCGCATTGGTATGCTTATGTATGCGTTTTTTTGCACAAGCGTTTTTTTTTTTAACCATGGAATTTAGGGGTTTGGGTTAGAGTTAGGGTTAGTTAAAGGGGTTTAGGGTTAGGGTTAGGGTCAGGGTCAGGGTTAGGGTTGGGGTTAGGGTCAGGGTTAGGGTTAAGTATGGTTTGGTTAAGGGTTAGGGTCAGGGTTAGGGTTAGGGTTAGGGTCAGGGTTAGGGTTAAGTATGGTTTGGTTAAGGGTTAGGGTCAGGGTTAGGGTCAGGGTTAGGGTTAGGGTTAGTTAGGGTTTAGGGTTTGGGTTAGGGTTAAGTATGGTTTGGTTAAGGGTTAGGGTCAGGGTTAGGGTTAGGGTTAGTTAGGGTCAGGGTTAGGGTTAGGGTTAGGGTCAGGGTTAGGGTTAAGTATGGTTTGGTTAAGGGTTAGGGTCAGGGTTAGGGTTAGGGTTAGTTAGGGTTAGGGTTAGTTAGGGTTTAGGGTTTGGGTTAGGGTTAAGTATGGTTTGGTTAAGGGTTAGGGTCAGGGTTAGGGTTAGGGTTAGTTAGGGTTAGGGTTAGGGTTAGGGTTAGGGTTAGTTAGGGTTAGGGTTAGGGTTAGGGTTAGTTAGGGTTTAGGGTTTGGGT
This sequence comes from Dendrobates tinctorius, assembly GCF_039654945.1. Classification (NCBI taxonomy): domain Eukaryota; kingdom Metazoa; phylum Chordata; class Amphibia; order Anura; family Dendrobatidae; genus Dendrobates; species Dendrobates tinctorius. The sequence continues at coordinate 49,423,878 of NW_027361732.1, forward strand.
TAGGGTTAAGTATGGTTTGGTTAAGGGTTAGGGTCAGGGTTAGGGTTAGGGTTAGGGTTAGTTAGGGTTAGGGTTAGGGTTAGGGTTAGGGTCAGGGTTAGGGTTAGGGTTAGTTAGGGTTTAGGGTTTGGGTTAGGGTTAAGTATGGTTTGGTTAAGGGTTAGGGACAGGGTTAGGGTTAGGGTTAGGGTTAGTTAGGGTTAGGGTTAGGGTTAGGGTCAGGGTTAGGGTTAGTAAAGTCATGGTTTGGGTTAGTGTGAGGGGCCACCTAATGTTGGAAAAAACCGCAAACGCGGTAAAAACGCACTAAAAACGCATACAAACGCATAAAAATGCTGCGTTTTTTTCATGCATGCTCATAAAAATGCTTGAAAAAAATGCAGCAGTTGTATGCTTTTGTATGCGTTTCTTTAATGCGTTTTTTTGCGGGAAAAACGCGCTGCAAAAAAAAGCAAGTGTGAAACTAGCCTTAGACACCCCCAAAATCAATATTTGGGGATCTGCGATACTCGGTGCCTATCCAAGCACCTGATGCAAACTCAAGTAGCGAGCACTTGCGCGCTACACTAGCCATCATGTCATTATCATTTTTACTTTTTAAAAAAACAAATACAAGCTCCAACCCTAACCCCAGCCCTAACCCCAACCTTAACCCCAACCATAACATCAGCATATTCCTAACCTCAATCCTAACCCTAACACAACCCTATCCCCAATACAACCCTAACCTTAACCCTAACCCCTAACACAACACCAAGCCCCTAACCCCAACCCCTAACAAAAACACAACCCCAACCCTAACACAATCCTAACCCCAACCATAACCTTAAACAACCCTAACCCCAACCCTAAAGCTATCACGACCCTAACCCTAACACAACCCTAACCACAGCCCTAACACAGCCCTATCCCCAACCCTAACCCTTACTGCAAAGACTGTAAAAAATTCAAAAAAAATATTCTATTATTTTTATCTAACTCAGGGGGTGACAAAGGGGGGTTTGATTTACTATTTTTTTTATTTTGATCACTGTGATAAATCCTATCACAGTGATCAAAAGGAACCAATAGGAAAAACTTCCTATTGTTCCCGGGTTCCGGCCGGCTGATCTCGATGGGCGCATCTGTCATTTTCTTCCAGGAAGACAATGCAAAGGCCCGGGTATGGCTGAGGTACTGGGGGAATGCCATTGATCTCTTCTCTAATATACTAGATCATATCAGAGGAGAGAGAAATTAATTGTAAATCGGACATTTGTTTGTGATCGCCGTTTCTCTGTGAATAACAGCAATCACGTGACAGGCGACCGTAAAAACCATACCTGACCATGTTCTCCAGGGTCTCGGCTACACCCGGTAGCTGAGACCCTGGAGATTTTCTATCGCTGGGGGGTTCTATACCCTTATTTCTCAGCACTATTAAAAAGCAGTGCTGAGGAATAAGTACCCTTAACTGCCGCAGTTAAAAGACGTATTAGCGGTCGTTAAGGGGTTGTAAATTTAAATGATGACTTCAATTATGCAATATTTTCAAATATCTCTAGACACACACAACCTTACCAATTCTTCCATATGTAAGAGTTCATTCAGCCAAGGGTTTAATTGGTCACGACCGCACACATAGTACACATGGACCCATTATCGCCAAGGTGCCAGTGTGGAACGATGGTCTGTGAGGAAAAGATCAAAGCATGCACTACTTTTATGTTTTACAGACCATAATAATGCATGCAATGTAAAGGCAACTCTTGCACCCGTCTGCAATGTACTTGAGGGCATGACTAGCCTTATTTTCGATGCAGCTATCTGAACCCAGATAATAAATATTTTGTGCCGAAATGCCATTTTTTAAAAACAAAATAAATAGTAAAGTAGTAAAATTAAAACTAATATTAAAATCATATTTTTTTTTATTTAAATAGTACTTTTAAAAGGGAATCTGTCACCCTTTTTTTTTTTGACTATCAGCTGCTGGCATTAACATCAGGGGCTTATCTACAGCATTCTGTAATGCTGTAGATAAGCCCCCCGATGTAACCTGAAAGATAAGAAAAACAAGTTAGATTATACTCACCGGAGAGGGCTGTCTGGTCCGATGGGTGTACCGGTCCGGTCTGACACCTCCCATCTTCATATGATACCGTCCTCTTCTTTCCTTCCTGTCGTGGCTCTGGCGCAGGTGTAGGGTCGGTGGGCCGAGCTGGGGGGTGGTCCCTCTTCTTACCGCGCAGAGATGAAACAGAGACAAGATGGAGGCAGGTACTGGGTACAACAGGTCCAAGTTTATTTCTGTGCGCCGTCCATCTGACGGCCCTCGCAACACATCGCCATATCGCTCTCTCGGCCCTCCGCATCCAGAGCCGCTTCACGACACAGCACAGTACCTCACTCATGGCCCTCTATATTCAGAGCCGCTTCACACACCGTGTTCCTCGCCGGGGACGTATATATACGTCCTGTCCTTTCTCCTTTCCTGACGTAGTTATAGCTTCTGACACTGTGGCTGCCCTAAGCCAAATCACCAACAGTCCGTTCACTGGTCAGACGTCGTACTTTACACGGTGTGCCTATTCCCTTTATCTCGTCTCTGTTGCGGTCTATCCGTCAGGACCACCCCCCTGTTGTTCTCTCTCCTCAGTCCCCCTGGTCTGGATTCACCTCACAGCGCACAGACTGTCGCAGTCCTCCTGTCACTGCGGCTCCCCCTGGGGACTGGAACTTTCTGGAACCCTCCCTCAGTATTTATAGCTAACCCGGTTCCTTGAAACTGTCACTGTCACCACGTCCCCCATGACCAAACGGTTTCTAAAGCCCTAAGCTGTTGTCAAGTCCTTTGCTCACACTCCTCCCTGCCATCTAATGGTCAACCCAAGGTACTGCACGTCCACTACACTTTCCTAGCTGTTTCCCCACTGTAATAACTGACACCTACCTACACTGTGCAAAACTTTCCTTCTTCACTCTGACTAGTCCGTCCGTCCGTCAGGTCACCTTCCCTACACAGGCGCACTGCTCTGCCCTGTTGAGGGCAGAGCAGAATACTGCAGTGCGCAGGTGCCAGACCTCTCCCGACGCCTGCGCACTGCAGGACTCTGCACAGCCCTCAACAGGGCAGAGCAATGCACCTGCGCTGGAGTCACTACAGGAAGGGAAGAAGACGACAGCATCGTATGAAGATGGGAGGCGCCGGACCGGGCCGCGACACCCATTGGACTGGACCACCTCCTCCGGTGAGTATAATCTAACGTGTTTTTCTTATCTTTCAGGTTACATCAGGGGGCTTATCTACAGCATTACAGAATGCTGTAAATAAGCCCCTGATGTCAATGCCGGCAGCAAAAAAAAGGGTGACAGATTCCCTTGTAACAATCTGTCTGTGGATTTGCTAGTAGAAGCATCAGAGTCCTATCTCAACACAATCTTCGAAGCTTTGTTCTTGCTGGCAGATGTAATGGAAACACGAGAGCTGAACATATCACCATCAATAATTTTACATGCCAGGATAGAAAGACCATGACACTAAAGAGAATTTCTTGTGTCAGATGTACAATCAGAACATACATTTTTTAGAATAAATTTTTGATCTAGGTTTGGTGCAAAATTGTTTCTCTAGTTTCTAAACAAGTTTCCATAGTTTTTGATGATGATTCTTTCAGGAAGCTCCAACATAGACTAAAGGCTAATGTAGTAGTATATTAATCAAAAGCGTTAAATGAGATTTCTTGCATTGTGGTCCTTATTTGTCTTTATAGTTGTGTTTAGAAATTATTTTCAAATTGTGCTGAAGTGAAGGAATGCCAAAATTAATTTCATAGAGTTGATATGGAAATTTGAGCTCCTAGCATATAAATAAGGCTGGGATCACACATGTGAGGAATACAGTCGAGTCTGTCATGTTAATACCAGGCACTGCCGCCGGCACTCAGGAGCGGAGCGTGTGGCTCCATGTATTGCTATGCGGCTGCACGCTTCGCTCCTGGGTGCCGGCGGCAGTGCCGGGTATTAACATGCGAGACTTGGCCGTATTCCTCGCATATGTGATTGTGGCCTAAAAAAGGGAAGTTTATTTAGAAATGGCTACAATTTAAACAAAAACAATTGAAAAGGTAAGAGATAAGAAAAATTTGTGAAGGAAATTGAGAGAGAGAGCTCTGTCCTGTTATAAAAGAATGCTAAAGTGAGAGTTTTGGTTCACAGCCATGTGGCCCATGTGCATGACCATACCAAAGAATGTTGCATAGCAGTAATAATTAAGCAATGCATAAGAAAAATATTAATATAATGTAAAATATTTAATTAAAGAAAAATACTTATTTCTCTTTCTCCACTTTTCATTGATTTCTTCTCTCTCTGCACTGATGTTTTACACTTGACAATTACTTAAGTGTGCCTACAAATCTGTCTTCAACAAGACATCAAATTCCACCTGCTGCCCATAAATATTTATGGAGAAGGTGGGAGAAGAAGCTTGTACGAGAAAAGAGCAGTGCACACAAAAAGACACTTCTTAAACCTCTAGTACAGAGAGAAAAACTGCTAAAATGCAGAATAATAGCTATATGATGGCCAGAAATAGTGTTATTTTCCTATATATAACACAGATTACATCTAGAGATGAGCCATACTTCCAAAATTCAAATTCTTGAAATTCACTTGCATTCAGCAGGTAAATTTAATAAATAAATTCAATATCAAGCAAATTTCTCATCAATGGGTTAAAAAAAAATCTTGTACTCAGTGACCATTCCACAATGCCCTGAAGATTCAAGGTAACCAATTAACATACAAGGTGCAAAAAGTTTAAAAATTAACTGCAGAAAATGATAAAAGTGCCAACTTTTATAAAAACATAATTGTTTTTATGACTTAATAACCTGCGGAAGGATAGCACCACCTTCATAGGCAAAAAGGCTGCTGGTCAGTTCCATTTAAATCTAAATTGATGATAAAAAAAATAATAAAAAACACTTATTTTAAGTTTTTTTTCTCCTTGAATCTCCAACTCCTGGGAGGTTTTTTCACAATCTTGACTCCTCTTTAGTATATTTTATTTTTAAATATCTACCCCTGTGATTGTGCGCTGGTTTGCTGCTTATATTAGGCTACTTTCACACATCAGGTTTTCGGCGTCAGGCGCGATCCGGCGTCGTGCCGGAATGCCGGATCCGGCAAATGTTTTGTAAAACCTGAAGTGCCGGATCCGGTTTTCTGCCGGATCCGTCTTGTTCTTGACAGACAAAACCGGATCCGTCTCATCCGGTTCATCCGTTTTTCTATCCGTTTTTCTATCCGTTTTTCGACGGATTACGCCGGATCCGGTTTTTAAAATTGACCCTTGTGGCCTTCCGAACGGGATTGGCTACTGGAAAACTAGATATAGCATGTTCCTACAGCCCTTCTTTGACAGGTTGTAGAGAAGAAAGTGCAGGTTGGAGAGAAGAGCAAGTTACTGGCGAAGATGGATGTTGTCATTGGAAATATTACCACTAGAAGTTCTGTGACGGTTTCAGGGACAATTTTCCACTATACTTTATGTCACCTCAAGGCAGAGTACACTGGGATGACAGAGTGTGAAAGATTTGTGCCCTAAACTTGTGTACCTTCTGGACCAACAGTATATACCTTTGCCAACCAAAGTTGGCTATCTTGTCATGGTCTTACTATTTTTAGCTTTAGGCCACAGGTGTGTACCTGGTTGTGTTTTATGCAAAGTATTTCACCTTTTAACAAAAGTTGTGTACATTGGTAGGAAATCACCAACAATAAACACAACTTTTTAGGTGAAATACTTTGCTTCAAACACAACCAGGAACACAACTGTGGCAAAAAGCTAAAATTTACCCACAGTTATATACCTGGTTTTGAATACCTTTTTACCTTTGAAATACCCTGTATTTAACCTTTTTTTAAAACATAGTTCGCCGCAGAAAGAAATGACAGACAACCATTGTGAAACGATAATTTAACTTTTATTTAAATTTTTTTTTTTTTTATGTTTTTAAAGTGCAAAAAACTTTTTTAATAAAGGTTTTAAACCCAATGGGCATTTTTTTATTACAACAAAAAAACATTACAAATCTGTGTACTGTGGGGTGGAAATACTGCTGGATGGGCAGCGGGACACTTCGACACTGGGTGTGTGGAGAGAGGACTGAGATCGTGGTGGGGAAGGAACAGTTAGAGGTGAAGGTGTGGAAAAAGCTACAGAATGGGTGGACATGTGGGAGGCAGAAGAGGTGGTGGGCGGTGGAGTGGAGGGTTGGGCAGGGACTGTAGGAGCAGATGATGTTGATGGAAAGTTGTATGGGGAAGGAGTTTGGTACGGGGAAGGAGTTTGGTACGGGGAAGGCGTTTGGGACGGGGCAGGTTGCTGGAAGTGGGGAGATGTCTGGTACTGGTGAGGTTGCTGGTATGTAATAGGAGGGGGAGGATGGAAAGTGGCTGGAGGGGGTGCAGATGTAATAGGAGGGGGAGGATGGAAAGTGGCTGGAGGGGGTGCAGGTGGAGGAACTACAGTGGTGGGAGGTGGAGGTTGGGAGGTAACCTGCTGTAGAGCACCGTGGCACGAATGCATTACATGCATCTGCTGGGTAGGAGATAGTGTTGCCATGCGCTCCACAACAGACCTGAAAAAGGTGTGGTTTGGCGAAGATCTTGCTTCTGAATGCATGGTTTGCAGAAGTGTCTTCACCTCCAGAATGCTGGAGTTGATCTGCTGAAAGCCTGCGGAGATTTGCTCTGACAAGACTTTGAGACAGTTCTGGAAAGATGCATTCAGATGCAATAACTCTTGCGCATAACTCTTTTCCTGACCCCTCTGCCGCTGCCGCCCAGTACCCGCAGGTGTACTAGAGGCGGCAGGGGCAGAAGGGTGGGGTAAAGGGAAAGCGATCTCCTCACCAGCAGCTTCATGTAATGTAGGCGGCCACGATGCTCCTGTGCTGGTGGATGGGACAGATGGGTCGAATGTGTGGGAAGGCTGGGAAGGTGCAGATGTACCGGGGCGGTCGAAGTGTCCCTCGGTGCCGGTCTCCTCAGGGATCGCCTCAGAAGGGTCCAATCGTGCAGGCTCCCGAGTGCTGCTCACCGTGCTGTGTAATAAAGAGAAAAAAAAACAATTAAAATGCTGACATGGTATGGCCCTGGCTGAAAAAAAAAAGTTACATCTAACATTTTTTTCACATGTGGTGTGTAATATTTACCTTCTGGTGAGCATTGTTTCCCGGAGGAACGACAGGGCTTGTGCGTACTTGTACTTGCTCCTGCGTCCTCCAGATCCACTCGGGGCCCGCATCTCTTTATTGAACTCCTTCTTGAAACGATCCCTCACAGACCGCCACCGATTCACAATTCTGTTCCCTGAAACGAGAAAGGAGTGGTTAGTATACAACATCAGTGTTTCACAAACTCCAGTCCTCATGGTCCCCAGGGGTCATGTTTTCAGGATTTCCATAGTAAATAGAAATCCTGAACACATGATCCGTGGGGACCACGAGGACTGGAGTTCGGGAAACACTGGTTTACATCAAGCAACCGTTACTGTATATACTTACGCTCTTTAATCTGGGCCCGAGCTTCGAGGTCCTCCCAGCGGCCCACAAGGAGAGAACAGATTTCCTCCCAGAGTCGTCGGGTAATGATCAGGTCAGCGTGGCGGCGGTCAGCCATATTCCAGAGCGGCTCCCTTTCTCTGACGAGATCGATGAGGCGGTCCACATCAATCCCTCCATCCTCACCGTCAGAGTCGGGAGCACGCTGTGAAGGCTGTTAAAGAAAAAGACAAAAATAACATAATTAGCCTCCACAAAAGAAATGAAATAAAAAGTGAAAAAAAACAAAGCAAAAATATTTATACTTACACGCTGGTGACCGCCGCGTTGCTGTCGCCGACGACCCTGGGAGGCACTGCGAGGACCTCTTGGCCGAGCACCAGATTGGGAAGACTAGAGAAGAAAACAAAATATGTTATGTCTTTGGATGTAGGCATTTGTTTGCTGTGTGTGGTCTGCAGAACATTGTTTTCTATGTGTTGTGTGTAGTGTGATGTTGTGTTTCTGCGTTTGATGCAAAAAACTTACCAATTGTGAGCCCACTCCAGGTGTCTGTCCACCCCTTCCTTCTTCTTCTGGGAGCTCCTCTTCATCTTGTGATTCCTGTTTTGAAATAAAAGGCAATGAATAGACATATATTACAGAGATGATGGATTTTGGAAATAAAAACTTACCGTCAAACGCTGACGATGCGAGGGAGGGCTCCCAGAAGAAGATGTGCTGTCCTGTTGATGGCCAGACTCCATGGCTGTGGGTATTGCTGCTGCCAGTGATGCCATTTCTGCTGCTGCTGCTGCTGCATCTCTTTGGCGGCTGTTGAATAAAGAGAAACAAAGGGCCAATGAATATCTTGATATTCCATGGCCCTAGTTTGGAGGAATGGGGGATTTGATAATTACCGTCTCTCATCTGCTTCTGGACTCCCCTCCCGTTCAGCATGCTGCTCCATTTGGGGTGGTGCTGATGGTGCTGCTGCTGCAGATGTCTGCTGCCTTCTCCTGCTTCTGGTTCTTGGCTTGGGTGGCATGTTGGGTGTGGCTGAGGGTCCCATTGTCTTGCTTTTATATATCTCCTGTGGGCAGAGCTACTGAGCATGCTCAGACCAAAAAAAACGGATCCGGCGCATTGCGGCGCTCATAGGCTTTCATTGTGTGAAAAAGCCGGACGCGCCGGATCCGGCGTGTCCGGCTTTTTCGCCGGAGACAAAAAACGTTACAGTAGACGTTTTTTCCAGACGCCGGATCGCGAAACATTGCGACACATTGCCGGATCCGGCGAAAACCGGATGAAACGCATGGCCATCCGGCACGATCCGGCGCAAATGCAAGTCAATGGGGGGGGAACCGGATCCGGCATTGCATTTCGCCGGATCCGGTTTCTGTCAAAAGCGCCGGATCGCGCCTGACGGCGAAAACCTGATGTGTGAAAGAGGCCTTAATTATTAAATAGTCACTATTGTACAGTCCCTTAGCAATATTAGGCCGGTTTCACACGTCAGTGTCTCCGGTACGTGTATTGACAGTTTTCTCATGTACCATTCAAATGAATGGGTCTATGCAGATGTCAGTGTGTTTTCACGGACCATGTGTCCATGTGCAAAACACGGAGACATGTCAGTTTTAACATGGACACAAGGCCTGTAACACGGGCTGCACATGGAGAACTGTTCACACAGTCCTCCGTACTCACGGATGGCCACCGGGAAGAAGCTGCTACTGTAAGCGCTGTTCCCGGCGGCTGGTGCTGACCGTGGCTGACATTCTGCTCTCCTGCTCTGCCGGCGCTGCTAATATATATATATATATATATATATATATATTATATATTGTAAAAAATATTGTTGGTAGAGTTTCATAAGCGGTAATAATACTGTAGTAATCTTTATTTCAATAGTGCCAGCATATTCCACAGCACTTTAAAGTTCAATGAAGAAATAAAGTATCTATTTTCTTGAGTAAAAATGGTAAAAAATCTTGTATTACACTGTACATAATTATTATAGCTGTGTAATGGATAAGTTAGGCTGCATCACAGTTATTTTTAAGTCTGAATTAAAATCATAAGATGTAGCTTTTGAAGACATCCATAATTAAATCCTTTCAACAAACTTGATTGCGCAGGTGCCTGAACGTAAATCTCAATTTTTATATATTTTTTTTCTTATCTTTTAGACAACACATCATGTCATTCATCAAAGGAAAAAAATAAAAATACAGACAAAAAAATAATAGCATAGATATGTGTGCATGTGTGTGTTAAAAATTGTAACTAAAAAAACCACTAAATACACCTATTCTATAGAGAATGATGACTGCTGCCTATCTCTAAGGGCTCTTTCAGACATCAGGGTGTCCGGTATGTATGATGACAGTTTTCACATGTACCGGCGGAGACACTTACACATGGAAACCCATTCAAGACCCATTCATGTAAAACATCCATGTGTGTCATTAGTGTGACATGTACCGGCGCCTGGGAAGCAGCCGTATAATAAGCAGTGTTCCCCGGCGCTGGGTGCTGAAGCTTGCTCTGATCATTCCTGGGAACAGCAATAACAGTACCGCTGCTTTCCAGGTGCCAGTATGTGTGGTACTCATGTGGCACATGGTTGCCACACATATGCCACCAGTATGATACACATGTATACACGTACACACAGACATTTATATCTGCGGTATTGGTTTTTCCGGTACCAGAAATATCAGGATGTGTGAAACAGGCCTAAGGCAGTGTTCCACAACTCCAGAACTCAAAAGCCAGCAACAAATCATGATTGCAGGATTTCCTGTCACCTGGGTAATTCTAAGGAAATTGTGAAAACATGATCTGTTGATGTTGAATCCCTGATCATGTGACTGCTCTCTGTGATCCTGGAGGATCTGAACTGGAAGTTCTCCCCTGGTCCTGACCCGGAAGTGGAGGTGCTAATACCCTATATCAGACCGCCTCTCCCTATGGTCAGGGCCTGAGTATCGTGTTGCTTCCCTGCATGGCTGCTTGGGCTGCTCGGTCGCTTCCTGTATTCTGTGCTCCTGCACTCTGCTCTGTAGTGCGTCTCTACACACGCTCTGTGCTTGTACTCTGCCTCTTGTCTCATGCCATGTCTTGTGTTGTCTCTCGTGCCATGTTTGTCCTTGCCTTGCTTTGCCTTGTAGTACTTCCGCTGTTCTCTGCCTTTGCCTGTTTCGCCATGTCTGGTCTTTGCTATTCTGAGCCTTCTAGTAAGTCTCATGTTTCTTGTCTCTGCCTGGTTTTCCGTACTCTGTCCTATTGTGCTCTCTTGCACATTTCCATGTCTAGTCTCAAGGTGCTCCCTTGACCCGGCTCTGGGCTTCGGCCTACGCTCCGCTGCTGGACTCTGTCCTATCGTGCTTTCTTGCACATTTCCACGCTAGTCCCAAGGCTCTGCCTTGGTCCGGCTCTGGGCTTTGGCCTATGCTCTTCTGCTAGTTCTGTTCTCGCTCTGATCTGACTCTGTGTCTCTGCCTAAGTTTCCGCTCCATGTTCCGTACCTGCTTAGCTCTGCCTTGTTTTTTGTCTTGCTTTGCTTTATTGCTTTGAGTGCCCTTTGCATGCGCCTGGCCTTTCTAGCCTCCTGCTTGTGCCTCAGCCGTGCCCGCCCTAGCCATGCCCGCCTGCTTGTGCCTCAACCATGCTCGTCGGTCAGTGACAGCTGTGTCGCCTGCTATGCCTCAGCCAGGTTCGCTGGAGTCTTGCCCACCTGTTAGTGCTGCAGACCGATCAGCTAGCCAGTGCCCCAGCTGTGCTCTCTGTGCTTCCTTGCACTTCATGCTGTTTCTGCACTGTGCTCTACGTGCTCTCTATAGCACGCGCAGGTCCTCGCCTGCCCTTGGCATACCTCCCCGTGCTTCTATAATAGTACGCGCAGGTTTTGCCATGTAACCTGTCGTGCCCTCTTGCACGCACAGGTCCTATCCTTTTCCCTTGTGTGTCCCTCTACACGTGCAGGCCTCCGTCCCTGGCGTGTCCCTCTACACGCGCAGGCCTCCATCCCTGTACCTGTCCCTGGCGTGTCCCTCTACACGCGCAGGCCTCCGTCCCTGTACCTGTCCCTGGTGTGTCCTCTGCACGCACAGGCCTTCGTCCCTGTACCTGTTCCTGGCATGTCCTTCTACACGCACAGGCCTCTGTCCCTGTCCCTGGCGTGTCCTCTGCATGCGCAGGCCTCCGTCCCTGTACCTGTCCCTGGCATGTCCCTCTACACGTGCAGGCCTCCGTCCCTGTACCTGTCCCTGGCGTGTCCTCTGCACGCGCAGGCCTCCGTCCCTGTACCTGTCCCTGGCGTATCCCTCTACACGTGCAGGCCTCCGACCCTGTACCTGTCCCTGGTGTGTCCCTTTACACGCGCAGGCCTCCGTCCCTGTACCTGTCCCTGGCGTGTCCTCTGCACGCGCAGGCCTCCGTTCTTGTACCTGACCCTGGCATGCCTCTCTGTATGCGCAGGACGCTGCCTTGAACCTGACCCTGGCGTGTTCCTTAACAAGCATCAAGTCTCTAACTTGTCTTGTCTTCTTCCATGGAACCTTAGTTTGCTTACCGGATGCCCGGACCCTGCCGATCACCATCAGAGCTACAGAACCTGATGTCCCGGTTGATCCTTGCTTGCTGTCTGGAGTCCGACATCATTGGAACCCTGGTTTGCTTACCGGATGCCCGGACCCTGCCGATCGCCATCAGAGCTACAGAACCTGATGTCCCGTTGATCATAGCTTGCTGTCCAGAGTCCGACGTCACCGTGCCTCTGCCTACCATCTTGCACGTACCATGCTTTGGACCTTGGCGTGCCCTGCACGCACCTTGTTATGTGTTCCCTGTGTGTTTACGTTTTGCACCTGTTGTTATCCTGAAGTGTTCCGTAATGAAGTTATCTTGAACTTACGTCTTTGTTTCGCCTTGTCTTGTTTCCGTGAGCCGGCCGTCTGGTTCCAGCTGTCGTGGTGGCTCACCCCCTTGGTCTTGCCCTTGACACTCCCTGTATAGGGGGTGGTTTACCACAAGGTCAGCTCGCCCTAGGTTAGTGGGTGCCATGGCCCAGAGGGTCCACTCTCTAAAGAAAAAACGACTCAGCGTAAGCTGACGCTTGTCACAGACCCATCCTCTGTGTCTAACTATCGCCCGATATCTCTTCTCCCTTATGCCTCAAAACTACTGGAACAGCATGTAGATCTTGAACTGTCCTCCCACCTCTCCTCCTGTTCCCTCTTTGACCGGTTACAATCTGGCTTCTGACCGCATAACTCAGCTGAAACTGCCCTAACTAAAGTCACTAACGACTTACTAACCGCCAAGAGCAAGCGACACTACTCTGTCCTCCTTCTCCTGGACCTGTCCTCTGCCTTCGACACCATAGACCATTCCCTTCTGCTACAGACTCTCTCATCTCTTGGCATCACAGACTTGGCCCTATCCTGGATCTCATCATACCTAACAGACCGAACATTTAGTGTCTCCCTCTCACACACCACCTCCTCACCTCACCCCCTGTCTGTCGGTGTTCCTTAAGGCTCTGTCCTAGGACCCCTACTATTCTCCATCTACACCTTTGGCTTGGGACAGCTCATAGAATCCCACAGTTTGCAGAACCACCTCTATGCCAATGACACGCAGATCTACCTATCTGGACCCAACCTCACCTCCTTACTGACTGAAATCCCACAATGTCTGTCTGCTATCTCAGCCTTCTTCTCTGTCGCTTTCTCAAACTGAACATGGACAAAACAGAATTCATCATCTTTCCCCCATCTCACTCTACCCCTCCACCAGACCTATCCATCAATGTCTGCTCTCTTTCCCCAGTCCCGCACGCTCAGTGCCTTGGGGTGATCCTCGACTCTGCGCTCTTTCAAACCACATATCCAAGCCCTCGCCTCCCGAGCTTCCCCAATACTCTGGAACTCTCAGCCGCAACACATTAGACTCTCACCATCAACGGAAACCTTCAAGAAGAACCTGAAGACCCACCTGTTCCGAAAAGCCTACAGCCTGCAATGATCCTTGGTCTACTGAACCACCGCACGACCTGCTCTACCCTCTCCTACTGTATCCTCACCCAACCCATCCCTGTAGACTGTGAGCCCTCGCGGGCAGGGTCCCCTCTTCTTATGTACTTGTGTGTCCCTTGTCTTACACATGTTTATTGTACCTGTCTGTATTTCCACTTTTCACATGTAAAGCGCCATGGAATAAATGGCGCTATATAAATGCATAATAATAATATTCTCTGAAAAAAGGCCAAGAAAGCAAAAATTCTGCCGGGATATGTAAACTTTTGAGCACAACTGTATGTACCGCACTGTGTGACTGATGTTCTATGCAAGCCTTATTTGTGTGCATTTTTCCTTTTAGGCAGCCAGCGCCTCTTTTTCTTTTGGTTACTGGTTGTCTTCATCAGTGGGTTGCACCTGTGCTGCCCTAAGCCTTTATCAATGGAGGCCTGCTGCATCCTGCTAGTGCATCAGTCAAGGCTTGGTGAGTCTACCTTTCATATGTAAGTTTTTTTGAATTTTTTCTTTTGTTAGCTGTTCAGATTTAGTGTTAGGGACTCGCAAAATCTGGGGATCCTTGACGTTTAGATTGTGAGCTGTCTTGGCCAAAATAGTAACTAATACCCCATGTCTTTTTATCTTTTGGCACTTTTTATCATTTTTGCAGGATGCAGCTGGGCCCCTTTATGTTGGCTTGTTTTTTTCTGTGTGATGCATGTATATAGTGCAGAACAGCCTGCCTGCTAATACTATGGGCGTGATCAATAGGCTGTTCAGACACTTTGCACCGCACTGTGACTGATGTCCTATGCAAGCCTTATCTGTGTGCATTTTTCCCACTAGGCAGCCAGCTCCTCTTTTTCTTTTGGTTACTGGCTGCCTTCATCAGTGGGTTGCACCTTTGCTGCCCTAAGCCTTTATCAATGGAGGCCTGCTGAATCCTGCTAGTGCATCAGTCAGGGCTTGGTGAGTCCACCTTTCATATGCAAGTTTTTTTGAATTTTTTTCTTATGTTAGCTGTTCACAACTGTATGTACCCTATATTATTGTCATGCACTATTGCTATTTATTTATTTCGAGCATGGTATTTGCTTATTTCGTTTTTATATTAGGCTTTGTCTATTTTTTTGACCAGTATGAACATGCACCTACAGCTGCATGCACAACAACTTATATTCCAGTTCATCTCAGTAGGTTATTGTTTCAGCTTTTTTGCGCTCTATTAAATTAAGGGTGTAGTCTCCATTTCCTTAAGCTGGACATGACATTTACTGTATATAGTTCCCTTTGGCTGGGTGTTCAGTATTAGAGTCTCAGTCCTTCTAGCCCTTATATACGTTATGTCACTTGGCATATGGACCATCTGAATAGGGCCACCTTGACATGGTGGGATGACGTTTAGTTTTTTTTTCTATCAAAATTATGTTAACTAAGCATCCTATATTATTGTCATGCACTACTGCTATTTGTAACTACAGCGGTCGTGCCCGCCATCGTTCCCCTAGCACCGGGTCCCCCCATGGCTGTTACTTACCAGTGCCGTCTCCTCCTTCTCTCTCCAGCTCTCGCGCGCCTCCCCTCTCCTCCTGCTCATGTGTGTCCCGCCTCCCTGGTCTCCTGACAGCTGCTGGCCCACACATGCGCAGTAGGTCGCGGGCGCGCGGCGGTCAGGTTGTTTAACCCTGCGATGGGCAGCAGCTGATTAGCGGTCTGCCATTCTCCTGCCAGCAAGGGATATATCAGGCGTCTCCCATAAGGGGAGGATGCCTGATTATTGTGTGTGTCTACCTGCTCTAATTTGGCCACCTAAAGCTTGTCTATAGGTCTTCCCTATGTCTCGTGCTTTTCCTAGTCCCAGTCTTGCTGTCTCTGCCACTGGTTGTCGTCCTGTCCTCCTGCCCGTCCTCTGTCCTCTCTGGTCCGGGTTCCACTGCCTACGTTCCACCGGATCCCTGTCCCTGTTCCATCCTCCAGTGTCTGCTCAGTCCCTGTCTTGTACTCCTGCCCACTGCCTGTCAGTCGTCCGCGTTGCCTTCCCTCACTTCCTGCACGGAGTCCCGTTCCTTGGTAATCCTCTCCAGCCTGTAGTCATTCCAGTCCCTCGAGCCGTCCCTCTTGGTTCCAGCTGTCGCGGTGTCTGAACCCCCGTGGGTCTGCCCCTAATGGTCCCTGTATAGGGGTCGGTTCCACCTGGTGCGCTCGTCCCGGGGGCCTCAGTTCCGCGACCCAGAGGGTCCACTCTCGGATGCTGCCAAAACCCCTGAAGCGTCACGGTCCATATCCCTGAAGCGTCACCCTATTTATTTACTGCAGGGTATTTGCTTATTTTGTTTTTGAATCTTTTTTTTTTACCACAACACAGCCTGCTCAGCTATTTCTGCTTCCATAATATTTCTGCCTGGATGTTCAATATAGCCCATTCCCAGTAAAGGGAACCAGACAGCAAATTAATGCTACCCAGGGGCGGACCTACCGCCCGTGCAGCCTGTGCATTGCATGGGAGCCCCGGGGGAGAGGGGGATCCTCCAGCACCGCATGGCTAATTATTCAAATTAGCCATGTGGAGCGCCAGGCGCAAAGAAGAGGGGAGCCAGCCCTGAGGTGAGATGATATCAGCATCAGTCACACTGTGCTGTGCTGCTGCTGTGGGGAGGAGACAGACTGTCTCACTCACTGTGCCTTTGGCGCCGGCTGGACCGTGACTGCAGCTGCAAGTCAGTCAGTCACGTGTGTGTGTGTGTGTGTGTGTGTAGGTGGAGCCTGGCCCTGGAGGAGATGCGGACATGAGGAGAAGACTGTGATGAGGAGAGAAGGCCATGATGCCTGGGGTGATGGGAGAAGGCCATGAGGGGTGATGGAAAGAAGGCATTGATGGGATCATGGGAGTGATGGGGAGAAGGCAATGATGGGAGTGATGGAGAGAAGGGAGTGATGGGGAGAAGGCAATGATGGGAGTGATGGAGAGAAGGGAGTGATGTGGAGAAGGCAATGATGGGAGTGATAGGGTGATGGAGCAGGCAATGATGGGGAGAAGGCAATGAGGCAATGATGGGAGTGATGGGGTGATGGAGCAGGCAATGATGGGGGTGATGGAGCAGGCAATGATGGAAGTGATGGGGAGAAGGTAATGATAGGAGTGATGGAGCAGGCAATGATGGGAGTAGGCAATGATGGGAGTGATGGGGAGAAGGCAGTGATGGGGTTATGGAGAAGACAATGATAGGAGTGATGGGGAGAAGGCAATGATGGGAGTGATGGGTTGATGGAGAGAAGGCAGTGATGGGGTGATGGAGAAGGCAATGATGGGAGTGATGGAAAGAAGGCAATGATGGGGTGGTGGGGGAAAAAGAAATGACGATGGGGTGGTGGGGGAGAATGCACTGGTGGTGGTGGAAAGGACAATAATGGGGTTGTGGAGGAGGAGGAGGGAAATGATGGAGATGGTGGAATGCGCAATGATGGGAGTGGTGGGGGAGAAAACAAAGATAGTGGTGGGGGAGAAGAAAATGATGGAGGAGGTGAAGAGGGCAATGATGGGGTGGGGAGAGGACAATAATGGAATGCGAGGGGAGGAGGACAATGAGGGGTGTAGGGGATTGGGATGTTAGGAAGGGGGACTTATAATGGCCTTAGGAACAGGGGGAGGTGGAGGAAGACGTTATCGCTTATTATGTCTAACACAGTCCCTTAGTATATAGTGTACTCACTATGTCTAACACAGTCCCTTAGTATATAGTGGACTCACTAATTCTGTATAACACCACCCTTAGTTACATAGTTTCCTCTTTTGTTATGTATAACACGTTCCTTATTACGTACCATTCTCTCGTTATATATGGTGCCGTCGCTTATTATATAGCTTCCTCTGCTGTTATGTATAGTGCTGTCTCTTACACAGTGTATTCTTGTTAATCTTGCTATTTACAGTACCCTCTTTTATTAAATTGTACCCTCTCTTGTTAGATATAAAATGACTGCTGAAGGAGCAGCCGGTGACCAAACTACCAGACCATCAGCTCCTCCTTTAGAAAGGAAGCTTTCCCATGCTCCATCAGCCATCATTGCATTATACAGCTAACAAGACAGGACGGTATGTAATAAAAAAACAGGGCTCTATATAATTCAATATGTAAGGGACGGTACTGTATGTAAGAGAGGGCACTGTGTAAGGGACAGCAATATACATAATAAAGGAGACTAAGTAATATATATACATGTATAATAATAATAAATTTTATTTCTATAGCGCTGACATATTCCGCAGCACTTTACATTTCAGAGGGGACTTGTACAGACAATATACATTACAGCATAACAATAATCACATAGATCATAACAGATGCCAAGAGGAATGAGGGCCCTGCTCGCAAGCTTACAATCTATGAGGAAAAAGGGTAGACACGAAAGGTGGGTGGAAACAGTTGCCCTGATTGTATGGACCAGCCATAATGTTAAGTGTGTAACAGTACGGATGCAGAGGGCTAATGGATGCATAAAGCATGTGGGAACATGATGCAGGGAACCTGGTTATGGTAAAAAACTTTTGGCTGTGCCACACAGGGATAGATTAGGTTAATATGTTGAGGCGATAGGCCAGTCTGAATAAATGCGTTTTCAGGGCATGCTTAAAACTGTGGGGATTGGGGACTAATTGTATTGACCTGGGAAGTGCATTCCAAAGATTTGGCGCAGCACGTGTATAGTCTTGAAGACGGGAGTGGGAGGTTCTGATTATTGAGGATGCTAACCTCAGGTCATCAGCAGAACGGAGGGTGCGGGTAGGATGGTATACTGAAACAAGGGAGGAGATGTAGGGTGGTGCTGAGCCATGGAGGGCTTTGTGGGTGAGGGTAATAAGTTTGTACTGGATTCTGGAGTGGATGGGTAGCCAGTGTAATGACTGGCACAAGGTAGAGGCATCGGTGTAACGACTGGCGAGGAATATGATCCTGGCAGCTGCATTCAAGACAGATTGGAGGGGGGAGGGTTTGGTAAGAGGGAGACCGATTAGAAGGGAGTTACTATAGTCGAGAATGAATAAGAGAAACAGTAAGAGTTTTTGCAGAGTCAAAAGTAAGAAAAGGTCGAATTCTAGAAATGTTTTTGAGGTGCAGATAACAAGAGCGAGCCAGTGATCGGATGTGGGGGACAAAGGAAAGCTCAGAGTCAAGTATGACCCCAAGACAGCGGGCCTGTTGCTGGGGAGTAATAGTAGAACCACACACGGAAATGGCAATGTCGGGTATAGGTACATTAGTAGCGGAAGGAAACACAAGGAGTTCAGTCTTTGACAGGTTCAGTTTCAGATATAGTGAGGACATGATGTTAGACACAGCGTTTAGACAATTGCCGATGTTTTCTAGAAAGGCTGACGTGATGTCAGGAGAAGAAGCGTATAATTGGGTGTCATCAGCATAGAGATGATACTGGAAACCAAATCTACTGATTGTTTGACCAATAGGGGCAGTATACAAAGAGAAGAGGAAGGGGCCTCGGACTGATCCTTGAGGTACCCCAACAGTAAGGGGAAGATGAGAGGAGGAGGAGCCAGCAAAAGATACAGTAAAGGAGCGGTCAGAGAGATAGGAGGAGAACCAGGAGAGAACGGTGTCCTTGAGGCCAATGGAACAGAGCATAGTGAGGAGGAGCTGATGATCCACAGTGTCGAATGCTGCAGAGAGATCCAAAAGAATTAGCATGGAGTAATGACCATTTGATTTTGCTGTTAGTAGATCATTAGAGACTTTAGTGAGGGCAGTTTCAGTAGAATGTAAAGAGCGGAAACCGGATTGGAGAGGGTCGAGAAGAGAGTTTTCTGAGAGATAGCGGATAAGACGGGAGTGGACCAGGCATTCCAGGAGTTTAGAGATGAAGGGAAGATTAGAAACAGGTCTATAGTTAGCTGCACAGTTTTGGTCGAGGGATTTTTGTAAGTAGTGGATGTATGATGGCATGCTTAAATGAGGAGGGAAAGATACCAGAAGAGAGAGAGAGGTTAAATATTTTAGTTAGGTGAGGGGTGACAGCAGGGGAAAGGGTCTGGAGTAGATGTGACGGAAATGGGTCACTGATGCAAGTGGTTGGGCGAGAAGATGCAAGGAGCCTGCTTACTTCTTCTTCTGTGACTGGTTCAAAGTCAGACAGTGAGCTAGATGCAGTGGGGGAGGGAGGTGATTGGGAGATAATTTCCTGTCGGATCTGGTCAATTTTTTTCTTTGAAGTAATTGGCCAGATCGTCAGCTCGAAGCTCCGTGGTAGGGGCCTGCACTCTTGGGTTGAGTAGAGAATGAAAAGTGTCAAAGAGACGTTTAGGGTTATTGGACAGTGAGGTGATGAGGGTGTTGAAATAGGTTTGTTTTGAGAGGTGAAGGGCAGTGTTGTATGTTCGAAGCATAAACTTATAATGGATGAAATCTTCGGGTAGGTTGGATTTTCTCCACAGACGTTCGGCGCACCTGGAGCACCGCTGCAGGAAACGTGTTTGCAGGGTGTGCCAGGGTTGTCGTCGTCTGTGTTGTGGTGTTCTATGTATAGGAGGAGCAAATTCATCCAGGGCACTTTGAAGTGTTTCATTGTAATGCTTCAATGCAGAATCAGGACATGAAAGGGAGGAGATAGGGGCCAATGAAGTGTGCAAGTTCTTCATAAGTTTCTGGGTGTTAATGGCCTGTATGTTTCTATAAATATGGGCAGTGGGGGTGACCTGAGCAGCCTGGCAGTTCTTGATAGAGAATGAAAGAAGGTTGTGGTCAGAGAGCGGGAGAGGGGAGTTTGCAAAATCATCCACTGCTCAAAGCCGAGAGAAGACCAAGTCGAGTGAGTTCCCGTCTTCATGCGTTGGAGAATTAGTAAGCTGCAAAAGGCCAAACGAGGAGGTTAGAGATAAAAGGTGAGTAGCAGATGGGGAGAGTGGAAGAGCAATGGGGATGTTGAAATCGCCCATGATGAGAGTAGGGATGTCACAGGAGAGAAAACATGGAAGCCAAGTGGCAAAATGATCCAGGAACTGATGGGAGGGGCCGGGAGGACGATATACCACCGCCACTCGCATGGAGAAGGGGGTGTAGAGTCTGACGGCACGGACCTCAAAAGAAGGAAAGACAAGTGAGGGTACTTGAGGGATAACCTGAAAGTTACATTTTGATGATAGGAGCAGACCAACGCCTCCACCTGCTATATTGTCTGATCTTGGGGTATGAGAGAAGTGTAGCCCCCCGTATGAAAGAGCAGCGGTAGTGTCTGACTGCTGAATCCAAGTTTCAGTAAGAGCCAGGAGGTTAAGAGAATTAGAAAGGAAAAAGTCATGAATGAAGGAGAGTTTGTTACACACTGAGCGAGAATTCCAAAGTGCACAATTAAGAGAGATAGATGGCATGCAGGGAATATTAATAAGATTAGAGGGATTTCTGAGTGTAGCAGTTGGGGGGTTTGACTTTCTATAACATGAGGGACCAGGGTTGGGAGCAATGTCTCCTGCGACTAGGAGAAGGAGGATAGAAAGAGTGAGCAGATGGTTAAGTGATTTGTGAGAGGGTCTCTGATGTTGAATGGTGGGACTGAATGGATCTGTGCAATTTAGCAAAGTGAAAAGAGCGTGAGTGCTATACATAGGAGGGGAAAGGAGTGAGGGGCCAATATGGACGGAGTGTAGAGAGTTAATACCAGGGCGGTGAATGTGTATAAATGCAGTGGCCAGGATATAAATTATACAAATGCATACGGTTAATATTTGGGGTTGCCCAAATGTACAGGGAAGATATATATTTATGTGTCTTGCCTGTCTCCTGCCCTGTCTAACTGCCATGTTATAACTGCCAGCGTACTTAGATACATGTACTTTGAATAACATGTACATAAATGCCCCCTGCATAAATGCTTTCCCCAGGCTAGCTCTGAATTTATAGAAGGCCACTTCTAAGATCTTCCTTTTTTTTTTTTTTTTCTCTCCTTACTCGTTAGCAATCAATCAAACTAAGTTAGGACAGCAGGACACAATAAATGTATTTAGCAGATAAACAAGTGTCCAGGCCTACATGGATCATAAACCACTTTGAAAAGTTACTTGACCTCAATAGCATAAGGGAACAAGCAGGGTGAGTTGAAATAACTATATACCATTTTATATGCTGCAAAGATGAATGATAGAGGTTGGACACATGCAGGATTCAGTGAAGTCTGTATGTGTGTGTGGCTATATAATATCAAAATATATATATATATATATATATATATACATGTAGCTTTGACGCCATAAAAGGAGGGGGGCCCAGACACATTTCTTGAACAAGGGCCCCACGCTGTCAGTGTCCGCCCCTGATGCTACCCAAATAACAGGCAGAAACAATCACACTATGACACCATTATTGATACTTTGCAAGTTTTACTCTAAAACTTTGTGGTGTTTTAGATAAAACATACTTTTAAACGACGGCTGACTATGTGACTAAGATGACTAACCCATCCAAGAAGCTGTTACCTGTTAACTGCTTCCCACCCTGCTCTCATTGACTGTCGGGTCTCTCACTATAAACACACATAAGGAAAGACCTCTAATTTTGGGCCAGGAAGACGCTGCCAGGGACTGGTCTCTTGGACTAGGCATTCTAGTCCCTTCATCCACAGCCAGTATTTCAGAGTGAGGTTTTTTTTATGAAACACTACCACAATTTCAAAGTAAATGATATACTGTTGCAATACTAGACCTGATCTCTGATTCACGCTGCCTGTGTTTCCCATTACGTTTTCAAACCTGATTGTGCATTTATGTAGTGAGCTTAATCTATTGAGTGCCTTTGTATACTATGGAGGTAAAATTAGTCTGTTCTATTACAGTATTGACACATGGCCTTAATTGACTAAACTGAGGTGTATGTACTATCATCTCAGGGAAGCATGAGGTGTAAAGACAGCCTTGATTCTATTTATTCATTGACTTTTCTTGTTCACATTAATTTATAACTGTAAGTAGATATTATGAGGAATTAAAGTAAAATATGAAATAAATATCTGCAATGAGCCTTCAAACCCCAGCCTATATGAGTGATATAAAAAAGGGAGAAAAAAAAACAGCTGATAGTTCTTTCCGGTGAAGGACTGGAAAACTGCCACCATTCCCTGAGTGTTGTACTGAAACAGGCCAAGGCAGGAAAAGCTAATGATCTTTAATTGATGTAGGAGAGTTTTGGCTGATCCTGTATACTACACATCTGTGTTGTAGCAGATGTCTCTTTGTCATCATAAGTAAACTGTTGCATCCGTTTTTATAGAACTCTAAAAACTTCTTAAAGACATAGTTGTTTTCTTATCATGTTATCAGGCACTTAAATATATATAAAGGTATATAGTGAAGCTTCACCTTCTTGAGAAGACTACCAGTATTGTGCATATAGGCCATCTTGTTTGAAATCCTGAAAAGACCACTCAAATATTAGGTGAAACTTCAAAGAGGTTCCAATATGTACCGTAATTTTCAGATTATAAGACGCACTTTTTTCCCCCAAATTTGGGGGGGAAATGGGGGTGCATCTTATAATGCAGATATACCTTACCAGCCACTATGGATCAGGGTCCTGGGGTCGCTGCTGGAGGAGGCAATAGTGGAGCATTGTTGCAGGCCAAAGGCTGAGATAAGGGGGTGTTCCAATGTGCGCTGCTGCAGGTGTTTGATGGTACGGGGGCTCTGCTGACATTTTGTGAAAGCCCAGAGAACCTCACACGTACATGGTTTACTGTGCAGTGCACTATGGGAAAATGGCTGCCAGGGGCGGTGCATGCGCAGATGGAGATGTTTATAAAAAAAATGTGTTTTTCCTATTTTTCTCCTCAAAGTTTGGGGTGCGTCTTATAATCTGGTGCATCTTATAATCTGCAAAATATGGTATATATTAGAAGTTTTAGGCAGGTGGACAATTTTGATGTTGCATTTCAGCAAAAGGAGTTGGGAATTTGGTCAACATTAATAGTGTTCTCAAGGCATAGAATACCTATACCATGCAATACACTCAGAGAAGCATCTCATTGGCACATCTGCCAGAAACATTTGCACAGTACTATATAGCTGTATATACTATAGAACTGTGCAAATGTCTTCCAGTGGCTTCCAATTAACAGGTATGCCCTATCAACAGTTCCTTTGTGAAATCACTTGCCTTCAGAAAGTCTTTGCTACCATCAGGTGTATTTTGCAGAGACAGTGTTGGTACATAGTTCATACACATCTTAGCCTTATTCTACAGTTATTATAAGCTAGAATATGGTAATAATCACTCAACTAAGCAAAGGGAAATTACAGATCATCATTATAAGACATGAAGGTCAGTCAATCTGGAAAATTGTCAGATTCTTGAAGGTATCCTCAAGTGCAGTCATTTAAACCATCATTTCTATAATGAAACTAGCTCTCATGAAGATCAGCTCAGGAAAAGAACGCTAACAGTAACCTCAGCTGAAGGATAAGTTCATCAGAGTTACCAGTCTCATAAAACACAAATTGACAGCTCCTCATATAACAGACCTCAGAAACCATGCACAGATATCAAGCAGCAGACACATCTCAACATCAAATGTGTTTCATCCAAATGTGACGCATGTGGATTTGTGGACCCACTGTGCCACAGGGCAGAGCCTACCCAGGAAGGGGCGCAACTAAGCAGCTGCCTTGGTTTTCACTAGAGCCTCTAGTGGTGAGGTCAGGCTTGTGCGGCAGGTAGCCGACAGTTACCACTTCTGGTCAGAGCCCAGTACTGCAGCTACTGATTCCAGGGGTCGGGTGCACTGACACTGTTTAAGGCTAGATCTCAGTTCAAGCTAGTAAGTAGAGTTGAGCGAAACGGATCGAAAAATTTCAAAAGTCACCGACTTTTGGCTAAGTCGGGTTTCATGAAACGAAACCTGACCCTAGGATGAGGTCGGCCACGAGGTCGGCGACTTACGCGCCAAAGTCGCGTTTCAAAAGTTTGTTTTGCGCTCTTTTTCAGCCAATCAGGATCCACGGACACTGTGGGCAACGTGATGACATAGGCAGGGGTCACCACCATCTTTCAGAAGGGCATGCAAGTGATTGGCTTGCTTTGGTGGGCGTCACAGGGGGTATAAAAGGGCGTGCACGCCGACCGCCATCTTACTTCTGCCGATCTCAGTATAGGGAGAGGTTGCTGCTGATTCTGTAGGGAGAGCGTTAGGCAGGGAAGAAGACAAAAAAACTGCTTCTGCTGCTAGCGATTTGGCCTGCACAACACACCAGTCACTGTGTGTGCAGTGCAAGGGGAGGCTATATAGTGGTGTATCAGTGGTGTTGGTTGTTGGGCTGCCTTCTAAGGCTTCCTGACATTCCTGCATTGCTGTTTACCCACTGCTCTGCAAACTTCTTTTTTAAAAGCAATCCCATTTTTTTTTTTTTTTTGTCCTGCTGAGAAGAAAAAAAAACTGCTTCTGCTGCTAGCGATTTGGCCTGCACAACACACCAGTCACTGTGTGTGCAGTGCAAGGGGAGGCTATATTGTGGTGTATCAGTGGTGTTGGTTGTTGGGCTGCCTTTTAAGGCTTCCTGACAGGCTGGCATTGCTGTTTACCCACTGCTCTGCAAACTGCTTTTTTAAAAGCAATCCAATCTCCCTTATCCTCTAGTCACTTTTTTCACAGCTGTGCCATCGAGCCTGTGACATAGAGCTCAGATATCAGTGGGCCTCACACAATCCAAAAGTGTCCAGTGTCCACAAGTGTGTGCAGAAATTCAAAATCTCCCTTATCCTCTCGTCACTTTTGTCACAGCTGTGCCATCGAGCCTGTGACATAGCGCTCAGATATCAGTGGGCCTCACACAATCCAAAAGTGTCCAGTGTCCACAAGTGTGTGCAGAAATTCAAAATCTCCCTTATCCTCTAGTCACTTTGGTCACAGCTGTGCCATCGAGCCTGTCACATAGCACTCAGATATCAGTGGGCCTCACACAATCCAAAAGTGCCCAGTGTCCACAAGTGTCTGCAGAAATTCAAAATCTCCCTTATCCTCTAGTCACTTTTGTCACAGCTGTGCCATCGAGCCTGTCACATAGCGCTCAGATATTCATTGGGCCTCACACAATCCAAAAGTGTCCAGTGTCCACAAGTGTGTGCAGAAATTCAAAATCTCCTTTATCCTCTAGTCACTTTGGTCACAGCTGTGCCATCGAGCCTGTCACATAGCGCTCAGATATTCATTGGGCCTCACACAATCCAAAAGTGTCCAGTGTCCACAAGTGTCTGCAGAAATTCAAAATCTCCCTTATCCTATAGACACCTTGTACCTTGTTTTACATTACTATATAGTTTGTTGGATTTTGTCTCCATTTCTACCAAAAATGAGGAAGGCTGGTGGAAGAGGCCGTGGAATTGGGCGGGGGTTGGCAGCTGGTAATGATGGTGTTGGTGGTGGATCTGATGGTAGTGGCAAGAGCAAAATAGGACCGAATGCAGGAGGTGTTGAGCCTGCGTCATTGTCTGGCTACATAAGGCCTCGAACGCTTAGTTTTCTAGGAGTTGGCAAACCGCTTTTAAAGCCAGAGCATCAGGAAAAAGTTTTGTCTTACATTGCTGACTCAGCCTCCAGCTCTATCGCCTCCTCTTCTTCAGTTGTAAAAAGTAAAAGCACTGAGTCGTCATTGGAGGCTCATGTTCATGAACCACACCTTTCCTTGTGTCCTTCACCCCAACCAAGATTGAAGGATGACGCAGGCCATACTACTGATTACTCCATGGAGCTGTTTTCACATACCATGCCTGGATTATCAAGTCAAATGGTGAATTACCCAGGCCAAGATGAATATGACATGGAGTGCACTGATGCACAGCCGCTGATGGATGATTCTGCTGGTACATTCACTCAGAGCACTACATTGTCCTCGCAGTGTACAGAGCCAGATTCTGACCCTGATGAGACTCAGGTGCCCCTTCCCGCACACTATACCACCATACACGGTGACACAGAGGAAGGTGCACATGACATAGAAGAGGAGGTGATGGATGACCCAGTTGTTGACCCAGATTGGCATCCATTGGGGGAAGAGGGTGCTGCTTCCAATAGCTCAGATGAGGAGCATCCACAGCAGACATCGACATCGCAACAGCTGTTATCTGGCAGGCCCGGAGCACTCCAAAGACAGGTTCCAAACATCAAAAGAGTTGCTGGACAGCTTGTCCAGAGGGTCAAAAGATCACAGCGTGCTAGGCCGCAAAATGTCTGCCAAAGTAGGAAGAGTGCAGTGTGGCACTTTTTTGAACAAAATCCTCATGATCAGGCCAAGGTTATCTGTAAGAAGTGCGCAAAGACCTTTAGCCGAGGGAAAAATCTGAAAAATTTGAATACCAGTTGCATGCTTAGACATTTAACCAGCATGCACTTGCAAGCGTGGACACAACACCAAACCTCAAGTGCCACATGTGCAACTGATCACAACGAAGGTAGTCAGCAACGCTACATTGTTTTCCCCACTGTAAGCCCACCGGTTAGCACAGCAGCAAATGTTGAGGTGTCGTTGCAAGGCCACAGCAGTCAGGGAATCCCACTGTTATATCAACGAAAGACTGATTCTAGGCCATCAGAAAGAACACCAACTCCATCACCATCATCAACCCTCTCTCAGTCCGCCCTGTCCACCGCTACTTCCACCATATACAGCTCTCAAGTCCAGCTCACCCTCCCAGACACTATGAGTAGGTCAAGAAAGTACTCAGTCTCTCATCCGCGTACACTGGGTTTGAACGCCCACATTGCCAAACTAATCTCGTTTGAGATGATGCCCTTTCGGTTGGTGGAAAGCACAGCTTTCCGCGAACTCATGGCCTATGCAGTACCACGCTATGACCTACCCAGTCGCCACTTCTTCTCTCGCAAAGCCATCCCAGCCCTCCACCATCATGTGAAAGACCGCATTGTCCATGCACTCAAGCAGTCAGTGAGCGGAAAGGTGCACCTCACAACTGATGCATGGTCCAGTCGGCATGGCCAGGGCCGTTACGTGTCCATCACTGCGCACTGGGTTAATGTGGTGGATGCAGGGTCCACAGGGGACAGAGGTGGTGGGACAGTGCTGCCTAGCCCACGGTATAGGAAACAGTTGGCTGTAGGCGTTCGACCCTCCTCCTCCTCCTCCTCCAGAAGCGAAAGCTCGTCCACAGAGCGCAGTCGTACGAGCACTCCATCTGCAGCTGCCACTGTTGCACACGATGTGTCCCCCTATCGAGCAGCTAGTGGAAAGCGTCAGCAGGCTGTGTTGCAGATGATGTGTTTGGGCAACAGACACACCGCCGAGGTGCTGGCCGAGTACTTGAAGCGACAAACTGAGTCATGGCTGGGCAGTGTACATCTTGAGGCAGGCAAGGTAGTTAGTGATAACGGCCGTAATTTTGTGGCAGCCATAGCCCTTTCAAAACTCAGCCATATACCTTGCTTGGCTCACACCTTGAACCTGGTGGTGCAGTGCTTCCTCAAAAATTATCCGGAGTTAACAGCCCTGCTCCAGAAGGTGCGAAGACTGTGCGCGCACATCCGCCGGTCGCCTGTACACTCCGTTCGTATGCAGAAGCTGCAGCGATTGCTCCACCTTCCCAACCACCGCCTCATTATCGACATTGCAACAAGGTGGAACTCCACCCTGCACATGGTGGAGCGGCTGTGCGAGCAGAGGCAGGCCATAATGCATTTGTGGGAGGATACACGGCCAGGCACTTTGAGAGCAGACATGGAGTTGACAGGTGTGCAGTGGTCGAAGCTGAAAGACCTCTGTAAAGTCCTTCAGTGTTTTGAGGAATGCACACGGCTGGTAAGCGCAGACGACGCCATCCTAAGCATGAGCATCCCACTTATGCGTCTGCTCATGCAAACTTTGACGCACCTTAAGGAGCAGGCGTCTGCAGCCAATGTTGATGAGGAGGAAGAGGAGGAGGGAATCCTTGATGACATTCAGCCATTGTCTGCTCAGGGACCTCTCCTGGACGAGGTGGAGGAAGAAGAGGAGGAGGAGGAGGATGATGGGGATGATTACTTAGGGGAGGAGGATGCATCTCGTGGGGCAAGTGAAAATGTTGGCGTGACAAGGTCTGGTACAGGGTTTGTGCGTGACTGGAGGGATGTGGATTTGCCAGAAAGTGCTCCTCCACCCAGCACTCGCAGTGCATCATTGACACCGGGAACATTGGCCCACATGTCAGATTATGCCTTGCAGATCCTAAAAAGGGACCCACGCATTGCCAAAATGATGAACGATGACGACTACTGGTTGGCCAGCATCCTGGATCCACGCTATAAAGTCAAATTACAAAACATCATGCCACAGGAGAACCTTGACCTAATATTGGCTAATAAACAAGCAACTCTGGTAAATCGGTTGCTTGAGGCATTCCCAGCACACAGCAGCGGTGATGGTTCTCACACGAGTCGTACGGGCCGGGGGCAGCTTGGCAGAGGTGTTCGTGGTGCACACAGCAGAAGTGGCGTTGGAGACAGGGGTTTCATGACAATGTTGTGGACTGATTTTTCAAATACCGCTCACACAACTGGTAATACTGCATCGATGGAAAGTGACAGGAGACAGCAGTTGTCAACTATGGTTACAAACTACTTTTCCTCCCATATCGATGTTCTCCCACACAGGTCATTCCCCTTTGACTATTGGGCCGCTAAACTGGACACCTGGTCTGAATTGGCCCAATATGCCTTACAGGAGCTCGCTTGCCCAGCTGCAAGTGTGCTATCGGAAAGAGTCTTCAGTGCAGCTGGATCAATCCTGACAGAAAAAAGGACCCGTCTGTCAACCCAAAATGTGGATGATCTAACCTTCATTAAAATGAACCATGCATGGGTTTCCAAGGATTTTGTCCCACCTTCCCCTGATGACACATAGGGTGACAGAAAAATGGCTTGCTTTGGTCCACCTCTTCCTGGGACTTCACCTATTTCGCCTTTTGCATCAGCTGAATGTCCAACATCAACATATGCCACTTTCTAAAACTCCCTAACTGTGCTGCCCCCCCCCCATGGCCGGGGTCACCACCTAGTGCACGACACCGTGCGAGTGCCGTTGCCCTGGACAGGTGGGTAGGCCGACTCTTGGGTGCGGGCACTGGCACAGGGTCCCTCATAGTGCAATCAAGTGTCTGACGGTGGTGGTGCACACCCGCCGTCAGACACACCGCCGTACTATGAGGGGCCCAGTGCAAGTACCGACGCCCACGAGTGGGCCCCCCTTGCTTGGGCAGGGCCCCAGCATTTGCAATCTTTACCTCTCCCTGCTCCTCCGCTGTGTAATCTGGGCCGTCAAATCCATACTGTGCCTGACACCGTCTGAACCTGCCTCCTGATGTACAGACATATATTTTGAATGTGTACGCTATCCATACATGTTATCCGGGGATACGGTACCCTTTCTAACCTTTGTGCAATCACGTGCAATCCATACTGGGCCTAAGACCGTCTGAGCCTGCCTCCTGATGTATAGACATATATTTTGAATGTGTACGCTATCCATACATGTTATCCGGGGATACGGTACCCTTTCTAACCTTTGTGCAATCCATACTGGGCCTAACACCGTCTGAGCCTGCCTCCTGATGTATAGACATATATTTTGAATGTGTACGCTATCCATACATGTTATCCGGGGATACGGTACCCTTTCTAACCTTTGTGCAATCCATACTGGGCCTAACACCATCTGAGCCTGCCTCCTGATGTACAGACATATATTTTGAATGTGTACGCTATCCATACATGTTATCCAGGGATACGGTACCCTTTCTAACCTTTGTGCAATCCATACTGGGCCTAACACCATCTGAGCCTGCCTCCTGATGTACAGACATATATTTTGAATGTGTACGCTATCCATACATGTTATCCGGGGATACGGTACCCTTTCTAACCTTTGTGCAATCCATACTGGGCCTAACACCATCTGAGCCTGCCTCCTGATGTACAGACATATATTTTGAATGTGTACGCTATCCATACATGTTATCCGGGGATACGGTACCCTTTCTAACCTTTGTGCAATCACGTGCAATCCATACTGGGCGTGAGAACGGCTGGCGAGCTGTTAAGCAAGCTACAGCACCTGTGGTTTGCATATGTAAGTTTTTCATTTTTTCAGTAATGACGGTTAGGCCTAATTCCGGAACTGCGGTTGACCTGCACTTACTGGGAAATCATTGTTCGCGGGTAATAATTGTCATCAGTGATCCCCATCACTAACGTTGTTCAGCGGGTTATCTGCACCTGTAAGCGACAAACGCTGGCCTTTTCAGTGTAGCGCACATGCAGCCACGGACATGTAATGGCATGACACACCAGTTATTGGCCAATCTCATGTGCCAGAGCCTCACGTGTCCCTCTAGTAAGCCGGACTCGGACCGCGGGGCATGACGGAGTCTCGTTCGTTAACGGAATTAAGCTTGCAATGTGTGCATCTGTTCTGTAGCTGGCATGGTTGAGGTTTCCCAGGTGGAGTCGAATTTAACCGTAGGCTCCACTCCTGGTGGTGCACTTCTGGACATTCCTTTAAGGTTCAGCTTTGCAACCATACTGCCCATGCAAAACAAACACTTTGCCTTCATGAACGCTGTTTGGAGGGTCATGACTCATGGGAATAACGCCGCCCAATCAGTTAACCTGCTAAAGAGATCGTTCGTTGCTCCCAAGCATGACATCACACTCCCTAGGAAGAAGGTAATGCCACTGTGGCGACCGTACTCCTGGGGGCGACACAAGTGCACTGATGCCCAGCCACTGCTCGATGAATCTGCTGGTACATTGACCCAGACCACTACATTCCCCTCGCACGCTACTCGGCCTGAATCTGACCCTGATGAAACTCAGGTTACCCTTCCCATATACAGTTCCATGTTACACGGTGACAAAGAGGAAGCTGCAGATGAAAGTGCAGGTTCGGCCCACCCGCCATCAGAAACATCACCGTACTATCAGGGGCCCTGTGCCAGTGCCGTCGCCAACGAGTGGGCCCCCCCCTGCTTGCTCAGGATCACAGCACTTGCAAAGTTGAAATACTGTGCAGTGAGATGGAAGATGGGGACGACGAGGAGTCCAGACAAGTACAGGGATTCCCTAGCGAGGAGACTTATTTGATTGTTTTCAATGTTGGGACAGCAATTTTTGGGGAGCACTATACTCTGGAGAATGATAGATGGTGCCCACCATACACTGGAACATTCCAAAGGTGGACATCAGACACTGGAGCAGCATTTACAGGGCCCATTATACACTAGAGCATTAGAAATGGGGCCCATTATGTTTGGAGCATTATTTGGGCCCATAAGACAGTGGAGCTTCATCCATGGGGACCAACATATACTGTAGCATTATGTGGAGCTCATCATATACTGTTTCAAACATTATATGGGACCAATGATTCTGTATGGAGAAATAGATGGGCCTCGTCATGAGATGTAAAAAGTGTAGTATTTTTCATTGTACTATACCGCTATTTCTCTGCCGTATCGGAGCATGATGAGTTGTGGTATGTGTTAAAGGGGCGCTCTTTCGCCCAGGGCACATGAAAACCTGGAGCCAGCCCTACCCCCCCACAACTTTAGCCAAATAACCCCCATTTTTCAGTGCGTAACTTGTATTATGAAGTTAATTAAGGTTGACAAGCTTAAGTAAGAAGAATTGATGCTTTTGGCATTCAAATGGGCACTGTAGGTGTGTTTCCTGTCCTCCTCTCACTGACGACTTTTATTCCCCATTGACTTACATTGGGTTTCGTGTTTCGGGACGACCCCGACTTTTCCCTATAATCGGACGATCTTGCTCGACCCGACTTTTGGAAAAGTCGGGTTTCACGAAACGAAACGCGACCCTAAAAAACCAAAAGTCGCTCAACTCTACTAGTAAGTTCTAGCACCTTTACAGAATGATTACTGACATGGATTCAGACTCTTTACAGACATATGGGTATAGGATACTGGATCAGGATTTGGCCGCACATGGACTTTGGGACAATATTCTGGTACTGGTTGCTCAATGACCAAGGGACGAGGTTCAGTCACTTGCCACTCTAGGACTAGGGCACAAGGTTCAGGTTCAGGTCACTCCTGGACCAGGGGACTAGGTTCAGGCTGTAATCTTTGTGGGACCAGGGATGAGGTTCAGACACTGGCTGCTCCAGGACCAGGGGAATATGGATAGAGAACTGGGTGCAGCGGAACTAGGGGGCTACAGATACAGGACACTGGCTGCACCATGTCCAGGGGTCCTCAGAACTCACTAGTAGTACACCTACTAATTAATGATTCTACATGTTGCTTGGCAACTCCCTAAGGGAGAGGGAGCCTTTTATACATGATGCCTCCCAGCTACTGGCTGGGAGCCAACTTGAAGGTGCACTACATTGTACTAAATGATTCTCAGCTGAGAGCATTTAGTATATGCACAGGCTGCCCCATTAAGAACAGTGGAGCATGTGCACCGCCTGGTACTGCAACGTGCACACCAAAAAGCAAGGGGGACCAGGCTGCGAGGCAGGGGCGGTGAGTAAGCCAGCATCCCTGCATAGAGGGAGAACGGTACACCATGCAGGGATGCCAGCAGCAGTGCTGCAAAATGTCCAGAGAAGACTATAAGAACCAGGTGTCATAGATCTAATTACTATATAAAGTATAAACACTGGAGGAAATGGGTAGTGCAACAAATCCCTAAACAATAGTTAAAAAAATAATTTATATTTCCAGGACGTCCACCTGAAAGCACCATGAAGGATGTCCTCCTCCTCCTTACAGGGACAGGAAAGCACACGAGAGGTTAAAAGGTCCTGTCCCACCCCATTTCCCTCAGTGTTTTTCCTGTCCCTGCATGGAGGGACACGCGAGAGGAGCTGCAGAGCTTACCGGAGGGCCCAGGGCGATCGGGTGGCCAGTCCAAACCTTCCCCCTGTCAAGACGCCCGGGCCAAAACTTCCCGGTGGGAGAGTCCCTCTGCCCCAAAGGCCAGGAGCAGGACAACGCTCCTGGAGGGAGCCGCTCCTCCCGGTGGGAGGCTCTCGGCTCCAGTCGGTGGCCGCCATGGCAAGCGAAGGTCGGTCCCCCGCAGGCAGCTGGCCGGGCGGGTGCCGGCGTCACGAGGAAAGTGCCGTCAGAGGTGCAGGAGGGGCTAGAGTCCAGGAAGAAGCGGAAGCGACAGGACCCGGCCTATCGCGAGAGCACGTGCGTCACTGCCGGTGACGTCACACGCTGGTCTGAATTGCAGCGCGTGCTCCAGGGGCTGACCGTTTCTCTGGAAGCACAGATCACTGCAGGATGGATGCAGAGGCTCCAGTGAATGGTGGGGTAAGTGTGCCTGGCGCAGATCACCTGCCCCATACCCATCCCCCAGCTCAGGACGACTGACATGGGTACTCCATCTTATGTTAATAGGATAAGGGAACCCCAGCAGTTCCCCCGTCAGTGACTAAGGACCCTGCCAAGGTCACATCCAAGTCTGTCCGATGCCCTGTATGCAGGGTAAAGCTGCCAGACACCCATAGCAAAACCCATTGTGGACCCTGCACATCAAGGGTCATAAGAGACGAACAGCCATCCCTCCTCTCTGAGATGAGATCCTTGATACGGGAGGAAGTCCAAGCCTCCAGAGCCAGCCTCGCACGACAGCAGTCCCCCAGTCCAGGGCCGAGCCACAAGCGTCTGAGGTGGGAGGCAGACCCAGTTTCTGAAGCAAGCTCGATTGAGGAGTCAGACTACCGGGACTCGGATCTGGAGGAGGAAGGAGAGATCCTGGCGGACAGACTGGATCCAGGCAGGAAATTCCTGTTCAGGCTGGAGGACACTGATGAGTTAGTCCAGGCGGCCAGGAGTACTATGCAGATCGTGGAAGTTCCTAAACCGCAATCCATACAGGACTTGATGTTCGGAGGTCTGGTGGCCCGTCGACAGACGGTGTTCCCCATAAGTGAGCATATTAAGACAATGGTCCATGAGGAGTGGAAAGAGGCAGAACGTCGGCTTGTACTATCCTGGGACTTTAAAAGTTGTCTGCCTTTTGACCCCGAGGAAACACGAGCATGGGAAGAAGTCCCCAAAATAGATGTTCCGGTACCCAAGGTCACCAAGAAAACCGCCATTCTGTTCGAGGACTCATCAAGTCTCCGGGACCCGATGGACAGGAAGGCGGACATTATATTAAAAAGGACATGGGAGACTTCGGTGGCCCTCATTAGGGCTAACATAGCAGCCACCTCGGTGGCCAGGTCTCTGTTTCTGTGGAGAGGGCAGTTGGAGGAACACCTAACCAACAAGACCCCTAGATCCGAGATCCTGGCATCCCTTCCACTCATGAAATCGGCCACGGCGTTCCTGTCGGACACGTCAGCCGAATCAGTAAGGTTCACAGCCAGAAACAGCTCCCTGTCTAATGCAGCTCAGAGAGCGGTCTGGCTTAAATCCTGGTCAGGGGATAATGCTTCTAAGGCGAGGTTATGCTCCATTCCCTTCTTAGGCCTAAGGGTGTTCGGTCCTGCTCTAGATAACACTTTAGAGCTAGTGTCAGACAAAAATAAAGGGTTCCCAGAAGAAAAACCTAAGCGGCCCCAGTCCTTTCGGAGAGGCCCCTTCTCTAGGAGACAGGTCGACTTTAGGAGCCAAGCCAGGCCCAACAGAGGCTCCTACAGGAGCTCCCACAGCCAGGGTGGGAGAAGCAAAAGCTCCCTTTTTGCGTCAACCTCCAGATCTAGAAGGCATTGACGCCATAGGTATCGGGGGGAGACTCCGCCACTTTGCAGTGAATTGGACCCGAGTTACCCACAATCAGTGGGTCCTCAGAACTATTGCAGAGGGTTACAGCATAGAGCTTTACTCCCCTCCCCCCAACAGATATATTGCCCCCACCGTAATCCCGGCGGACTCCGCCATGTGGACGGACCTACAGGAAATGATCAGTTCAGAGGTTATAGTACCAGTTCCTCTGACAGAAAGGGGAAAGGGGCACTCCTCCCTGTTCTCTATTGCAAAACCATCCAGTGAGGCCCGAACTATTATAAACTTAAAATCTCTAAATGCCTGGGTCAGGTACAAGAGGTTCCGGATGGAGTCAATTCAGTCCGCAATACATCTAATAGACAGGGATGCAGTCATGTGCACCCTCGACTTGAAGAGTGCTTACTATCAGGTCCCTATCCGTCCCTCATCCCAGAGTCTGTTAAGATTCGCGGTCAAATTACCAACTCGGACCTGCCACTTCCAGTTCCAATGCCTTCCATTCGGGCTGGCTTCAGCCCCCCCGAATCTTCACAAAGCTGGTGGCGGAGGTAGTGGCCTGGGTAGTAAGATTCGTAAGGGCCACGCAACATCTTTGCCCCACAATTAGGCAGCTCACCCCACCTTGGGACCTTGGCCTGGTACTCAGATTCCTATGTAGGGATCCCTTCGTCCCCAGTAAAGAGATGACTATCTCAACTCTCACTCACAGAACGGCCTTCCTTGTAGCCATTACCACAGCCAAGAGGGGAAATCCAGGCCCTGTCCACCAGAGACCCATATCTCCAGATCAGAGAAGATTGTATAATCTTGAGATTAGATCAAGCATTTAATCCAAAAGTAGCCTCTTGCCAAAATATAAATCAGGAGATAGTGTTACCATCCTTCTGTGACAATCCCCGTAATGAAAAGGAACAGCGTCTTCATTTACTGGATGTGAGACGCGTGGTTATAAACTATTTAGAGGCCATCAGCAGTTGGCGCATTGACCCAAACCTGTTCGTCCTTTTTGGGGGTAAAAATAAGGGGAAAAAAGCCTCTAAGGCATCCATCGCAAGATGGATTACTTCAGTAATCTCAGACGCCTACCAAGCAGAAGGCGCCGACCCGCCAGATACTTTAAAGGCCCAGTCAACAAGGGCAGTATCGGCCTCGTGGGCCGAACGGGCGGGCGCCTCGGTTGATCAAATCTGTAGAGCAGCAACCTGGGTCAGACTTAATACATTCTGCAAACACTACAAGCTTGATGTGCTATCTGGTCAACAGACCGCATTTTGGAGAAAGGTTCTCCAGGCGGTAATCCCACCCTGAGGAGGTGCTTTGGTACTCTCCATGGTGCTGTCAGGTGGACTTCCTGGAAAATAGGTATTAGACCTACCGGCAATGATGTTTCCAGGAGTCCATCCTGACAGCATGGGTAGTTCCCTCCCTGTTTATGTTATGTCATATGCTGTAATATGATTGTATCATTAAAGTGTTAATGGAATTGTACACGCTGTGGTACTTGTTAAATCACTGAGGGAAATGGGATTGGAAGGGACCTTTTAACCTCTCGTGTGCTTTCCTGTCCTTGTAAGGAGGAGGAGGACGTCCTCCATGGTGCTGTCAGGATGGTCTCCTGGAAACATCATTACCGGTAGGTCTAATACCTATTTTCTATGCATAAAAACATACAACCATATAAAAAAGCAAAGTTACTCGAAGAAACTGAGCATGCAGGGACCAACACGCTTTGGGGTGCAGGGTCATGCTATACAGGCTATTATATATTCTTTCCATTTTGATACTATCTATTATGATGAATTATAACTTTATTTACATTTTTTTCCATCATTTTGTATATTTTTTTTATCTCACTTTTCCTTTTGTCACTCTCTATATACCATGTTGTGTTTATAGCCGTGTTTCCCATACATTTACAATTAGATATCATTCCTTGCATAAGCCATTTATGTTAGAGGAATACCAGACAATGACACATCATTTTTGTACTCCCATAAACCCTACATGCAATTGCATAATACCAGCAACTCTGATAACCATCTCGCACATGGGCATTCAATACTTTGTGTCATCTTATATATGCCCCCTTATTTCCGCCTCATGTCAAATGCCAAACTCAACATGCGCATATAGGCAGAGGCCTGTCAATCCATGGCAGTGGCAGTAAAAAGCTGCAGGAGACCCGTCTATCTCACTAGTCTCCAGTGCTACTTAATCTTGGTGGCTTTTAACTTGTTTTTCTCTGAAACCCCAATGAGATCAGGCACAGGTGTTCCACTGTTCTCAACAGCTATCTTGTTGCAGAGCAAGGGGGCAATAGAGGCTGGAATGGACACCTATGCTCTTCAGTGATTAATTCAGCTGAGGTGAAAGCTTGATTTTGGTCTAGAGAGCATGTGGGCAACACCATGAAAAGGCCTATATGAGGTAACATCATATCCTGCTCCCTGAACTATGGTGTATATTTCCAGATACTTATCCAGCAAGCCATAACATCAGAAAGGTATCTAATTCCAAATGTATCGTGCAAAAGAGCAACACACTCCAAACATGCAGTCAATGTAATCAAGAATAATCTTCAGCATAAAAAGAATAAGGAGTCCTGGAAATGATAATACGGCCCCCATGGAGCCCTGATCTCAACATTTTTGTGTCTGTCTGGCACTATATGACGATACACCAGGATTTGCTCAAGCCTACCTTCACAGAATAACTGTGATTAATTTTTCAAGATGTTTAGATCAATCTCCCTGTCAAGTTCCTTAAAAAACTGATGCTGCTTTGAAGGGCAGTCAGACCAAATATTAATTTGATTTAAATTTCTCTTTTGTCCACTCACTTTACATATTGTTAATTGATAGAAAATAAACTATTAACACTTCTATTATTAATAACAATCTAAGCAGAAAATTTTTCCACACTTGCCAAAACTTTTTTCCCACTACAACAAATATTTAGATGTAAGAAGTCAAGACTATACTTTTTGTTGTTGTTGATTTGTTGATTTTATTTTAATTTGTTGATATTATTTTTTGCTGATTTAGTGTGGTCTGTATTCCTAACTTACCTATACCTCTCTCTTCTGTCTGTGCATTTAGTGTTGTCCTTTTGTAGTGCATCATTCAGTCCTTGGCTTGACCTCAGCTATAAGCTGATTTACATTATTGGTAGTTCCTACATAAGAATATTCAAGTTGTTCAGCTTAAATCTGTTTAAGGGATATAAATTGTGAAGACCATTAGATTCAGCTTTCCATATACCTAATGTCAATCTGATTATGGCACATATGGCTTTTATATCAGCTCATTCTGACCAGGCCAGCAACAACTGACTTAAAGGGAATCTGTTGGCAGGTTTTTACTACTTCTTCTGAAAGCATTAATACTCAAAAATGCCCATAAATCTCATATTCCCATAACAATGTGGGTACTATATATCACAGACAGAATGAATCACACTAATGATGACCATGTAGTGAACACGAGGCACCACTGAATGGTATATACAATAAAAATATTCTTTATTTGATAATAATTAAAAAACATATATAAGCAAGGTATGAAATGAATGAATTGTGACACACTCGCCATAGACTCACCACAAACCAATGCTGTCTAACCGACATTGGGGCAGAGGGACATCTAGGGTTCACCACCGTTCTACCACTGGTATGTACATTCATACATCTTTTAAACCCATTCACAGTATAGTATTGGCACAGGCCAGCATTTCAATTGTGAGAAGTGGATGCACAGTCCTTTTTATATGTATGCCTCTTTTTTAGGCTCATTATTTATTCATGATAGGGCATTGTAGTCCTCTGTTTTATCGCATTGGGAAATTTGTTGTATTGCGGTTAGACAGCATTGGTTTGTGGTGAGTCTATGGCCAGTGTGTCCCCATTCATTCATTCAGCACCTTGCTTATATATGTTTTTAATTATTTTCAAATAAAGAATATTTTTATTGTATATACCATTCAGTGGTGCCTTGTGTTTACTACATGGTCATCATTAGTGTGTTTCTTCTGAAAGCAGCATGATGAAGGTAAAGTGAAGCTAAATCTATTGATATATCAATTAGTTTACTGGGTGCAGCCGTTCTGACGCAATCAGCTTTTAGATTTAGAATGAAGCAGAGCTGAGAAAGCTGCCCCCGCCCACAATAAGCTCTGTATGTACAAAGTGCATAAACAGTGAGTTACTTATTTGTTAGATGTTAATCTCTTACTAATAAATCCTTCAAGGTTAGTAAACAGCATCACTTTGACCCGTGACACATCCCTGAATTCTCTGTTCGAGCCTCTCTATGCTGTCTTCAGATTTACATAGCAAAAACCTGCAGACACATTCCCATTAAAGTCTATTTCTTTGCTACATGGAAAGTACATAGCATATCACATGCTAATTTCTGCTACCCTGCAGGAAATCAGTCGCTTCTGGAAAACCTGAACTGAAGCAGCTTGCATATTCTGTGCATGATTGGAACACGCAATTGTATGTAATGGTTTAGAAATTGCTTACTTTGGGTAACCTTATTATTACACACCCATTTTTTTTCAGACTTTCGTGACTACGTTGATTTATGAGGTTATTATGAACTATTTCCCATTTTATTTAAATAGTGAAAACTTTGATAAAGCATAAAAAGATAAATTGGCTTGCATTGCTTGCGCTGCATACACATAGCATTCCGATTTCAACATGAAAGTGAATTGTCATAAAGATTGGAAAGATGTACCTGATAGATGGAAGCTATCACAAAGTAACAAAATGATGTACTAGACTTAGAGCTAAGCCCCAGCTGTGACACTTGAAACTAATAATCTTCAGGGAATTGTATGGTGGTGGGTCAGACTTACAGATTCTTCTCACAGTAAACTGCCACAATCACTTTCTGTATATAGTCATGGAAATATGTCACTGATACATATGTGGAATTATATTTATAGTTCTAACCAACAGATGAGCAGTGGAGGCTGCAGTGACTGACCAAATATACATTTTACATAATTGTGCCTGACTACTGAACCCAGCTGCTCATGAATTCAATATTTTCTACATCGCAGCGAGGACCATTACCTTTGCATTATATGCTATTGAATTACAAATGTAATTTAACCCAATAATATTGCATTTTACCTTACTCTTGGCTCAACAATTCAATAATTTCCCAGTTGCAGTGCCTGTGTGGCCTTTACTAGAAGTTGTTTTTGCAAACAAATCAAATGTTATATAAAACATCAGAGGCATTTTATAATATGTTAAGTAAACACTTGGATTTTTTTTATACATGTTGAAAAGTCTTTCATATTTGACAGGATAGAGCAAAGATTCATAGGAGAAGAGACATTTTGTATTAGGAACAATGCCATTGAATTTTAGAGAATGATAATTTATTTATCTTATTTTACTCAAATATATAGCGCCATTAATTCAATAGCGCTTTACAAACATTAGTGACACTGTCCCCATTGGGGCTCACAGTCTAGATTCCCTATCAGTATGTCTTTGGAATGTGGGAGCAAACCCACACAATCACGGGGAGAATAAACTCCTTGCAGATTTTGTCAACAAATTTCAGGGAAGTTCTTGTCCCCTGAGAAAATTTTGCTGTATCTTATAGATTTTGGTATGCTGAACACGAATATGTGCTCCAAAAGTCTGGATCATGTAAGGTTTTTAAGAAACAACAGTTTATAGTCTACATTATGACGTCCGAGACACTACATACAGTACATGTGCATCGATGTCAGTAGCAAAAGCAATTGTTCATTGTGCCATTAGACTTTTTGAAAGGAAAATTAGCTCCAATCGTTAGCGGACACCATGTCGTGTTTGGAGAGCCCCTGTGTGCCTAAACTTTAGATCTCCCCAACAAATGACCCCATTTTGGAAACTAAACCCCCTGAGGAACTTATCTAGATGCATAGTGAGCACTTTGAACCCCAGGTGCTTCATAGAAGTTTATAAAGCAGAGCCGTGAAAATAAAAAATATTTTTTTCCCAAAAAATTATTTTATAGTCCGCAATTTTTTATTTTCACAAGGGTAACAGGATAAATTGGACCCCGAAAGTTGTTGTCCAGTTTGTCCTGAGTACGCTGGTACCCCATATGTGGGGGGGACCACTGTTTGGGCACAAGTCGGGGCTCGGTAGGGAAGTAGTTACACTTTGAAATGCTGACTTTGATGGAATGGTCTGCAGGCATCATGTTACATTTGCAGAGCCCCTGATGTACCTAAACTGTGGAAACCCCCCACAAGTGACCCCATTTTGGATACTAGACCCCCAAAGAAACTAATCTAGATGTGTGGTGAGCACTTTGAACCCCTAAGTGCTTCACAGAAGTTTATAACGTAAAGCTGTGAAAATACAAAATCATTTTTTTTCTTCAGAAAATGATTTTTTAGCTCACAATTTTTTATTTAAAAAAAGAGAAGAGAAGCCAAGGTCAGAACGCATAACATAAAGTGCATTTGCACATAACATCTAACTGTATTCAAAATGAGATATTTAGCAAAAAAATTGATCAATTCAATTGAGCCACCCCGCCGCGCCAAGGCAATCTCATGTGGGGGGGTCCTACTCTACGTTTTTAATAAATACTGTGCCATTACGGCCTCCTAGATAAATTAAAAGCAAGACCACTTTAAATGCAATCCGTACCTGAGCATTTCTGGATCGCTCCCATGATGCCAGAAAAGGCAAGTGCGGATGAAGGCCAACCAGGTCTGAATGCAGACGTGTCAGGTTTAGCCTCCACACATTGCCTGACCAGCAAGCATAGATGAAGGGCAATGCAGGTTCAGATACAGGTGCACAATTAAATAAAGCTTGGGGCAGGGTGGGGCTGCTGTGTATGTGTGCACAGCAGCCTAGATCCATCACAGTGAACACAGAAAAAATGGCGAACACAACCCAGCGCGCACGGCAACAGTGGTGGTCAGCCACATACCAATGTACAAAAAAAGAGAAGAGAAGCCAGCGTTGCCAAGGTCAGAACGCATAACATAAAGTGCATTTGCACATAACATCTAACTGTTAACATCTAATTTTTTATTTACAGTGGGGAAAAAAAGTATTTAGTCAGTCAGCAATAGTGCAAGTTCCAACACTTAAAAAGATGAGAGGCGTCTGTAATTTATATCATAGGTAGACCTCAACTATGGGAGACAAACTGAGAAAAAAAAATCCAGAAAATCACATTGTCTGTTTTTTTTTCATTTTATTTGCATATTATGGTGGAAAATAAGTATTTGGTCAGAAACAAGCAATCAAGATTTCTGGCTCTCACAGACCTGTAACTTCTTCTTTAAGAGTCTCCTCTTTCCTCCACTCATTACCTGTAGTAATGGCACCTGTTTAAACTTGTTATCAGTATAAAAAGACACCTGTGCACACCCTCAAACAGTCTGACTCCAAACTCCACTATGGTGAAGACCAAAGAGCTGTCAAAGGACACCAGAAACAAAATTGTAGCCCTGCACCAGGCTGGGAAGACTGAATCTGCAATAGCCAACCAGCTTGGAGTGAAGAAATCAACTGTGGGAGCAATAATTAGAAAATGGAAGACATACAAGACCACTGATAATCTCCCTCAATCTGGTACTCCACGCAAAATCCCACCCCGTGGGGTCAGAATGATCACAAGAACGGTGAGCAAAAATCCCAGAACCACGCGGGGGGACCTAGTGAATGAACTGCAGAGAGCTGGGACCAATGTAACAAGGCCTACCATAAGTAACACACTACGCCACCATGGACTCAGATCCTGCAGTGCCAGACGTGTCCCACTGCTTAAGCCTGTACATGTCCGGGCCCATCTGAAGTTTGCTAGAGAGCATTTGGATGATCCAGAGGAGTTTTGGGAGAATGTCCTATGGTCTGATGAAACCAAACTGGAACTGTTTGTTAGAAACACAACTTGTCGTGTTTGGAGGAAAAAGAATACTGAGTTGCATCCATCAAACACCATACCTACTGTAAAGCATGGTGGTGGAAACATCATGCTTTGGGGCTGTTTCTCTGCAAAGGGGCCAGGACGACTGATCCGGGTACATGAAAGAATGAATGGGGCCATGTATCGTGAGATTTTGCGTGCAAACCTCCTTCCATCAGCAAGGGCATTGAAGATGAAACGTGGCTGGGTCTTTCAACATGACAATGATCCAAAGCACACCGCCAGGGCAACGAAGGAGTGGCTTCGTAAGAAGCATTTCAAGGTCCTGGAGTGGCCTAGCCAGTCTCCAGATCTCAACCCTATAGAAAATCTTTGGAGGGAGTTGAAAGTCCGTGTTGCCAAGCGAAAAGCCAAAAACATCACTGCTCTAGAGGAGATCTGCATGGAGGAATGGGCCAACATACCAACAACAGTGTGTGGCAAGCTTGTGAAGACTTACAGAAAACGTTTGACCTCTGTCATTGCCAACAAAGGATATATCACAAAGTATTGAGATGAAATTTTGTTTCTGACCAAATACTTATTTTCCACCATAATATGCAAATAAAATGAAAAAAAAACAGACAATGTGATTTTCTGGATTTTTTTTTCTCAGTTTGTCTCCCATAGTTGAGGTCTACCTATGATATAAATTACAGACGCCTCTCATCTTTTTAAGTGGTGGAACTTGCACTATTGCTGACTGACTAAATACTTTTTTTCCCCACTGTATTTTCACAAGGGTAAGAGGAGAAATTGGACCCCCAAAGTTGTCTAATTTGTCCTGAGTACGCTGGTACCCCATATGTGGGGGGGAACCATTGTTTGGGCACACGTCAGGGCTCGGAATGGAAGTAGTGACATTTTGAAATGCAGACTTTGATGGAATGGTCTGCAGTCGTCGTTACGTTTGCAGAGCCCCTGATGTGCCTAAACAGTAGAAACCCCCCCATAAGTGACCCCATTTTGGAAGCTAAATCTTCCAAGGAACTTATCTAGATGTCTGGTGAGCACTTTGAACCCCCAAGTGCTTCACAGAAGTTTATAACGCAGAGACGTGAAAGTAAAAAAATCATTTTTTTTCCGCAAAAATAATATTTTAGCCCCCAATTTTTTA
Organism: Dendrobates tinctorius; assembly: GCF_039654945.1. Taxonomy (NCBI): domain Eukaryota; kingdom Metazoa; phylum Chordata; class Amphibia; order Anura; family Dendrobatidae; genus Dendrobates; species Dendrobates tinctorius. The sequence continues at coordinate 49,468,227 of NW_027361732.1, forward strand.
TTTTCCCAAGGGTAACAGGAGAAATTAGATCCCAAAGTTGTTGTGTAATTTGTCCTGATTACGCTGATACCCCATATGTTGGGGTAAGCCACTGTTTGGGCACACGTCGGGGCTTGGCAGGGAGGGAGCACCGTTTGACTTTTTGAATGCAAAATTGGCTGGAATCAATGGTGGCACCATGTCGCATTTGGAGACCCCCTGACGTGCCTAAACAGTGAAAACACCTCAATTCTAATCCCAACACACCCCTAACCACAACCCTAACTCCAATACACCCTTGATCCCAACCCTAACTATAGCCCTAACCACAAGCCTAACCCTAATTTTAACCCTAATTCCAACCCTAAGCCTAATTCTAACCCTAACCCTAACTACAACCCTAACCCTAATTCCACCCTAACCCTAAATCCAACCAAAACCATAACCTTAATTCCACCCTAAACCTAATTCCAACACTAATTCCCACCCTGACCCTAGCCCTAACCCTAGCCCTAACCCTAATGGAAAAATAAAAATATTTTCTTTATTTTATTATATGTGCCTACCTATGGGGGTGATACAGGGGGTTTATTTACTTTTTATTTCATTTTGATCACTGTGAGAATGATCAAAATGAATTAATCGAATCTGCAGTCGGCAGATTTGGGTGGGCGCACTGCACATGTGCCCGCCATTTTCCAAGATGGCGGCGCCTATAATCCGGGACACAGGGATCGACAGCAGCACTCGGTAAGCACCGGGGGGTGGTTGGGGGTGTCATCGGACTGCGGGGGGAGCAGAAGGAAGGCGGGGGGCAGATGATGACAGCAGCGGCACATCAACATTGTCATTCAGTGGTGGGGGCCGATCGCCCCTGCCAGCCGGTGTGTGGGGGGGTCAGGTAACTTTCTCTAGCCATGTCCGATGCCCTGTGGTGAAGTTCAAAGCCCCCTGTATCTGTGGGTTGGGTGACCTTTCAGTGGCCCCAGTCACCCGACCTGCAGGAGGGCTTTAAGTCATGATGCCACATAGGCATCACTGGTCATAATGGCACAGGTTTTCATGACACTTATGTGGCGTCATTGGTCTGGAAGGGGTTAATTAAGTGACATACAAAGCCGCACTATGGAATCAGGAGGGGCTAAGTCAAAGACCTCTTCCACAATAGGTAAGTCACTCACTAATAGGACAAAAAATCAAAAAGTGAAGGATCCTTCACGGCAGTTAATCTTGAATCCATCAGAGGATTCCCAAAACCCGCTTAGTCCCATAAAAGCTAGGTCACCTCCTAAGAGAGATAATAATAATCTTTTATTTATATAGCACCAACATATTCCGCTGCGCTTTACAGTTTAACAGTTTAAAAACACAAGTCATAAGTAACAACATTAACAATACAATAATTAAAGCAAAATAAGGCGACCCTGCTCGTGAGAGCTTACAATCTACAATGAGATGGGGGAGATACTAAGTACAGGTGTGTATTTACAATGGTGTATTTACAATGATGGTCCAGCGATCTTGAGGGAGTGAGGGATGGATGGAGATAGTGAATGGGCTACACATGCACACTTACACATAGAATGACATTGATTAGTGAAAGTGATAGGCTGCTCTGAACAAATGTGTTTTGAGGGAGAGCCTGAAACTATGCAAATTGTGGATAGTCCTAATTTCTTGTGGTGGAGCATTCCAGAGGATTGGCGCAGCACGGGAGAGGTCTTGGTGTCAGCAGTTGGAGGTACGGATTAGTGCAGAGGTTAGTCGAAAGTCGTTTGTAGAGCGCAGAGGTCGGTTAGGCCGATAGAAATGAGGGAGGAGATATTGGGGGGGTGCTGCACTGTGGAGAGCTTTGTGGGTGAGAACAAGAATTGGATCCTATAATGAATGGGCAGCCAATGTAAGGACTGGCGAAGAGCGGACGTGTCCGAGTACCGATTAGCCAAATAGATGACCCTGGCTGCTACATTAAGTATGGACTGGAGAGGGGATAGTTGAGCAACGGGGAGGCCAGTTAATAGAGCATTGCAGTAATCTTCCCGGGAGTGGATTACTGCTACAGTGAGGGTTTTTGTTGTTTCCATGGTGAGAAAAGGGCAGATTTTTAGAGATGTTCTTTAGGTGAAAGTGGCAAGAGTGGGTAAGAGATTGTATATGGGATGTGAAGGAGAGATTGATGTCAAACATAACACCCAGACAACGCGCCTGCTGCCGGGGTTTATTGTGGTGCCACCCACGGAGAGGGAAATGTCAGATTTAGGGAGGTTAGTAGACCCGACTTACACTTCAACTAAACATTCATCTATTCCAACACTTCACAAAGCCCAAAAAATGGGTACTGCTCAAAAGAATGTCTCGTCCAAAACTTATTCGGAAGCTACATCCTACACAGGAAGTGAGGGTAACAGATATCATACCTCTACATTGGGGGCAAATGCTACTGAAAATATGGACCTTTCTAATTCAGCAAAAAGGATGGGTCCTGATTCAAGTAATTTAGAAAGTAAATCCATAACATCAGACTCAGATAGTTACTCAGAGGATTCTTCCCCTAATCTTAGCCCAAGCAAAAAGCACTCCAAGAAAAAATGCTCGAAGTGTACTGCACCACCTGATATCTCATTTCCCTTGTTTGGCTATGAAGAACTTCTTTCTTCTGAGAGACAGGTTACAGAAGGATTTATGGCCAAACTGTGTAGGTCATTTAATGACTCTATTAAATTGGGGTTCGAAGTACAGAATAAAACATTTCTAGAGATACAGAACACATTTAGTCAAAGATTTGATGAAATTGAAAGGAGGATCTCAGTGGTTGAAGTCAAAACTGACTCTCTCACTGAGAAAAACTCAGACCTTAAGCGTGAGATCCAATCCCTGAAGGCTAAACTAACGGACATGGAGGATAGGAGCAAAAGAAATCATTTGAAAATTAGATGGATTTCTGAAAAAATAATACTGAGCGATCTTTCAAACTATGTTAAAAACTTATTTAAAAACTTATTTAAGAAAGCAAAACTCCCCCGGCCGCAAAATCTTGCCCCGGTTAAACAAAGGGATACAATTCTACACATACTACTTTGAAACAAAAGAAAAAGTGTTAAACTACGTTAGAGAGAGGGTATCCTTTCCTGACCCTTATGCCAATATAAAAATCTTTGCTGACCTTTCTAAGGCAACAAATTTAGACCAGAAAATCCTTAAGAGAGGTTACGTCTAAATTGAGAGATCTTGGAGTGTCTTATAGATGGGGTTTCTCTACCAAAGTCCTGGTATGGCATAAAGGCAAGGTTGTACCATTGTATTCTCCAGAGGAGGGGAGGCGATTTGCCTCTTCTCTTCTGGCAGATTATAGGGACAAAGACAAAGGATGAAGTGCTTCACTGATGGTGGCATTTTATTGCATGATTTTTCATTTAATGGCTGTTTTTAAAATTTTGTTAATGAGTAAATCAGCCTTAACCGTTAAGACGGGTGTGACGTGGGTTGCTGCCCTTTTTTTGCCCCCAAGTAAGGAGAGACATCACTTTAGGTGATTTCCTCCAGGGGAACTCATTTATTTGTAATTTGCTTTATTACATTTATTTTCTTTGTTTGTGTACCCTAGTTAGTTATTTAAGTGTTAGAAATCTTAACCTGACACTATTTCTGATAGGAATTTCAAGTCATTATGAAACTTAAAGTCATTTCCTACAATGTAAGGGGACTTAATAGTCCTTATAAAAGATTCATTATATGGAAGGAAATGGAATTTCACAAGGCAGACATTATATGCCTCCAGGAAGTCAAATTTATTTTAAAGTTGGGTACCCTTATTTCCAGCACAAGAACTATTCACAGATGTCTCTTACGGATAAGAAAAAAGCGGGCGTTATTACGGCTGTTAATAATCCTCTTCAATTAATAGACCAAATTTCTGATACACAAGGAAGGTTTCATATTCTTATATGTTATCTGAATCACAAACCATGTACAACTGTAAATGTCTATGCACCCAACAAGAGAAAAAATTCCTCTTTGAATAGGTTAATGAAGAAAGTTAACAATTTCAGGAAAGGAGAATTAGTTTTATCTGGGGATTTCAATATAGTACCGGACAGTAAGTGGGATTCCTCTTCATGTTTATGCCAAAACGCGCCTTCTTTTAATAAGTGGCTAATTGAAAATGAACTCTTTGACTTTTTAGATGTCTGAACACATCGTCTCACGAGCATACACATTACTCAGATGTGCACAAGACGTCTTCTAGAATAGATCTTTTTCTGACTGATGTCTTCTCCCTATCTAAATTCAAAAGTATAGACATATTAAAGAAAACAATCTCCGATCATTCTCCAGTTAAGGGAGAAATTGTGTTGGGGCCATATGCAGAAAACACATATCTTTGGAAAGCCAACTCTACTCTTTTCAAATCCCCAGAATCTAAATCTATAATAGAGGATACTATCACAAATTACTTTAGGGAAAACAACTCCAGTAACATTAGTCCATTCATTTTGTGGAATGCACATAAAGCGGTATTAAGGGGATGCCTTATCCAACTGTCCTCTAGACTTAAAAAGAAAGAGAGAAAATATTGTTAACCTACAAACACAAATAAGCTTGAAAGAAGAGGTTCAGAATAATTTGAATACACCCTCCACAGACATTCATCTTGAAATTTTGAAGTTGAGGCAGGAATTGAGAGCGGAACTGTTGTCGGAATGTGATTCAATTATTAGAGCATCAAAATTTAATATCTATACATCAATCAACAAATCAACAAGGTACATGATGAAAAAGTTGGAAAAGGAGAGAATAAACAAAAGAATAATTAAAATTACCGTATATACTCGTGTATAAGTTGACCCGTGTATAAGTCGACCCCCCTAATTTTACCTCAAAAAACTGGGAAAAATTTATTGACTCGCGTATAAGTCGAGGGTGGGAAATGCAGCCTTAGTGGGAGACAGCAGGAGGCTGAGAGAGATAGCGGGAGGCTGAGAGAGAGAAAGACAACTTATGACAGGCTAACAAGCCTTTCGCTTTATTGTTTTTTTAATACAGTATTTCATAATCTCATAGCAGGCTCCGTACGGGCCGTGCTAGAGGAAAACCCAGCCACCCACCTCACCTCCGCTCTTTTCAGCACGCAGCTGCGTATGAGAATCAGAGCAGGGTGGGGGTGGGAATGCAGGACAGAGGAATTGAAAGTTAGAGCTGCAGAGCCAGAGGGGGAGGCGGGCCAGAGCGGCCACTTGCATTTCTCCTAAGTTCTCTGACTGGTGATTCACCAGTCAGAGAGAAAGCTTCAGCGCTGCAGAGCCGGAGGGGGAGGTGGCCCAGAGCGGCCAATTACATTCATCGTACCTTCTCTGAGTGGTGATTCACCAGTCAGAGAGAAAACTACAGCTCTGCAGAGCCGGCGGGGGAGGTGGGCCGAACCGCGGCTACTCATAAAGAAGACATGGCGCCGGAGCAACATGGAGGACATCGCCGTGTGCTGGCAGTGTGCTGGCTGGACTGCCGCGTCCCCACAACACCTCCCGAAAAGTAAGTTTGACTTAAAAACTTGCTTGACTCGCGTATAAGTCGAGGGGGGTCTTTTTCAGCCCATTTTTTGGGTTGAAAAACTCGACTTATACGTGAGTATATATGGTAAGTCTTCTTCAGGAGATAGTAAAATACACCCCCTTGATATTGCAAACGCATGTGCAGATTTTTTTCAAAACCTATACAACCTTGAAAAAAATGCTGAATTACCAGCTCCAGGTACCAATTCTATAAAGCCCTTTTAAGAAAGTTTAAATTTGCCCAAAATATCTCCTCAGGATTTAGATTTGATTAATTTAACAGGCCTTTCTCGGAAAATGAAATTAATACACAATTAATAAATTCAAATCCCAAAAGTTGCCTGGACCAGACGGGTTTACTAATGAGTACTTAAAGACCTTCTCTAAAAGGTTAGCTCCCCATCTAAAAAACATCTATAACTTAGCTTCCCAGCAAGGCTTTTTTCCTAAAGAAAACTTGGAGGCAACAATCATAATGATATCAAAGAAAAGGGTGACCCGGAGAGAGTCCAGAACTATAGGCCTATTTCTCTTATAAATAGAGATATTAAAATCTACTCGAAAATATTAGCGGAACATTTAAAAAACATTTTGCCTTATCTGATCAAAGACTACCAGATGGGTTTTGTCGAGGGCCATCAGGCATCCGATGGTACCAGAAGAATAATAAATATAATGAATAATATAAAACCTAACATATCATCTTCCATCCTTCTCACACTCGACGCTGAAAAGGCTTTCGACAGAATAAATTGGCTATACTTAAAAAATACTTTATTTAAATTTGGTTTTAAAGATAGGTTTTGTTCCACAGATTTTGCATTTTACTCCGAGCCCAATGCTAAAATTTACATAAATAATTACTTATCAAAAGTGTTCCCCATCACGAATGGAACCAGACAGGGGTGTCCTTTATCTCCACTTCTTTTTGCCCTTGCAATAGAGCCCCTGGCAGAAAGCATTAGACTTAACCCAAATATATCAGGTTTTACAACTCCTAACCTCTGCTATAAGATTAGCATGTTTGCGGACGACTTACTCTTGACCTTGAATCATCCTGAAACCTCCATTAGCCCCTTAATGACCGCCAATACGTCTTTTAGCTGACCTGAGATATAAGAGAATAGCATCCCCATACTGGTGACAATCCAGCAGCTGTCTGCTGTACACTATAGCTGACAACTTGCTGCATCAGCCGAGATTAGTGTTTGTTTTGTGCAAATCTCTTTAACCCCTTAGATGCTGCTGTCAATAGTGACTACATGATATAAATGGTTAACAAGGTGTGGAGGCTCCTTCTTTTTCCCTATCGGCACCCTGAGATCATGATTGTGTGGTCCTGATGTTTGCCATGGCAATTCATGACCAAAGATTGGCCTTAGAGTCTGACGACTGTTGTAACCTGTTCAGAAGTTAGCGGCATTTAGGTGGTAAAAATAGACATTTTCATTTGTCATGCCACTTTGCATTAATTCCTGATAATCACCTGAAGGATTAATAAACTACCTGACTGCAGTTTTCAATATGTAAGGGGTTGCTGCTTTTAAAATGGTATCACTTTTGGGGTTTTCCAATATATATGACCCTCAAAGTCACTTCAAACCTGGATAGGTCCCTCAAAAAAAAAAAAAAAAAATTTGTAAATTTCCTTGAAAAAATGAAAAATGACTGCTACATTTTTAAAACTCCTAAAAGGCTAGCAAAATAACATAACATTTTATAAATGGTGATGATCTAAAGCAGGCATGTGGGAAATGTTGTTTATTAATTTTTTGCTGTGGTATGACTATCTGGATAAAAGGAATAATCATTCAAAGTTTGAAAATTGCTGTTTTTTTAATATTCTCAAATTTCTGATTTTTTTTTATAAATAAACACAAAACATATCAACCTAAATTTACCATCATAAAGTATAATGTGTCACGAAAAAAACAGTCTCAAAATCACTGAGATTTGTTGAAGCGTTCCAGAGTTATTACCAGATAAAGTGACACTGGTCATATTTCAAAAATTTGGCTCCGTCACTAGGGGGTTAAGACATTGAGGTCAGAACTGGAGATATTCTCTAAAATATCATATTTTAAAATCAACTCGCAGAAATCAAAAATCCTTCACTTTAATTTGAGTTGCGACAGAGTTGAACAACTAAAAAAATGTTCGGATTACATCTAGGACAAAGAGGAAATAGTATCCCTTGGGATCATTCTTACTAAAAAAACTCCACTTATTAATCCAGATTAATATAGATAATACTATTCAAAATATTTCCAGAGATCTTCTTAAGAACAAACAAACTAACTTATCATTGTTCGGGAAGATTTTGGTAATTAAATCTTTTATTTTACCCAAAATACTATTTGTGTTTAGGACCTTGCCACTCATAACTCCTTTTCCACTTCTACTAAAGCTTCAAAACTTAATAAAGTGCTTCATATGGGGGGGTATAAAGGCAAGAGTGGCCTCGAATATCCTATATAAAAATAAATTTAATGGGGGACTGGGATTGCCAAATATTCCAGCCTATTATCAAGCTACACTAATCAGGCATAGTTTTTACTGGTTAAAAGAAAAGCCAGGGCCGCCTTGGATAGAGGCAGAAGAAGCCCAGAATAAGAACAACCCTTTACAAGAGGTTCTCTTTAAATACCTTTTCACTCATTCTCAAAAAACTCCCTCTCATCCAATATACCAGGCTATTACTTTAGCATGGGAAAAGTTCACTAAGAAGGAGAAGGAAAGTAGACTACCTCTTTTCAAAAATGTTCCATTATCATTCATCTCGCAGGTCTATAATTTATTAATCCCAGTCATTTGGTCCAAATCCAATGTTCGTAAAATTGGTGATCTATATTCAGGGGATAATCTCTTATCTTTCAGCGAGATTAAGGGTGAATTTAATATACCCCCCTCAGAATTTCTATTTTTAACTATCTTAAGAGATAATAAGAAACGCTTCAGTTTTAAAACAATTAACATGAATACTATCTCCCTGTTCATTTGTAATCTAGATAAAAAAAGCCTATGGAGTCTAAACAATATTTACAAAATTCTCAACAAAGATGAATTCTTAATGAAAAACGCTTACATAAAACGTTGGGAAGCCAAGTTAAATATTTCTCCTCATCTAAATCACTGGGAAAAAGCAATAAAACTTTCTTACACTTCAAATATCTCAATTATCCTTCAGGAGTCATTCTACAAAATGATGATGAGGTTGTACTATACTCCATCTAGGTTACATCATATAAACCGGGATAATTCTAATTTGTGCTGGAGGAAATGCAGACAAACAGGGAACTTGTAAGATTTGTTCTGGAGCTGCCCTAAAATAAAACATTTGTGGAAACAAGTGAATAACCACATAAATTTCCTACTAGGTAAAAATATTAGGATTTCTCCACAGATGGCACTTTTATCCCTAGATCTAGATAAAATTGACCCTGCTGATAAGATGATTGTTATACATGTCTTTCTGGTGGTTAAAAATTCCCTAGCCGCACGCTGGAAAAATATTGACCCTCCAAAGTTTTTCAGAAATTTTGGATACTCTTTTAGTCCACAGCACTCTAGAGTGGAGATTTGCGATAAACAATAACTTCCTTCATAAATATACAAGGAAATGGGAATCTTGGAGCTTGAAGTACAAGTCAGGATTGTCCCCTCTTGATTCTTAATTGCTGAAACATTAAAATACTTTCTAGGCGTCCGGTTGAGATGCTATAGTAATATTTTTATTTCCTTTGTCTGTGTTCTATGCTCTATGTTGAAGAGATGGTTTTCTCTTCTTTTGAATGTCAAGTTTGTAACCATTACTTGTGTTATTGACAGTATTATGTATTGGAGTTCTCTATATTTTACTTTTCTGTATTAATTTTACTTTTCCCAAATCGCCATGTATCCCCTCCCTTACTCCCTCTTCCCTTTTTTTAAAATGTCTTAAAATACCAATAAAGATTATTGAAAAAGAAAAATTGATTAAGGTCTTCTTGACGACTGCGAAGAACAGAAACTCTTATTCTTGGTAATAAGAGATTCCGTTCTTGTAGCCTTGATCCCACTAATTCTGCCTGCCTCTTTGACAATTTCAAATCTCTGACCAAGTCACTCAGATCAGCTTGCCTGAACAGATGTGGATTAGATGTAGAAGGCTCAAAGTCTGGGTCTGCAGCTTCATTTTCCACTGACATTGTTAGTTCATCTTTGTCGTCCTCCATTGTCCATACTTTGGAAAGCTTTGGAACATGAAGACTTTCATCGTGTGGCACTGGTCTTATGGCTGAAGGAAGATTAGGATATTCTATTGATTTCTTGTTCTTTGCTGAACATCCTGTTGCATTTGTAAGGCAGAAGTAGCAATCTGTTACATGATCTCTCTGCTCTCTCCATATCATTGGGACAGCAAATGGCATTGAAGGTTGTGATCCATTCAACCATGCTCTAAGTATGTCAGTATTGTCTTTTGATTCCTCCCTGTGATGGACTCAGCTCCTGCTGAGTCGATTTTTTAGAGTGGACCCTCTGGGCTGTGGCACCCACCCACCTAGGGTGAGCTGACCTTGTGAGGAACCACCCCTTGTACAGGGAGTGTCAGGAGCAAGACCAAGGGGTTGAGCCACCACGACTGCTGGGACCAGACGGCCGGCTCAGGGAGACACTATTGAGTGTGGGTTCGGCAACAGGAACGAGCAAGGTACAAGACAAGACACAGCGTGGTGACAGGGTTTCTTCATGAAGTGTGGTCTAAGGGTTTATTCAGATACACAACATAAATTCGAGGACACGGAGATGCACAGCTAAGTGCGTGCAAGGGCACGCCAAGGTCCAAGACAGGGTACATGCTAGGTGGCACGCCAAGGTCTAAGGCAGGGTTCAATACAGGATGCGTGCTAGGAGACACGCCAGGGTCTAAGGCAGGGTTAAAATCAGGATGCGTGCTAGGAGACATGCCAGGGTCCAAGGCAGGGTTCAATACAGGATGCGTGCTAGGAGACATGCCAGGGTCCAAGGCAGGGTTCAATTCAGGATGCGTGCTAGGAGACATGCCAGGGTCCATGGCAGGGTTCAATTCAGGATGCGTGCTAGGAGACACACCAGGGTCCAAGGCAGGGTTCAATGCAGGATGCATGCTAGGAGACACGCCTGGGTCCAAGGCAGGGTTCAATGCAGGATGCCCCTCACTGGCCAGTGCACACAGCTGAAGAACAAGCAGTGGCACGAATGAGGCACAGACAGGTGGGCAAGGGGAAAACAAGACAGGGTACATGCTAGACGACACGCGGGCAACTAGGCAAGGAAAAGACAAAGCAAGGAGAGGAACCTAGGCAGAAGCACAGAACCGGGTACAGACAATACAGGAGAAGAGAGTGTGCCAGGAGGCACAACAGAGCACAAGTTAGAGTACAGAGCTAGCAGCGGAGCGTAGGCCAGAGCCCAGAGCCGGGTCAAGGAAAAACATTGAGACTAGACAGGAAATGAGCATGAGAAGCACCATAGGTCAGAGAGCAGGAATGGTGCATGTGCCAGGAGGCACAACAGAGCACCAGGCAGAGAACAGTGCGAGCAGCAGAGCGTAGGCCGAAGCCCAGGGCCAAGTCAAGGAAGAACCTTGAGACTAGCATGGAAATGTGCTTGAGAAGCACCATAGGTCAGAGCAAGAATGGTGCGTGTGCCAGGAGGCACAACAGAGCACCAGGCAGAGAACAGAGCTAGCAAAGGCATGGGAAAGAAGCGAGGCAAGAGACAAACAAGACATGTGAGCAAGTACAGGACACAGACATGACTAAGGACAAACACAGGACACTAGACGAAGCAAGCACTGAGCTTGTGCAAAGAGGCACAACAGGGCAAAGTGCAGGGGCACGGAATACCGGGAGCAACCGAGCAGTCCAAGCAGCCTAGCAGGGAAGCGACACAATACTCAGGCCCCGACCATAGGAAGGGGCGGTCTGATATAGGGCATTAGCACCTACACTTCCGGGTCAGGACCAGGAAAGGCATTCCGGTTCCGTTCCTCCAGGATCAGATAGCGAGATCAGATTCTGCTGGACCATAGAGAGGGTCACATGATCAGGGCCTCCAGGACCATAGAGAGAATTGCTGGATCAGATACTGCTGGACATAGAGAGGGTCACATGATCAGGGCCTCCAGGACCATAGAGAGGACATGCATGGTAGGGTCCTCCAGGACCATAGAGAGGATTGCTGGATTCGGTCCTCCAGGACTATAGCGAGAACCACAGCAGGCAGAGCAAAGACAGGTGCGCACACAGCAATGGCATGCAGCCATGATGAGGTACACGTGCACACTAGCAATGGCGCACAGCCATGAGATGAAGCACATGTGCGCACAAGCATTGGCGTATAGCCACGAGGTAGAGCACGAGTGCGCACAGCAACGGCAGGCAGCCATGAGATGAGGTGCGCGTCCACACTGCTCCAGGGGTCATGCAGCATAACAGACATGAGCTGCGCATGCACTGTGCTCCAGGGTTCATGCAGCATAACAGTCATGAGGTGCACGTACACACTGCTCCAGGGATCATGCGACACAAAAGACGTGAGAGACCTCCGGGGCGCCCGCAGGGACCTGGCACTGTGGCAATGTGGCATGACAGGCATGGCAGGCATGACAGCACGGATCATACAGCGCAAGCAGCATGACACTCCCCTATCCAGGAGATGTGTTATGCTCCATACACGGTCAGCCGAATGATTCACTGCACCTGCATGGAATTAGCATAATAAGCGCTTGCATACAGTTGTGGCCAAAAGTATTGAAACCCCTGCAATTTTGTCAGATAATACTCAGTTTCTTCCTGAAAATGAATGCAATCACAAATACTTTGGTATTATCATCTTCATTTAATTTGTCTTAAATGAAAAAACACAAAAGAGAATGAAGCAAAAAGCAAAACATTGATCATGTCACACAAAACTCCAAAAATGGGCCAGACATAAGTATTGGCACCCTCAGCCTAATACTTGGTTGCACAACCTTTAACCAAAATAACTGCGACCAACCGCTTCCAGGAACCATCAATGAGTTTCTTACAATGCTCTGCTGGAATTTTAGACCATTCTTCTTTGGCAAACTGCTCCAGGTCCCTGATATTAGAAGGGTGCCTTCTCCAAACTGCCATTTTTTAGATCTTTTTAGATCTCTCCACAGGTGTTCTATGGGATTCAGGTCTGGACTCATTGCTGGCCATCTTAGAAGTCTCCAGTGCTTTCTCTCAAACCATTTTCTAGTGCTTTTTGAAGTGTGTTTTGGGTCATTGTCCTGCTGGAAGACCCATGACCTCTGAGGGAGACCCGGCTTTCTCACACTGGGCCCTACATTATGCTGCAAAATTTGTTGGTAGTCTTCAGACTTCATAATGCCATGTACACGGTCAAGCAGTCCAGTGCCAGAGGCAGCAAAGCAACCCCAAAACATCAGGGAACCTCCGCCATGTTTGACTGTAGGGACCATGTTTTTTCTTTGAATGCCTCTCTTTTTCTCCTGTAAACTCTATGTTGATGCCTTTGCCCAAAAAGCTCTACTTTTGTCTCATCTGACCAGAGAACATTCTTCCAAAATGTTTTAGGCTTTTTCAGGTAAGTTTTGGCAAACTCCAGCCTGGCTTTTTTTATGTCTCGGGGTAAGAAGTGGGGTCTTCCTGGGTCTCCTACCATACAGTCCCTTTTCATTCAGATGTCGATGGACAGTATGGGTTGACACTGTTGTACCCTTGGACTGCAGGGCAGCTTGAACTTGTTTGGATGTTAGTCGAGGTTCTTTATCCAACATCTTCACAATCTTGCGTTGAAATCTCTTGTCAATTTTTCTTTTCCGTCCACATCTAGGAAGGTTAGCCACAGTGCCATGGGCTTTAAACTTCTTGATGACACTGTGCACGGTAGACACAGGAACATTCAGGTCTTTGGAGATGGACTTGTAGCCTTGAGATTGCTCATGCTTCCTCACAAGTTGGTTTCTCAAGTCCTCAGACAGTTCTTTGGTCTTCTTTCTTTTCTCCATGCTCAATGTGGTACACACAAGGACACAGGACAGAGGTTGAGTCAACTTTAATTCATGTCAACTGGCTGCAAGTGTGATTTAGTTATTGCCAACACCTGTTAGATGCCACAGGTAAGTTACAGGTGCTGTTAATTACACAAATTAGAGAAGCATCACATGATTTTTCGAACAGTGCCAATACTTTTGTCCATCCTCTTTTTTGTTTGGTGTGGAATTATATCCAATTTGGCTTTAGGACAATTTTTTTGTGTTTTTTCATTTAAGACAAATTAAATGAAGATAATAATAACAAAGAATTTGTGTTTGCAATAATTTTCAGGAAGAAACAGTATTATCTGACAAAATTGCAGGGGTGTCAATACTTTTGGCCACAACTGTATGTGTAGATCAGTGATTTATGTTATTTCAGTGGAAAATAATTCAGAATATACTGTTTCAGAAAAAGTTAATGAGTTTTTAGAATTATAACAAAATATTTCGTATTATTTCTCAAAAACCTTACATGATAGGAAAAATCTGAAGTCATTTCTGAAATCAGCATAAAAAATCTATAAGGAACACTCAAAATTGTCTGAGTGACAAAATCTTGGTAACAGTGTTATTTGCATTTGAAGTTAACTCTGTGTTAGATGTGTAACATGGGTACTACCCATGGATCTACTAAGCACCTAGTCTACATTCACTCAGGAGGTGTGTTCAGAGACCACTGACAATTAGATATGAAGTCTGCAGAAGGGAAGTTGTGCTGATAAATGCAGTATTCAAGGATATAATGACCAGAAATACAATTACCGTATATACGCGTGTATAAGCTGACCCCCCCCCCTAAATTTGCCACAAAAAACTGGGAAAATTTATTGACTCGCGTATAAGCCTAGGGTGGAAAATGCAGCAGCTACTGGTACATTTCAAAAATAAAAATAGATACCAATGAAAGTAAAATTAATTGAGACATCAGTAGGTTAAATGTTTTTGAATATCCATATTGAATCAGGAGCCCCATATAATGCTCCATACAGTTCACGATGGCCCCATATGATGCTCCATACAAAATGCACCCCATATAATGCTGCACAAAGGATAATAATGCCCCCATAAGATGCTCCATAGAATATGCCCCATATGCTGCCCCATAAAGGTTATGGCCCCATAGAATATTCCATAGATTATGCCACATATGCTGCTCCATAAGATGCTCCATAGATTATGCCCCATAAGATGCTCCATAGGTTATGCCCCATAAAATGCTCCATAGATTATGCCCCATAAAATGCTCCATATCTTATGCCCCCATAAGATGCTCCATAGTTTATGCCCCCATATGCTGCTCCATAGATTATGCCCCATTTGCTGCTTCATAATTATGCCCCCATATGCTGCTTCTTAATTATGCCCCCATATGCTGCTCCATAGATTATGCCCCCATATGCTGCTTCTTAATTATGCCCCCATATGCTGCTCCATAGATTATGCCCCCATATGCTGCTCCATGATTATGCCCCATAAGATGCACCATAGAATATGCCCCATAAAATGCTCCATAGATCATGCCCCATATGCTGCCCCATAAGATGCTCCATAGATTATGCCCCATATGCTGCCCCCATAAGATGCTCCATAGATGATGCCCCCATATGCTGCTGCCGCTGCAAGTAAAAAAATGACATACTCACCTCTCGTCGCTGGGGCCCGTTGCCGGTGTCCTGAGCAGGCGGTGATATGTGCCAATGTCACCACTGGCTCAACACCCTGGCACTGGCAATATTTACAGAGACCGGGAGAAGCAGGGGGGCTGCAGAGACCATGCCGGGGGGGCAAGTATGACCTGACACCCCCGCTCACCCTCCACAATAGTAGAGATGGGGAGGGCACCACCAACAATAAACATGGGGATACACCAATAGTCAGTATAAGAAACTGGAAAAATAGAAATAAGAGAAAGCTACTGACCAATAACTGGGATAACCACAATAAGTCACAAAAATATCAAAAATTTGTATTTAATGTCAAATTAGACCAAAACACAATTAAAAACATTAAAAAGTCACTCAATGACAATATACCTATAAGGTTAATAATATAACCCATAAAAGGTTCCCCTATAACTTAAGGTACAGGTATAATACAGACAGGTAATTGGTCCATGGAATCAAAAGTCACATTGTATTATTCCACAAAACATGTGATACAGATGAATAAATAGAGTCTAAATGGACACAATAGAAAACCAATGACAATAGACTGCTAAATAGTATAAGATGAAACCTTAATCAACCCGCCCCATAGTGTGAGCAAAGGACATAATCTAGAGGCGGAAAAAATATATATATTTTTTTCTCAATGGTGCAGCTGAGCCCTGCAGAAATATATTCAGAGCCAGATGACCAACCTCCAGAGTAGCGCATAACCTGTGCGCTTAAAACTATAGCAGCCATACCGTACCAAAGTTAGGGGGAGCCTGTGGATGCCCAACGCGTGTCGCTACCACACAGGCACCTTCATCAGGGGATGAGAGACTGGTCTGACCGATGTACAATATATATGATCCTAATAATACACGATAAGCAACAGCTGCGGTATGTACCTGCATGGTAGCGTGTAGAGAGGCGGAGCCTAGTAATCAATCATACACTGGTCTGCACTTGGATATCACATCCGGCGGAAGAAGGTCACCCAAGCCATCACGTCACAAATAGATTAGTGCGCTTGTGCATCAGACACACCAGGCGTCCCTTCCGGCGGAAGAAGGTCACTCAGGCCGCCGTGTCCAAAATTGAATAATGCGCTTGCGCAACAGGCACTCCATACTCCAGGATCCCCAGTACTAGCAAAACGGAGAAATCATTATAGAAAGATCCGCGCACACGACCAAATCATAGCGTATGCGTCTTGCTCATATAAAGTGTCTTAAGGAAAAAGGCATTTCTCACAATATATATATGAATTATATACTAAGCCTTTTTTCCATATATATATATATATATATATATATATATATATATATATATATATACAGTGGGGCAAAAAAGTATTTAGTCAGTCAGCAATAGTGCAAGTTCCACCACTTAAAAAGATGAGAGGCGTCTGTAATTTACATCATAGGTAGACCTCAACTATGGGAGACAAACTGAGAAAAAAAAATCCAGAAAATCACATTGTCTGTTTTTTTTTCATTTTATTTGCATATTATGGTGGAAAATAAGTATTTGGTCAGAAACAAGCAATCAAGATTTCTGGCTCTCACAGACCTGTAACTTCTTCTTTAAGAGTCTCCTCTTTCCTCCACTCATTACCTGTAGTAATGGCACCTGTTTAAACTTGTTATCAGTATAAAAAGACACCTGTGCACACCCTCAAACAGTCTGACTCCAAACTCCACTATGGTGAAGACCAAAGAGCTGTCAAAGGACACCAGAAACAAAATTGTAGCCCTGCACCAGGCTGGGAAGACTGAATCTGCAATAGCCAACCAGCTTGGAGTGAAGAAATCAACTGTGGGAGCAATAATTAGAAAATGGAAGACATACAAGACCACTGATAATCTCCCTCGATCTGGTGCTCCACGCAAAATCCCACCCCGTGGGGTCAGAATGATCACAAGAACGGTGAGCAAAAATCCCAGAACCACGCGGGGGGACCTAGTGAATGAACTGCAGAGAGCTGGGACCAATGTAACAAGGCCTACCATAAGTAACACACTACGCCACCATGGACTCAGATCCTGCAGTGCCAGACGTGTCCCACTGCTTAAGCCTGTACATGTCCGGGCCTGTCTGAAGTTTGCTAGAGAGCATTTGGATGATCCAGAGGAGTTTTGGGAGAATGTCCTATGGTCTGATGAAACCAAACTGGAACTGTTTGGTAGAAACACAACTTGTCGTGTTTGGAGGAAAAAGAATACTGAGTTGCATCCATCAAACACCATACCGACTGTAAAGCATGGTGGTGGAAACATCATGCTTTGGGGCTGTTTCTCTGCAAAGGGGCCAGGACGACTGATCCGGGTACATGAAAGAATGAATGGGGCCATGTATCGTGAGATTTTGAGTGCAAACCTCCTTCCATCAGCAAGGGCATTGAAGATGAAACGTGGCTGGGTCTTTCAACATGACAATGATCCAAAGCACACCACCAGGGAAACGAAGGAGTGGCTTCGTAAGAAGCATTTCAAGGTCCTGGAGTGGCCTAGCCAGTCTCCAGATCTCAACCCTATAGAAAACCTTTGGAGGGAGTTGAAAGTCCGTGTTGCCAAGCGAAAAGCCAAAAACATCACTGCTCTAGAGGAGATCTGTATGGAGGAATGGGCCAACATACCAACAACAGTGTGTGGCAACCTTGTGAAGACTTACAGAAAACGTTTGACCTCTGTCATTGCCAACAAAGGATATATCACAAAGTATTGAGATGAAATTTTGTTTCTGACCAAATACTTATTTTCCACCATAATATGCAAATAAAATGAAAAAAAAACAGACAATGTGATTTTCTGGATTTTTTTTTCTCAGTTTGTCTCCCATAGTTGAGGTCTACCTATGATGTAAATTACAGACGCCTCTCATCTTTTTAAGTGGTGGAACTTGCACTATTGCTGACTGACTAAATACTTTTTTACCCCACTGTATATATATATGGAAAAAAAGGCTTAGTATATAATTCAAGAAGCCGCATGTTGCATCAGTTGAAACAGTGTATATGGTTTGCATAAATAAATAACCCCAGACCGCATATATTACATTGCCGCACCTGGACCCAATTAGGAAGTAAAAATTTCCCATGCCAAATCATTATAGAAAGATCATGTCTGAATGCAGCATTTATTATATTTATTTCAACTAGTCACTTTAGTTATTAAATACCATTTACAACATGTCTACTTTACATCAGCATCATTTTGAAACATATTTTTTTTACTGTTAGAAAGTTAAGAGTTAAAAGTTGATCAGCAATGTCTCAATTTTCCAACAAAATTTACAAAACCAATTTTTCTAAGGACTTCATCACAACTCAAGTGATTTTGAATGGTCATATGACAGAAAATACCCAAACGTAACATTATTTTGAAGCCTGCACCCCTAAATGTGCTTAAAACCACATTCAAGAAGTTTATAAACACATCAGGTACATCACACGCATTAAAAGAATGTGGAATAAAAAAAAATGAAAGCAGGGCTCAGAAGAGAAGGAGCACTATTAGACTTTTATTTGGCTGAAATAGATAGTGGACACCATGCCTGTTTGCAGAGCCCCTGATGTGTCTTCACAGTGGAAATCTCCCGCAAGTGACTCCAATTTGGAAACTGCACTCCTCAAGGAATTTATCTGGAGGTGTGGTGAGCACCTTGAACCGACAGGTGTTCCACAGAATTTTATAAGGTTGAGCAGTGAAAATTAAAAAAATAAATTTTTCCTGCAAAAATGTTGGCTTTGCAGCAAAGTTTTCATTTTCACGAGTGTAGCAGGCGAAAATGGACTATACTATTTGTTGTGCAATTTCTAGGGATGAATGAACCCTAACAGCAAAGTTTGGAGTCTGTAACGGACATCTAGTGTCTGGTACCGAATACAAACTTTTTACAGTATGTCCAGTTTCCTGTACGGGTTCCCCAGTGTAATGAAGCTTGTTAAAAGGCTACAGCACAGCCAATCAACAAGCTTTTTGTGAAGGAAGTATATGATTGTAAGGTAAACTATAATTTCAATAGAACAACAGGTTAATATACATCCACATATTGCCTCCACACAAAGGTTGTAGCATCTGTTTGCTCTAATTCAGGACTTAGGACCACAGGGAGGAATCTCCTGGGAGCATGTAGGGGTATCAAATATGGCAACTTGTAACTAGAAAGAATATTTTCTATTGTCTGTATATAGAGAGGAAGGGAGGGGGAAAGACAAAGTATTTGAAATTACACAACTTGGCTCATCATTCATTCACAGACAGCAACCTTTGAATGGGCCAATCCGGGTCACCCTAGTAATATGAGCCTATGGTCAGGACTATAAAAAGTTGGGTGATATTAAAAGAAATGGTTCACATGTGGAGGCTGCCTAAGTGCTGATGTGATCCATGATTCTCTTCTCCTTCGCTCTGGAAAACAGACGATAACTGTAGATGGAAATGTTTAGGTATTTCTGTTATTACTCCTTTTTTATGACTGTTTTGCATATTTGTGTGTCATTTTATTTTTACCTTTTTATATATTATTGCAAGCACTGTATATTTTTATATTAAAGCTTAAAATCTTTAATAAGTTTGCACTTGTTGCTTTAAAAGAATCCAATAGCCTTCCCGAAAATGTGTGACCTTTTGCTTGTCTGTGTTTAAGGAGTGGTGGCAGTGTTAAGTAATCGGGGTGTGCTGAATGTATTGAGGTGTGATTTATTCTCACATTATAGCCTAAAACAGAGGTTGAGAGCTGGATTGAGTGAGAGGAGATGAATTAACCCATGCAGGCACACTCCACGTCATGTGCTGAAAAGTGTGTTCGTGACACTTTTAGACTATGGACACCTCCAGAGCCATCTCAGCCATGCCAAATATTGGCTTAGCTGTAATAGACCAGTGCATCACACAAACCAGCCTGGTATGAATGAGTCACCGAGGAGGAAAAATAAAAACAAGCTAAGCCACAGAAAACCAGAGAGGTTGGTAACTAAGCGGATTGTAGACCCCTGATCCTATCCACACAACTAGCAGTAGCCGTGGAGCATACCTACGATGATGCTAGACGCCTCATCACAGCCGGAGAACTAAATAACCTAAAGCAAGAAAAGGGGAAATCTAAACTGCCCCAGAGCAGACCCCAAAGCAATAGACAGCCCCCAAACATGTATTGTCAGTGAGACAAGATGAAAACACAAACACAGATAGGAAAATAGGCTGAGCAAACGATGGGGCCCAAACTAACTAGAAAGGACAGGAAAGGAAAGATGCTGTCTGCAATCACGCACAAAACCCTGCCAAAAAATGTCCAACACTTTCTGATAACAAAAACCCTGAAGTCACTAGACTTCAATTCCCTTTATCAGCACTCTGGTATATTCTGAAGACAGAGCAAAAAGAGACCAATCTGATCAGGGACAAAAAGCAAACTGGCATAAACAGACATAAGAATGGAAATTCAGCACAGCCCCAGCAGGGGCTGGCTGACCACAAAAACTGAGTAAACAAGACCAAATCTCATGTGAAAAAGTAGCAGAGCACACTTAGCTTGAGAAGACAGGAACAGAACTGGAAACCAGAACCTCAGGGCAGGAAAAAATCACCAGCACAAAATTAGGGAGTCGGCTGTCTTAAATCCAGTCAGAGACTCCTGATGTCCAGTCACAGTCCTCCTCCTCAGGTGGCAGCTCTCTGCCATTTCGATCAGCTTCATTACCTATTGTTACCACTAGAGGGAGCCTGGATGGAGAACTCATGACTCCTCTGTCAACACATCCAGCTCCACCACCCTCACCAGAAGCCAGAGGTAAACCAGAAAATGAGTTCACAACAACAGCCTCTATAAAGGCCGGATCAAGTGTCGATGTCATTCTGCTCTAATTGGTGTAGGGATAGGACGCAGCTGGGGTGACAGTCAAATTCTGACTGTTCATCCTGCAAAAAAGCCACTGTTTACTCTGCAACCCATATCTGTGGGAGTATTGTGCCTAAAGCCTCTGTGTGTACTCTGCAACCATTATCTGTGGAAGTACTGTGCCAAAAGCCATTGTGTATACTCTGCAACCCATATATGAGGGAGTACTGTGCCAAAAACCTACTGTGTGTACTCTGCAACCCATATCTGTGAGAGTACTGTGCCAAAAAGCCACAGTGTGTGTACTATGCACACTCTGCTTGTGAGAACATCGTGCCTTTAAGCTGCTGTGTGTACTCTGCCTCCCACCTGTGGGAGTACTGTGCCTTAAAGCTGCTGTATGTACTCTAGCCCCCCTGCCTGTGGGAGTATTGTACCTTTATGGTACTGTTTCTTTAAACTGATTTTTTTCCTGGTAGCCTGTCAAATAATTAACATCAGCCGTCTTGGTGCCATTTCTAGGCCAAATAAATACTTTTTCTTGACTGGTATGTGCTTTCTAGTAGTCTGGGAAATAAATAATTGGCATCAGGCATCTCATTGCCATTGGTAGGCCGAATAAATAATTGTTATGGACAAGTGTGTGTTTGCTAGTAGTTTTGCAAATAAATAATTGGCATCAGTCATCTCGTTGCTGCTTATAGGCCAAATAAATAATTTTTCAGGACCACTGTGTGTTTTCTAGTATTGTTGCAAATAAATAATTGGCATCAGCCATCTCGTTGCTGTTTATAGGCTAAAGGAATATTTTTTTCTCATCAAATGTATGTTTTCTAGTAGTGTGATAAATAAACAATTGGCATCAGACATCTTGTTGCCATTTCAAGACCAAATAAATATTTTCTCTGAATCAGTGTGTGTTTTCTAGAAGTCTGGGAAATAAATAATTGTCATCAGTCATCTCATTGCCATTTACAGGCCAAAGAAGCAATTTTTCTGGACTGGTATGTCTTTTCTAGTAATGTTGTAAATAAATATTTGGCATCAGTCATCTTGTTGCTATTAGTAGGCATAATAAATCATTTTTTCAGTATGGTTGTGTGTTTTCTAGTAATCTGGGAATTAAATAATTGTCATCAGCCATCTCACGAACATTTATAGGCCAAAGAAATAATTTTTCTGGACCGGTGTGTATTTTCTAGTAGTCTGGGACTTTAATAATTGGCACCAGCCATCTTGCTGCTATTTCTAGATCAAACAAATATATATTTCTGGACTGCTATATGTTTTCTAGAAGTGTTGCAAATAAACAATTGGCATCAGCAATCTCACTGCCTTTTATAAGCCAAATAAATAATTTTTCTGGACCGGTGTGTGTTTTGTAGCAGTCTAGGAAATAAATAATTGGCATCAGCCATCTCATTGCCATTTCTAGACCAAAGAAATATATATTTTTTTTGGATTGGTGTGTGTTTTCTAGTAGTGTTACAAATAAATTATTGGCATCAGCCATCTCATTGCCATTTATAGGCTATTGAAATAATTTTTCTCGACCGTTGTTTGTTTCCTAGTAGTCTGGGAAATAAATAATTGGCATCAGCCATCTTGTTGCCATTTCTAGACAAAAGAAATATATTTTTTTGGATTGGTGTGTGTTTTCTAGTAGTGTTGCAAATGAATAATTGGCACCAGCCATCTCATTGCCATTATTAGGCATAATAAATAAGTTTTCTGGACCGGTATGTTTCTAGTAGTCTGGGAGATAAGTAGTTGTCATCAGTCATTTCCTTGCCACTTAGAGGCCAAAGAAATAATTTTTCTAAACTGGTGTGTGTTTTCTAGCAGTCTGGGAAATAAATTAATTGGCATCAGTTGTTTCGTTGCTATTTCTAGGCCAAAGAAATACACTTTCTGGACCAGTGTGTGTTTTCTAGTAGACTTGCCATTTGTAGGCCAAATAAATAATGTTTCAGGACCACTGTGTGTTTTCTATTACTGTTAAAAATAAAAAAGATGAGCTAATATTGGGGTGAAGGCAAGAGTCCACATTTCCTAATTATAATTGTTTTGGCTAATATTGCTGTGCATGTGTACTACAAATACTGTATACACCAATTGTTAATTTAATTACGTGATATAGACTTGTAAATTTTTGGTACAAAATACCAGTGTGGTTTGTGGGGAAATTCTGAGTATAATTTATTTGCTTTCTTGGTGGATAAAATGTCTAATTCCCCTTGCTGTCTGAAAATGTGTGTAGATCTTTTTTTAATTTATTTGTGGGCTCTTGCTTTAATCTCATATATATATGGCAGTGTCGGACAATTGTCAGTTAAAATCCTGGAGGTAGTACAACGTTGCCTCCCTTGTCAGCGGCCTCACTATCTTCCCATATAGTGAGATCTTCCCAGCTTTTGATTTTTCTTAGAGCCTTACGTTCCATGTAATCCAAGTTATGAGGTAATTTGGGATAGACTAATGCTTCAACATCTCTGTTCACTTGTTCCTCAAAAATATTAATGACATTCAACGAGGAGATGGGAGGCATATAGTGGGATTTGATGCCCTCATGAATGGTTTTATAGGGGGAGGATCTGCATGTGATGTGATAGCCTTTGTATCAATGACCAGACTGGCTAGTACTGTTGCATCTTCCTTTACCTCTGCTATGGAAGTGGGCTGTTACTCCCTACCCTGAAACCTATAGGACCTATACTGCAAGGATTGTCTCCTTGAGTTTGTTGAATCCCATGTGATGGAGAACTTGAAGGGAAAGATTTACAAAAGGTTAATTTTCTGTCAAATAATATCCCTGGACTTTAGAAAGGACTGAGATACATGTGGTGTCCAAATAATGTTCTGTGAGGTTGAGGGCTGTCATTTTGCGATGGGCTTATGTGTTTCCTTATGCTTGCTATTGCGCATGCACGGTCATCTTGCCTGTTCTTTGCCGCCTCCATGGAGGTGCCCGCAGTGGCGGCGTCTTGTTGCTAGGTAGCCGCACATGCGCGGCTGCCTGTTAGGGACGGCGGAACGCACTAAATGAAATAATAATAAAGTGCGTTCGCCACTCAGGGTCCACCATGCAGTAGGTGGTATAACTGCTGCTAAGTGGTGGCAGACAAGCAATATGGCGGTATGATGCACACGGGTTAAACTTCACCCAGAGTGCACAGAGTGGCCTCTGTTCACACACAGAGGTGCCTCAACAAAAAACATACAAAACGCTGAACCTGTTAGTGACACGGGCTTCAGGTGGATGCACACACGGTATCTGGTCACAGGAGCAGGATCCAAAATAGAGGAGCTGCGTCCCTCTAGACCTACCGTGTGTGCGGCGTCGCTTCTGCAGAGGGCTGCAACTGCAGTGAGGCGTAGGACACTGCCGCTCGACGACAAAACAGAAAGCAAGCTCGATGTCGGACGCTAGCATAGCGGTGCGGTGAGCACAGTGGCTTAAGGCTTGCCACTGACTGGTGCTGACTGCAAAACTAATTCCCTATCCACATACGTATTATCAAAGGGAAGGGGTTTCATAATAAGTCAGTCACCAGAATTTTACATCTGTCACCATTCACACATAGCAGTATAGTCTATACTAGCGCATGGCGGAACGGCCATGTGCACTTTTTATAGCCGTGCGGGACCTTCCTGATCTCCGAGATGGACTAATGAGATCTGGAACAGGACCTGGGCACATGACTCCTGATCTCCAATGGGAGATCGTCTAGTGAGCATGCTCAATAGGAGCACAGAGGGACTTAGTCTCTGGAGTGGTCTGCTGCAAAGCAATCTCCTCTGCAGTAGAAAGACAGCAGGAGACCGCAGAATGTGAGGCTCTGGATTCCTGCAGAGCAGACGCAGAAACCTGACGCCTAACACTGCCACTTCCGGACGCCGTCTCATTGGACGCCAGGCTGTAAGCAATTAAGCTTCAATTATTTCTTATGTCCAGATAGCGTGCTATAAATATATCAGCCCACTTTTCCCCTGAGGAAGCCACGCTCCCTAGTGGCGATACGCGTGGGGTTGTTCCCACATTACACCGACATGCTGGCTGCAGGTTTAACCCATTGTATACCAAGCTGTGAGGTAGTATTACTGCTTGCTTGATTGTTCTAGCCGGTTTCCAATCTTTTTTTCTGTGCCAATAAGGGGTTCTCTTCTCTTTTCTTTTTCCCCTTTTCTTTATTCAGGTCATTATACGACTCTAATCATTATTATTCAGGCGCAGAAGTGCCGCTACATAGGGTCATTTATTGCCACCATACACTTCCTAGATTTACCCACCAGTGTATTTAGCATATCATCTTTTAGGTGAATGCTTTTATCTCATCTGGGATGGTGTTTTAGTTGGCTATCTACGATGTCTCACATGAATGTAGGGCAACTTTGATTCCCGTCCATTTTAGGTCTCAGGTTGTGAAATTGGGTCTGTTAACATACTTCTCATGTGCCCTCTGTATATGTATTGTGATATTTTTCTGCTAATTGGGTTTCTATTACCTGCATATATTTATATGTATTTGGTTTCTATTGATTGCCAGCCCAGTATAAATGTGTTTACAAGGGTTCTTATATGGACTCTTGGTGGTTCTATTCTGGCCTTTTTCAGGTTTTTTTAAATGTTTTCAATCACTGTTTGTGCAGATAAGTGTGTTTTTTGTTTAATAAAATTGACATTTTGTATCAATTGCTTTGATTGTTCGTTACCGTGGGTGATCATGACTTCTATACACACTGCTTTTTCTTCCATTGGTACTTGTTCATACTGTGTGTTGTCATAGATCCCCTTATATATTCTGGAGTGCCCTCTTAGTCTTTCCTTCCCAGGGCTGTCATTTTGGACGTTTCTGAATATGAGCTAATCCCTTGAGACCATTTTGCATTTGCGATCTCGTAAATTGCATGTGCCTATTCTGATCCTTCTTCCAAAGGGGCTGAAGATGTTCATGGTGGGGGAAGCAGGGGATAGCTGACTTGCTGGCCCTTTTCTTCATTAGCACTGGGATCAGAGTCTGTGGTCCAGTAGTCTCTTTGTGGTTTTCTTCTATTACCTCTCCTGAATCGTGGTGATTTAAATTTTTTATTGGTAGATTTATTTTTATTTCACATAAAAACCTGGTTACTGTCAAAATCACCTTTTTCTCTGAGGTATTTGCCACGCTTTCGTTGTTTTATGTCTGACTGGATTGAAATTAATCTCCTGTCCAGTTTTTTTATTGGACCATTAATTCTCAGTCAGACGGAAACAAAGCTCAACTTTAGCTTTTTCCAATTCAATGATTGTGTTGATGTACTCTTTTTTATTATATTTCATACCTAATTGGAGCAAGTTTTGGGAGCAGTTCAAAAGTGCTTGTTCCCATTCTGTGACAAACTCTTTATTGCCTTGAAAGTGGGAGATTTCCTTAGAGGTTCTAAATCCTCAAGGTACTTTATCACAGTCTGCATATGATTTAAAGGGATTATTAGTCCAGAATAACCTTACTTCTCTTTCAGCTAGGTTAGTGAGCTTGAACTCCAATGACTTGGTACTGATGGTTTGTAAGACATCTTTTTGTTTGCAATGTAAAAAAATGTGTCCACATTTTCCCTTTCTGCTTTGATACCATTTGGGATTACAGGTGTTTCAGATTCCATACTGAGAATCAGAGAATATGACAGTATTCCTATGATGTTATAGTAAGTATAGTGTGTCTTTTCCCCGTATTTTTAATTGCTTTTAATGTTGCAGTTATGTTGTAATGTTGTCATTGTTCATAACCCAACAGGGGTGTGTTCATAGTAACACTATGATGTTTTGGATGGGGAAGGTCTTCTGTTACCTGTGTAAGGAGGTGGCAGAGACCCTCAGTGCTCCTGTGGCACCCCTGAGGGTTCAGTCACCACAGAGGTACTGCATCTCATCCAGAGGTGTGGTATTCCACTCTCAGGTAAGGAGGGGGCACCATCCAGAACTTACACACTTGCATACAACACCAGACCTTTCAGAGCTTGGGAGGAGCTAGGTATGGGGTGTGGGTGGAGAAAGCAACAGGGGGAGCTGAAAGGAAGTGATAGTTAGAGGGAAAGTAGACAGTTGGTGCTGGGGACTTGAGCAGTGAGGAGCTCAGCACTGGACCAGCAGACAGCGGAAAGAGAGAAAGGAAAGACAGAAGAACAGAAAGATAAGCTTCAGTGGAAGAGAGGAAGAAGGGGTCCTAGGGGCACGGGTAGTGAGAAATCCACCCTTGGGGCCCACACTTATGCCGACCGTAGTCGGGTGGAGGGACCAGGTCGCAGTAAGGGGACAGGCTCCAGTCTAGTGGAGAAACTGAGGACTCGGCTAGCTAACCGGAGGCTGCAGTATCTGTACGTGCTACAGCCAAATCTGCACACATTTGCAGAAAAGGTAGCCATATAGGATCCAGGGGACCTAGAGCACTTCGCCCAACAAGATCCGAGGCTGCTGGCTTGGGATGCTGTGTTGCGGGCGCAGGAGAGGAGGGAGCCAGCGCAGAGAAATGGCCAGGAAAGAAACATTTGAAAGGGGTTCTGATAAGGTGTACCCCAAATAACCTGAGAGCTGGCTGGACCACCAACCTGAGGACACTGGGGATTGTAACATCAGAACTGTGAGTAAAACCTGCAAAGACTGCACACTGCTGTGTCCTCCAATTTATTTACTGTGTCACTTGTCCTGCACTACAATCACCATCGTATCACACTACAACTGCCCTGGGCTTTAGCTCTACCTGTGGAGAGCTGTAACAACTCTGCTGAATTACCATCAGTCCCAGCAATCTCCTCAAGCAGCGTCGGCTAACATCTACCATTTGCCGAATACCACAGATGGCGTCACAAACTATTTTTTATAAACTTTATTCCCCTTTTATCATCATCATCATTTTTATCATCATTTTTCATTGGAATCCCAGGGCCAAGGACCGGGTCACTGCTGCCATGACACATCCCCTTAAGAACTGGCCCAGCACTGAGTAACCCCTCGGCCCTGCTGGGCGCTCTACTCCCTCTCTCCATTATGCCGGGCATGAGTGCCCCATGCGTTACCCTGACGGTTTGGTTATCACATACTATGCATTACTGTTATTCATGTTCTGTGTTTGTACTGTCTTAATGTTTTACTATTGTGCATTGTAATATATACCTATGTATAGATTAGGGAAAGAAGTGGTTAACTAGAGGTTAACAAGCCTTGCTAGACCTGAATAGAAGAGTGTGAGAACCATCCTAGAATGTGCCTTAGCATAGTGAGTAGAGGCAGACCCTGTGACAGAGGTGTATCTCTATTTTCTGGCACCCAGGACAAGAATTCAGTTTGCCCCCCCCCCCCCCCACACACACCAAAGCATACATGGAATTTGCAAACTTAGGCATGTATTGATGAGCTTCTCTCCCTAATTCTCTCAATGTTCAGTGAAAAAACTGAGAGAAGCAGTAAGAAAAGCTCGCCACCACTGGACCATAAGTATGAAAATCTCATATGAGTGAAGTGGCCATGTGATGATTGGTGGAACCTGCAAGCAGAACTGAATCCTGAAGGTTTGTATGTTACACGCTGTTAGGATTGGCTACAGGGCTTCATTTTAAAGAGTGTGTTCAGGTTTGAAATGAAAGTCTGCAGTCACTATATGTGACTGCAAGCTTCTGAACTCTCACAGTGCACATTTTTAGGATTCTCCCTTACCGGAGACAAGAGTGGACGGTCATGTCTGCACAAGTATGATATTTGTATACTTCTGACCATCTTTCAACTAGATGTATCAGGCATCACTCAGTTAATTTTCAATCGGTGAGGCCATACATTTCTAGTCGTCACTTGACTACATATATGTAAATCTCCGAAACCAGAAAATTATGACAGCGTGCAGTGCTCACTGTGAGAATTCAGAAGTCTGCAGTCACATGGAATGTGGACAACTTGGACAAACTTAGACAACCCTTTTAATGCTCCTAACATAAATAACAATGTGAGAATTATTCAGTATCACTACTATTGTTTAGATCCAGGAAGCTTATAGATGACATTGTCTCCGGAGTCGTTCTCTTTCTTTTCTTCATCTTGTCCAGACTCCATGATGACTTTTCTCATCCACAGCTTGTCACTACAGACTTCCATCTTCTCCGGTCTTGAGCAGCACATCCCCACACAATGCCTTTAAAGATAGCAGTGTCATTATAATACTCGTAAATAAAAGTATCTGCTGTATGTTGAGCCCCCAAATAAATAATTGCACCTCACTATATTCCTTGTACAAAATATAACCCCAAACTTCTCTCTCTTATGGTACATGCTCTTCACACTGACCTCTCCTTCCTTTCCATAGTGGGCCCCCTCTTCACACTGTACTTATAGTCTCAGTACTGTACCCCCTCATCACACTCCCCCTCCATGGCATATTATTTTCCCACCTCGCTGTGCGCTTACACTGTCACCCCATGCTACGCCCCACCTACTCAGTCTCTATTCTGTGCCCACTCACTTTTCTCCCCCCATACTGTCTCCTCACGCTATTCCCCTCAAAAGTCTCCTCACATATTTTCCCCTTACTCCTCATACTGTCTCAACTCACATCCCCCTGTTCACCATACTGTCTTCTCATATATTTACCCCCTCACTCTCTATACTGCCTGTTCACACATCCTCCCGACTCCCCAGACTGTGTCTGCATCCATCCGATTACCCTGATACCCATACTGTGTCCACATACATTTTTCCTCTCGCTACTCATATGGTATCAGCATATATTCCCCTTTGCTCCCCATACTGCCTTCGCACCCATCCATCCACTCAACATACTGTTTCTTCATACATGCCTTCATCTGCCCCCTTGATCTTCATTTTGTATCTTTAAATAACTCCAGATGCCCATATTGTGTCTGCACTTGTCCCTTCTTTGCTCCCCAAACTGTGTCCTCAAATCTTCCCTATCCCGTTACACTAAATCTCCCCCTCACTAAATCTCCTCACACTAAATATCCCCATCTTCACACTAAATCTCCCCCCACACATTAAATATCTCATCCCCAACACATTAAGTACTCCCATTCCAACACCAAATCATCTCCCCACACACATTAATACCCCATCCCCACTCTAAATCACCCCACACACAATTTATACTCTCATTCCCCCATATTAAATCTCCCCACAAACAATATATACCCCATCCCCACACAAAATCTCCACACACACATTAAATACACCCATCCGCACACTAAATCTTCCCACACACATTAAATACCCTCATACACATTAAATACTCCCATCCACAAACTAAATCTCTCCACATACAATAAAGGCTAAAAATTGTAATTGTAGTTCTTCTTTAAATGATGTAAACATGATGTACTGGTGATGGAGGTAAAAAATGGCGTACAGTATATTTTGATTTTTATATTTTTGCAATTTGGTGAAATGTGGAATTGTTAGATCTTGTACACTATGTAATTGTCACACTTTTCTAATAATTGTAGCAATCATAGTCCAAACAATTAGAAAGGAAAATTTAAATGTAAAAAATATGGCCATCTGAACATTAAGAACACACAGCATTGGTGTATAAGCAGAAAAAAAATCTGACATTGCTGAATATAAAATACGGTATTTTCTGCTATTTATCAAGCTATGAAGGACCTTCTAATATTGTTCCATTTGACAAATTGCTTTTCACACTCTCCTCGACAAAGCTTGTCAAAACTTTAATCGTCTATATTCTGACATTTTTATTTTGTCACAATTCTATTAACAACAGCAAAGAAGCGCCGCGTTAGCATCACTAAAAACAGTACTCAATATTGTCTTCAAATGGTCCCTACAATCTGGAAATTTCCAAACCACCATCACATTGAAATCATTAAAGTATGTAATGATAAAAAAAATTGTAATCATAGAGACGAACTTAGTTAAAATTTTCCTACAAAAATGAATCCACAATAGATTCAGAACACATTTTTGGTATTAGGACATATGGATGACTCTTTGAGCAGACTGTCAGTTAGTTTTTAGTGTCTAGTGTACACTGAGCATTAATTACTAGTTAAGGACATATACTAATTATTTTTATAATCACCCCCTAAGGCCGGTTTCACATTAGCGCTTTTTAAGCGCACGCACGGCCGGGGGTAGCTCCGCCCCCGAGCCGGATCTCTGCCCGGCGTGCCCACCCCTTGCTTGTAGCGCCGCCTACTAGCGGACAGCGGCGCCTGCGATCGGCGCACCCTATCTTTAGCATAGGGTGCGCAGATCGTGCGCAGGCCGTGCGCTAGTTGCGCTTTGACCTGCGCTGCGCACTTTTGACGGTGCGCCGTGCGCGCCAAAATCTGAAAAGTTTGATTTTGGCGCACACGGCGCACCGTCAAAAGTGCGCAGCGCAGGTCAAAGCGCAACTAGCGCACGGCCTGTGCACGATCTGCGCACCCTATGCTAAAGATAGGGTGCGCCGATCGCAGGCGCCGCTGTCCGCTAGTAGGCGGCGCTACAAGCAAGGGGCGGGCACGCCGGGCAGAGAGCCGGCTCGGGGGCGGAGCTACCCCCGGCCGTGCGTGCGCTTAAAAAGCGCTAATGTGAAACCGGCCTTATCCACACTGCAACCCTGTAAAGAGAGTGTCCACTGCTGTAATATGTCATATGTGAGCTCACTGCTTGGCTTATGCAGGGGTGGACATATCATTGGCGCAACATGCGCAAGGGCCCAAGACGTAATGCTGCCCATTTCCAACTCCAAATTAGGTGAAACTGTGCATTATAATGATCTATTGGACTGCAAAGGGACAATATATTATTCTTGCATATGGGACCTATTCTGTCTGTGTCCACTCCCGCACTCTTCATACCTAATCCTCCAAAGTTCCGATGCAGCCTTCTTGGTTCAAACACACCCCCACACATCCCCATCCCCATGACACTATAAAGCTTTCTAGAAATCTTGCTCTAACTTTGATGAGCAGGTCAGTGTAAAAGTCGCGACAATGAGGTTGGAATAGAAATACTCATTATGCAGGCCAGAGAGCGGACAAGGAGTCAAAATCATTAGATGATTATTAACCTCAGCTGTTCATACAGTTAATCACTGGACTTTGCATCATATACGCTGTAAAATGGTTAAGGCAGTTTAATCGGCTTACAGCTGCTGATGGATTCCCTTTAATATTTCATTAAAGGGTTGTTCACATCTCCAAGATCCTATCACAATATGTAGTATAGGGATAATAATAATAATCTTTATTTTTATATAGCGCTAACATATTCCGCAGCGCTTTACAGTTTGCACACATTTTCATCACTGTCCCCGATGGGGCTCACAATCTACATTCCCTATCAGTATGTCTTTGAAGTGTGGGAGGAAACCGGAGTGCCCGGAGGAAACCCACGCAAACACGGGGAGAACATACAAACTCCTTGCAGATGTTGTCCTTGGTGGGATTCGAACCCAGGACTCCAGCGCTGCAAGGCTGCAGCGCTAACCACTGAGCCACCGTGCTGCCCTAGGGATGAGCGAGTAGTGAAGTATTCGGACTCGCTATACTCTTACCGAGTATATCGTAATACTCGGGTATTCGGTACGAGTAAGCGAGTCCAATGTTAGTCAATTGAAAATGCGAGTAATTGTCTGCTGGACCCTACAAAGCGGTCTGGTGGCTGAGGAAAAGGCTAAAAAATGTGGAAATGTTAAAAAAAGTATGCTGTAAACAGGGGAACCTGGCCAGGGGCTGCATGAGTGGTTTTACACCACTGCTTCACTAGAATTTACAAACACTATTTGAAGTTCTTTCATTTTTTGCCAACAGAGCGGGACTCGTATGCCACCTACGCAGTGCCAGTGGCAGTAATATATCATAAGTGCTGTAGGAGTGAGTGCTGATGGAGGTGATCTTCTGACAGCTAAGTGTGTAAGTGGTGTAAAGAGAGCGATCTGCCCAAGGGGCTGTGTGATGGTTAACGCCGGAGGAAGAAGATACCCATCATCATCATCATCATCATCACAAGGGATTCACAATTATAACGCTTGGACTACTGTCCTTGTTGTTCCACTGCCACTGCCCAATGTGTAGGCATAGACATAGTGTCTTCAAAACATTAGCCCTAGGGGCTGTCTCATGGTTGACTCAGGAAGGAAGCCTCAAGAGTCAGACAATTATGAAAGTACTAGCACGGTAGTTCCAGTGTCCAATGTGCAGGCATAGACATAGTGTATTCAAAACATTAGCCAAAGGGGCTGTCTCATGGTTGATGAAGGAAGCAGGGCAGGTCTGAAGGGCCAAACAATTATGAAGCTAGAACTACTAGCACAGTAGTTGCAGTGCCCAGTGTCCAGGTATAGCCATAGTGTCTCCAAAAATTAGGCCAAGGGGCTGTATCATATTTGATGAAGGAAGAAGGGTCTCATCCCAACTGCCTCCGATGGGAAATATTAATTAACAGAACATTGTTTTTAGCTTATTCACTATGAGGTACATGTGGCAGAAGCAGGATTTCAAAACATGTATAAGAAGAAGAAATGGGACTTGTATGGGAAGGGATGGACGTGATCAGCAATTGCAAAAAAAATAACATTTTGGGTGACTTTAGTTTGGGATACTGTCATCTGGAGGGCTTAAATACTGTTGTGATATCCCGTCCTTGCTAAATTTTATCAGAGTAAACCTGTGCAAGCTGTAAAGCGCTGCGGAATATGTTATCGCTATATAAAGATTATTATTATTTTATTATTAAGGCATATAAGGAGAGGTTTGGCCAGCTATGCAGCTTGGATACCCAGTAATTAAATGGAACAGAAGTGTTAGGAAGGACGCAGGTATGGTCACTTAGATAGTCGTTGACCATCTTATTCAACTTCTCCCTCATTGACATTGTTACTGTTCCAGCTAGTCCTTGGTGATGAACCGGTTTATTGAAGATGGCCCAGTTTGTGGACATTTTTCGACCACCTCTTTTGGACCTGCTTGGTGTGTCTCTCCCCATTAATGCATGCTGCTGCACAGAGCTGGTACCTCTGCTAGCAGCGGTGTCTGAGGGTGCTGTTGCTATCAAATGATCAACAACGGCCCTTTTGAAGGATTCAATTCTGAAATCCCTTGGTGACTGCAAGAGTAGCGAAGGAAATTTGTCCTTGTACCGTGGGTCTAGAAAGGTGGCCAACCAGTATAGGTTGCTATTGAAAATGTGGATTACTCGAGGGTCTTGGCACAGACAGTCAGATATGAAGTGTGCCATGTGTGCCAAGCTGCAAAGAGGCAAATCTTCTGTGACCCCAGAAGGAGGAACAATACCCATCCTCTCCTCACACTGACTCTCCTCCTCCACCTCCTCCTCTCCAACCCACCCATGCTGGACAGACATGAAGCTGGGGTTGGGATTCCCCTCTGTAGCATGAGGTTTCCCCTTGGTTCCACTGAAAAAGAAGTTCTCTCCCTCCTCGTTTTCATCATCATCTTCATCCCCAATGTTGCCTGATGATATTGGCTGGGCTGGGTAGGATCACCCATTGTGAAATCTTGCTCCATACCCAGCTGCTGGGCACACAAAGATTCCATATTTAGATTGTTCAGCAATTTTTTTTCAGCAGACATAGCATAGGGATGGTTACACTGATAACAGCCTGATCACCGCTCACAAGCTTGGTGCAGTACTCAAAGTTATCAAGCACCTCACAAATATCAGAGATCCACACCCACTCGACAGTTGCTATGTGTCTTGACTGAGTCTCAGTGTGATGGTCATGTTTAAACTGGTATTCAGCAAGTGCCCTCTGCTGCTCACTTATCCTTGCCAACATATGATATGTTGAGTTCCACCATGTTGGCAGGTCGCAAATGAGTCGGTGGTTTGGCAAATTAAATTGCTTTTGAAGCGCAGCAAGACCAGCAACAGTGTCTGAGGAAAGGCGGAAATGGGCGCAAATGCAGCGCACCTTCTCAAGTAGGTACGGCAAGTCTGGATATGTTTTTATAAATTTCTGCACCACTAGGTTCAGCATGTGAGCCATGCATGGCACGTAGATCAGCTTCCCGAGCTTTAAAGCCGCTACCAGGTTGTGCCCATTGTCGCAGACAACCAGACAGGGTTGGAGTTGCAGTGGGGAGAGCCACTGATCAGTCTGTTGTTTTAGTCCTTGCAACAGCTCTTCCGCAGTGTGTAATGTTTATCCTAAGCAAATAATCTTCAGCAGAGCATGTTGCCGCTTTGCCGATGCGCTGCTGCACAGCTCCCAACTTGGGAGTGATGTGGAGGGTAATTCAGCATAGGATGACGAGGTGGAGGAAGAAGAGGGGAGACAGGACATATAGAATGAGGCGGAAACCCTGATTGAGGTTGGGCCCGCTATTTGTGGCGTGGGTAGGATATGTGATGGTCCAGTTTGAGATTTTGTCAGGGATGTATCGTCTCTGGCCACAAGTACTTGTCCATGTGTCTGTTGTAAGGTGCACCTTCTCGGTTAGGCGTTGGTGAGAGCACGCTTTAGATTATTTAAGACGTGCTGGTGTAACGCGGAGGCCGGCACAATGGGAAAAATAGTGCCGGCCTGGAACCGAGTATCGTGGGGCAGCCACAGCAAACAGATCACGGAAAGACTATGTCCCCACCAGCCTAAATGGCAACATCTCCACGGCTATCAACTTGGCAATGTGCGCGTTCAGTATTTGTGCTTGTGGGTGCGTGGTTTGGTATTTACACCTCCTTTCATACATCTGGGGCACGGGACAATTGGACGTTTGCCTGGGACAAACAAGTGGGAGCTTGTTGTGTCTGTGCAACCGCACCTTGCGAGTAAGAGGTATGATGATCACCTGCTTCCTGGCCAGCAGATTGGGAAGGACGGATCACAGGCGACATGGCAGTAGTTTGACCCGCAGACACCAATTTGGTACCCTGTTGTTCAGCCCACCGACTAGGGTGCTTGGCTTCCATGTGTTTTCGCATACTAGTGGTGCTTTGGTTGCCTTTGCCCTGGCCTCTGCTCAGCTTTGTATGGCATATGCTACAGACAACAACATTTGGTTCAGAAGGACTATCGGAAAAAAATTTCCAGACAACGGCTGAACGCACCCTTGCCTTGACTTGGGGAACAGAGGGATTGCTCTTGGCCACAGTTGACACACTTTGCACTCTGCTCAAACCAGTAGCCCTTGGTGCCTTTGTTGGTGCTACGTATCCACCTTCTTCCTCTGTGCTGCTGTGCTGGCTATGCGTGCCAACGGTCCAGGTCGGATCGGTGGTCTCATCATCGACCACCTCGTCCATGTCATCCTCCTTCCATGTTGATATTGGCGACTGGCCAGATGGCAACTGTGTGTCATTACCATCATCCTCCACCTCTTCACCCGGTATATCATGTGGATGAAAGTGGCTTTCTTCTGGCCATGGGGTTTCAAATATTTGGCCATCATCAACAGACGATACCTCACGTTCCTCTTCAATGTCGCGCGGTGAGAGGCCGGAGGCAACAAAAGGAAATGGACCAAACAGATCCTCGGAGTGGCCAAGGTTGGGGTCAAATGTTTCCTGCGACTCTTGATGGGGTGATGAACTAGGAACAGGTTGAGAATAGGATGACCCAGCGGTCTCTGTATGGACAGAAGACTGTTTTGTCTTGGACGATTGGGTGCTGAAAATTGTGTTGACTCCTTATCATCCATCCAAGACAGTATCTGCTCTTGTTCTTCTGGCTTCCAGATCCATTTACGTTCCAGACCGGGAAAATTGCCCTGAGGTTTAAGGCGAGATTACGCACCCCAGTCACCACACAAGACAGCGGTGCTGCCACTAAAAAATTACCCTGAGGACAAAGGTGAGATTATGCACCCCAGTCACCACACAAGACAGCGGTGCTGCCACTAAAAAATTGCCCTGAGGTTTAAGGCGAGATTACTCACCCTAATAACCACACAAGACAGCGGTGCTGCCACTAAAAAATTGCCCTGAGGTTTAAGGCGAGAATATGCACTACAGTCACGACATGTTTATCGACTAAACATCCTGTATTCGTTATGCAGCACTTGCTGATTACTGTCATGTTTTTTTACTGCAGAGTATTTTTTGCAAATTTGTCATTTTGTGTTTTCTTGTGTTTCAGCCATTGGGTGTTGTGCCCATTGTCTGACCGACTTGTTCACACTTGTGCATGTCACATATGTTTTTAATCCGTTTTTTCCTTGCTCAGTATGGTTTGGGAGACCCCACCCCTCTCCTGTGTGACATGCACATTAATGAGCTGTCTTACACCACAAGCCCATATGCTAGGAGGCGCCTGTCTGTATCCTGTTCATTTAGACACTGATCACATGTTCAGGTTTTAAATACATTAGATAGGGACTGCTTCGTGAAGGGTTACCGTGACGTGGTGAAGCGGCTTGGTATACATTTTTTGCAAAAAACATATCGTCTAAATACCCTGTATTCATTATACAGCACTTGCTGATTACTGTCATGTTTTTTACTGCAGAGTATTTTTTGCAAATTTGTCATTTTGTGTTTTCTTGTGTTTCAGCCATTGGGTGGTGTGAGCATTGTCTGACCGAATTGTTCACACTTGTGCATGTCACATATGTTTTTAATCCGTTTTTTAGTCACCACATAAGACAGAGGTGCTGGCTGTGTGTCAGTTGTGCAGTATTGTGCATCCTATTCGCTGTGAACACGGCACCGAAACAGCACAAAAAACTGCCCGGCAGGGGTAAATGAGACCCCAAAAATAGCTGGGAAAACTGTCACTACTCAGTCCCTGACCTTTTACTTTCAGCTCTGAAAAAAGCTTTTGGGTTTTAAAGTGGATTTCTGGATGATTTTCACAAACAAACACAACTCTCCCTAGCAGCTGCTCACTCTCCCTACACTAGCTGTGTTCTGCATGCAATGTGCAGAAAATGGCGGTGGCAGAGCTTAGCCTGGCTCTATCTATGACTCATAGGCTATGAGTCATGTATGACGCTGGACGGCCAGCCAATCATAGTAGAAGAAGGGTGCGGCATTACTGTGATTGGCAAATGCTGGGTGGGACATCCAAATAGTGCGAGGCAAGTAGTGAAATACTTGCCATGTACCGAGTACAGCGAGTACTTCATTACTGGCCGAGTACCGAACACCCACGATTATGCTCGCTCATCCCTAATGTAGTACAGTCCTGCTCATCATTATTGCCAGCTATGAAGTTTAGGTACATATTGTGGACTATCTAGAGATGGGCGGACACCTGAATGTTCTGATCCAGCGGGTTCGCCCAAACAGTTACAAAAAATTTGGGTTCGGGTACCAGAACAGTACCCTAGCTCTAAACACTATTTTGGGGTAAAAAATAAAAAAACACAGGCCACATATTGTACAGTCTGTTATCTCCGTCAGACGCCTTGTCTGTCTGTGCTCTACAAATTGTAGCATTAAATTAGAGGCTTGCATTCACCTTTTTTTTAAAATGGACAAGGCGCGTGGCAAGTGACGAGGAAGTGGACGTGATGGTGATGGTGCATGCAGAGGTCGAGGCCGTGGGCAAGCTGAAAGTGGGCCACAACAAACACCCACATCTTATCGCTCGACCTTCATGTCCCAATTACTATGGGACCACAGCAGCCAGAGCAGGTTGAAAAGGTTGTTGGTTGGATAGCAGATAATACTTCCATTTACTTTACCACCACCACCAGCACCCTATCTTCCACACGGTCAAGTCTGAGTAGCCGTGAGTCTGGACCGTATATTCCTCACTGCTGAGTGCCTTAAGACAACTGATCCAACACTTGGACACTCTGAAGAGCTGTTCACTTTTCCATTTATCAATTTGGGCCTCTCGCCCCATCCACTTAAAGCGGGGCAGCCACGGTCACACGAATGCAACAGTGGGAATGTGTGACATGAGGTGACATGAGGTGGACAATGATGAGACACAATTGCCAGCAAGTCAAGAGGAGGACCAGGGTGCAGAAGTGGAAGAAGAGGTGGTGGATGATATAGTAACTGACCCAGCCTGGCAGGAGGACATGCAGAGCGAGGACAGCAGCACACAGCTGACAGCTGACAAGTGCCCGCAATAGGCGCGAGTGGAATCGTGATCCATCCGTGCTTATTAACTAGTTAAATCCCACTGTCAAATGCTGACAGTGGGCACTTAACTACTGCTATCAGCCGCCGGGCCGGAAGTGGGCGCATCGCTGACCCCCGTCATGTGATAGGGGGTCGGCGATGCATTGCCTTGACAACCAGAGGTCTCATAGAGACCTCTATGGTTGTTGCAGGCACATTGCTATGAGCGCCACCCAGTGGTCAGCGCTCATAGCAATGCAGTAAATCTGCTACATATGGGAGATCTGCTCATCGCCCATACAGTTGTGGCCAAAAGTATTGACACCCCTGCAATTCTGTCAGATAATACTCAGTTTCTTCCTGAAAATGATTGCAAACACAAATTCTTTGGTATTATTATCTTCATTTAATTTGTCTTAAATGAAAAAACACAAAAAGAATTGTCCTAAAGCCAAATTGGATATAATTCCACACCAAACATAAAAAAGAGGGTGGACAAAAGTATTGGCACTGTTCGAAAAATCATGTGATGCTTCTCTAATTTGTGTAATTAACAGCACCTGTAACTTACCTGTGGCACCTAACAGGTGTTGGCAATAACTAAATCACACTTGCAGCCAGTTAACATGGATTAAAGTTGACTCAACCTCTGTCCTGTGTCCTTGTGTGTACTACATTGAGCATGGAGAAAAGAAAGAAGACCAAAGAACTGTCTGAGGACTTGAGAAACCAAATTGTGAGGAAGCATGAGCAATCTCAAGACTACAAGTCCATCTCCAAAGACCTGAATGTTCCTGTGCCTACCGTGCGCAGTGTCATCAAGAAGTTTAAAGCCCATGGCACTGTGGCTAATCTCCCTAGATGTGGACGGAAAAGAAAAATTGACAAGAGATTTCAACACAAGATTGTGCGGATGTTGGATAAAGAACCTCGACCAACATCCAAACAAGTTCAAGCTGCCCTGCAGTCCGAGGGTACAACAGTGTCAACCCGTACTATACGTCGGCGTCTGAATGAAAAGGGACTGTATGGTAGGAGACCCAGGAAGACCCACTTCTTACCCCGAGACATAAAAAAGCCAGGCTGGAGTTTGCCAAAACTTACCTGAAAAAGCCTAAAACGTTTTGGAAGAATGTTCTCTGGTCAGATGAGACAAAAGTAGAGCTTTTTGGGCAAAGGCATCAACATAGAGTTTACAGGAGAAAAAAGAGGCATTCAAAGAAAAGAACACGGTCCCTACAGTCAAACATGGCGGAGGTTCCCTGATGTTTTAGGGTGGCTTTGCTGCCTCTGGCACTGGACTCCTTAACCGTGTGCATGGCATTATGAAATCTGAAGACTACCAACAAATCTTGCAGCAAAATGTAGGGCCCAGTGTGAGAAAGCTGGGTCTCCCTCAAAGGTCATGGGTCTTCCAGCAGGACAATGACCCAAAACACACATCAAAAAGCACTAGAAAATGGTTTGAGAGAAAGCACTGGAGACTTCTAAGGTGGCCAGCAATGAGTCCAGACCTGAATCCCATAGAACACCTGTGGGGAGATCTAAAAATGGCAGTTTGGAGAAGGCACCCTTCAAATATCAGGGACCTGGAGCAGTTTGCCAAAGAAGAATGGTCTAAAATTCCAGCAGAGCATTGTAAGAAACTCATTGATGGTTACTGGAAGCGGTTGGTCGCAGTTATTTTGGCTGAAGGTTGTGCAACCAAGTATTAGGCTGAGGGTGCCAATACTTTTGTCTGGCCCATTTTTGGAGTTTTGTGTGAAATGATCAATGTTTTGCTTTTTGCTTCATTCTCTTTTGTGTTTTTTCATTTAAGACAAATTAAATGAAGATAATAAAACCAAAGAATTTGTGTTTGCAATCATTTTCAGGAAGAATCTGAGTATTATCTGACAGAATTGCAGGGGTGTCAATACTTTTGGCCACAACTGTATATAGCAGAGTCGATCAAGTGTGGCATGCTTCTAGCCTCCTATGGAGGCTATTGAAGCATGCCAAAAGTAAAAAAAAAGTGTTTGAAATGAAAAAAAATAAAATAAAAACTAAAAGTTAAAATCACCCCCCTTTCGCCCCAATCAAAATAAATTAAAAAAAAAACCCACACATTCACATATTTGGTATTGCCGCGTTCAGAATCGCCCGATCTATCAATAAAAAAAGGATTAACCCCATCGCTAAACGACGTAGCGAGAAAAAAATTCAAAACGACAGAATTACGTTTTTTTGGTAGCCACGACATTGCATTAAAATGCAATAACGAGCAATCAAAAGAACATATTTGCACAAACGTGGT
This sequence comes from Dendrobates tinctorius, assembly GCF_039654945.1. Taxonomy (NCBI): domain Eukaryota; kingdom Metazoa; phylum Chordata; class Amphibia; order Anura; family Dendrobatidae; genus Dendrobates; species Dendrobates tinctorius. The sequence goes on from NW_027361732.1 coordinate 49,509,604, forward strand.
ATCAATAAAAGCATCAGCCCGGCACGCAAAAAAATAAGCCCTCACCCGACCCCAGATCACAAAAAATGGAGACGCTACGGGTCTCGGAAAATTGCACTTTTTTTTTTTTTTTTTAGCAAACTTTGGAATTTTTTTTCACCACTTAGATAAAAGAGGAAATAGACATGTTTGGTGTCTATAAACTCGTAATGACCTGGAGAATCATAATGGTAGGTCAGTTTTAGCATTTAATGAACCTAGCAGAAAAGCCAAGCAAAAAACAAGTGTGGGATTGCCCTTTTTTTGCAATTTCACCTCACTTGGGATTTGTTTCCCATTTTCGAGTACACGACATGCTAAAACCAATGAGTCGGTCAAAAGTACAACTTGTCCCACAAAAAATAATCCCTCACATGGCTATATTGACAGAAAAATAAAAAAGTTATGGCTCTGGAAAGAAGGGGAGTGAAAAATGAAAACGAAAAATCGAAAAAAGCTCCGGCCATTAAGGGGTTAAAGACTCTGCCTATAACCCCAAACAGGCCATTTGCACCACCTGCCATGCCCGCATCAGCAGGGGTAGAAAAACTACCAGCCTGACCACCACCAGCATGATCACAAACAGCAGATCAGGCAGCAAAGCACCCGACATTGTCAGCTGAACCACAGGCACCAGGAACAGTGTCTGCGGGTAACACCACTGCTTCTTCCACTATTGTGCGTGAAAGCCAATCCCCTGTCCACGGTGCACGGGAAGATGCCTCCTGCCCTGCACCTGTTGTTATCCACACTCAACTACCACCATCATCAAGCACATCCATGTCCTTGTCCCAGCGCAGACTTCAGTTGTCCATACCCCAGTCATTGGAACGCAAGTGTAAATACACAGCAAACGCCCCACAGGCCTCAGTACTAAATTCATACATTTCTCATCTGCTTGCAGTCAAAATATTGCCTTTTAGGCTTGTGGAGATGGAAGCTTTCCACAACCTGATGGCGGCAGCCGTCCCAAGGTACTCAGTCCCCAGCCGCCACTTTTTCTCCCGGTGTGCCGTCCCGCCATTACACAAGCACATGTCCTTCAACATTACCTGTGCCCTGAACAATGCTGTTACTGGGAATGTCCACCTAACCATGGACACATGGACAAGTGCTTGTGGGCAGGAAGGCTACATCTCACTGACGGCACACTGGGTTAACATAGTGGAAGTCGGGACCCAGACAAACCTTGGAATGGAACACGTCCTCCAGACGCTGAGGATTGCGGGCCCTTCATCAATCAGGGTTGCCCCCCCACAGTCTACAGCTCCTGCACCTCCTACACCTCCTCTTCAACCTCCATTTCTGAAAGTAGTACATTAGTGACAAGCTGGAAGCACTGCAGCACTGCCTCAGCCAAGTGCCAACAGGCTGTGCTGAAGCTAATATGCTTAGGTGACAAACCACACAATGCTGAAGAGTTGTGGATAGCTCTGAAAGAGCAGGCAGATCTTTGGTTGACACTGATGAACTTACAGCCAGGCATGGTCATTTGTGACAATGGCCGGAACCTGGTGGCGGCTCTGAGGCGAGGTGAGTTCACACATTTGCCATTCCTGGCCCATGTGCTTAACCTTGTGGTTCAGCGGTTTTTCAAAACCTACATGGAGCTGCCAGATCTGCTGGTGAAAGTATGCCGCCTGTGTGCCCATTTTAGAAAGTCAGCTACAGCTTCAACCGCCCTTGCCGTGCTTCAGCAGTGTTTGCAACGTTCGGCTCACCAACTGGTGTGTGATGTCTCCACGCATTGGAACTCTACACTGCATATGTTGGAAAGGATTCGTGAGCAGAAGAGGACAGTTGTGGACTACCAGCATCAACAAGGCCATCGTTATTCAGGTCAGATTCCACACATAAGACCTCAGGAGTAGACATGGATATCAGACATATATACCATCCTCCAAAACTTTGTGGAATCCACCAAGATGGTGAGCGGCGATGGCGCCATAATTAGGGTCAGCATCCCGCTTCTCTGCTTCTGAAAAGCTCTCTGCTCACAATCAAAGAGGATGCATTGCAGGTGGAGCATGAGGACATGGAGCAAAGAAGCATACAGGATGATTACACACAGCCCAGCCTCATGTCATCACAACATGGATTGGTTGACAATGAGGAAGAGGAGGAGGAAGAACAGGAGGTACTTTCATGCGCTGTAGACGGTACTACAAGCAAAATTGTCATACCGTCTGTTCAGTGGGGATGGCCTGAGGACAGGGAGGAGGACACCATGGTGAGTCGTCCTGTTGGTGAGGACACGGAAGGCTTGCCTGTTACCAACATCCTTCGTGATTCCTCTGTGCCTTTTAATTATTGGGTATCCAAGCTGGACACGTGGCATGAACTGGCTCTCTATGACTTAGAGGTCCTGGCCTGCCCTGCCGCTAGCATTTTGTCAGAGTGGGTTTTAGTGCCGCTGGTGGAATTATAACACATAAGCACATTCGCCTGTCAACTGAAAATGCAGACAGGCTGACTCTTAAAATTCAACAAGGGCTGGATTGGGCCAGACTTCTCTACACCACCATATGATAACAGCAAAACATAACCTCCAATACAGTGTCTTTTTGAGAGGTGTATTCTCATGCACCTCTTCACACCCACACATGGGTATACACTTCCTGATTTGGGTTATTTGGTGTCTTCCTCCTCCTTCTCCTCATCCTCATCATCCACCACCACTAGAACACCAGGGTGAACTTGTTCTTTGATGCTACAGCCAGTCTATTTTTTGCAAGGGTGTCTATGATGCTCGTAATTTTTTTAAAAAAACATGTATCCCCCGGGGGGAAATTTTAGTCAGCCCATGCACTTAGCGTATGGGTATTCCAAGTATAGGAGACCCGCTCCTTTAAACTGGGAAAACATTCATAGGAGGACATCCTCCACGTCTCTTCAGAAGCCACCACTAGAACACGAGGGTGAACATATTCCGTGATGCAACAGCCACATTATTCTTTGCAAAGGGGTGTTCGTGCTCTCTTCAGAGTTCACCTATCGTTTCTTGTGTCTTCCACCTCCACATGAGGAGTTCAAATAAATATCAATTAAAAAAATCATAGAGTTGGACAGGAAGAGCAAATAGATAATCGTGGTATGGCACTGCGCCCTGCCAACTCTAGAGTACCTTTAATTACCAACATTACATTCCAAATTTTACATGCAGATGTAGTTTATAGAAAACCACAATCTGTGTCCTCCCAGCATTCCTCTGTACACATATCAGTATTTAGATCACTATTACCGTGATCTCTTTCCCTTTAGCATTTCTCTTTCTTCATATCACAGATATCACAAAATGCTTCAGCAGCAGAGCAATAAGTATTGCCTACGATTGAACAGTTCTGGACTACATTTGTACAGTGTGAAACATTAACTAGGCCTAAAAAATGTATTTGTCTAAAATACTTTCGGTGAACACTTAGTAATTTCCCCCCACCCCCCACCCTCTATTTAAAGGAATATGAAGGTCAAGAGATCCATTTGCAGGAATACAGATATCAAAACTACAAAACAACAAAGATTATATTTTCAGTTGAAACAAATGTAAGCAAAAATATGGAGCCATATAGAACATCCCTACACGTATCGCCACCTTGTGTAGCTTCATCAGGGAAAGATGGAATAAAGCGCATAGAGTGGGTATAAATAGAGGTAAGTGCACTTACCATTGTTGCCAAGATCATCAACACCTGGGTAGACGATCAAGGAACAAAGCAGCAATATACTTAGACACAGGATTTATTGATAGCCTTTCTGCCGGTCAGCGTGCTAGTCACCATACGTGCCAGATAGCGGAAGCTAAGCCAACGTGCATGCGCAGCGGCAAAAAGAAAAGAATAGAACTGTGGATAATGCCATTGCTTATCGGCTTGCGTGTCACTGCACGTTCCAAGGGCCAGAAGTATTCCATCGCGCATGCGCCAGAGTGGCAGCTGTTGTAGCCAATAAACGTGCCTGTTTATAGTACCAGCGGGCTTTTCAACAAGCCGACTCAACCCCAAGAGATCAGTTAGTGAATTTAACATCCAAAGGACCAGATCCAAATCTAAGATTCATCACCACTTTCCATAACCAATGGACAAATGTGACTAGACTGTTCCATAAATATTGGGACATTTTAAGAACTGATTCTAAGTTAGTTGATCTTCTCTCCATTAAACCAGCATTAACAGCCAGATGAGCTCCTAACCTCCGTGATTCACTTTCTAGGAGTCATTTCATAAGACCTACTATACGGTTAGGTTCAGGCATACGCCTGCAGGGTACTTATCCCTGTGGGGCCTGCAGTATCTGTGGCTTTGTACAACAAGGCTCATCATTCATTAACCCAGTGGATTCCTCAGTACATGTTCTTAGAGACTACATCAATTGCAAATCAAGCCACCTTGTCTATGCCTTAGTGTGCGCCTGCCCCAAAGTTTATGTTGGACAGACTTCACAGGAGTTACGTAGGTGCACACAACAACATATTTTGAATATTAATTTGGCCAAACAAATTCAGGCTAAAGGCAAGACCTTATCCACAGTAGCAATTCATTTCCTGCAGTTACACTCCAGCAACTTACAAGGCCTGGGTGTAATTGGCTTACATAAACTGTCCAATAACATTCGCAGGTCAGATAGACAAGGGGAATTATTAAGACTTGAGTCCAGATGGATTTAAAAGCTTAATGCGGTGGCCCCTCACGGCATCAATGAAGATCTCTCATTCACGGGGTTCTTGATGCCGTGATTAGCCAACAATATGCAGTCCCTTCAGAGTTCCTCTGTATGTTATTGGTTTTGGATGACCTGTCCTATGTACCATATGTCAGTTGCCATGGCTATATATGGTATATGGCAATCTATTTTATTCAATATATTTTTTTGTCCTCAATTTTATTAGGTGTGACTTTCGCCTTAGAGAATGGGTAAGATTTTCACTGGCAAAAAATTCCTCCACATGATATTGGCCTTAGAGTTCCTCCAAATGACATGGTTTTTGGATGGCCTGGCCTATGTACTATGCTAATTGCCATGGTCACATGGTATATGGCAACAGTTTTTTTGTGGTCCTGCGCTTCATTGGATGTGACCCTTGCCATAGAGTAATGGTAAGGCTCCCACTGGCAAAAGGTATTGGGGGATGGGGCACCTTTGCTAGGGCTTTCCAAGTCAAGGGTTTATTAATCTATTCATTTATTTATTGCATGTAATTAATTATATGGATTTCTTTGCATTTTGATATGTTTTTTTCTTTGAGGAATAGCTGCTTTTTATGTCAATATAACAGGGTTTACTCAATGTATTTTTGTCGTTCAAGTGTATTGGATAGTGTATAGCTCCCTCTAGCCCACGCGTGGTACTATAAACAGGCACGTTTATTGGCTACAACAGATGCCACTCTGGCTAATGCACGATGAAATACTTCTGGCCCTTGGAACATGCAGTGACAAGCAAGCCGATTAGCAATGGCATTATCTAGGGGTCTATTTTTTTCTTTTTGCTGCTGCACATGCACGCTGGCTTCGGTTCTAGTATCTGGCACGCATGGTGACCCGCACGCTGACCAGAAGAATGGCTATTAATAAATCCTGTGTCTAAGTAAATTGCTGCTTTGTTCCTTGACCGCCAACACAGGTGTTGATGATCTTGTCAACAATGGTAAGTGCACTTACCTCTATTTATACCCACTCTATGCGCATTATTCCATCTTCCCCTGACGAAGCTACACAAGGTAGCGATACACGTAGGGATTTTCTACATGGCTGCACATTGTTGATTTGGAAAGTATACATTTTTGCTTATAAGCACGCTTGGCTAGCACATGTGGGTGTGGATATAAGTATGTCTTATATGGCTCTCCATTGACTACCTGACTAATATATATTTTGGCTCATAAGCGTGTCATGCTAGTATCTGTGTATTTGAGAACTAAGAGTACTTAGTGTATTTGTATATGTGGATCTGACTGTCTACTAAATTGATGATACTATATCAATATATTATATGATATTATTTGATATTATGCTCTTGTATACTATTTGGTGATATTTTTTATACATGTGTCATCATGAATTATTGTGGCCATATTGTTTATTTTTAGTGTTTTTAAATGTTTTTATACACATACAGTCATGGCCAAAAGTATTGACACCCCTGCAATTCTGTCAGATAATACTCAGTTTCTTCCTGAAAATGATTGCAAACACAAATTCTTTGGTATTATTATCTTCATTTAATTTGTCTTAAATGAAAAAACACAAAAAGAATTGTTCTAAAGCCAAATTGGATATAATTCCACACCAAACATAACAAAGAGGGTGGACAAAAGTATTGGCACTGTTCAAAAAATCATGTGATGCTTCTCTAATTTGTGTAATTAACAGCACCTGCAACTTACCTATGGCACCTAACAGGTGTTGGCAATAAATAAATCACACTTGCAGCCAGTTAACATGGATTAAAGTTGACTCAACCTCTGTCCTGTGTCCTTGTGTGTACCACATTGAGCATGGAGAAAAGAAAGAAGACCAAAGAACTGTCTGAGGACTTGAGAAACCAAATTGTGAGGAAGCATGAGCAATCTCAAGGCTACAAGTCCATCTCCAAAGACCTGAATGTTCCTGTGCCTACCGTGCGCAGTGTCATCAAGAAGTTTAAAGCCCATGGCACTGTGGCTAACCTCCCTAGATGTGGCCGGAAAAGAAAAATTGACAAGAGATTTCAACGCAAGATTGTGCGGATGTTGGATAAAGAACATCCACTAACATCCAAACAAGTTCAAGCTGCCCTGCTGTCCGAGGGTACAACGGTGTCAACCCGTACTATCCGTCGGCATCTGAATGAAAAGGGACTGTATGGTAGGAGACCAAGGAAGACTCCACTTCTTACCCCGAGACATAAAAAAGCCAGGCTGGAGTTTGCCAAATCTTACCTGAAAAAGCCTAAAACATTTTGGAAGAATGTTCTCTGGTCAGATGAGACAAAAGTAGAGCTTTTAGGGCAAAAGCATCAACATAGAGTTTACAGGAGAAAAAAGAGGCATTCAAAGAAAAGTACACGGTCCCTACAGTCAAACATGGCGGAGGTTCCCTGATGTTTTGGGGTTGCTTTGCTGCCTCTGGCACTGGACTGCTTGACCGTGTGCATGGCATTATGAAGTCAGAAGACTACCAACAAATTTTGCAGCATAATTTAGAGCCCAGTGTGAGAAAGCTGGGTCTACCTCAGAGGTCATGGGTCTTCCAGCAGGACAATAACCCAAAACACACTTCAAAAAGCACTAGAAAATGGTTTGAGAGAAAGCGCTGGAGACTTCTAAGGTGGCCAGCAATGAGTCCAGACCTGAATCCCATAGAACACCTGTGGAGAGATCTAAAAATGGCAGTTTGGAGAAGGCACCCTTCAAATATCAGGGACCTGGAGTAGTTTGCCAAAGAAGAATGGTCTAAAATTCCAGCAGAGCATTGTAAGAAACTCATTGATGGTTACCGGAAGCGGTTGGTCGCAGTTATTTTGGCTAAAGGTTGTGCAATCAAGTATTAGGCTGAGGGTGCCAATACTTTTGTCCGGCCCATTTTTGGAGTTTTGTGTGAAATGATCAATGTTTTGCTTTTTGCTTCATTCTCTTTTGTGTTTTTTTCATTTAAGACAAATTAAATGAAGATAATAATACCAACGAATTTGTGTTTGCAATCATTTTCAGGAAGAAACTGAATATTATCTGACAGAATTGCAGGGGTGTCAATACTTTTGGCCATGACTGTACATGTGCACTTCTTGTTGCTTCAATAAAGTTTTTTCACTCATACATTAGGAGTGTGAACCTTCTATTGTGCCTTTCTTTCTTTCCTCTATTCTCATGTTCATGGGCACAGTGGTAGCACCCCTGCTATCTGATTTATTTATAAGTTAGCGGTGCCCGCTTTTTTCTTTAGCTTCACTTGGTTATACTTTACCCTATTTCTTGGGGTTCTGGCAGTGGCATGCAATATTGTCTATTATATAGAAATTTGATTATATATTTCTTCTTTAATCTCTATATAATTTTTTTTAGTTGACTAACATTATGGCTTTTGATCTCAAAGCCCGCGAGGCGGCCTGGAACAGTCACAAAGATCATTTATTCTCAGATGCAATTGAAGTGGATAACACTGATTTTAAGAAATTATCCAGGGAATTGATTGACACACATAAAGCCATCACCAAAGTTTGGTGGAATATTCGCAGGCTGGATGAATACCTCAAAGCCTCCATCTTTCCTAGGGGACTCCGAATCCAAATTTTTCCGGCATGGGAGGTAACTTCTAATTTTGGGACAATTTGGGAAGGAGGCTTGGCACAATACTCTAGGATTTCGATTAACCTTTTGTTACAACACGATAATGAGTTGCTTACTTCTCTTAAACTCAAGATTAAAAACCTTGAGACCAAATTATCTAGTTTTGACCAGGTTACCCAAATTCAACCTTTCCAAAATAAGCTCAAAGATATCATCACCAAATTTGAGAGGGAGATCATGGATGGTTAAAAGAGAAAACTACAACACGATAAAATTGACTATGCTAAGGGAATGGCATAAAAATGGAGACATTCAGGAAATCTGAGAACAAGCTCAACTAATCCTTCCTCTAGTATAGCAGCCCCAGCCGACCACAGTCTTAGTGATATTTTAGCCTTGGATACCAGCGACACAGACGGAGGGCAAGGAGGGGGAGAAGAAAGACGAAATGCCAAGCCATGGCATCGTTATCCCACAAAGAGACAGAGAAGGAGACCTGTTGTGAGCTCATTTTCGGGTTTGCCTCTGGCTTCTGGTGAGGGTTATGGAGCTGGCTGTGCTGACAGAGGACACCCTCTGTTGGTGAAGGGAGGTAATGAAGCTGATCTAAATGGCAGAGACCGGCCACCTGAGGAAGAGGACTGCGATTGGACATCAGGAGTTTCTGATTGGATTTAAGGCAGCCGACTCCCTATTTTCTTGCTGGTGATTATCCTGACTGTGGCTTCTGGTTTCCAGTTTGGTTTCTGCCTTCCTAAAGCTAAGTTTTCTCTGCTATTGTTCATATGAGTTTTTGTCTGGTTTACTTAGTTTTTGTGTTCAGCCAGCCCTGGCTGGGACTGGGCTGAATCCCCATTTTGTCTCTGATCAGTTGATCTCTTTTGCTCTGTCTTCAGAATATACCTGAGTGCTGATATAGTAATTTGAAGTCTAGCGACTTCAGGGCCTTTTTCAATCAGACGTGTTGGACATTTTTTTGGGCAGGGTTTTTTGCATGATTGCAGACAGCAGCTTTTCTTTCCTGTCCTTTCTAGTTAGTGAGGGCCCCATCGTTTGCTCAGCCTATCTTTCTATCTGTGTCTGTGTTTTCATCTTGTTTCACCAACAATACATGTTGGGGGCTGTCTATTGCTTTGGGGTCTGCTCTGGGGCAGTTTAGATTTTCCCTTTCTTTCTTTAGGCTTATTTAGTTCTCTGGTCGTGACGAGGCATCTAGGACCACCGTAGGCATGCTCCACTGCTACTGCTAGTTGTTGTGGATAGGATCAGGGGCCTGCAATCCGCTAGCTACCAACCTCTCCGGTTTTCTGGGCTTAGCTTGCTTTTTGTTTTTCCTCCTCGGTGACTCATTCATAACAGAATCACAAGCCATACCGCATATTCTAGGGTACTCAAAAGCAGGAGAGAATTGTAAAAAAAAAAAAAAAAAAGTGTCAGAATTTTTTTTTTTATATGTATATTTTCTCCTCCTTTTCTCTGGGGCCGTAGGAGGATTATTCTTTTTTTTTTTTTTTCTTTTTCTCCTTGATGGAGATTAAGCAATTGTCTGATCGTGTGGAGCAGCTCGCTGCTGAAGTGCGGGGAATTTCCGCCTATCTCACTCATTCACATGCTGTTGAACCAAGGATCCCTGCTCCTGATGTGTTTTCTGGGGATCGGCCTAAATTTTTGAATTTTAAGAATAATTGTAAATTATTTCTTGCCTTGAAGCCTAACTCATCGGGGAGCTCTGCGCAGCAGGTTAAAATTGTCATTTCCTTGCTGCTTGGCGATCCCCAGGATTGGGCGTTTTCTTTGACACCTGAAGATCCTGTTTTGACTAATGTGGATGCATTTTTTCAAGCCTTGGGGTTGTTATATGATGAACCTAATGCTATTGATCAAGCTGAGAGAGCCCTATTGGCATTGAACCAGAGTAAGGATCCTGCAGAGTTATACTGTCAGAAATTCCGAAAGTGGGCGGTCCTTACTACATGGAATGATAGTGCATTGGCAGCTCTCTTTTGGAAGGGTTTGTCTGAGACTCTAAAAGATACTATGGTGGGATTTCCTGTTCCCTCTGGTCTTAACGATTCTATGTCATTAGCCATTCAAGTTGATCGGCGTTTACGTGAACACAAGACTACACGGGAGGCGCTGCAACATTTTGAACAAATGTCTGAACCTATGCAATGTGATGGAGTTTTGTCTAGGGCGCAACATCAGGAGTTTAGAAGGCGTAATAAGCTGTGTTTTTTCTGTGGAGATGCCTTTCATGTTATTTCTGTCTGCCCTAAACGAGAGAAACGTTTTGCACACACATTTGCTGTGGGTGGTGTACAACCTAAGTTTCTTTTGGCAATTACTCTGATCTGCTCCTTATCCACATTTTTCGCGAAGGCTTTTGTGGAATCAGGAGCAGCCTTGAATCTAATGGACTTGGATTTTGCTAAACGTTGTAGTTTTCCTATGACACCTCTGCAGACGCCTATTCCTTTGAGGGGTATTGATGCTACTCCTTTGGCGAAGAATAAACCTCAGTTTTGGACCCAGGTGATAATGCGGGTCGCCCCAGACCACCAAGAAAATTGCAGATTTTTGGTGTTGCATAATTTACATGATACCATTGTTCTGGGTTGCAAATCCATAATCCGGTTTTGGATTGAAAATCTGTGTCAGTGGTGAGTTGGGGTTGTCGGTGTGGTCTTGGCAACACTCCTGTTTTCTCCACCTCTCCCCAGTCGCATGATGTTCCTGACTATTTGGCTGATTTTTATGATGTATTTAGTGAGAGCAAGTCTGCGTCTTTGCCTCCTCATAGGAGTTATGACTGTGCAATTGAGTTGAGACCTGGGTGTAAATTTCCCAAGGGTCGACTTTTCAATTTATCTATACCCGAACACGAGGCTATGCGATCTTATATTAAGGAGTCGTTGGAGAAGGGTCATATTAGACCATCCTCTTCGCCCTTAGGTGCTGGGTTTTTTTTCGTGGCCAAGAAAGATGGTTCATTAAGGCCTTGTATTGACTATCGTTCCCTTAACAAAATTACGGTTAAATTTCAGTATCCGTTACCCCTGATTTCTGATTTATTCTCCAGAGTTAAAGGTGCTTGCTGGTTTACTAAGCTTGACCTCAGGGGGGCGTATAATCTTATTCGCATCAAGCATGGGGATTAGAGTTGAGCGACTTTTGGTTTTTTAGGGTCGCGTTTCGTTTCGTGAAACCCGACTTTTCCAAAAGTCGGGTCGAGCAAGATCGTCCGATTATAGGGAAAAGTCGGGGTCGTCCCGAAACACGAAACCCAATGTAAGTCAATGGGGAATAAAAGTCGGTAGTGAGTGGAGGACAGGAAACACACCTACAGTGCCCATTTGAATGCCAAAAGCATCAATTCTTCTTTCTTAAGCTTGTCAACCTTAATTAACTTCATAATACAAGTTACGCACTGAAAAATGGGGGTTATTTGGCTACAAACTGTGGGGGGAGGGCTGGCTCCAGGTTTTCATGTGCCCTGGGTGAAAGAGCGCCCCTTTAACACATACCACAACTCATCATGCTCCGATACGGCAGAGAAATGGCGGTATAGTACAATGAAAAATACCTCACTTTTTACATCTCATGACGAGGCCCATCTATTTCTCCATACAGAATCATTGGTCCCATATAATGTTTGAAACAGTATATGATGAGCTCCGCATAATGCTACAGTATATGTTGGTCCCCATGGATGAAGCTCCACTGTCTTATGGGCCCAAATAATGCTCCAAACATAATGGGCCCCATTTCTAATGCTCTAGTGTATAATGGGCCCTGTAAATGCTGCTCCAGTGTCTGATGTCCACCTTTGGAATGTTCCAGTGTATGGTGGGCCCCATCTATCATTCTCCAGAGTATAGTGCTCCCCAAAAATTGCTGTCCCAACATTGAAAACAATCAAATAAGTCTCCTCGCTAGGGAATCCCTGTACTTGTCTGGACAGGTGCTGTAGCTTGCTTAACAGCTCGCCAGCCGTTCTCACGCCCAGTATGGATTACACGTGATTGCACAAAGGTGAGAAAGGGTACCGTATCCCCAGATAACATGTATGGATAGCGTACACATTCAAAATATATGTCTCAGGAGTCAGGCTCAGACGGTGTTAGGCCCAGTATGGATTGCACGTGATTGCACAAAGGTTAGAAAGGGTACCGTATCCCCGGATAACATGTATGGATAGCGTACACATTCAAAATATATGTCTATACAGCATGAGGCAGGCTCAGACGGTGTTAGGCCCAGTATGGATTGCACGTGATTGCACAAAGGTTAGAAAGGGTACCGTATCCCCGGATAACATGTATGGATAGCGTACACATTCAAAATATATGTCTATACAGCATGAGGCAGGCTCAGACTGTGTTAGGCCCAGTATGGATTGCACGTGATTGCACAAAGGTTAGAAAGGGTACCGTATCCCTGGATAACATGTATGGATAGCGTACACATTCAAAATATATGTCTATACAGCATGAGGCAGGCTCAGACGGTGTTAGGCCCAGTATGGATTGCACGTGATTGCACAAAGGTTAGAAAGGGTACCGTATCCCTGGATAACATGTATGGATAGCGTACACATTCAAAATATATGTCTCAGGAGGCAGGCTCAGACGATGTCAGGCACAGTATGGATTTGACGGCCCAGATTACACAGCGGAGTAGCAGGGAGAGGTTAAGATTGCAAATGCTGGGGCCCTGCCCAAGCAAGGGGGGCCCACTCGTGGGCGTCGGTACTGGCACTGGGCCCCTCATAGTACAGCGGTGTGTCTGACGGCGGGTGTGCACCACCACCGTCAGAGACACTTGATTGCACTATGAGGGACCCTGTGCCAGTGCCCGCGCCCAAGAGTCGGCCTACCCACCTGTCCAGGGCAACGGCACTCGCACGGTGTCGTGCGGTAGGTGGTGACCCCGGCCATGGGGGGGGAGGCAGCACAGTTAGGGAGTTTTAGAAAGTGGCATATGTTGATGTTGGACATTCAGCTGATGCAAAAGGTGAAATAGGTGAAGTACCAGGAAGAGGTGGACCAAAGCAAGCCATTTTTCTGTCACCCTATGTGTCATCAGGGGAAGGTGGGACAAAATCCTTGGAAACCCATGCGTGGTTCATTTTAATGAAGGTTAGATCATCCACATTTTGGGTTGACAGACGGGTCCTTTTTTCTGTCAGGATTGATCCAGCTGCACTGAAGACTCTTTCCGATAGCACACTTGCAGCTAGGCAAGCGAGCTCCTGTAAGGCATATTGGGCCAATTCAGGCCAGGTGTCCAGTTTAGCGGCCCAATAGTCAAAGGGGAATGACCTGTGTGGGAGAACATCGATATGGGAGGAAAAGTAGTTTGTTGACAACTGCTGTCTCCTGTCACTTTCCATCGATGCAGTATTACCAGTTGTGTGAGCGGTATTTGAAAAATCAGTCCACAACATTGTCATGAAACCCCTGTCTCCAACGCCACTTCTGCTGTGTGCACCACGAACACCTCTGCCAAGCTGCCCCCGGCCCGTACGGCTCGTGTGAGAACCATCACCGCTGCTGTGTGCTGGGAATGCCTCAAGCAACCGATTTACCAGAGTTGCTTGTTTATTAGCCAATATTAGGTCAAGGTTCTCCTGTGGCATGATGTTTTGTAATTTGCCTTTATAGCGTGGATCCAGGATGCTGGCCAACCAGTAGTCGTCATCGTTCATCATTTTGGCAATGCGGGGGTCCCTTTTTAGGATCTGCAAGGCATAATCTGACATGTGGGCCAATGTTCCCGGTGTCAATGATGCACTGCGAGTGCTGGGTGGAGGAGCACTTTCTGGCAAATCCACATCCCTCCAGTCACGCACAAACCCTGTACCAGACCTTGCCACGCCAACATTTTCACTTGCCCCACGAGATGCATCCTCCTCCCCTAAGTAATCATCCCCATCATCCTCCTCCTCCTCCTCCTCTTCTTCCTCCACCTCGTCCAGGAGAGGTCCCTGAGCAGACAATGGCTGAATGTCATCAAGGATTCCCTCCTCCTCTTCCTCCTCATCAACATTGGCTGCAGACGCCTGCTCCTTAAGGTGCGTCAAAGTTTGCATGAGCAGACGCATAAGTGGGATGCTCATGCTTAGGATGGCGCCGTCTGCGCTTACCAGCCGTGTGCATTCCTCAAAACACTGAAGGACTTTACAAAGGTCTTTCAGCTTCGACCACTGCACACCTGTCAACTCCATGTCTGCTCTCAAAGTGCCTGGCCGTGTATCCTCCCACAAATGCATTATGGCCTGCCTCTGCTCGCACAGCCGCTCCACCATGTGCAGGGTGGAGTTCCACCTTGTTGCAATGTCGATAATGAGGCGGTGGTTGGGAAGGTGGAGCAATCGCTGCAGCTTCTGCATACGAACGGAGTGTACAGGCGACCGGAGGATGTGCGCGCACAGTCTTCGCACCTTCTGGAGCAGGGCTGTTAACTCCGGATAATTTTTGAGGAAGCACTGCACCACCAGGTTCAAGGTGTGAGCCAAGCAAGGTATGTGGCTGAGTTTTGAAAGGGCTATGTTTGCCACAAAATTACGGCCGTTATCACTAACTACCTTGCCTGCCTCAAGATGTACACTGCCCAGCCATGACTCAGTTTGTCGCTTCAAGTACTCGGCCAGCATCTCGGCGGTGTGTCTGTCGCCCAAACACATCATCTGCAACACAGCCTGCTGACGCTTTCCACTAGCTGCTCGATAGGGGGACATATCGTATGCAACAGTGGCAGCTGCAGATGGAGTGCTCGTACGACTGCGCTCTGTGGACGAGCTTTCGCTTCTGGAGGAGGTGGAGGAGGAGGAGGGTCGAACGCCTACAGCCAACTGTTTCCTATACCGTGGGCTAGGCAGCACTGTCCCACCACCGCTGTCCCCTGTGGACCCTGCATCCACCACATTAACCCAGTGCGCAGTGATGGACACGTAACGGCCCTGGCCATGCCGACTGGACCATGCATCAGTTGTGAGGTGCACCTTTCCGCTCACTGACTGCTTGAGTGCATGGACAATGCGGTCTTTCACATGATGGTGGAGGGCTGGGATGGCTTTGCGAGAGAAGAAGTGGCGACTGGGTAGGTCATAGCGTGGTACTGTATAGGCCATGAGTTCGCGGAAAGCTGTGCTTTCCACCAACCGAAAGGGCATCATCTCAAACGAGATTAGTTTGGCAATGTGGGCGTTCAAACCCAGTGTACGCGGATGAGAGACTGAGTACTTTCTTGACCTACTCATAGTGTCTGGGAGGGTGAGCTGGACTTGAGAGCTGCATATGGTGGAAGTAGCGGTGGACAGGGCGGACTGAGAGAGGGTTGATGATGGTGATGGAGTTGGTGTTCTTTCTGATGGCCTAGAATCAGTCTTTCGTTGATATAACAGTGGGATTCCCTGACTGCTGTGGCCTTGCAATGACACCTCAACATTTGCTGCTGTGCTAACCGGTGGGCTTACAGTGGGGGAAACAATGTAGCGTTGCTGACTACCTTCGTTGTG
Organism: Dendrobates tinctorius; assembly: GCF_039654945.1. Taxonomy (NCBI): domain Eukaryota; kingdom Metazoa; phylum Chordata; class Amphibia; order Anura; family Dendrobatidae; genus Dendrobates; species Dendrobates tinctorius. The sequence goes on from NW_027361732.1 coordinate 49,525,404, forward strand.
ATCAGTTGCACATATGGCACTTGAGGTTTGGTGTTGTGTCCACGCTTGCAAGTGCATGCTGGTTAAATGTCTAAGCATGCAACTGGTATTCAAATTTTTCAGATTTTTCCCTCGGCTAAAGGTCTTTGCGCACTTCTTACAGATAACCTTGGCCTGATCATGAGGATTTTGTTCAAAAAAGTGCCACACTGCACTCTTCCTACTTTGGCAGACATTTTGCGGCCTAGCACGCTGTGATCTTTTGACCCTCTGGACAAGCTGTCCAGCAACTCTTTTGATGTTTGGAACCTGTCTTTGGAGTGCTCCGGGCCTGCCAGATAACAGCTGTTGCGATGTCGAAGTCTGCAGTGGATGCTCCTCATCTGAGCTATTGGAAGCAGCACCCTCTTCCCCCAATGGATGCCAATCTGGGTCAACAACTGGGTCATCCATCACCTCCTCTTCTATGTCATGTGCACCTTCCTCTGTGTCACCGTGTATGGTGGTATAGTGTGCGGGAAGGGGCACCTGAGTCTCATCAGGGTCAGAATCTGGCTCTGTACACTGCGAGGACAATGTAGTGCTCTGAGTGAATGTACCAGCAGAATCATCCATCAGCGGCTGTGCATCAGTGCACTCCATGTCAGATTCATCTTGGCCTGGGTAATTCACCATTTCACTTGATAATCCAGGCATGGTATGTGAAAACAGCTCCATGGAGTAATCAGTAGTATGGCCTGCGTCATCCTTCAATCTTGGTTGGGGTGAAGGACACAAGGAAAGGTGTGGTTCATGAACATGAGCCTCCAATGACGACTCAGTGCTTTTACTTTTTACAACTGAAGAAGAGGAGGCGATAGAGCTGGAGGCTGAGTCAGCAATGTAAGACAAAACTTTTTCCTGATGCTCTGGCTTTAAAAGCGGTTTGCCAACTCCTAGAAAACTAAGCGTTCAAAGCCTTATGTAGCCAGACGATGACGCAGGCTCAACACCTCCTGCATTCGGTCCTATTTTGCTCTTGCCACTACCATCAGATCCACCACCAACACCATCATTACCAGCTGCCAACCCCCGCCCAATTCCACGGCCTCTTCCACCAGCCTTCCTCATTTTTGGTAGAAATGTAGACAAAATCCAACAAACTATATAGTATGTAAAACAAGGTGTCTATAGGACAGGGGAGATTTTGAATTTCTGCACACACTTTTGGACACTGGACACTTTTTGATTGTGTGAGGCCCACTGATATCTGAGCGCTATGTGACAGGCTCGATGGCACAGCTGTGACCTAAGTGACTAGAGAATAAGTGAGATTTTGAATCTCTGCACACACTTTTGGACACTGGACACTTTTGGATTGTGTGAGGCCCACTGATATCTGAGCGCTATGTGACAGGCTCGATGGCACAGCTGTGACCTAAGTGACTAGAGAATAAGTGAGATTTTGAATCTCTGCACACACTTTTGGACACTGGACACTTTTGGATTGTGTGAGGCCCAATGAATATCTGAGCGCTATGTGACAAGCTCGATGGCACAGCTGTGACCTAAGTGACTAGAGGATAAGTGAGAGTTTGAATCTCTGCACACACTTTTGGACACTGGACACTTTTGGATTGTGTGAGGCCCAATGAATATCTGAGCGCTATGTGACAAGCTCGATGGCACAGCTGTGACCTAAGTGACTAGAGAATAAGTGAGATTTTGAATCTCTGCACACACTTTTGGACACTGGACACTTTTGGATTGTGTGAGGCCCAATGAATATCTGAGCGCTATGTGACAGGCTCGATGGCACAGCTGTGACCTAAGTGACTAGAGAATAAGTGAGATTTTGAATCTCTGCACACACTTTTGGACACTGGACACTTTTGGATTGTGTGAGGCCCAATGAATATCTGAGCGCTATGTGACAAGCTCGATGGCACAGCTGTGACCTAAGTGACTAGAGGATAAGTGAGATTTTGAATCTCTGCACACACTTTTGGACACTGGACACTTTTGGATTGTGTGAGGCCCAATGAATATCTGAGCGCTATGTGACAGGCTCGATGGCACAGCTGTGACCTAAGTGACTAGAGAATAAGTGAGATTTTGAATCTCTGCACACACTTTTGGACACTGGACACTTTTGGATTGTGTGAGGCCCAATGAATATCTGAGCGCTATGTGACAAGCTCGATGGCACAGCTGTGACCTAAGTGACTAGAGGATAAGTGAGAGTTTGAATCTCTGCACACACTTTTGGACACTGGACACTTTTGGATTGTGTGAGGCCCAATGAATATCTGAGCGCTATGTGACAAGCTCGATGGCACAGCTGTGACCTAAGTGACTAGAGGATAAGGGAGATTGGATTGCTTTTAAAAAAGCAGTTTGCGGAGCAGTGGGTAAACAGCAATGCCAGCCTGTCAGGAAGCCTTAAAAGGCAGCCCAACAACCAACACCACTGATACACCACTATATAGCCTCCCCTTGCACTGCACACAGTGACTGGTGTGTTGTGCAGGCCAAATTGCTATCAGCAGCAGAAGCAGTTTTTTTTTCTTCTCAGCAGGACAAAAAAAAAAAATTGGGATTGCTTTTAAAAAAGCAGTTTGAGGCCCAATGAATATCTGAGCGCTATGTGACAGGCTCGATGGCACAGCTGTGACCAAAGTGACTAGAGGATAAGGGAGATTGGATTGCTTTTAAAAAAGCAGTTTGCGGAGCAGTGGGTAAACAGCAATGCCAGCCTGTCAGGAAGCCTTAGAAGGCAGCCCAACAACCAACACCACTGATACACCACTATATAGCCTCCCCTTGCACTGCACACACAGTGACTGGTGTGTTGTGCAGGCCAAATCGCTAGCAGCAGAAGCAGTTTTTTGGTCTTCTTCCCTGCCTAACGCTCTCCCTACAGAATCAGCAGCAACCTCTCCCTATACTGAGATCGGCAGAAGTAAGATGGCGGTCGGCGTGCACGCCCTTTTATACCCCCTGTGACGCCCACCAAAGCAAGCCAATCACTTGCATGCCCTTCTGAAAGATGGTGGTGACCCGTGCCTATGTCATCACGTTGCCCACAGTGGCCGTGGATCCTGATTGGCTGAAAAAGAGCGCAAAACAAACTTTTGAAACGCGACTTTGGCGCGTAAGTCGCCGACCTCGTGGCCGACCTCATCCTAGGGTCGGGTTTCGTTTCATGAAACCCGACTTTGCCAAAAGTCGGCGACTTTTGAATTTTTTCGACCCGTTTCGCTCAACTCTAATGGGGATGAATGGAAGACGGCGTTTAATACTCCGGAGGGACATTTTGAGTACCTGGTGATGCCTTTTGGACTTACTAATGCCCCTTCTGTCTTCCAATCCTTCATGAATGATATTTTCCGGGACTTTGTGGATAAGTTTTTGATCATCTATCTGGATGATATTTTGATCTTTTCCAGGGATTGGGATTCTCATGTGGAGCATGTTCCGACTGTGTTCCGGATTTTGAGGGAGAATTCCTTGTATGTTAAGGGATCGAAGTGCCTTTTTGGTGTTCAGAGGATTTCATTTTTGGGATTTATTTTGTCTCCGTCAACTAATGAAATGGACCCGGCCAAGGTACAGGCCATTTATGATTGGGTTCAACCCACTTCTTTGAAGGCTCTCCAGAAGTTTTTGGGTTTTGCTAATTTTTATCGTAAATTTATAGCTAATTTTTCTGGTATTGCTAAACCACTGACTGATTTAACTAAGAAGGGTGCTGATGTGCTGAATTGGTCTTCAGAGGCTGTTTTGGCCTTTCAGGAGCTGAAGCGGAGGTTCACTTCTGCTCCGGTTTTGCAGCAACCTGATCTCTCACTTCCTTTTCAGGTGGAGGTACAGTAGACCCTTCAGAGATTGGTGCAGGAGCTGTTTTGTCCCAAAAAGATCCGGTGATGTCTAAAATGAATCCCTGTACCTTCTTTTCCCGAAAGTTCTCCCCATCTGAACGCAACTATGATGTGGGGAATCGGGAATTGTTAGCCATGAAATGGGCATTTGAGGAGGGGATACATTGGTTGGAGGGAGCTAGAGATCAAGTTGTGGTCCTAACTGACCACAAGAATTTGATTTACCTTGAGTCGGGCAAAAGCTTGAATCCTAGACAGGCTAGGTGGGCCTTGTTTTTTAAGCGTTTTGATTTTGTGGTCTCCTTTCTTCCAGGCACTAAGAATGTTAAGACAGACGCCCTTTCTAGGAGTTTCTTTGCTGATTCTCCTATTGTGACCAAGCCTACTACCATCCTAGGTGAGGGGGTAATTCTTTCTGCGATCTCGCCCGATTTGAGACGTGCTCTGGAAGAATTCCAGGAGGACAAACCTGAATGTTGTCCTATGGGAAAATTGTATGTTCCTGACCAGTGGAGGAAGAGAGTGATGTCTGAAGTTCATTGCTCCGCATTGGCTGGTCATCCAGGTATTTTTGGTACCAGAGATTTGGTGAGTCGGTCTTTTTGGTGGCCCGCCTTATCTCGTGATGTCAGGAATTTTGTGCAGTCCTGTGGGACTTGTTCCCGGTCTAAACCCTGTTCTCGCTCTAGTGGGTTGTTGATGCCCTTGCCGGTGCCTAAGAGGCCATGGACCCATATCTCAATGGATTTTATTTCTGATCTTCCTGTCTCTCAGAGAATGACTGTTATCTGGGTGATTTGTGATAGATTCTCTAAGATGGTCCATCTTGTACCACTCCCAAAGTTGCCATCTTTCTCAGAGTTGGTACCCTTGTTTTTACATCAGGTGGTTTGGTTGCATGGGATTCCTGAGAACATTGTATCGGACAGAGGAGTTCAGTTTGTTTCCAGATTCTGGAAAGCCTTTTGTTCCAAGCTGGGAATTCAGTTGTCCTTCTTCTCCTCTGCATTTCACCCTCAGACCAATGGGCAGACGGAGAGAACAAACCAGACTTTGGAGTCCTATTTGAGATGTTTTTATATCTGCTGATCAGGATGATTGGATTTCATTTTTGCCCTTGGCCGAATTCGCTTTAAAAAATAGAGCTAGTTCTGCCACCTTGATGTCGCCCTTTTCTGTAACTTTCGGTTTCATCCTCGATTTTCTAAAGGGCAAGTGGAATCTTCAGCCTGCCCAGGTGTTGACACTGTGGTAGAGAGAATGCAGCAGATTTGAGACCAAGTAGTGGATAAGTTGTCTCTCTCCCAGGAAAAGGCCCAGCGGTTTTCTAACCGGCATACGACCATTGGTCCCCGGTTTAAAGTGGGTGATATGGTTTGGTTGTCATCAAAGAATATCTCTATGAAGGTGGCTTCTCCAAAGTTCAAGCCAAGATTTATTGGACCTTACAAGATTTTGTAGATTCTTAATCCGGTTTCTTTTCGATTGGCTCCTCCTGTTACGTTTAAGATCCATAACGTGTTTCATAAGTCGCTGTTGAAGAGATATGTTGAGCCAGTAGTTCCTATGGCTGCACCTCCTGACCCTGTATTGGTTGAAGGTAATGTGGAATATGAGGTAGAGAAAATACTGGATTCTCATCTGGCTAGACGGAGACTCCAGTATTTGGTCAAGTGGAAGGGTTATGGCCAAGAGGACAATTCTTGGGTCTCTGCCTCTGATATTCATGCCGATAGATTGGTTCCTGCTTTTCATCGGGCCCATCCTAATCTGCCTGGTGGCGTGGATGAGGGTTCGGTGACCCCTCCTCAAGAGGGGGTACTGTTGTGAGCTCATTTTCGGGTTTGCCTCTGGCTTCTGGTGAGGGTTATGGAGCTGGCTGTGCTGACAGAGGAGTAGTGAGTTCTCTATCTGGACTCCCTCTGTTGGTGAAGGGAGGTAATGAAGCTGATCTAAGTGGCAGAGACCGGCCACCTGAGGAAGAGGACTGCAATTGGACATCAGGAGTTTCTGATTGGATTTAAGGCAGCCGACTCCCTAGTTTCTTGCTGGTGAATTTGCTGACTGTGGCTTCTGGTTTCCAGTTTGGTTTCTGCCTTCCTAAAGCTAAGTTTTCTCTGCTATTGTTCATATGAGTTTTTGCCTGGTTTACTTAGTTTTTGTGTTCAGCCAGCCCTGGCTGGGACTGGGCTGAATCCCCATTTTGTCTCTGATCAGTTGATCTCTTTTGCTCTGTCTTCAGAATATACCTGAGTGCTGATATAGTGATTTGAAGTCTAGTGACTTCAGGGCCTTTTTCTATCAGACGTGCTGGACATTTTTTTGGGCAGGGTTTTTTGCCTGATTGCAGACAGCAGCTTTTCTTTCCTGTCCTTTCTAGTTAGTGAGGGCCCCATCGTTTGCTCAGCCTATCTTTCTGTCTGTGTCTGTGTTTTCATCTTGTTTCACCGACAATATATGTTGAGGGCTGTCTATTGCTTTGGGGTCTGCTCTGGGGCAGTTTAGATTTTCCCTTTCTTTAGGCTTACTTAGTTCTCCGGCCGTGACGAGGCGTCTAGGACCACTGTAGGCACGCTCCACGGCTACTGCTAGTTGTTGTGGATAGGATCAGGGGTCTGCAATATGCTAGTTACCAACCTCTCCGGTTTTCTGGGCTTAGCTTGCTTTTTGTTTTTTCCTCCTCAGTGACTCATTCATAACAGTTGGACTATGGAAATTTGCATCCACATAATTTAAAAAGAGGAATACCAATTGGGCAATTTGCCAGGCTCCGACACAACTGTACTTGACAGCAAGATTTCCATTCTCAGGCTAAGTCTCTTACTGATCGATTTTGGGCTAGAGGATACACCAAATCTATTTTCACATGGGTTTTTCAACAAGCAGACTCAACCCCAAGAGATCAGTTACTGAATTCAACATCCAAAGGACCAGATACAAATCTAAGATTCATCACCACTTTCCATAACCAATGGACAAATGTGACTAGACTATTCCATAAACATTGGGACATTTTAAGAACTGAGTTAGTTGATCTTCTCCCCATTAAACCAACATTAACAGCCAGACGAGCTCCTAACCTCTGTGATTCGCTTTCTAGGAGTCATTTCATAAGACCTATTATATGGTTAGGTTCAGGCATATGCCTGCAGGGTACTCATCCCTGTGGGGACTGCAATATCTGTGGCTTTGTACAACTAGGCTCCTCATTCACTAACCCAGTGGATTCCTCAGTACATGTTCTTAGAGACTTCATCAATTGCAAATTGAGCCCTCTTGCCTATGCCTTAGTGTAATCCTGCCCCAAAGTTTATGTTGGGCAGACTTCACAGGTGTTACGTAGGCGCACACAACAACATATTTCTAATATTAATTTGGCCAAACAAGATCAGGCTAAAGGCAAGACCTTATCCACAGTAGCAAGTCATTTCCTGCAGGCATACTCCAGCAACTTACAAGGCCTGGGTGTAATTGGCCTACAAAAACTGTCCAATAATATTCGCAGGTCAGGTAGACAAGGGGAATTATTAAGACTTGAGTCCAGATGGATTTATAAGCTTAATGCGATGGCCCCTCACAGCATCAATGAAGATCTGTCATTCACGGGGTTCTTAATGCTGTGATTAGCCAACAATATGCAGTCCCTTCAGAGTTCCTCCACATGTTATTGGTTTTGGATGACCTGTCCTATGTATCATTTCTCAGTTGCCATTGCTATATGGTATATGACACTCTATTTTTTTCAATATTTTTTTTTGTCCTCAATCTTATTAGGTGTGACTTTCACCTTAGAGCATAGTTAAGATTTTCACTGGCAAAAAATTCCTCCACATGATATTGGCCTTAGAGTTCCTCCAAATGATTTGGTTTTTGGATGGCCTGGCCTATGTACTATGCTAATTGCCATGGTCACATGGTATGTGGCAACAGTTTTTTGTGGTAATGCGTTTCATTGAATTGGACCCTTGCCATATAGTAATGGTAAGGCTCCCGCTGGTAAAAGATATTGGGGATGGGGCACCTTTGCTAGGGCTTTTCTAGTGAAGGGTTTATTAATCTATTCATTTATTTATTACATGTACTTAATGATATGGATTTCTTTGCAGTGTGATATATTTTTTTCTTTGAGGAATAGCGGCTTTTTATGTCAATATAGCAGGGTTTATTCAATGTATTTTTGCCGTTCCAGTGTATTGGATAGTGCCCTCTTGCGCACGTGTGGTACTATAAACCGGCACGTTTATTGGCTACAACAGCTGCCACTCTGGCGCATGCGTGATGGAATACTTTTGGCCCTTGGAATGTGCAGTGACACGCAAGCCAATTAGCAATGGCATTATCCATGGGTATGTTCTTCTCTTTTTGCCACTGTGCAAGCGCATTGGCTTAGCTTCTGGTATCTGGCACGCAAGGTGACCCGTATGCTGACCGGCAGAACGGCTATTAATAAATCCTGTGTCTAAGTATATTGCTGCTTTGTTCCTTGACCACCAACACAGGTGTTGATGATCTTGGCAACAATGGTAAGTGCACTTACCTCTATTTATACCCATTCTATGCGCATTATTCCATCTTCCCCTGGCGAAGTTACACAAGGTGGCGATACGCGTAGGGTGTTCTATATGGCTCCACATTGTTGATTTGGCAAGAATACATTTTTGCTTATAAGCACGCTTAGCAAGGACTTGTGGGTGTGGATTATGTCTTATATGGCTTTCCATTGACTACCTGACTAATATATATTTTGGCTCATAAGCGTGTCATGCTAGTATCTGTGTAGTTGGGAACTAAGAGTACTTTTATGTTGACATATGTGTATTTGCATATGTGGATCTGACTTTCTAAATTTATGATATATGAATATATTATATGATATTATATGATATTACTTTCTTGTATACTATTTGGTGATATTTATCTATTTATACATATGTCATCATGAATTATTGTGGCCATATTGTTTGTATTTTTAGTGTTTTTAAATGTTTATATACACATATATGTGCACTTCTTGTTGCTTCAATAAAGCTTTTTTCATTCATACATTAGGAGTGTGCACCTTCTATTGTGCCTTTCTTTCCTCTGTAAACTTCTGTGAAACAATTGGGGGTTCAAAGTGCTCACCACACTTGTGGGGGGCTTCTACTGTTTAGGCACATCAGGGGCTCTGCAAACGCAACATGACGTCCGCAGACCATCCCATCAAAGTCTGCATTCCAAAACGGTGCTCCTTCACTTCCAAGCTCTGCCATGTGCCCAAACATTGGTTTCCCCCCACATTTGGGGTATCAGCATACTCAGGACAAATTGCACAACAGCTTTTGTGGTCCAATTTCACCTGTTATCCTTGTAAAAATAAAAAATAGCAGGCTAAAAAATCATTTTTGAGGAAAAAAATTTTTTATTTTTACGGCTCTGCGTTATAAACTTCTGTGAAGCACTTGGGGGTTCAAAGTGCTCAAAACACATCTAGATAAGTTCCTTAAGGGGTCTAGTTTCCAAAATGATATCACTTGTGGGGGGTTTTCACTGTTTAGGCACATCAGAGGCTCTACAAACGTGACATGGTGTCCGATCTCAATTCCAGCCAATTCTGCATTGAAAAAGTTAAACAGCGCTCCTTCCCTTCTATGCTCTGCCATGCACCCAAACAGTGGTTTACCCCCCATAATGGGTATTGGCATATTCAGGACAAATTGCACAACAACTTTAGGGGCTAACTTCTCTTGTTACCCTTGTGAAAATAAAAATTTGGGGGCAAAAAGATAATTTTTGTGGAAAAAATATGATTTGTTATTTTCACAGCTCTACATTATAAACTTTTGTGAAGGACTTGGAGGTTCAAAGTGCTCACCACACATCTAGATAAGTTCCTTAAGGGATCTAGTTTCCAAAATGGGGTCACTTGTTAGGGGTTTCCACTATTTAAGCGCATCAGAGGGTCTCCAAACACGACATGGTGTCCGATCTGAATTCCAGCCAATTCTGCATTGAAAAAGTCAAACGGCGCTCCTTCCCTTCTGAGCTCTGCTGTGCGCCAAAACAGTGGTTTACCCCCACATATGGGTTATTGGCGTATTAAGGAGAAATTGCACAGTAAATTTTATGGTTCAATTTCTCTTTTTTCTTGTGAAAATTGGTTCTGAAGTAAAATGTTTGTGAAAAAAAAGTTAAATGTTAACTTTTTCCTTCCACAATGCTTCAGTTCCTGTAAAGCCCGTAAGGGGTTAATAAACTTCTTGAATGTGGTTTTTGAGCACCTTGAGGGGTGCAGTTTTTAGAATGGTATCACTTTGGGGTATTTTCTGTCATATTGACCCCTCAAAGTAACTTCAAATGTGATGTGATCCCTAAAATAAATTTTTTTGTAAATTTTGTTGTAAAATTGAGAAATCACTTTTAACCCTAATACGTTCCTAACAAAAAAAATGTTGTTTCCAAAATAGTGCTGATGCAAAGTAGATATGTGGGAAATGTTATTTATTAAGTATTTTGTGTGACATATCTCTTTGATTTAAGGGCACTTTCCATTAGGTAGTCCTTTCTCTCCTCTTGGTTCCTTACTCAGCATTACTACCCTTGGCACCTCCTTTCTGCATATTCTTGCCAAGAAAGCTAAAATTCTGCCAGGGTATGTAAACTTTTGAGCACATCTGTAGTTGTTAGTGGTGGTAACCATTAATATATGAATTTAAATGTATATTTATATGTCAAAATTTATTAAGAGAGGGCTTGCCTAAATTATTTCAGTTTGCCATGGCAGTCAATCCACTTTGACATCCTTAGAAAAGGAATGGTAAAACCTTATTTTATATTCCCGTGATAAAATTAATAATTTTAATCTAGCAGTATCACGACCTGTAAATGTGGAAATGTAACTTTCCTTCAAGTCCAAGTGAATGTGAAAATGATTCATTGCATTTTAATGCTTATTTAGAAGCTCTTAAATTGTCCGAATCAGAGTTTTAGAATATGAAGCCATAAAAAGACCTTTAAGAAGCTGCCGGCTACTCATAATTCATAAAGTGGTGCACTGAATCATAAATTGCAGGCTCTTACACCTTTTTATGCAACTAGTAAAACCAGATTTTTCCCTGTAGGAAGCAAAATAGTTTAAATTCAAACCTCATGCATCTTCAGCATAATGTGTATAAAGTTCCATCCTTATTGATGTCACAGATGTATATGCTTGGTCAATTAGTATGTTTTTTGTTAGTAGTGCCATGCTGAACAGGAGATAAAATGTTTTTAATAATGTCAAAAGGTTGTGTATCCAGATTATATAAGGAACAGGCAGATAATATCAAACGTAACTATTTGGCCAGGGTCACACTAACCGGCGCAAAATACGGTCCGTAGTTTACAGGCGTAATACGGATTAATGACTCCTAAATAGTGCTCCGTATGTCATCCGTAAGCAAGGTGTGGTCGCGTATTTTGCGCATGTCTGCATCCGTATGCAATCCGTATGGCGAGATTTTCTCGCAGCCTTGCAAAATGGACATTTAACGGTTTTGAGGCCTGCTAACTATTTAAATCATTAGCCTGCACCCTATTTATTGCCTCAGGAACAGGTGGCTGCCTACATTCTGGCCATTTGTGACCTTGCCTTCACTAGGTGTGCTGCTGTTGTATGTGCAACATGGCAAACAGTCTGAGTTTCAACACAACTGAGCAGGTTCTCTTCAACTGGCTTTTGTCACGTCGCTTTGGCCAACCATATCCAGTGATAGTGGATCCGCGGAGGAGGAGACGCATGTGGGTGCATCCACTTTTGAGGCAACGACTCACAAGAGGTAATTTTCACCGCCTCTATTCTTCTATGCGGGAGCATCCTGTAAAATTCTACCAATACTGTCGCATGAGCCTTGCAACATTTGATCTACTCTTGGAGACAGTGCGCCCTGGGATAACCTTTCAGGACACAAGGATGCGCAAAGCTATATCTGCAGAGGAGCGACTTCTACTCACATTACCGTATGTACTACACAACCACATTCTCTATGTTCATAATGTGTTGGCCAAAGTATGCATTTTTTGGCTTAATTGGACTAAGTTTAATGCCCTCATCTTAGTCCACCTATATATTTCAACTTACAGACCAGAATGTTATGTGTAATATGTACTGAATCTCACTTAGTACTTGTGCAACCAAATATGTGTGTGTTAGTCGCTCTGAATTCCTAACAAATTAGGTATGTATGTACCTGCTTTTTTTTTAATTTGTGCATTCTAAAATCTTCCTTTTCTGTTTTTCTTCAGCTTCCTGTCCACTGGCCTGTCTTATGCCGCCCTCCACCATGAGTTTCTCATTGGAAGATCTACCATTTCTGGCATAGTCAGGTCAATAAAGCACTAGACAGTTTCAAAGACAAACTGACATGAATCTCACCAAATAATAATAATATATGGAATATAAAGCAATAGGTGAAAAATATAAAATATAACTTTTAATCAATCATTTAAAAGTACTAGTTATGTGTCACCCTGTGAAGGTAAAAGAGCAGCATACAGCTGCTTATCAGGCATTTGGGCCTATACTTGAAGAAGGAAAAACGGCCAAGCCTGAATATAGGGATGTAGATGGTCACCCAAAACAAATCTCTATATGGGTGTACAAAAACATCTGTGGGTTACAGCAATTGAGAACACTTTCCCATAAATACCATGACCCCTTTTTTTTGCATATATATATATATAATAACAATGCAAATTTTAGCCAGAAAGGTCACCAAGGACCAAAAAATGGCAGTCAGGTGAGAATAATATAAAAGGAACAATCTCACCCAATGGATGGACGGGCCAGGAGTCCGGGAGGATACTCTATTCAATACAACTGGAGAATGCAAAAGGGGAAGACAATACCCTGTCACATCCCTAACATCTGAATACGGCTCAAACCCCAGACTCCTGCCCTAACAAGGGCAGTCCACAGCTGACCCTCACAACACATGCCCTGCACTTTCCCTAAGGCGATGTCCCGACGCGTTTCATCCAAGTACAATCATCTGGGGACTAAACTTGTAAAGTGCCATAGGGCTGATAATAAGAGAAACTTCCACTCCCTATGCTGTCCACAGGAGGTGGAGGGAGGAGGGCATATTTGTAGATGACCTCAAAAGTACTCACATCTAATTGGTAACATCTGTCAAGTAATTGCCTCATATATCGCGTCCATAGATCCCATACTGGCGCCATTGCCGTTTCCATTCGTGGAATGCACGCCAAAGGGAGGGCCTCAGGAGCATTGCTCCGCCTCCAGTGCGGCCTATACAGAAGCCACCTACTTCCGGTATTAGATAAACATGACCGCCTCTCCCACGGCGCATGTGCGCCCAGAAACAATGCCCAACTTCCGGCACTAGAAACGTACCTCATCGCGGCGCATCTGTGCCCAGGGTGATGACCTACTTCCGGTACGGCTTATGCGAGAGCCGCCGACTTCCGGTATAAGGAATCATGTGCACCTCTTCGTCGGCACGTGTACGCTCGAAAATGACGACCGACTTCCGGTGCTGAACGTCACATGCGCCTCCTCCAACAGCGCATGTGCGCCCAAAGAGATTGTCAGCAACCGGATTCCGATCCACAATAGCGGCACAGAATGTTACACAGGCATTAACATAGTAAACCACATATCCAGCACCGATGTGCCCCATGAATAAGCGGCCCACCCGAGGTCCGCTATGTCCGATGTAGAGCGGACAAAACTCCGCCCACCGGACTCCAAATCTGACATGTGCACACCATCTTAGCGAAACAATCTGCCGCATCCATCAATCATATGCACTAGGTGTCAGATCGCAAAAATACCCTCACTATAGGGGCGGACAGAATTCAAATAAACTTGACATAACTCCGCCTACTGGACTCTCGGCAGCTCATGTATGCTATAATCAACGGCACTATGGCCGTCATACACAAAAATGGATATAAAACCTGTATAACTAAAAGGGCTATGTTCAGAGGCGACAAGATGTAACTAATGATGTATGATTATGTATATACTTATACAAAAATCCCAAAATAGGGTGACTAAGAAAGAAAGAGGTTATAGCATGCTAGTTTAAGGATACTGTAGGTGAAGGGACCAAGAAAGAATTCAGATGAAACACCCAAAACTGATTTGATCATTCAAGCCTTTAGGCGCAACCGTGTCCAAGTAAAAAATCCACTTTGCCTCTCGTTGGAGAAGTAACTGATCCCAGTTTCCCCCTCTATTAGGTTTAAAAACCTTGTCTATGGCCATGAATTTCAAAGATCCAATTTGTCCCTTGTGTGTACTATGGATATGTCTCGATATCGGGGTGTCCCTCTTATGCAACACATCCCCAACATGTTCACCAATTCTCCTTCTGAATTCGCGAATAGTCATACCCACATATTCCAATCCAAAAACACAAGTGGCCTTATAGACAACCCCTTGATTGAGATTGAACTCTCGTCTACTGATACTGATTTTTCTGAATCGGAGAGTAGAAATCGTTCCCATAGAGGAAGGAACAGAAGTCGGGGTAGAGGTCGGGGCTCACGAGGACCACCAGATAGGTCTGACAACACCTCTAGTGGTCATTTTTTAGACCAGGTTCATGCCCTCAGGAACAGACCACTGCAAACCAAGAAGTAGTCGATACCAATGGGTGTTTCATCTGAATTCTTTCTTGGTCCCTTCACCTACAGTATCCTTAAACTAGCATGCTATAACCTCTTTCTTTCTTAGTCACCCTATTTTGGGATTTTTGTATATGTATATATATAATCATACATCATTAGTTACATCTTGTCGCCTCTGAACATAGCCCTTTTAGTTATACAGGTTTTATATCCATTTTTGTGTATGACGGCCATAGTGCCGTTGATTATAGCATACATGAGCTGCCGAGAATCCAGTAGGCGGAGTTATGTCAAGTTTATTTGAATTCTGTCCGCCCCTATAGTGAGGGTATTTTTGCGATCTGACACCTAGTGCATCTGATTGATGGATGCGGCAGATTGTTCCGCTAAGATGGTGTGCACATGTCAGATTTGGAGTCCGGTGGGCGGAGTTTTGTCCTCTCTATATCGGACATAGCGGACCTCGGGTGGGCCGCTTATTCATGGGGCACATCGGTGCTGGATATGTGGTTAACTATGTTAATGCCTGTGTAACATTCTGTGCCGCTATTGTGGATCGGAATCCGGTTGCTGACATTCTCTTTGGGCGCACATGCGCCGTTGGAGGAGACACATGTGACGTTCAGCACCGGAAGTCGGCCGTCATTTTCGAGCGCACACGTGCCGACGAAGAGGTGCACATGATTCCTTATACCGGAAGTCGGCGGCTCTCGCATAAGCCATACCGGAAGTAGGTCATCACACTGGGCACAGATGCGCCGTGATGAGGTACGTTTCTAGTGCCGGAAGTTGGGCATTGTTTCTGGGCGCACATGCGCCGTGGGAGAGGCGGTCATGTTTATCTAATACCGGAAGTAGGTGGCTTCTGTATAGGCCGCACTGAAGGCGGAGCAATGCTCCTGAGGCCCTCCCTTTGGCGTGCGTTCCACGAATGGAAACGGCAATGGTGCCAGTAAGGGATCTATGGACGCGATATATGAGGCAGTTACTTGATAGATGTTACCAATTAGATGTGAGTACTTTTGAGGTCATCTACAAATATGCCCTCCTCCCTCCACCTCCTGTGGACAGCATAGGGAGTGGAAGTTTCTCTTATTATCAGCACTATGGCACTTTACAAGTTTAGTCCCCAGATGATTGTACTTGGATGAAACACGTCGGGACATCACCTTAGGGAAAGTGCAGGGCATGTGTTGTGAGGGTCAGCTGTGGACTGCCCTTGTTAGGGCAGGAGTCTGGGGTTTGAGCCGTATTCAGATGTTAGGGATGTGACAGGATATTGTCTTCCCCTTTTGCATTCTCCAGTTGGATAGAATAGAGGATCCTCCCGGACTCCTGGCCCGTCCATCCATTGGGTGAGATTGTTCCTTTTATATTATTCTCACCTGACTGCCATTTTTTGGTCCTTGGTGACCTTTCTGGCTAAAATTTGCATTGTTATTATATATATATGCAAAAAAGGTGTCATGGTATTTATGGGAAAGTGTTCTCAATTGCTGTAACCCACAGATGTTTTTGTACACCCATATAGAGATTTGTTTTGGGTGACCATCTACATCCCTGTATTCAGGCTTGGCCGTTTTTCCTTCTTCAAGTATAGGCCCAAATGCCTGATAAGCAGCTGTATGCTGCTCTTTTACCTTAACCCCTTCCTGACATGAGACGTACTATCCCGTCCACGGTACCCGGGCCCGTATGACCGGGGACGGGGATAGTACGTCTACCGCGATCAGCGGCGCCCACGTGGTGAGCGCCGCTGATCGCGGCCGGGTGTCAGCTGATTATCACAGCTGACACCCGGCACAATGTGTCAGGGGCGGTCACGGACCGCCCCCGACACGTTAACCCCTTGCACACCGCGATCAAACGCGATCGCGGTGTACCGGGAGTTAAAGGGAAGCATCGGCAGGGAGGGGGCTCCCTCCGTGCTTCCCTGAGCCCCCCACGGCAGTGCAATGTGCAGCGCTGCTGCGGGGGGCTCCTATCCTCCAGGCCCCCGAATCCAAGATGGCGACGGGGGCCTTCGGGGGCCTGGGGAAGCTGGCTTCCTCAGTGCCTGCAAAGCGCAGGCATGAGGAAGCCTTGTGCACTGCCTGTGACAGATTGCTGATCTGTCACAGTGATCTGTGATGTGACAGATCAGCGATCTGTCACAGGACAGTGATGTCCCACCTGGGACTATGTAATAAAGTAAAAAAAAATTTTAAAAAAAGTGTAAAAATAAATTTAAAAAAATCGCCAAATAAATTAGTAAAAAAAAAAAAAAATATTCCCCAATAAATTCATTTTTTTAAAATAATTAAAAAAAAAAAACAATAAATGTACACATATTAGGTATCGCCGCGTCCGTAACGACCTGCCCTATAAAACTGTCCCATTAGTTAACCCCTTTAGCGAACCCCTTAAAAAATAAAAATAAAAAACGAAGCAAAAAATAATGATTTATTATCATACCGCCAAACAAAAAGTGCAATAACGCGCGATCAAAAAGACGCATATAAATATCCATGGTACCGCTGAAAACGTCATCTTGTCCCGCAAAAAACAAGCTGCCACACAGCATCATCAGCAAAAAAATAAAAAAGTTATAACTCGCAGAATAAAGCGATGCAAAAATAATTATTTTTTATATAAAATAGTTTTCATTGCATAAAACCGACAAAAACATAAAAAAACGACCTAAATGAGGTATCGCTGTAACCGTACTGACCCGAAGAATAAAACCGCTTTATCAATTTTACCGCACGCGGAACGGTGTAAACGCACCCCCCCCAAAAGAAATTCATGAAACGCTGGTTTTTGTTCATTCTGCGTCCCAAAAATCGGAATAAAAAGCGATCAAAAAATTTCACGTGCCCGAAAATGGTACCAATAAAAACGTCAACTCGTCCTGCAAAAAATAAGACCTCACATGACTCGGTGGGTCAAAATCCGGAAAAATTATAGCTCTCAATATGTGGTGATGCAAAAACTATTTTTACAATAAAAAGCGTCTTTTAGCGTGCGACAGCCGCCAAACATAAAAACCGCCATAAATAGTAAATCAAACCCCCCGTTATCACCCCTTTAGTTAGGGAAAAATAATAAAATAAAAAAAATGTATTTATTTCCATTTTTCCATTAGGGTT
The DNA here is from genome assembly GCF_039654945.1 of Dendrobates tinctorius. Lineage (NCBI taxonomy): Eukaryota > Metazoa > Chordata > Amphibia > Anura > Dendrobatidae > Dendrobates > Dendrobates tinctorius. The sequence continues at coordinate 49,542,985 of NW_027361732.1, forward strand.
AGGGCTAGGGTTAGGGCTAGGGGTGTGTTGGGGTAGGGTTAGGTTAGGGTTAGGGCTAGGGTTAGGGTTAGGGCTAGGGTTAGGGTTAGGGCTAGGGTTAGGGTTAGGGTTAGGGCTAGGGCTAGGGTTAGGGCTAGGGTTAGGGCTAGGGTTAGGGCTAGGGTTAGGGGCGTGTTGGGGTTCGGGTTGGAGTTAGAATTGGGGGTTTCCACTGTTTGGGCACATCAGGGGCTCTCCAAATGCAACATGGCGTCTGATCTCAATTCCAGCCAATTCTGAGTTGAAAAAGTCAAATGGTGCTCCTTCCCTTCCAAGCTCTGCTATGCGCCCAAACAGTGTTTTACCCCCTCATGTAGGGTATCAGCCTACTCAGGACAAATTGCAAAACAATTTTTGGGGTCCAATTTCTCCTGTTACCCTTAGGAAAATAAAAAATTGGGGGCAAAAATATCATTTTTGTGGAAAAAAAATGATTTTTTTATTTTCACGTCCGAGTGTTATAAACTTCTGTGAAGCACTTGGGGGTTCAAAGTGCTCACCACACATCTAGATAAGTTCCGTGGGGGGTCTAGTGTCCAAAATGGGGTCACTTGTGGGGAGTTTCAATAGTTTAGGTACATCAGGGGCTCTCCAAATGCACATGACACCCGCAGACCATTCCATCAAAGTCTGCATTCCAAAACGTCACTGCTTCCCTTCCGAGCCCCGACGTGTGTCCATACAGTAGTTTTCTCCCACATATGGGGTGTCAGCATACTCAGGACAAATTGGACAACAACTTTTGGGGTCCAATTTCTCCTGGTACCCTTGGGAAAATAAAAAAAATGGTGACTAAAAGATCATGTTTGTGGAAAAAATACGAATTTTTTATTTTCACGCCCGGGCGTTGTAAACTTCTGTGAAGCACTGGGGGGGTCAAAGTGCTCACCACACATCTAGATAAGTTCCTTGGGGGGTCTAGTTTACAAAATGGTGTCATTTGTGGGGGGTTTCCACTGTTTAGGTACATTAGGGGCTCTCCAAAGGCAACATGACACCCGCAGACCATTCCATCAAAGTCTGCATTCCAAAACGTCACTACTTCCCTTCCGAGCCCTGACGTGTGCCCATACAGTAGTTTTCTCCCACATATGGGGTAGCAGCGTACTCAGGACAAATTGGAAAACAACTTTTGGGGTCCAATTTATCCTGGTACCCTTGGGAAAATAAAAAAATGGTGACTAAAAGATCATGTTTGTGGAAAAAATACGAATTTTTTATTTTCACGCCCGGGCGTTGTAAACTTCTGTGAAGCACTGGGGGGGTCAAAGTGCTCACCACACATCTAGATAAGTTCCTTGGGGGGTCTAGTTTACAAAATGGTGTCATTTGTGGGGGGTTTCCACTGTTTAGGTACATTAGGGGCTCTCCAAAGGCAATATGACACCCGCAGACCATTCCATCAAAGTCTGCATTCCAAAACGTCACTACTTCCCTTCCGAGCCCCGACGTGTGCCCATACAGTAGTTTTCTCCCACATATGGGGTATCAGCATACTCAGGACAAATTGGACAACAACTTTTGGGGTCCAATTTCTCCTGGTACCCTTGGGAAAATAAAAAAATGGTGACTAAAAGATCATGTTTGTGGAAAAAATACGAATTTTTTATTTTCACGCCCGGGCGTTGTAAACTTCTGTGAAGCACTGGGGGGGTCAAAGTGCTCACCACACATCTAGATAAGTTCCTTAGGGGGTCTAGTTTCCAAAATGGTGTCATTTGTGGGGGGTTCCACTGTTTTGGTACATCAGGAGTTTTCCAAACGCGACATGGTGTCCGATCTCAATTCCAGCCAAAAACGTCAAATGGCGCTGCTTCCCTTCCGAGCTCTGCCATGCGCCCAAATAGTGGTTTACCCCCACATGTGGGGTATCAGCGTACTCAGGACAAATTGCACAATAACTTTTAGGGTCCTGTTACCCTTGGAAAAATAAGAATTGAGGGTGAAAAGATCATTTTTGTTGAAAAAATATGATTTTTTAATTGTATGGCTTTATGTTATAAACTTCTGTGAAGCCCATGGGGGTTCAAAGTTCTCACCACACATCTAGATAAGTTCCTTAGGGGGTCTAGTTTCCAAAATGGTGTCATTTGTGGGGGGTTTCCACTGTTTTGGTACATCAGGGGTTTTCCAAATGCGACATGGTGTCCGATCTCAATTCCAGCCAAAAACGTCAAATGGCGCTGCTTCCCTTCCGAGCTCTGCCATGCGCCCAAATAGTGGTTTACCCCCACATGTGGGGTATCAGCGTACTCAGGACAAATTGCACAATAACTTTTAGGGTCCTGTTACCCTTGGGAAAATAAAAATTGGGGTGAAAAGATCATTTTTGTGGAAAAAATATGATTTTTTAATTGTACCGCTGTACGTTATAAACTTCTGTAAAGCCCTTGTGGGTTCAAAGTTCTCACCACATATCTAGATAAGTTCCTTGGGGGGTCTAGTTTCCAAAATGGGGTCACTTGTAGGGGGTTTCCACTGTTTAGGTACATCAGGGACTCTCCAAACGTGACATGGCGTCCAATCTGAATTCCAGCCAATTTTGCATTGAAAAAGTCAAACGGCGCTCCTTCCATTCTGAGCTCTGCCATGCGCCGAAACAGTCGTTCCCCCCCACATATCAGGTATCTGCGTACTCAGGACAAATTGCACAATAACTTTTGCAGTTCAATTTCTCCTGTTACCCTTGGTAAAATAAAAAAAATTGAACCTGAAGTATTTTTTTTATGAAAAAAAGTTAGATGTTCATTTTTTTTTAAATATTCAAAAAAATTCCTGTGACGCACCTAAAGGGTTAATAAACTTCTTGAATGTGGTTTTGAGCACCTTAAGGGGTGCAGTTTTTAGAATGGTGTCACTTTTGTGTATTTTCTATCATATAGACCCCTCAAAGTGGCTTCAAATGTGATGTGGTCCTAAAAATAAAATGGTGTTGTAAAAATGAGAAATCGCTGGTCAACTTTTAACCCTTATAACTTCCTAACAAAAAAAAATTTTGGTTCCAAAATTGTGCTGATGTAAAGTAAACATGTGGGAAATGTTAGTTATCAAGTTTTTTGTGTGCCGTATCTCTGTGATTTAAGGGCATAAAAATTCAAAGTTGGAAAATTGCGAAATTTTCAAAATTTTCGCCAAATTTCCGTTTTTCTCACAAATAAACGCAAGTTATTTGAATGAAATTTTACCACTAACATGAAGTACAATATGTCACGAGAAAACAATGTCAGAATCACCGGGATCCATGGAAGCGTTCGAGAGTTATGACCTCATAAAGGTACAGTGGTCAGAATTGTAAAAATTGGCCCGGTCATGAACGTGCAAACCACCCTTGGGGGTGAAGGGGTTAACAGGGTGACACATAACTAGTACTTTTAAATGATTGATTAAAAGTTATATTTTTCACCTATTGCTTTATATTCCATATAATATTATTTGGTGAGATTCATGTCAGTTTGTCTTTGAAACTGTCTAGTGCTTTATATACCATTTTGTAATCTATAAGAGGTATGGCAGGTTTTCTTTCTGTAGGTTTGAATACCGACAATTGGCTTTCAGAGGCCAAGGAAGTTTTCTCTGAGAATACATTCACACAAAAGAAATATTTACCCACTTTTAATGCGGCCTTTAAAGAACTTCAGCAAGCATATAGGGACCAGATCACATCCTGGTGGGAAGTCCAGAGCTTGGAAAACTATCTTAAGGCCAAAATTGTCCCTCGTAGCTTGCGAATTAACCTAATAGCGGGTAATAGATATAAAAATTCAGCCTTTATACATAAGTGGGAACGGGAGGCTACAGAGAGTTCCTTACGCTTTATGCAGCTTCTATTGGACGAGGAAAGGGTGACCCTTAATTTACTGAATGAGAAATTAAAAGAGCATATTGAAATTACTAAAAAATTCTCCACTGAAACTGATTTCGCCGTGAAAGAAACTAAACTTCAAACACACATTGAACGATTTCAGTACCATCTCAAAGAGAGAAAGCATAAACAATTCTTGCGTGACGTGCAAGACTTTAAAGATAATAAGGCATACTCAGTATTAGTTGCACGCACCGGGGCCACCGAAAGAGAGATTGAACTCTCGTCTACTGATTCTGATTTTTCTGAATCGGAGAGTAGAAATCGTTCCCATAGAGGAAGGAATAGAGGTCGGGGTAGAGGTCGGGGCTCACGAGGACCACCAGATAGGTCTGACAACACCTCTAGTGGTCATTTTTTAGACCAGGTTTATGCCCTCAGGAACAGACCACTGCAAACCAAGAAGTAGTCGATACCAATGAGTTGTTTTCCAATCAGAGCATCCAAATAATTAATCTATCTGAGAGAGTCATTGATAGTTCTGAGAGATCTGTATTGAGTAGGGGTCTCTATTTTGTTCCAAACACAGATTTTGATCTCTTTAGGACGATCAAGGATCTGAATCTGTTTTTGAGAAAAGTGAAGTGGAAGAAATACTTTCGGAAACAGGAATCCAAAATTAGCCTAGAACTGGGCATACCGGAGGATATGTTGCCAGATGTGAGGCTTTTGGATTCAATTGCAGAAGTTGATCCTAACACCGTAGGTCTGAGTCCTTTTACAAATCTAAAATGTAAAAGCACCAAGATGCCTCCACCAACAGGTGATTTATCAGCAATTGATGTTTTTTGCAACCTAGTGACCCAGGACCTAATTGAACTGTCACAATCTCGACTCCATTGTAGATACAATTGTTCTAGGGATGAAATGGAGGCTATTAAGCAGCTGGAACGGGATGACAGCATTGTAATTAAACCCTCTGATAAGGGTGGCAATGTTGTCATCCTGGGAGTCGATCATTACCAACGATTATGTGATTCAATCCTGGCTGATGGAGACACTTATGAGATTTTACCGTCTAATCCCATGAATATGTATCGTGAGGAATTACGAATAATATTATCAGAAGCATTATCAGATAAGATCATTAGCAAAACTGAGTTTGATTTTTTTGTATCCCAGTCATCCAGTTATTGCCACGTTCTATTGTCTACCAAAGGTGCACAAAGGTCTCACCCCCCTTAAAGGCAGACCAATTGTCTCAGGGATAGGCAGCCTGTGTCAGAATGCCGGAATTTACTTGGATCGGATATTGTCTCCCTTTGTCTCCTCACTTCAATCCTTTGTTAAAGACACACCTGACCTCCTTCGCCGGTTAGAAGGATTAACTATTGATCCTCAGTCATACTTGGCAAGTATAGACGTGGAGGCTTTGTATACATCCATACCTCACGCACATGGTCTAGAAGCGGCTATATATTTTCTCAATATGAGAGGTTGCCAGTATCGTGAACATAACCACTTTGTATTGAAGCTCCTCCGATTCTGCTTAACACACAATTTCTTTATATTTAACCAGAAATTTTACCACTAACTGAGGGGGACCGCCATGGGGAGTCCCTGTGCCCCGGCTTATGCTAATCTCCTCCTCGGTTGGTGGGAGGAGACAATGGTATTTGGGGCTGAACAATTGGATGGTGGGTCTATGTGCCGTGTCCCTGAGATATGGACACGGTACATAGACGACATATTCATCGTTTGGAAAGATTCAGTAAAGGAATTTGGTGCTTTTGTGAACAGCCTTAACTGTAACGATATAGGTTTCTTTTTCACATCTGAGATTGAGACCTCGAGACTGCCCTTTCTTGATATTGTAATTGAGAAAAATGAAAAAGGGGATCTGGTTACCTCTACATATAGGAAACCAACAGCAACGAACTCCCTACTACATTGGGGCAGCCATCATCCTCAACATTTAAAAAGAGCTATCCCCAAAGGACAGTACCTTAGAATTCGAAGAAACTGTTCCGAAACCGTAACTTTTGAGAACCAAGCCAGAGATTTGAGGGATAGATTTCTAAGCAGAGGTTATCCTCAAAAGATATTAAAAGAGGCATACCAAAAAGCTAAAGGATGTGAGCGAGCAGAGCTGTTGAACTCTAATAATAATAAAAAAGGTGTGGAACACGAGTTTTTGAGGTTCATTACAACCTTAGACAATGGGGCGGTCCCAGTGAGGAACATCATTCAAAAACATTGGGCCATCTTACAGATGGACAATGATGTGTCCCCTTTTCTAACTGATTACCCTCAAGGTCCCTTAACAGTAGGATGGTTCATAGCCACTTTTCCACTCCAACTGCAAAAACATGGTTGGATAGTGATATTGTTGGTTGTCATAAATGTGTCCACTGTGTGGCTTGTCAACATATCCTAGTGGGAAAGAGCTTTGTGAGTAAAGTTACCGGGAAAAATCACCACATTAAACAATTCATGAACTGTGGTACTAAAGGTGTTGTCTATAAGGCCACTTGTGTTTGTGGATTGGAATATGTGGGTAAGACTATTCGCGAATTCAGAAGGAGAATTGAGACATATCCATATTACACACAAGGGACAAATTGGATCTTTGAAATTCATGGCCATAGACAAGGTTTTTAAACCTAAGAGAGGGGGGAACTGGGATCAGTTACTTCTCCAACGAGAGGCAAAGAGGATTTTTTACTTGGACACGGTTGCGCCTAAAGGCTTGAATGATCAAATCAGTTTTGGGTGTTTCATCTGAATTCTTTCTTGGTCCCTTCACCTACAGTATCCTTAAACTAGCATGCTATAACCTCTTTCTTTCTTAGTCACCCTATTTTGTGATTTTTGTATATGTATATACATAATCATACATCATTAGTTACATCTTGTCGCCTCTGAACATAGTCCTTTTAGTTATACAGGTTTTATATCCATTTTTGTGTATGACGGCCATAGTGCCGTTGATTATAGCATACATGAGCTGCCGAGAGTCCAGTAGGCAGAGTTATGTCAAGTTTATTTGAATTCTGTCTGCCCCTATAGTGAGGGTATTTTTGCGATCTGACACCTAGTGCATATGATTGATGGATGCGGCAGATTGTTCCGCTAAGATGGTGTGCACATGTCAGATTTGGAGTCCGGTGGGCGGAGTTTTGTCCGCTCTACATCGGACATAGCGGACCTCAGGTGGGCCGCTTATTCATGGGGCACATCGGTGCTGGATATGTGGTTTACTATATTAATGCCTGTGTAACATTCTGTGCCGCTATTGTGGATCGGAATCCGGTTGCTGACATTCTCTTTGGGCGCACATGCACCGTTGGAGGAGGCGCATGTGACGTTCAGCACCGGAAGTCGGTCGTCATTTTCGAGCGCACACGTGCCGACGAAGAGGTGCACATGATTCCCTATACCGGAAGTCGGCGGCTCTCGCATAAGCCATACCGGAAGTAGGTCATCACCCTGGGCACAGATGCGCCGTGATGAGGCACGTTTCTAGTGCCGGAAGTTGGGCATTGTTTCTGGGCGCATATGCGCCGTGGGAGAGGCGGTCATGTTTATCTAATACCGGAAGTAGGTGGCTTCTGTATAGGCCGCACTGGAGGCGGAGCAATGCTCCTGAGGCCCTCCCTTTGGCGTGCATTCCACGAATGGAAACGGCAATGGCGCCAGTATGGGATCTATGGACGCGATATATGAGGCAATTACTTGACAGATGTTACCAATTAGATGTGAGTACTTTTGAGGTCATCTACAAATATGCCCTCCTCCCTCCACCTCCTGTGGACAGCATAGGGAGTGGAAGTTTCTCTTATTATCAGCACTATGGCACTTTACAAGTTTAGTTGGATGAAACGCGTCGGGACATCGCCTTAGGGAAAGTGCAGGGCATGTGTTGTGAGGGTCAGCTGTGGACTGCCCTTGTTAGGGCAGGAGTCTGGGGTTTGAGCCGTATTCAGATGTTAGGGATGTGACAGGGTATTGTCTTCCCCTTTTGCATTCTCCAGTTGGATTGAATAGAGGATCCTCCCGGACTCCTGGCTCGTCCATCCATTGGGTGAGATTGTTCCTTTTATATTATTCTCACCTGACTGCCATTTTTTGGTCCTTGGTGACCTTTCTGGCTAAAATTTGCATTGTTATTATATATATATATATATATATATATATATATATATATATATATATATATATATGCAAAAAAAAGGGGTCATGGTATTTATGGGAAAGTGTTCTCAATTGCTGTAACCCACAGATGTTTTTGTACACCCATATAGAGATTTGTTTTGGGTAACCATCTACATCCCTATATTCAGGCTTGGCCGTTTTTCCTTCTTCAAGTATAGGCCCAAATGCCTGATAAGCAGCTGTATGCTGCTCTTTTACCTTCACGGGCTGACACATAACTAGTACTTTTAAATGACTGATTAAAAGTTATATTTTATATTTTTCACCTATTGCTTTATATTCCATAGTCAGGTCAACATGTATTGAAATCTGGACAAGACTACGTCAAGTCATCATGCCCGAGCCCAGGATGGAAGACAGGTTTAGGATATTGAGGGACTTTGAGGAGGAATGCCAGTTTCCAAATTGTATTGGGGCCCTTGATGGCAAACATATCCGGGTGCGTAAGCCGCTGAACTCTGGCTCCCAATTCTTCAATTATAAACAATATTTTTCTGTTGTATTGTTGGCTCTGGCCGACCCTCAATACAAGTTTATAATTGTTGACATTGGGTCCTATGGAAGGACGGGAGACTCTCGAGTCTTCATTACTTCCATTATGGCTCGGCGGCTACGCACCAACCAGTTGGATCTACCACCACCACGCCAGCTACCAGGCTCCACTCAAGAATCAGTCCCTTATGTCCTTGTGGCAGATGAGGCGTTTCAGTTAACACGCAATGTCATGAGGCCATATCCCCGACGCAACCTTGATCACAGGCGCAGAATTTTTAACTTGCACCTATCACGTGCTCGGCGACTGGTGGAGTGTTCCTTTGGCATTCTTAGTGCCAAATGGCGGGTACTCCAGTCTGCCATTCAGCTGAGTAGACCGTTCTCTGGGCTCAAAGTGCGTGATATTTTCACTAATTACTTTGTCACCTGAGGGGGAAACTTCTTGGCAAGAGCATGCTGTATCTATGTTCTAATTTTTGGTTTTATGTGTGTCTAAATATATATATTTCTACCCCTTCTGATTCTATGTCTGTTTAATTGCATTGGTAAGCGTATGTTAGTATGCTGACACAGTTTTTGAGAATTGAGACAGTGACGTAATGCCGAGAAAAGGGGTGCTGCCCTTATTCAAGTAGTCACTTTTTTGGCGAACAGCCTCAAGAACATCACGCTCTCTCTATGTATTATCAAGTGAGTAGTCTATTTTGATCTTTTGACTTTCCCAGTATAGCTTGGTAAAATATAGTCTTTTTTACAGACATGTAATATGTGTCAGAAACGCGTAAGGTAGCCTTGCCTGTCATGGTGGCTTAGTAATATGATTAGAAAACCTTCCTAATAAATGTGAGTTTTATCTTTTTTATATAATTTTGGTGATGGAGACCACCTCTTTTTTCCTTTGGAGTGTGATTTGGAGCACCAGTTGAACCACACTGGACATCTCCTGCCATCAGACCGCTTATGGACACTGATGTACGGTATGCGTAAACAATTTGCATGTTTTTATGCTGTTATAAATTGTGGAAAGTTGGGGAAGGAGAAGGCGGAAGAGCAGCCTGTGGTTGCTGCTGGCTACTTTGACCAACATCGCCCTGTGTGGGGCCATACTGTTGCCCATATGTGGGTAGTGTCCTTCCTCCTGGGATTGTTGGGGGTACTGGCCAGAGTAATAATGATGAGGGGCATCTTGTTGGCTCGGGTAGGCCCGTGTCTCATACCCACCAATATAGCCATGTCGTCCTCAACCAGGTTGGGACCAGCCTCCAAAACTGGGTGGGAAGAAAAAGTGGCCATATTGGTGGGGTTGGCTAGAGGCAGACATATGTTGCTGCTGTTGTGAAGGTTGGGTAGGGGGAGGAAGGTGGTGAGGTGTAGGCCCACGTATTTGAGGATCTTCAGACCCTGGTTGAGCAAGCATCTGTGTGGGTGATCTCATGCGCATTAGATTTCAGGGGGAAAGCTGCCACCTCTCCAGATATTCAAACAGCTCATATGGGGTATTGGGGGGTGTGCTTGCATCAAGCAGGATCTGAAAACATCCTCGAATATGGAGCCTCACCTCACGGGAAAGGGCACGGAGATAAAGGGCCAGGCTACGTGAGTATGCCTCCTCCCCATCATCTGTATTCACTCTAGAAAGATAATTTAGGACCCCTGTGTCCACATTGGTCCTGGTATCTTGGGCAGGGATCTGGCGCCTTCTTCGTCCTTGCCGGGATGTTCCAGCAGGCTGTGGCGAGCCCCGAATCTGGGCAGTTGGGCTGCTGCTCATGTTGCCCTGCTCCTCCAGTATGGGTGATAGTGCAGCAGCAGACGGTCCTGGTGGTGGGGTTTGGGGCGCAGGCAATGGGTTCTTCTGAGAGGATTCTTCACCCATGCTTCTTGTAGGGGGAGAAGATGGGCCAGCCACCTCATCCCCTACAGGGTCAATTATGGGCTCTGTATCTGAGCTCGTTCCTCTATCCGTAAGGTTGGAGTGAGTTCTGTTAGGAAATTGAACAGAGCCAAAAATACATTAATATTTTTGGCCCTGTAAAGTATCGGTGTAATGTGGTGTGAGGTATCTACTTACGGTCTCAGATCCAGAATAGGGGCAAGGAAGGAGAGGCGGTCATAATAAATGTATTTGCATTTGACGTAGCCCGCATCCCCACTCCTGGACCGCTGCGGACGTTCCCGCCTGTACTGATCGCGGATGCTACGCCAGCGTTTCATCACATCTTCCACTGCAATGTGACAGGAAATATTCTCAATTTTACATGTTTGATCAGTCACATTTGCTACCAGTAGTCTAGGCATATGGCCTTCTGGGGTGTGCTTTCTACCCAGTATACAAATTATATGGTATCGTATTGCCAATTCTCTTTCTGAAAAGTCCATGGAATGTGGTGGCCTGCTAAGGAAATGACTCCCTCTAGTAAATCCAGAGGAAATCACAGAGCTGCTCTCCAAATCCAATAGCTTGGAGGAGCATACTTTAATAGTGGTCATGCCTTTGGAGCAATTATCTCAGCGTACTCACTCATCAGTGTTCCCTATGCTAAATAATTGTGCTAAAACTGCTCATGTGGTGTATTGTATAGCACTGACAATTACTGTAGTTATAGTATGCAGACTACACCACTGCAATGGGACACAGAATGAATTTTACACTTTTCAACAGGTTAGATATGCTAATTAACAACAAGCATCAAACTTGATTGTGCAATTGGAAACCAGAAATCACAAAAAATATCTATGCAGAACATTTTTGTTGCCTCAAACATAAAAAAAAATTTTTTTAGTTTTTTAAAGCACCACTTTTTATTTCCCTGCTGGAGTGGTGCTACTGATCTATGTTACTTAACCCTAATATTATTCTTACCAGTTGCCATCTTCAGCTCTTCCCATTGCCGCTTTTTACCCAATTTGCCATCTTGTGAATGCAACTTCAAGATCTCAAATTAACTATGGGAGTCTCGTTCTGTATTTCAATGACTTACATTAAGTAGTGAGTTCCAGACTGCCTAGCAAACACTGGACCAATACGGCAGGTTACAACGCGCATAAGGCGATCAGAGCAGTTCTGATTGAAGATGGTGACTGTTCAGGATAAGACTAAGGGCAGGAAACTTAGATTAGTTGCACCACTCCAGCGTTGCAGTAAGAAAAAAACACTGAAGTGGTGTTTTAATCACAATAGCTAGATATGCAAACAGCACCTATAAATGGCATACAGTTTTGCTTTCCAGTGCAATGCTGTTTTATATATACACATACATACATATTGATATAGCTCAAGCTACTTAGTTTATATTGGATCCCACTACTCCTTCACCTGGATAAGTATAATGTGGCCTAGGACTGTGTAAGGATGGTTTCACACTTGCGTTTTTTTTCGTGGTATTTTAGCGCTAAATAGCGCATGCGGTTTTTTTTTCCTATACTTTGCATGGGATGCGCTTTTGTGCGAATACACATGCGTTTGTACGCGTTTTTCCGCGCATGCGTTTTTTTGCGGTATGCGCTCGGGCGCACAAAATGCAACCTGTTGCATTTTTTGGGCGTCCGACTTGCCTCAAAAAAACGCATGCGCGCGCAATGCGTTTTTTTACAGCAAGACACCCATTATAAGTCTATGGTGAGCATATGTGCGCATTGGCATGCTTATGTATGCGTTTTTTTGCACATGCGTTTTTTTTTTACCATTAGTTTAGACAATGGAATTTAGGGGTTTGGGTTAGAGTTAGGGTTAGTTAAGGGGGTTTAGGGTCAGGGTTAGGGTTAGGATCAGGGTATGGTTTGGTTAAGGGTCAGGGTTAGGGTTAGGGTCAGGGTCAGGGTTAGGGTTAGGATCAGGGTATGGTTTGGTTAAGGGTTAGGGTCAGGGTTAGGGTTAGGGTCAGGGTCAGGGTTAGGGTTAGGATCAGGGTATGGTTTGGTTAAGGGTTAGGGTTAGGGTCAGGGTCAGGGTCAGGGTTAGGGTTAGGGTTAGGATCAGGGTATGGTCAGGGTCAGGGTATGGTTTGGTTAAGGGTTAGGGTCAGGGTTAGGGTTAGGGTTAGGGTTAGTAAAGTCATGGTTTGGGTTAGTGTGAGGGGCCACCTAATGTTGGAAAAAAACGCAAACGCGGTAAAAACGCACTAAAAACGCATAAAAACGCTGCGTTTTTTTCATGCATGCTCATAAAAATGCTTGAAAAAAACGCAGCATCTGTATGCGTTTGTATGTGTTTTTTCAATGCGTTTTTTTGCGGGAAAAACGCGCTGCAAAAAAAAGCAAGTGTGAAACTAGCCTAAGTGTGTATATATATCTACATAGCAATCTGCAAGAAAATTGGGCAGGTGTGTAAAAATGTTCCAAAATAATAATGTTTTCAAAAATATAAGTGTTAAAAATAAATTATATCAATTAACCAAATGCAAAATGAATGAACAAAAGAGAAAGCTAAATTAAATCAATAGTTGATGTTTGGTTTCAAAAGATCCTCTAGGTAAACTTGCACACAGTATTAGAAGGAAACCAGCAGGGAGGATGCATCTTGGAGACCTGACTACAGATCTGTGAATATAGCAGAGGTGTAGCTAGAAATTCCACTCAAGGGTGGGAGAAAACACACCTGAGTGGGCAGGCTATTTATACTCATCATTTTCATTTCCACTTAGACAGTATAACAGCAACATACCTTATCGCTAGTAGGGCTCTCATTCTGATCAATTAAGGGAAAAAAACTTTCAGATCTTCAACCTAATGGAGCTGTTTACCCTGTTTGTACATAATACTATTGGGCATATTGAGAAAAAGTACTCCTAATTGGTTAAGACTGCAATGTTTATTACTATAGAACAGAGACATTCCGGTATCTTGTAGAAGCTGTCATTGGTCGGCAAAGAATAGCCCCTCTCACCTGATAAGCTGCAATGCCAATCAGTGTGGGTGTAACAACCCTGCTGGCATCACTGCATGGCCTCCCATCCCCCACACACCAACTTTCTTACTCCGGGTCATGCTGTGAATTCTGTTTGCTGCCAGTCCTATGCTCTGTGCTCTGTGCCTCTGCTCTCCTGCATGCTTCCTGGCTATGTGTGTATAGGGAGGACGGCGTCAGAACGCTCTGGTTCTTATGCAGTCAGGGAGCACCTGAAAGAGTGCCAAGGGTTCCTGAAAAAGTGCCTGCACTACATCCTGCAGAATGCAGCTTGTTTCCCCTCTGACTGGGCCAAGGTGGGATACATCATGTCCTACCTAGCTGGTGATGCCTTGATGTGGATCTGTCCCCTTTGGGAAGCAGGGGACCCTGTTGTTATGAGCCTGGGGGCCTTCCTGGTGGCCTTCCGTAAAGTGTTCCACATGCCTTGTCCAGCTGCTCCTGAAAAGTCTTCCCCTCCAAGTTTCCAGAGACAGACCAGACAAGAGGTACCTGTGGGTGAATCGTCTCAACCGCCTGTGACCGTCCCTAACACTCCTATTCCTCAGCCTGCCAAGTCGGCCTCCCTTGTAAAATCCAAGAGGTCTAAGAAAAAACAGCTGGCAAGCTTGCAGCCTCAATCTGGTCTGATGAAGGAACATCCTGATGGTCTCTGCCCTGTGAAGCCAATGACTGTTACTCTGCCTTCAGGGAGTTTTGGTGTGTAAAAACCACCAGCCATACGGAGTCAGTGTGTGGTCTCTGTCATACAGCTCCCAAAGCCGACGTGGGCATTGTCTCGAGGTGGTTGAGCCCTAATGGAGAACAGTCTAGTCCTGCAAGGACAACTGCAGCTCCAGGTCGGAGCTTTATACATGAAGAAGTTTAGCTTCCACTTGTTGACTGGTATTCCCATGGGTCATTCTGAACCAGAGATCTTTGTGCCCATTTATGTCTGGAGACCCAGCAGGGTGCCGCACTTGAAAGAACCAAGTGACAAGAGGTGTCTGGTTCCCTTGTGTCGCATTCAGTCAGCAAGGTCGTCTTCTTCGCCTGGTTTGCTAGTCACCGAGTCAAGGTGTGAGGATGCCTCTGAAGAGGGGGAGGGAGTCTCCGTATCCTCACAAATCCCCAGCGACTATACGGGTGATCTGCTCCCTGGAGCATCCCTGCCTCTTGATTGTATTCCCCAGGATAAAAGGCTGAAGATGGATCCGGAGTGTATGCCTTCAGCTTCCCTGTGGCCTAGGGGTGAAGGTCCCAAGACAGAGCTTCACTCAACCTCTAACCAGGAGGCGGTAGTCCAGTTTTTTCAGGGTAACCAGCTGAAATGGCTCCCTGTATGTATGCCTCCAGCTTCCATGTGGCAGGTGGATGTAGAGGTGGAAACAATGGCCTATGTATCTCTGTTTCCCACCCACCTGGAGGAGGTGGTCAAATTTTCTTGGGATAATGGGCTAAAAACAGACTAGGTGAAGGTGTCTTCAGTTTCTAGCTGGCCGGCTGATGTAAGGGTGAAGTCTGAAGCTTCCAGGTCCCTGCTTTCTGCAAATCAGGAGGAAGAAGTCTTTGTACCCTCTGTGTTGGAAGCTTACTCCGTCGGACACCAAGAGACTTTGTATGCTGGGATTCCTCATGGCACACATACTCCTCTCTACCTGAAGAGAATCGTGTCAGCCTGGACTGTGTGTGGTTCCATACTCCTTCTTCAGGTCATTCTGGCAGGCTTGAGGAAGAGGGGCCGTAAAGGAGCGGGTACTGTAACAACCCTGCTGGCATCACTGCATAGCCTCCCATCCCCCGCACACCAATTTACTTACTGCTCCAGGTCATGCTGTGAATTCTGTTTGCTGCCAATCCTATGCTCTGTGCTCTGTGCCTCTGCTCTCCTGCATGCTTTCTGGCTATGTGTATATAGGGGGGCAGCGCCAGAACTCTCTGGTTCTTATGCAGTCAGGGAGCACCTGTCTAATCTGTCCCTGCCCAATGACCTAGAGCCCTGGACTACTTAGGTTTGCCACACCCACTGGAACATTGCCTGTGCAATGTCTAAACTCAGTTAGTGTTTTGCTGCTGAGCAAGCCAGGCCCTGTTCTGTGTATCTACTTCTCTGGAGGAATATTCTTAGCCTTGCTTGTGTTCTTTGTCTGCCCTCTAGGAGGCTGCATATCCTGGTCTCTGTATCTCGGTCCTATCTTTGTGTTTACTTGTCCTACTGCCCTCCAGGAGGCTGTATTTCCTGTTCCCTGTACCTTGTCTTGCACTGTCTCCTTGTCTCATTGCTTCCTTCCCTGCTGTCTTTCTTTGTGTCCTCCCTGTCTGTGCTTTGCAAGCTGTCTGTGCTCTGCACCTTTGCAAACTCTGTCTCTGCTCTGCACCCATGCAGCTCTGCACCTGCTGCTGCAGAACCTCTTGCTGCAGCTTCTTTCCAAAGACCTTGTGGTTCAGCTTTGCTCCGCTCCTGTTGCCGCTGCAGAACCTCTTGCTGCAGCTTCTTTCTACAAACCTTGTGGTTCAGCTTTGCTCTGCTGCGGCAGAACCTCTTGCTGCAGCTTCTCTCCACAGACCTTGTGGTTCAGCTTTGCTCTGCTCCTGCTGCTGCTGCAGAACCTCTTGTTGCAGCTTCTTTCCACAAACCTTGTTGTTCAGCTTTGCTCTGCTGCTGCAGAACCTCTTGCTGCAGCTTCTCTCCACAGACCTTGTGGTTCAGCTTTGCTCTGCTCCCGCTGTCGCTGCAGAACCTCTTGCTGCAGTATCTCTCCGCACTCCTGCAGCTCCGCCTACCCCACACTCCTGCGGCTCTGCCTACTTTGCACTCCTGCCTGTATCCATACCTGCTCCTCCCGTGTGAACAGGTCCACACCTGACCCATCATATTCCATTCTTTCCTGCCAATACCAGTTCCTGCTGTGTGAACAGGTCCCTACCTGTTCTTCATACACCACACCTGCCTGCCCTGTGTCTCCAAGCTGTGCCTGCCTGCCCTGTGTCTTCTAGCTGTGCCTGCCTGCCCTGTGTCTCCTAGCCGTGCCTGCCTGCCCTGCGTCTCCTAGCCGTGCCTGCCTGCCCTGTGTCTCCTAGCCGTGCCTGCCTGCCTTGTGTTTCCAAGCCGTGCTTGCTTGCCCTGTGTCTCCAAGCCGTGCCTGCTTGCCCTGTGTCTCCAAGCCGTGCCTGCTTGCCCTGTGTCTCCAAGCCGCGCCTGCTTGCCCTGTGTCTCCAAGCCGTGCCTGCTTGCCCTGTGTCTCCAAGCCGTGCCTGCTTGCCCTGTGTCTCCAAGCCGTGCCTGCTTGCCCTGTGTCTCCAAGCCGTGCCTGCTTGCCCTGTGTCTCCAAGCCATGCCTGTTTGCCCTGTGTCTACAAGCCGTGCCTGCTTGCCCTGTGTCTACAAGCCGTGCCTGCTTGCCCTGTGTCTCGGCCGTGCCTGCCTGCCTGTCTATAGCACCTGTCCGAGTGACTTGTCCCCAAGTGGGATCAGCAGCCACAGCCAGACACCACCCTGGAGTGGTACCCGAAAGCTATATGCCGCACAAGCCTGACCTCACCATCAGAGGCTCCAGTGAAGACCGAGGTAGCTGTCATAGTCACGCCCTTCCAGGGTAGTCTGGTTTGTGGCACAGTGGGGTCACAACCGCCCGACTCGTGCCAATCAGCCAAGGCTCGAGCGTACCAGTGGGCTTCATCCAGTCTTTGGTTAAAAACAGCATGTTGGTGTGGCGTTGTCCTTGAACACTCATGTTAAAAGGAAAATGGGAAATAACTCTATTACTAAAGGGAGGAAATGGTTGAGGAAATGGTTGAGGAGGTAAAAGTGGCTGGGACCCTAGGAGGTAGCGACCATGCTATTTTAGAATTTTGGATAACTAGAGGAGGAAGACCTGTGAAGACTCAGACGTTAAGGTTAGATTTCAGAAAGGCAGATTTTAAGGGATTCAGAAAGAGAATTGGAGGGATCCAATGGCTGGAGATCCTTAAAGACAAAAATGTCCAGGAAGGATGGGAAATCTTGAAAAATGAAATTCTCAAAGCACAATTGTTAACAATTCCGAAAAGAGGGAAGAATAGGAAGCATTTAAGGAAACCAGGATGGATGAACACAGAACTTAAGCACATGCTAAAAAGGAAGAAAAAAATGTTTATAAAATGGAAAGAGGGAGGCATATCTAAAGAAGAATATAATGCTGTCTGCAGAACCTGCAGAGCACAAATCAGATTATCTAAAGCTGACAATGAATTGAGGCTTGCAAGAGATGTCAAAAGCAATAATAAAGGATTTTGGGGATATGTCAAAAGTAAAAGAAAAGTCAAAGATGCTATAGGATTTTTACAGGATGAAAATGATGAAATGGTAAGACAAGATGTTGAGAAGGCCGAACTTTTAAATTCCTATTTTGCATCTGTTTTCTCTCAGAAAGGAAATGTAACATCAACTGTTCTTCACTGTCCTATTAAGGGAATAGAAGAATCCAGGATATCTATAAACAGAAAAATAGTGAGGAAACACTTAGCTAATCTAAATGAATTCAAGTCTCCAGGTCCAGATGAATTACACCCCAGAGTACTGAAGGAGATAGCAGAAGAAATTTTGGAACCCCTCTCCATAATCTTTGAAAATTCTTGGAGAACAGGAGAAGTCCCAGAAGACTGAAGAAGAGCAAATGTTGTTCCTATCTTCAAAAAGGGGAAGAAGATGGACCCAGGCAACTATAGGTCGGTGAGTCTAACGTCTATACCAGGAAAGATCTTTGAACAATTTATTAAACAACATATGTGTCAGTACCTGGATAAGAATGAAGTGATTAAACAGAGTCAGCATGGGTTTGTAACTAATAAGTCATGTCAGACTAACTTAATTTCCTTCTATGACGGAATCACTGATTGGATGGATCAAGGAAATGCGGTAGATATAGTATATCTTGACTTCAGCAAAGCATTTGACAAAGTATCTCATACAATCCTTATTGAAAAAATGACTAAGTATGGAATGGACCAGGCAACTGGCTTAGTGATCGGACCCAAAGAGTGGTCGTAAATGGCTGCACATCCAGTTGGAAGAATGTCTCAAGTGGGGTACCACAGGGCTCTGTCCTGGGCCCTGTATTGTTCAACATCTTTATCAACGATTTAGATGAAGGAATTGAGGGTAAACTGATTAAATTTGCTGATGACACAAAGCTAGGAGGGATAGCTAATACTAGAGAAGAGAGAGAGAGGATTCAAAAAGATGTAAATAAACTGGAGAAGTGGGCAGCAACTAACAGAATGGTTTTTAACAGGGAAAAATGCAAAGTACTACATCTGGGCAATAAAAATGAAAAAAGCATATACAGAATGGGAGGAATAGGGCTAAGCAACAGCACATGTGAAAAAGACTTGGGTATACTAATAGATCACAGACTGAATATGAGTCAACAGTCTGATGCAGCAGCAAAAAAGGCAAATGCAATTCTAGGATGTATTAACAGAAGCATACGTCCTAGAATCATACACGTGAAGTCATTATTTCCCTCTACTCCTCTTTGGTCAGACCTCATCTGGAATATTGTGTCCAGTTTTGGGCACCACATTTTAAAAAAGACATCAACAAACTGGAGCAAGTTCAGAAAAGAGCGACCAGAATGGTGACCGGTCTGCAAACCCTGTCTTATGAGGAAAGGTTGCAGGATTTGGGAATGTTTAGTTTGCAAAAGAGAAGACTGAGAGGAGACTTAATAGCTGTCTACAAATATCTAAAGGGCTGTCACATTGTAGAAGGATCAACTTTATTCTCATTTGCACAAGGAAAGACTAGAAGCAATGGGATGAAACTGAATGGGAGGAAACACAGATGAGATATTAGAAAAAACTTTTTGACAGTTTAAGTGATCAATGAGTGGAACAAGCTGCCACGAGAAGTGGTGAGTTCTCCTTCAATGGAAGTCTTCAAACAGAGGCTGGACAGACATCTGACTGGGATGACTTAGCGAATCCTGCTTTGAGCAGGGGGTTGGACCAGATGGCCCAGGAGGTCCCTTCCAACTCTATGATTCTATGATTCTAGTAATCATGGGTCTTTAAACATATAATCAAATACAGTGATCAGGATCAGATCAGTCTTCTATGGTTAGCAGCTAAGACTTGGACATAAAGGTTGTACAGCTCAATATCATAGGCACTATCGTTATTTTGTAGGCCATCGGTAGATCGCAGTGCAACATCATACAGTACATTAAATTGCTGAATATAACCACATCAAATTTGCATAAATAGTTATTGGGTAGCATAACTGCAGAATGTGTATTACAATTCCCACATGTAACAAGATAATGGGAGTATACTTAGTATAGAAGAAGTATACTTAGTATAGATGAAAGTGAGATTCCAGTGAAAGGATCCATTAAAAACACTTTTAATGCAACATATTAAAATCTATGTACAAAAAATTCCTTCCACCACCATAGAAAAAGCATAGCAGTTAATCCATGACAGTTAGTCAGGGCAGGAGTCAGGTAACCCACACTTAGTTCTCTATTTTAGCTATGTACTTTATTTCTATCCTCCTATGTTCCCTTGCCATCCACATTCACCGCCCCATCCCCTCTCCATCACGACTCATACCTATCAGTTCTCCCTTATCTAGCTCCCACTCCCACTGAGGTTACTCACCTTCCTGAAAAACCTCAGACCATCTTGCCCAAACACATTGCACAAAAAATCTTACAATTCCGTTAACTACTTGCTCTTTATCTTCCTACTTCTACTGATCTCAGGAGACATCTCCCCCAACCCTGGTCCACCATCCCTCAACCCCTACACTACCTCACATCGAAAACTTACTAACCTTATTAATATTAGTTGCACTCCTTAATCTCCTTCTGTTAATTGTGCCCTCTGGAATCCACGGTCTGTATGCAACAAACTTCCTTTCCTGCACAACTACTTTCTGAACAACTCACTTAATCTGTTGGACCTCATTGAAACCTGGATTCAGGATTCTGACACTGGCTCCCCTGCTGCCATTTCCCATTGTGGCTTACAATTCTCCCATTCCCCGAGACTCACAAACAGACCTAGTGGTGGAGTGGGTATTCTCCTGTCCCCACATTGCACTTTCCAGGTCATCCCCCCCAGTTCCATCACTCTCATTCCCTTCTTTTGAGGTCCACACTATCAGGTTCTACCATCCCCTCTCCTTCAGCGGTCATATATCGGCCCCCAGGCTCACCCACCCAATTCCTTGACTATTTCTCGGCCTGGCTGCTGCACTTCATGCCCTCAGAACTCCCAACCCTTATCCTGGGAGACTTCAACATCCCCATTAACAGCCCCACTTCCACATCTGCATCCCAGCTTCTATCACTAACCACTTCTCTAAGCCTCTCACAGCTCTTAACCTCTGAAACACACAAAGACGATAACACCCTTGACCTGGTCTTTGTCCAGCTCTGTTCAATCTCTTACCTAAATAACCCACTGCTTCCCCTCTCTGACCACAACATTCTCTCCTTCACGCTCACAATTCCTCACCCACGCCAGCACATGCCTATCTACCACTGGAGATGAGCGACTTTGCTTTTTTAAGGGTCGAGTCGGGTTTCATGAAACCCGACTTTCGCAAAAGTCAGGTCGAACGAAATCGGCCTACTATAGGGAAAAGTCGGAGGCCGATTGAAACACGAAACCAAATGCAAGCCAATGGGGAAGCAAAGTCGACAAGGAGTGGAGGACAGTAAACACACCTACAGTGCCCATTTCAATGCCAAAAACATCAATTCGTATTACTGAAGCTTGTCAACCTTAATTCACTTCATAATAATAGTTACGCATTGAAAACTGGGGGTTATTTGGCTAAAGTTGTGGGGGGGTAGGGCTGGATCCAGGTTTTGGTGTGCCCTGGGCCAAAGAGTGTCAGTGCGCCCCTTTAACACATACCACAACTCATGATGCTCCGATACGGCACAGAAATATAGGTATAGTACAATGACAAATACTTCACTGCTTACATGACATGACTGATCTATTTTAAATTGTACAATAGCTCAAAAAAAGGACAGTATATTACTCCATACAGTATTATGGCCACCACATTGTGCGCCATACAGAATAATGAGCCCCATATATTTCTCCATACAGAATAATTGGTAACATATAATGTTCCATACAATATATGATGAGCTCCACACAATGCTCCAGTATATGATGGGCCTCATGGATGATGCTCCAGTGTATCATGGGCCCAAATAATGTTCCATATATAATGGGCCCCATTTCTAATGCTCCAGTGTATAATGTGCCCCATAGATGCTGCTCCAGTGTCTGATCTGCCCCATTTATAATGCTCCAGTATATGATGGGCCTCATGGATGATGCTCCAGTGTATGATCGGCCCTAATAATGCTCCATATATAATGGGCTCCATTTCTAATGCTCCAGTGTATAATGAGCCCCGTAAATACTGCTCCAGTGTCTGATGCCCCCCATTTGGAATGCTCCAGTATATGATGGGCCTCATGGATGATGCTCCAGTGTATAATGGGTCCAAATAATGCTCCATATATAATGGGCCCCATTTCTAATGCTCCAGTGTATAATGGGCCTGGTAAATGCTGCTCCAGTGTCTGATGTCCCCCATTTGGAATGCTCCAGTATATGATGGGCCCCATTTTTAATTAACCCAGGCATGGTATATGAAAAGAGCTCCATGGAGTAATCTGAAGTATGTGCTGCCGCATCCTTCACTTTGGGTGTGGGTGAAGGACACAAGGAAAGGGGTTGCTCCTGACCAGAAGCCTGCACTGATGACTCAGTGCTTGCATTTTTTAAAACTTTAGAAGATGAGGCGATAGAGCTGGAGGCTGTGTCAGCAATGTAAGCCAAAAACAGTTACTGATGCACCGCCTTTAAAAGCAGTCTACCTAGTCCCAGACATGGGAGCCTTACAGGCCTTCCAGAGCTACACCATGACGCAGGCTCAACACCTCCTGTCTTAGCTGCTATTGTGTTTTTGACACTACCAGCAGATGCACCACCACCACCACCATCAGTATCAGGTGGCCCCCCATGCCCATGCCTGCATCCTCTTCCACCATACTTCTTCATGTTTTGGAAAATGGACCCAAAATACCAGCAGATATATGGTACTGTATCAGAAGCGTACAGCTCTATACAGACTAGGGATAACAGTAATTCTCTGTATATATTTCATGAGTCATACACAGACGCTCACAGGCTCAGTATGGATTACCCAGTAAAATAAAAAGTTGAAAAAGGGTACAGTATCACCAGATACAAGGTATATATAGCATAGTGTAAACATTCTGATTCTCCGTACATTTCAGGAGACACAAACGCTCTCAGGCCCAGTATGGAGTACACAAGAAAATGAAAAGCTGTAAATGGGTAATGTAACACAAGCGTACAGCTGTATACAGTGTTGCGGTAATCTTAAAGCTTCAAATATATTTCCGGAGTAACAGACAGATGTTCACAGGCTCATTATGGATTACACCAGAATCTAAATCACGGTATATATTTCCGGAGTCACCCTCAGACGCTCACTCAGTCTGGGTTTGACGATAATAAAAAATGTTGTAAAAAAGGTACTGGATAACAAGATAGCAAGTATATATATTATAAGGTACAGTTGAAATCTCCGTATACATAGTCCCGTAGTCACTCTCAGATGCTTACCCAGTATGGATTTGACCGTAATACTAAATGTCGAACAAAGGTACTGTATAACAAGATACAAGCAGTATCAAGTACAGGGTAAAAATTGGTATCTCCGATTCACCGTATATATAGAAGGTGTAAACCACCCATGCTCACTCACTATGGATGATACTGTAATAAAAAAATTTTGAACAAAGGTATTGTATCAGCACATACCAAATGTATCCAGTCTAGGGGTAATTGTAAATTTCTGTCTATACTTCCGGAGTCAGACACAGACACTCACAGGCTCACTATGTATTACACCAGAATTTAAAAAGTAGAAAAAGGGAAAGGTATTCGAAGCGTACAACAGTATACAGTGTTGTGGTACTTTTAAATCTTCGTATATATTTCAATCTCAGTAAGCCAGTCCAGACTCTCCGCTACTGGCAACTACATGGATACAAGTACAGACGGAAAGTCGAGTGTTAGCCAAAATTTGGGAACTACTCATCGCGGGAAAACCTCCCAGTAGATGTTGCAGAGGCGATGAAGACCCTCAATTACTGTGTCTGTGGAGACAGCGAAAATGGTTCTTTGTGAAGAAAGGATTGCTGTATCACAGCAGCTTGGATCACATCACCGTTACTTGTCTCCATCAAATTTTGATCACAGGGAGAGATGTAGACATGGTCCTCACTGCCTATCATGATGTGTCTGGTCATTTTGGAGTGCAAAAGACAGAAGCCACAGACCGTAGGCGATTCTATTGGATTGGCATGAGAGGAGACATTGAAAAATGGTGGCAGGAATGTCACACGTCTGTGACTATCACAACTGTGAAAGGTGATCATAAAGCACCACTGCATCCGCTTGTAAGTTGACGTCCATTACAAATGGTAGCCATCATCTGAAGGTAGAGGCCAGCAGGAAAGGCCATAGCTACATCTTAACCATCATCGATCAATACACCAAATTTCTAGTGGCTGTCCCTGTAAAGGACTTAACTGGCCAGACTACACAGCAGTGGAGCAGGGAGAGGTAAGTATTGCAACTTGCAAGTGCTGTGGCCATGACCAAGCAGGAGGGGCACACTCGTGGGCGATGGTACTGGCACAGGGCCCCTCATAGTACGCTGGTGTGTCTGACAGCGAGTGGGCCCCCCACCATCAGAGACACTGCATTGTACTATGAGGGGCCCTGTGCCAGTGCCGTCGGCCATCAGTGGGCCCATCCACCTGTTCAGAGCAACGGCACTTGCCCGGGTGCACCAGGTGTTGACCCCAGCCCTTTGGGGGAGGTGGGCAGCCCAGTTAGGGAGGTTTAAAAAATGGCATATGTTGATGTTTTGGCTGGACATTCAGCTGCTGCAAATGGCGGAATTGGGCAAGTCCGAGGAAGAGGAGGACAAAAGTGAGGCAGTTTTCTGGCAACCTATGTGTCATCAGGGGAAGGTGGGACAAAATCCTTTGAAACCCATGCATGGTTCATTTTAATGAAGGTTAGATCATCAACATTTTGGGTAGACAGACGGGTCCTTTTTTCTGTCAGGATTGATCCAGCAGCACTGAAGACTCTTTCAGATAGCACACTAGCAGCAGGGCAAGCAAGCTCCTGTAAGGCATAGTGTGCCAATTCAGGTCAGGTGTCCAGTTTAGAGGTCCAATAATCAAAGGGGAATGACCTGTGAGGGAGAACATCGATATGGGAGGAGAAGTAGTTTGTAACCATAGTTGACAACTGCTGTCAACTCACACACATACCTTGCCTGGCTCACACTTTGAACCTGGTGATGCAGTGCTTCCTTAATAATTATCCAGAGTTTACATCCCTGCTCCATAAGGTGCGAAGACTGTGCTCGCACATCCGTCGCTCAAACGTCCACTCCACTTGTATGCAGAAGCTGCAGCGATTGCTCCACCTCCCCAAGCACCGCCTAATCATAGACGTTGCAACAAGGTATCCTCCCACAAAGTTAGACAAATATTAAGGATCAGGCGTCTGCAGCGGAGGAGGAGGGAAGCCTTGCTGACAGTCAGCCATTGTCTGGTCAGGGAATTGTCCTGGACGAGGTGGAGGAAGAAGAGGAGGAGGAGGATGAGGGGGATGATTATTTTAGACAGGAGGATGCTTCTCAGGGGGCAAGAGAAAATGTTGGTGTTCCAAGGTCAGGTACAGTGTTTGTGCGTGACTGTAGGGATGTGGATTTGCCAGAAAGTGCTCCTCCACCCACCACTGGCAGTGCATCATTGACACCTGGAACATTGGCCCACATGTGCAATTATGCCTTGCAGATCCTAAAAAGGGACCCCTGCATTGCCAAAATGATGAAGGATGACGACTACTGGCTGGCCAGCATCCTCGATCCACGCTACAAAGGCAAATTACACAACATCATGCCACAGGAGAACCTAGAGATAATATTGGCTAACAAACAAGCAACTCTGGTAAACCGTTTGAGGCTTTCCCAGCACACAGCAGTGGTGATGGTTTTCGCACGAGCCGTAGTGGGCACAATGGAATAGGTGTTCGTGCTGCACACAGCTGAAGTGGGGTTGGAGACAGGGGTTTAATGACCATGTTGTGGAATGATTTCTCAAGTACCGCTCACACGACTGCTAATACTGCATCGATTAAAAGTGACAGGAGACAGCAGTTGTCAACTATGGTTACAAACTACTTCTCCTCCCATATCGATGTTCGCCCTCACAGGTCATTCCCCTTTGACTATTGGGCCTCTAAACTGGACGCCTGGCCTGAATTGGCACAATATGCCTTACAGGAGCTCGCTTGCCCTGCTGCTAGCGTGTTATCTGAAAGAGTCTTCAGTGCTGCTGTATCAATCCTGACAGAAAAAAGACCCATCTGTCTACCCAAAATGTTGATGATCTAACCTTCATTAAAGTGAACCATGCATGGGTTTCAAAGGATTTTGTCCCACCTTCCCCTGATGACACATAGGCTGCCAGAAAACTGCCTCACTTTTGTCCTCCTCTTCCTCGGACTTGCCCAATTCCACCCTTTGCAGCAACTGAATGTCCAGCCAAAACATCACCATATGTCATTTTTTAAACCTTCCTAACTGGGCTGCCCCCCCTCAATGGCTGGGGTCAACACCTGGCGCACCTGGGCAAGTGCCGTTGCTCTGAACAGGTGGATAGGTCCATAGATGGCCGACGGCACTGGCACAGGGCCCCTCATAGTACAATACAGGGTCTCTGACAGTGGGGGGGCCCACTCACCGTCACACAGACCAGCATACTATGAGGGGCCCTGTGCCAGTACCGTCGACCACGAGTGTGCCCCCCCGCTTGGTCATGGCCACAGCACTTGCAAATTGCAATACTTACCTCTCCCTGCTCCACCGCTATGTAGTCTGGGCAGTTAAATCCTTCACAGGGACAGCCACTAGAAATTTGGTTTATTGATCGTTGATGGGTAAGATGTAGCTATGGCCTTTCCTGTTGGCCTCTACCTTCAGATGATCAATGGCTACCATTTGTAATGGACGTCAACTTACAAGCGGATGCAGTGGTGCTTTATGATCACCTTTCACAGTTGTGATAGTCACAGACGTGTGACATTCCTGCCACCATTTTTCAATGTCTCCTCTCATGCCAATCCAATAGAATCGCCTACGGTCTGTGGCTTCTGTCTTTTGCACTCCAAAATGACCAGACACATCATGATAGGCAGTGAGGACCATGTCTAAATCTCTTCCTGTGATCACAATTTGATGGAGACGAGTAACGGTGATGTGATCCACGCTGCTGCGATAAAGCAATCCTTTCTTCACAAAGAACCATTTTCGCTGTCTCCACAGACACAGTAATTGAGGGTCTGCATCACCTCTGCAACATCTACCGGGAGGTTTTCCTGCGATGAGTAATTCCCAAATTTCTGCTAACACTCGACTTTCCATCTGTACTCGTATCCATGTAGTTTCCAGTAGCGGAGAGTCTGGACTGGCTTTCTGAGACTGAAATATATACAAAGACTTAAAAGTACCACAACACTATATATGTTAGGAACGGCGGAACGCACTAAATAAAAATAAATAATAAAGTGCGTTAGCCGCTCGGGGTCCACGTGCAGTAGATGTTACACCGCTGCTAGGTAATAACAGACAAGCAATATGGCGGTATAATGCGCACGGGTTATACTTCACCCGAAGTGCGTAAAGCAGGTTCTGTTCAAACACAGAGGCGCCGCATCATAAACATGCAGAAACGCTGAGCCTGTTAGTGTCACAGACGACAGGGAAATGCACACACGGTATCTGGTCACAGGAGCAGGACCCAAGGCAGTGGAGCTGCGTCCGCCTAGACCTACCGTGTGTGGGGCATTGCTACTGCGGATTCCAAGGAGGGCTGCAACTGCAGCGCGGCGTAAGGCACGGCCGCTAGTCGACAAAACTAGGAGGCAGGCGCAATGTCAGACGCTAGAGTAGAGGTGCGGAGTGCACAGTGGCCTAAGGCTTGCCACTGACTGGCGCTGACTGCTGCAGTAATTCCCTATCAATATGCGTAATATCAGAGGGAAGGATAAGTCAGTCACCAGAGTCATACATCCGTCACCATTCACACATTTAGCTTGAAAAGTCTATACTAGCGCATGGCCGAACGGTCATGCGCGCTTTTTATAGCCATGCGGGACCTTCCAGATCTCCAAGATGGACCGATGAGATCTGGAGCAGGACCTGGGCACATGACTCCTGATCTCCAATGGGAGATCGCCTCATGAGCATGCCCAGTAGGAGCACAGAGGAACTCTGGAGCGGTCTGCTGCAAAGTAATCTTCTCTGCAGTAGATAGACAGCAGGAGACCGCAGGATGTGAGGCTCTGGATTCCTGAAAAGCCGATGCAGAAACCAGATGCCTAACATTACCCCCCCACCTAGGGCCCCCTCCCCTCTGTGCCTTCCAATCCACCACCTTGTGCCCGTCAGAGGCATAGGTCTCAGACTCGTCCGAAGGCAAGTCTGATGTCCCGATAGATGACACCTTCCACGTGTTCCGGTTTTCCGTATCAGAGGCGGCAAGATCGCCAAGTTTAAGAAGGGACACATGGGAGACAACGGGAGCGGCAAAACCGCCTTGAGCATAGGTTGAAGTGGAACACCGCGGTGTGTCGGCGGATGTTTCCACTCTCTGTTTAAGGAAGCTATCCCGAGCACATGAGGCGCATGCCTGAATATATTTCTTAATGTCCCGAGCCCTGTGCGGCCACCAATACGACCCTGCCAGGAGTTTTGTGGTCTGCATGTAGCCACAGTGACCACCCGCCCTGGACGCGTGTGCCCATGCGAGAACCTTCGGCCGAAGGCGAGGGGGAACAATGGTCTTGCCCGGCGGCACAGAGTTTGGCCATTGTGGGGCCCCGTTATCGTGGGGAAAAGAGTGCTGACAGTGGTAGCCGCAAGTGGAGCTTAGTGCCTGACGCGCCTCGAGACTGGCACAACACACCTCCATGGGCTCTGGGAGTGAACACTCTGGCTCAGGTGATTCCAGAGGTTCAAAGAGGTTGGGAGCCGCAGTAACCCTCCGTCTGGATTGAGCACGCTCCAGCCCGCGCTCCGAGAAACGGAGATCAATGCGGGTGGCAATGGCAATCAGCTCCTCCAGACTTGCAGGAACGTCTCTGGTAGATAGAGCATCCTTAACATGCTCAGCTAAACCTCTCCAAATACAGGAATGAGGGCTCTATCAGACCACTCCAGCTCGGAAGCCAGTGTCCAAAAACGAACGGCATACTGGCTGACCGAGAGGGATCCCTGAGTTAATGCAAGGAGCTGAAGAGAGGTATCGTGTGTGACCCGTGGTCCCAGGAAAACCTGCTTGATAGATGTTAAAAACTGAGCAGAGGTCCGAACCTCAGGGTCACCACGCTCCCACAGTGGCGTGGCCCACTCCAACGCCCTGCCAGACAGAAGGGAAATAATAAACCCCACCTTAGCCCATTCCGTAGGGAATCGCGCAGCCAGTAACTCCAGCTGGATAGAGCACTGGCTCACGAAACCCCTACAGGAGGCACAATCGCCTGAAAATTTATCGTCCAACGGGAGGCGGGAAACTGTCGGCGCAGGGGGGGACGTGGACATACGTGAAACCGCCTCTGCGATCGCCTGTACAGCAGCCTCTGAAGACTTCGCTGCTGAGATAACACTCTCAAGAGTAGCCAACCGGCCCTCTAGCTGGCGAATGCACTGAAGGAGTTGATGCTGATCTGCCATTACTAGCCAGACCCTGACGCTAGTATAATGTTAGGAACGGCGGAAGGCACTAAATAAAAATAAATAATAAAGTGCGTTCGCCGCTCGGGGTCCACCGTGCAGTAGATGTTACACCGCTGCTAGGTAATGACAGACGAGCAATATGGCGGTATAATGCGCACGGGTTATACTTCACCCGAAATGCTCAAAGCGGGCTCTGTTCACAAACAGAGGCGCCGTAACATAAACATACAGAAACGCTGAGCCTGTTAGTGTCACAGACCACAGGGAAATGCACACATGGTATCTGGTCACAGGAGTATGACCCAAGGCAGAGGAACTGCATCCGTCTAGACCTACCATGTGTGCGGCGTCGCTACTGCGGACGCCAAGGAGGGCTGCAACTGCAGCGCGGCGTAGGGCACAGACGCTAGTCGACAAAGCTAGGAGGCAGGCGCAATGTCGAACGCTAGAGTAGAGGTGCGGAGTGCACAGTGGCCTAAGGCTTGCCACTGACTGGCGCTGACTGCTGCACTAATTCCCTATTCACATGCATAATATCAGAGGGAAGGGGTCAGTCACCAGAGTCATACATCCGTCACCATTCACACATTTAGCTTGAAAAGTCTATACTAGCGCATGACTGAACGGTCATGCGTGCTTTTTATAGCCGTGCGGGACCTTCCAGATCTCCGAGATGGACCAATGAGATCCTGAGCAGGACCTGGGCAAATGACTCCTGATCTCCAATGGGAGATCGCCTCGTGAGCATGCCCAGTAGGAGCACAGAGGAACTTAGTCTCTGTAGCGGTCTGCTGCAAAGTAGTCTTCTCTGCAGGAGACCGCAGGATGTGAGGCTTTGGATTCCTGCAGAGCAGATGCAGAAACGAGACGCCTAACAGTAAACTGTTGTACGCTTCGACTACCTTTCCCTTTTTCTAGTTGTTAAATTCTGGTTTAATACATACTGAGCTTGTGAGTGTCTGTGTCTGACTCCGTAAGTATAGATGGAAATTTACCTTTTTTACAACATTTTTTATTATGGTCAAACCCAGACTGAGTGAGCGTCTGAGGGTGACTCCAGAAATATATACTGAGATTTCAAATTTGGCCAACACTGTATACAGCTGTACTCTTGTGTTACATTACCCATTTACAGCTTTTCATATTGTTGTGTAATCCATACTGGGCCTGAGAGCGTTTGTGAAATGTATACGGAGATTCAGAATGTTTACACTATGCTATATACACCTTGTATCTGGTGATACTGTACCCTTTTTCAACTTTTTATTTTATTGGGTAATCCATACTGAGCCTGTGAGCGTCTGTGTGTGACTCATGAAATATATACGGAGATTTACTGTTATCCCTAGACTGTATAAAGCTGTACGCTTCTGA
Source organism: Dendrobates tinctorius (assembly GCF_039654945.1). Taxonomy (NCBI): domain Eukaryota; kingdom Metazoa; phylum Chordata; class Amphibia; order Anura; family Dendrobatidae; genus Dendrobates; species Dendrobates tinctorius. The sequence continues at coordinate 49,573,660 of NW_027361732.1, forward strand.
TACAGTAGCATATATCTGCTGGTATTTTGGGTCAATTTTCTAAAACATGAGGAAGTATGGTGGAAGAGGACGTGGACGTGGGCGTGGGTGTGGGGGGCCACCTGGTACTGATGGTGGTGGTGGTGCATCTGCTGGTAGTGCCAAAAACACAATAGCAGCTAAGGCAGGAGGTGTTGAGTCTGCATCATGGTGTAGCTCTGGAAGGCCTGTAAGGCTCCGTTTTCTGGGAGTAGCTAGACTGCTTTTAAAACCGAAGCATCAGGAACTGTTTTTGGCTTACATTGGTGAAACAGCCTCCAGCTCTATCACCTCCTCTTCTGAAGTTTAAAAAATGCAAGCACTGAGTCGTAAGTGCGGGCTTCTGGTCAGGAGCAACCACTTTCCTTGTGTCCTTCACCCACACCAAAAGTGAAGGATGCGGCAGCACACACTTCAGATTACTCCATGGATCTCTTTTCACATATCATGCCTGGGTTAATTAAAAATGGGGCCCATCATATAATGGAGCATTCAAAATGGGGGACATCTGACACTGGAGCATCATCCATGAGGCCCATCATATACTGGAGCATTCCAAATGGGGCAGATCAGACACTGGAGCAGCATCTATGGGGCACATGATACACTGGAGCATTAGAAATGGGGCCCATTATATATGGAGCATTATTAGGGCCCATAAGAAACTGGAGCATCATCCATGAGGCCCATCATATACTGGAGCATTCCAGATTGGGGACATCAGACACTGGAGCAGCATTTATGGGGCCCATTATACACTGGAGCATTAGAAATGGAGCCCATTACATGTGGACTATTATTTGGGCCCATAACACACTGGAGCATCGTCCATGGGGACCATCATATACTGGAGCATTATGTGGAGCTCATCATATACTGTATTGAACATTATATGTGGCCAATTATTCTGTATGGAGAAATATATGGGGCTCATTATTCTGTATGGCGCACAATGTCGTGGCCATAATACTGTATGGAGTAATATACTGTCCTATTTTTGAGCTTTTGTCCAATTTAAAAAGGATCAGTCATGTCATGTAAGCAGTGAAGTATTTGTCATTGTACTATACCTATATTTCTGTGCCATATCGGAGCATCATGAGTTGTGGCATGTGTTAAAGGGGCGCACTGACACTCTTTGGCCCAGGGCACACGAAAACCTGGAGCCAGCCCTACCCCGCCACAACTTTAGCCAAATAACCCCCAGTTTTCAATGCGTAACTATTATTATGAAGTAAATTAAGGTTGACAAGCTTCAGTAATAAGAATTGATGTTTTTGGCATTTAAATGGGCACTGTAGGTGTGTTTACTGTCCTCCACTCCCTGCTGACTTTACATCCCCATTGACTTGCATTGGGTTTCGTGTTTCAGTCAGCCTCCGACTTTTCCCTATAGACGGCCGATTTCGTTCGACCCGACTTTTGAGAAAGTCGGGTTTAATGAAACCCGACTCGACCATAAAAAAGCAAAGTCGCTCATCTCTATACACCGCTATACGGTGTCTGTATGGAAAATTGTCAATCTCCGTCTATTTTTGTACTGAGTGATACACGCTGTCTCTGTATAGTTTTGAGCGTAATCAAACAGCAAATATACGAAACTGTTTGAAAAGCGGACAACTCGAGAAGATGTAGGTCTGGAAAAATGGAAAATCTCCACAGTTTGTTTTTCCAGAGTCACACTCAGATAGCTTGTATTTGTCCGTGATACCAGCCGGTACACGGTAGTGTGTGAGGAGTGTACACCGCTATACGGTGTCTGTATGGAAAATTGTCAATCTCCTTCTATTTTTATACGGAGTGACACACTCTGTCTCTGTATAGTTTTGAGCTTATTCAAACAGCAGATATACAAAATTGTTTGAAAAGCGGACAGCTCGAGAAGGTGTAGGTCTGGAAAAATGGAAAATTTCATCGTTTTTTTTTCCAGAGTCACACACAGATAGCTTCTATTTGTCCGTGATACCAGCCAGTACACGGTAGTGTGTGAGGAGCATACACCGCTATACGGTGTCTGTATGGAAAATTGTCAATCTCCGTCTATTTTTATACGGAGTGACACACGCTGTCTCTGTATAGTTTTGACCGTACAATCAAACAGCAGATATACGAAACGGTTTGAAAAGTGGACAGCTCTATAAGGTGTAGGTCTGGAAAAATGGAAAATCTCCTCAGCTTGTTTTTCCAGAGTCACACACAGATAGCTTCTATTTGTCCGTGATACCAGCCAGTACACGGTAGTGTGTGAGGAGCGTACACCGCTATACGGTGTGTGAAAAAATGAGTGCTCGGTAACTCACCAGAGCAAAGTAATAAAAGTTGGAGTGCTTTGAAAAAAGCAGTTTGAACAGCAGTGTGCACACAGCAATGCAGCTAGCAGGTAGCCTTAAAAGGCAGCCTAATCACCACCAGCGCTGCTGCACGCAACAAAAATCCTCCCCCTTCACTGCACACTAACTGTACAGTGAAAAGCGCTATCAGCAAAAGCAATTTTTTTTTTCTTCTTCCCTGCCTAACGCTCTCCCTTATTCAGAATCAGCAGCAGCACCTCTCCCTATTCTAAGATCGGCAGAAGTAAGATGGCGGTCATGGCCTTTTATAGCCACTGTGACGCCACACAAAGCCAGCCAATCACTTCAATGCCCTTCTCTAAGATGGTGGTGGCCGCTGCCCATGTCATCGCGTTGCCCACAGTCTGCGTCCTCCATCATTGGCTGAGAAAAGACGCTTGAAGCATTATTATCATTATTATTAGCATTATTTGAAACGTGACTTTGGCGCTCGGCGACCTCATGGCCGACCTCACGCTATGGTCGGGTTTCGATCGGCGAAACCTGACTTTAGCGAAAGTCAGCGATTTTTGAATTTGACTGATCCGTTTCGCTCAACTCTACCTACCACACATTCAGAAATCTACATGCCATTAACCCTTATACACATTCAGACTCCCTACATGCATTACTGTCCCCAATCTCCTCTTTTTCCTGTCCTGATCTGGCTGTACACCACTACAAAGAAACTCTCAGAAGCACCCTTAACCAAGTAGCGCCCCTCACCCTCAGAACATCCAAGCACAGAGTAAAACAGCCCTGGCTCACGTTGCAAACTCGATTTCTCCAGCGATGCTCTAGGAGTGCTGAACACTTATGGAGGAAAACTCACATACCGGAAGACTTCACCCACTTCAAATTTATGTTAAGAACCTATAACTCTGCTCTCCACATCGCCAAACAGACCTACTACATCACCCTGATCTCCTCACTATCCAACAACCCCAAGAAACTTTTTGACACCTTTCTCTCTCTCCTCAGGCCGAAAGCACAAGCCCTTATCACAGACATTTGTGCTGATGACCTGGCCTCATATGGCCTATAGATCATATCCGTCAGTAAATCTGCTTCCAGCCACCAAGTGCAGTGACTCCCATCCATCCCTGCATTTCCCCTGACTCACTCTCCACATTTGATCCCATCAGAGAAGAAGTCTCCAGGTTCCACTCTTCTTGTCCAACTACATGCACTACTGACCCCATTCCCTCACATCTCCTCCAGTCTCTCTCTCCAGTCATCACAACTTACCTAACTACAATCTTTAATATCTCCCTCTCCTCAAGCATTTTCCCATCCTCCTTCAAACACTCTATCATTACTCCATTATTAAAGAAACCCACCCTCGACCCATCCTGCACAAACAACTGCAGACCAGTCTCCAATCTACCCCTCATCTTTAAATTCTTGGAGCGCATAGTCTATTCCCACTTTGCCCGTTACCTCTCCACTCATTCCCTTCTAGACCCTTCACAGTCCAGCTTCCTCCCCCAACATTCGACAGAAACTGCACTCATCAAAGTGACCAATGATCTTCTGACAGCAAAATGTAATGGTCACCACTCTCTACTCATTCTTCTCGACCTTTCCGCAGCTTTTGACAGTGTTGACCACCGTCTCCTACTCTCTAGGTTCCAGTCACTAGGCTTTAAGGAAACTGCCCTCTCCTGGTTCTCTTCCTATCTTTCTGATCACTCCTTCAGTGTTTTGTTTGCTGGCTCAACTTCATCTCCCCTTCTTGTCATGCTGTTCTCTATGTACTTGGAGGTCGGTGTGACAATGTATGTCTTTGCTTTTAACCCTTTACTCCTTTCCCCCTAATTGAGCTGGGATACTGTTTGGCTGTTACCTGCATGGAGCCTGCTCAATTCCCTGCTCTGCTGTGTAGCCGTACATGTGTTGCTAGGTCTTTGCTCTTCTGCATGTCCATCCACATGTGCAGTCCCTGGTTGCCACTGTGGAAGCTGTCTACGGGTTGCGAGGTCATTTGCAGCTGGTGCATGACTTTCCACGTGTGTCTAGGCTTACAAACAATGCCAGGTGCTCTAAGCCTCAGTTCCTGCACTGACTGTGCTGCAATGGTTTCTGTGTGTGCTTAGGGCATGCACGGCCACACCTCCCCTGCTTTTATCAGGGCTAGTGTGTGTACTTGAAATGCTGTCCCCAGCCAATTGCTGAGGGGCAGCTCCTATATAAACTTCCCCTTCCCTGCTGGGCATGGCCAGAGCTCCTGAACTTTGCCATGTGTTTCTTGTGCCTGTGTCCCTGGACCTCATCTGTCTCTGTTTTGGTACCAAAGTCCCAGCCTTGATTCCTGCTTTGTCCTGTTCCCTCACCCTGCCCTGTGGCGGTATATTCGGGCCTGAATCCTTGATCCTGTACCTGTCCTGTACCTGACCCTGTCTAAATTCGCCCTGCCCTGGAGGCGATGTATCCAGGCTTGAATCCTTGATCCTGTACCTGACCATGTCTGAACTGTCTGCTGTGTTATGTTCCTGGAATCCCTCTGTGTTTGGAGCCTCTCACCCAGTGACTCTGAGTCTCTTGTAACCGGTCTTCCCGCTGAGCATCTACTACCCTGTGCTCTGATTATCATGCGGTGCTAGCTCCATGCAGGCCCAGCAATCATGCGGTTCTAGCACCATCACGCTTGAGTTACTTCCTAGATCCGATGCCCGGAGCCTGATGACCGCTGCCTGGAGCTTGATGACTGCAATGGTGCCTGTAGGTCGTGCTGGATGTCCGGAACCAAACGACTCATGTTTGATGTCTGCCAGTGACTCTGATGTGCTGTGGGTGACCCTGATTGTCCTGATGTCCTCGGGTACCCTGATGTCCTGATGACCTCGTGTGCCTGATGTCCTGATGTCTAGCCTGATGTCCTGATGTCCAGCCTGTGTCCTGATGTCCTTATGTACTCTTATGTCCTGCCTGTGTCTCGATGTCCCGCCTATGTGTGCCTCGGTGATCCGTTGGTACCTTGGGGTCCACTGGGTGGTACCCTTCTGGGAGGTGTGGAATCGGGAGCCTGGCATAGCCCTGTTTTGTCTATGTACTGTGACTTTACATTAAGTAAACTTTATGTTCTTTATATCTGAAGTTGTGCGGTATTATTGAGTCCTACGTGTCTTCTTTGTCCACGTGCTCAGCTGCCACAGAATCCTGGTCACTGCTCTTCCCTAGTTCGGGTAGGCTTGCATCCTATTGCATCCTTGGGGGATGCCCGCCCCTCGCCGTCGGCGGGGAGGCGCCTGCTGGGTCGCGTCCTGTGGCTGCAGTTGTGACACTTCTCTTCTCTTTCTACATGGCCCCAATTGGACAGACCATCAGCAGATTTGGCTTTCAGTACCATCTTTATGCTGATGACACACAACTATACACATCATCCCCTGACCTTACCTCCACTGTACTGCAGAATGCCAGTGTCTGTCCAGAGTCTCCAACATCATGTCCGCCCTCTATCTGAAATTCAACCTCTCCAAAACTGAACTTCTTCTGCTCATGCCATCCACTAACCTCCCTAAATCTGACATTATCCTCTCCGTGGGTGGCACCATAATAGCACCCTCTCAGCAGGCACACTGTCTGGGTGTTACATTTGACCACAATCTCTCCTTCACCTCCTGTATACAATCTCTTGCCAGCTCTTGCCACTTACACCTAAAGAACATCTCTAGAATCTGCCCTTTTCTCCCCATGGAAACAACAAAAACCTTCACTGTCGCCTTGATCCACTCCCGCCTGGACTACTGTAATGCTCTATTAATTGGCCTCTCCCTCACTCGAATTTCCCCTCTCCAGTCTATCCTTAATGCTGCAGCCAGGGTCATCCATCTAACTAATCGGTACTCAGAGGTATCCGCTCTTTGCCAGTCTTTACACTGGCTGCCCATTCATTACAGGATCCAATTCAAAGTACTTGTTCTCACCCACAAAGCTCTCCACAGTGGGGCACCCACCTTACATCTCCTCCCTCATTTCTGTCTATCAGCCTAGCCGATTGCTGAGCTCTGAAAACAACTTTCGACTAACCTCTGCACTAATCTGTACCTCCCACTCTCGACTCCAAGACTTCCCCTGCGCTGCGCCAATCCTCTGGAATGCGCTACCCCAAGAAATTAGGACCAGCCACAACTTGCACAGTTTTAGGCATTCCCTCAAATCAATGTCATTTTATGTGTGTGTGTGTGTTGCCCATTCAATATCTCTATCTATCACTTACTCCTTCAAGATGGCTGGATCATCATTGTAAATACACAACTGTACTTTGTATCTCCCCCACCTCATTGTATATTGTAAGCTCTCACAAGCAGGGTCATCTTATTTTGCTTTAATTATTGCATTGTTAACATTGTTACTTATGACTGTTGTGTTTGAAACTGTTAAACTGTAAAGCGCTGCGGAATATGTTGGCACTATATAAATAAAGATTATTATTTTAGGTGTTTCAGACGCTGTTCTTAGTAATTGCCTTAAACGAATTACATAAAAACATGGCTCGTATTTAAAGTGATATTCCCATCTTCAAGATTCCATGGCAATATGTAGAAGGTGTAATGATAATGATATTAGTAAATACCCCCAATTTGAAATGTTGTATAGTTCTTCTGATTATCTACATCGCTTATCCCACATGTAAGACATTGCAGTAGCTTAGATATCCATAGCTATGGTCACTGATATAGTGACTGTTGGTTAGCTGTTAGTGTTCATAACCATGGATAAATGAGCTACTGCAATGCCCTGTACCACGGGGTAAGCGACATTTCAAATCAGAAGAAATATACTACATTTCTCATTGGAGAAATTTGCTAATATTATTATTACATCTACTACATATTGAGATAGGATCTTGATGGGAATACCAAATAAACAACTTACAAAAAAAATATTGATTTGATTTAGATTTTTTTCATCTTTTGTTCATTCACTTTGAGTTTTTGTTAACTGATAAAAATAAACTATTAACATTTCTGTTTTTTAAATCATTCTTACATTGTAGCATTTTTTCCACAAATGTCTAAACTTTTGCACAGTACTGTTTATGTCAACATCTGACTTTTATTTTTTACATTTAAAAGTATGAAGCACACACACATAAGCTCTGGCAGCTCTTAAGACTTGTGACTGCCCACATCACATCACTCTTGAAACACAAGTTTTCCATCCATTATATGTGCGCTTTTTCTTTTCCATTCTCTGGAATTTTCAACAACAAGACTAAATAACGCTTAAATATCTGCACTGGAAGATACATTCCTTTCTTCCAGCTCAGTAAACAATTTGCTTCTGCACTAAATATTAGTCAGCAGACTTTCCTAGGTGAAATGCGCAGTAAACAGATTTGTTTAGTTAAGTTTAAGGATAAGTTATACATGACAATTTTAAACTGAGTATTACTTTATTATGTATTGTAGAGAAAATGGATCACATCAATGCTTGTAAAGTAAAAGTCTTTTTTTTTGGACTAACAATTTCAAATAAAGTTTAATGGGAATCTGGCAGCAGGTTTTTGCTATATAATCTGAAGATAACATGAGGTAGGGGCTGGGACACTGAAATCAATGATTTGTCACATGTCCGGCTGTGTAGTGTTGCTTGCTTAGACTGAAGGATTAATCACCTGGTGATTAAGGAATGCTGTGATTATCAGGCATGTGGGCAACTGTCTGACTCTGCTCCTTCTGTGTTAAGCACCTCATTGTCTATAGCTATGTATATACATACCCTGGTGTGGGCGGGGGCAGCTTTCTCAGCTCTGCTGCACTGCTAAATCTAAAAGTTATTATTGTGTCAGACTGACCACACCCAGAAAACTAAGTGATATACTGTTCGATTCAGAGTCTCTTTGCCTACATCATGTTGCTCTCAGATGGGGTAGCAAAAACCTGGTAACAGATTCCTTTTTGTGTGCGTTCTTTCAATAATAAACATGAAAATTACCCAGACCAGGTCATTTAAACAAGCATTGTACTAGCCATTACATCACATTAAACGATGACCATGATAGTGAAAATTGCATACAGTCAAAGACACTACATTCTTTTACCTTTTAGGCCAAGGGTGGACAATTAATTTTCCTGAAAGGCCACATTATTATTATCATTATTATTATTATTATGCATTTATATAGCATCATTTATTCCATGGCGCTTTACATGTGAAAAGGGGAAATATAGACAAGTATAATAAACATGTGTAAGACAAGGGACACACAAGTACATAAGGAGAGGGGACCCTGCCCTCAAGGGCTCACAGTCTACAGGGATGGGTGAGGATACAGTAGGAGAGGGTAGAGCAGGTCGTGCGGTGGTTCAGTAGACCGAGGATCATTGCAGACTGTAGGCTTGTCGGAACAGGTGAGTCTTCAGGTTCTTCTTGAAGATTTCCATTGATGGTGAGAGTCTGATGTGTTGTGGCAGAGAGTTCCAGAGTATGGGGGAAGCACGGGAGAAGTCTTGTATGCGGTTGTGGGAAGAAGAGATAAGGGGGGAGTAGAGAAGGAGATTTTGAGATGATCGAAGGTTGCGTGCGGGTAGGTACCTAGAGACCATGTCACAGATGTATGGAGGAGACAGGTTGCGGATGGCTTTGTATGTCATGGTTAGGGTTTTGAATTGGAGCCTCTGGGCAATAGGAAGCCAGTGAAGGGCCTGACAAAGGGGGGAGGCTGGGGAATAGCGGGGAGACAGGTGGATTAGTCGGGCAGCAGAGTGTAGGATGGACTGGAGCGGAGCCAGATTGCTAGAGGGGAGGCCAGAGAGTAGGAGGTTGCAGTAGTCGAGGCGGGAGATAATAAGAGCATGCACTAGTGTTTTTGTGGTTTTGTGGTTGAGGAATGAGCGGATCTGGGAAATATTTTTGAGTTTGAGGCGGCAGGAGGAGGCGAGGGCTTGGATATGTGGTTTGAAAGAGAGCGCAGAGTCGAGGATCACCCCAAGGCACCGAGCATGCGGGACTGGGGAAAGAAAGCAGCCATTGACATTGATGGATAGGTCTGGTGGAGGGGTAGAGTGAGATGGGGGAAAGATGATGAATTCTGTTTTGTCCATGTTCAGGTTGAGAAAGCGAGCAGAGAAGAAGGCTGAGATAGCAGACAGACATTGTGGGATTTCAGTCAGTAAGGAGGCGAGGTTGGGTCCAGATAGGTAGATCTGCGTGTCATCGGCATAGAGGTGATACTGCAAACCGTAGGATTCTATGAGCTGTCCCAAGCCAAAGGTGTAGATGGAGAAGAGTGGGGGTCCTAGCACAGAGCCTTGGGGAACACCAACAGACAGGGGGCGAGGTGAGGAGGTGGTGTGTGAGAGGGAGACACTAAATGTTCGGTCTGTTAGGTATGATGAAATCCAGGATAGGGCCAAGTCTGTGATGCCAAGAGATGAGAGAGTCTGTAGCAGGAGGGAATGGTCTACGGTGTCTAAGGCAGACAAGTCCAGGAGAAGGAGGACAGAGTAGTGTCGCTTGCTCTTGGTGGTTAGTAAGTCGTTAGTGACATTAGTTAGGGCAGTTTCAGTTGAGTGATGCGGTCAGAAGCCAGATTATAACCGGTCAAAGAGGGAACAGGAGGAGAGGTGGGAGGACAGTTCAAGATATACATGCTATTCCAGTAGTTTTGAGGCGTAAGGGAGAAGAGATATCGGGCGATAGTTAGACACAGAGAATGGATCAAGGGAGGGCTTTTTGAGGATGGGTGTGATTGAGGCATGTTTGAAGGATGAGGGAAAGACACCATTTGTAAGTGAAAGGTTGAAGAGGTGTGTTAGAGATGGGATGAAGACTGTGGCCAAGTTAGGGATGAAGTGAGACTGGAGAGGGTCGAGGGCACAAGTGGTGAGGTGTGATCTTGACAGAAGGGTGGAGAGTAGTGTTGAGCATTCCGATACCGCAAGTATCGGGTATCGGCCGATACTTGCTGTATCGGAATTCCGATACCGACTTCCGATATTTTTTCAATATCGGAATTCGGCATCGGAATCGGAAGTTCAGTTGATTGACGGCCTGACGTCATCATGATGCGCGGTGTGTGCGCATCATGATGCGCCGTCATTTCGGGCCTTCCGGGGGTCTCTGCCGGCCTGCCGGGGGGCTGTGCCGGCCTGCCGGGGGGCTGTGTGGACTGCCCGGGGTCTGTACCGGCCTGCCGGGGGGCTGTGCCGGCCTGCCGGTGGTCTGTGCACCCTGTGGGGGTCTGTACCGGCCTGCCGGGGGGCTGTGCCGGCCTGCCGGGGGGCTGTGCTGATGTCCGGGGGTCTGTGCAAGCATCGTCCGATGGGACTACAAGTCCCATCGGGCGATGCCTGCTACCATGACAGTGATTGACACATTAGCCAATGATGGGACAGTAGTAGTCCCATCATCCGGCTAATGTGTTAAATGTTAAAAAAAAAAAAAAAAAAAATACTACATACATACTACATGCATGCTACATACATACTACATGCATGCTACATGCATGCTACATACATACTACATACATACTACATGCATGCTACATACATACTACATGCATGCTACATACATACTACATACATACTACATACATGCTACATACATGCTACATACATGCTACATACATACTGCATGCTACATACATACTACATACATACTACATACATGCTACATACATGCTACATACATACTGCATGCTACATACATACTACATACATACTACATGCATGCTACATACATACTACATACATACTACATACATACTACATACATACTACATGCATGCTACATACATACTACATGCATGCTACATGCATGCTACATACATACTACATGCTACATACATACCACATATATACTACATACATACAATACATTCATACAATACATACATAGACATACAGTACATATAACATAGAGTAACATACTTACCAATACTTGTCACATTGTTCCCCGAAGCCATTGTCTTTTCCGGGATAAATATTAACATAACAAACCACAAAAATACTCACCCACGATCCGAAGCAGTCCACGAGTGTGTCCCACGACGATCTTGGGTAGAGAACTGCAGCATCAGATGATGCTGCCGTTCTCTACGGGCTGCAGGAATCCAATGACGGAAGGTAGGTATCCTTCCGCACTGTATTCCTCCGCCACTTAAAAAAAAAAAAGTCCCTAGTCTCACTTTATGCCATTGCTGTGTGGGAATTTCCCACACAGCAATGGCATAAAGTGAGACTAGGGACTTTTTTTTTTTTAAGTGGCGGAGGAATACAGTGCGGAAGGATACCTACCTTCCGTCATTGGATTCCTGCAGCCCGTAGAGAACGGCAGCATCATCTGATGCTGCAGTTCTCTACCCAAGATCGTCGTGGGACACACTCGTGGACTGCTTCGGATCGTGGGTGAGTATTTTTGTGGTTTGTTATGTTAATATTTATCCCGGAAAAGACAATGGCTTCGGGGAACAATGTGACAAGTATTGGTAAGTATGTTACTCTATGTTATATGTACTGTATGTCTATGTATGTATTGTATGAATGTATTGTATGTATGTAGTATATATGTGGTATGTATGTAGCATGTAGTATGTATGTAGCATGCATGTAGCATGCATGTAGTATGTATGTAGCATGCATGTAGTATGTATGTAGTATGTATGTAGCATGTATGTAGTATGTATGTAGTATATATGTAGTATGTATGTAGCATGTAGTATGTATGTAGCATGCATGTAGTATATATGTAGTATGTATGTAGCATGCATGTAGTATGTATGTAGTATGTATGTAGTATGTATGTAGCATGCAGTATGTATGTAGTATGTATGTAGTATGTATGTAGCATGCATGTAGTATGTATGTAGCATGCATGTAGTATGTATGTAGTATGTATGTAGCATGCATGTAGCATGCATGTAGTATGTATGTAGCATGCATGTAGTATGTATGTAGCATGCATGTAGTATATATGTGGTATGTATGTAGCATGCATGTAGCATGCATGTAGTATGTATGTAGTATATATGTAGTATGTATGTAGCATGTATGTAGTATGTATGTAGCATGCATGTAGCATGCAGTATGTATGTAGCATGCATGTAGTATATATGTAGTATGTATGTAGCATGTAGTATGTAGCATGCATGTAGTATATATGTAGTATGTAGTATGTATGTAGCATGCATGTAGTATATATGTGTTATGTATGTAGCATGTAGCATGCATGTAGCATGCATGTAGTATGTATGTAGTATATATGTGGTATGTATGTAGCATGCAGTATGTATGTAGCATGCATGTAGTATATATGTAGTATGTATGTTGCATGTAGTATTTATGTAGTATGAATGTAGCATGTATGTAGTATGCATGTTGTATGTATGTAGCATGTAATTTTTTTTTTTTTTTTTTTTTTACATTTAACACATTAGCCGGATGATGGGACTACTACTGTCCCATCATTGGCTAATGTGTCAATCACTGTCATGGTAGCAGGCATCGCCCGATGGGACTTGTAGTCCCATCGGACGATGCCTGCACAGCCCCCCGGAGCCTGCACAGCCCCCCGGCAGTCCGGCACAGCCCCCGGCAGGCCGGCACAGCCCCCCGGAGCCTGCACAGCCCCCCGGCAGGCCGGCACAGCCCCCCGGCAGGCCGGCACAGCCCCCCGGCAGGCCGGCACAGCCCCCCGGAGCCTGCACAGCCCCCCGGCAGGCCGGCACAGCCCCCCGGCAGGCCGGCACAGCCCCCCGGAGCCTGCACAGCCCCCCGGCAGGCCGGCACAGCCCCCCGGCAGGCCGGCACAGCCCCCCGGAGCCTGCACAGACCACCGGCAGGCCGGCACAGACCACCGGAGCCTGCACAGACCCCCTGGCAGGCCGGCACAGCCCCCCGAAAGGCCCGTACAGACCCCAGAGAGGCTGTACAAGGGCAGGAAAGGGTTTTTCTTATTCCGATACCGGAAGTCCCATAGACTTGAATGGGACTTCCGGTATCGGAATCGGCGATACCGATACTTTTTTTAAAGATCGGCCGATACCATCCGATACGATACTTTGAAGTATCGGACGGTATCGCTCAACTCTAGTGGAGAGCTGATCTTCTGTCATGGTGGAGAAGCTGGCTTTTGCAGAACAGAGCTGAGCGGCTAAGAGGGGCATTGGGGGCTGCGGGCCAAAGTTTTGTCTGATCTTGTCGATCTTCTGCTTAAAGAAGGAGGCAAAGTCTTCAGCAGAAATGAGAGGGGGGGAGGACTGTTGTGAGTTCATTCTCACCAGTTGTGAGTTCCCCTTCTGGACTACCTCTGGTGGTGACGGGAGGTGGTGCGGCTGGTTTGATCGGTGGAGATCTGCCACCTGAGAATGAAGAAGACAATTGGATCTCAGGATTCTCAGATTGGATTTAAGACAGCCGACGCCCTATTCAGTTGCTGGTGATTCCTTCTAGCTTGTCAGCTCTTGGTTTTCAGCTCTGTTCCAGTCAACAAAAGCTAAGTTTTTCTGCTAATGTTCACACTTGATTTTGTTGGTCTATTCAGTTTTTTGTGTGGTCTGCCAGCCCCGGCTGGGGGTTGAGCTGAATTTCCACTCTTATTTATCAGTATTTTGCCAGTTGGCTTTTTGTCCCTTACTAGTTCGGTCTCTTTTTGCTCTGTCTCAGAATATTTCAGAGTGCTGATATAGTGGGAGAAGTCTAGTGACTTCAGGGTTAATTTTGCTATCAGAAGTGTTGGACATTAATTTGTAGGGTTTTTTGCAGGTTGCAGATAGTGTCTTTCCTTTCCTGTCTAGTTAGTTTGGGCCCCATCATTTGCTCAGCCTATTTTCCTGCCTGTGTTTGTGCCTTCATCTTGTTTCACCGTCAATACATGTGTGAGGGCTATCTATTCCTTTGGGGTCTGCTCTGGTGCAGTTAGTTTTCCCTTTTCTTGCTTTAGGCTTATGTAGTCCTCCGTTCGTGACGAGGCGTCTACTTTCATCGTAGGCACGCTCCACGGCTACTGCTAGTTGTGTGGTAAGATCAGGTATCTGCAATCTGCATAGTTACCAAACACTCTGTTTTCTGTGGCTTAGCTTGTTTGCTTTTTCTCCACGGTGACCCATTCATAACAGAGGAGGTGCTGTGGGACGGAGTAGAGAATTGAAAGTGTTGAAGAGTTGTTTAGGGTTGTGAGACAGGGAGGATATGAGAGATGCGAAGTAAGTTTGTTTAGCGGTAGAGAGCGTGGACTTAAAGCTGGCAAGGGACTGCTTGTATTCTCTGAAGTGCTCTGTAGAATGGGTTCTCTTCCATCTCCGCTCAGTGGCCCTGGAAACCCGTCTCAGTTCTTTGGTCAGGCTGGTCAGCCAGGGCTACCTGTTGATTGTACGAGTTTTGCTCTGCGTGAGGGGGGCAGCCGAATCAAGTGTTGCTGTTATTGTGGTGTTATAAAAAGTGGCAGCAACATCTGTGTCATGAAGGGAAGCTATGTCTGTAAGAGGGAGAAGGGACTCAGAGAGTGATTGTAAATTGAGGTGTTTGAGATTCCTGCGAGGGCGAGAGAGTTTATGGAGCGGGGGTTGCGCAGTAGGAGAGGAGAGGGAAGAGAATGTCAGTAAGAGAATGTCAGTAAGTTGTAGTCAGACAGGGGGAGGGGTGAGTTATTGAGATTAGTGAGGGAACAGAGACGGGTGAAGATAAGGTCCAGTGTGTGACCATCTTTGTGAGTGGCCGCAGAGGACCATTGAGTGAGGCCAAGGGAAGCCGTGAGCGATAGAAGTTTAGAGAGGGCTTGGGTGGAAGTGTCAATGGGGATGTTGAAGTCGCCAATGATGATGGTGGGGATGTCAGCAGAAAGGAAATGGAGTTGCCAGGTGGTGCAGTGGTCGAGAAAGGTGGAGATGGCTTGTTCTGGGGGGTGGTAGATGACAGCCAGTTGGAGGTTGGAGGGGGAATAGATGCGGACGGAGTGCACCTCGAGCGAGGGAAGAGTAGCGGAGGGTGGCAAAGGAATTGGGGTAAAGGAGCAGGTATCGGAGAGGAGCAAGCCAACTCCTCCACCACGTTTGTTGCTGGGGAGAGGGGTGTGAGAGAGATGGAATCTGCCATAGAAAAGCGCAGCTGGAGAGGCTGTGTCAGAGGGAGTGAGCCAGGTTTCAGTGATGGCAAGGAAGGAGAGTTTGTTGGTGATGAAGAGGTCATGGATAAACGATAGCTTGTTGCAGACAGAGCGTGCGTTCCATAGTGCTCCAGGTAGGGGGACCGGGGGAGTGGGGGCTGGATGAATAGGTATGAGGTTGTCATGGTTGCAAAAAAGTGTAGAGGATCGTGGCAGGATGTTAAAAATGAGTGTGGGGATGTGTTGAGGAGGGCCAGGATTTGGGGATACATCGCCAGCCATGAGGAGTAGTAGACAGAGCATTAGAAGGTGGGAGCAGGATAGGACATGATGTGGCCGTGCGTGTCTGGAGAAAAGGATTGTATGTGGAGGAACAGTTGTGATGAAGAGGTGAGATGGCTGGGAAGGATGGAGGGGGAAATGACTAATTCCTTACTGGGTGGAGGGATTGCAGGAGTTAGGGAGAAATAGAGTAGTATGGGGGTGATAGTAAAAAGAAGGTGAAACATTGCTGTGGCTACCTTACAGTCAATTCCAGTCCAATTCTAGTCTAATTCAGAGTACTTAGAAATATGTACTTTGAAATATGGATTTTGAAGTAGATGGAGCTGACTAAGTCTGGAGCAGACCCATGGTGCTGAATATATGTGCAGCTAAACACAATCAGCTGTGAGTGAAAGTGGGGTGTGACTGCCCAGGCCAAATGCACAGAGTTAAGCAAAGGTCATAAAAGGGGAAGGGGTTATACAGACCACTTAGATGTGTGGCAGAGATAACAAGAATGGAGTACAATTATGGATACTGGAAGATGGGTAAGCAATGCATACATATAAAAAATACAATGCAGTTCACATGGGGCATTCAGGAGCATGGGAGAGAGGGGTGGAATTCAGCAATGCATACCATATAAAAATACAATGCAGTTCACATGGGGCATTCAGGAGCATGGGAGAGAGGGGTGGAATTCAGCAATGCATACCATATAAAAATACAATGCAGTTCACATGGGGCATTCAGGAGCATGGGAGAGAGGGGTGGAATTCAGCAATGCATACCATATAAAAATACAATGCAGTTCACATGGGGCATTCAGGAGCATGGGAGAGAGGGGTGGAATTCAGCAATGCATACCTGTTGGAACAGAAGAACATCTCAGTCAGATGGTGATGATGACAATACATGTTGTTGAGTGCCGATCACACACGCTGAAATTAATTTTGTTCAATATTAACATATTATTTTAGATTAATATTCATTGTATTAATAAATATTGAGCAGATCAACAGTTGAACAGTTTTGTGGATGTGGTTCACTGCTTCCTAGACAATCACAAAGATGAAAACTATGCACATTTGGTACAGACTCTGATAAAGAACTATGCTGCAATGGGCTGCCGGATGTCACTCAAAGTCCATATCCTTGATGCCCATCTTGATAAATTCAAAGGGAAAATTGGAGCTTACTGAGGCATGTAAACATTTGGGTACCCCTGGTCAAAATTACTGTTATGGTGAACAATTAGGCAAGTTGAAAATGAAATGATCTCTAAAAGGCCTAAAGTTAAAGAGGAAACATTTCCTTTGTATTTTAGGCCAAAATATATTTATGTACATTGTCATCTTTTACATTTTAAAATTTACAAAATGGAAAATGGGTTGATGCAAAAGTTAACATGGTTAGTATCTAGCAGCATCCCCTTTTGAAAGTATCACAGCTTGTAAACGCTTTTTGTAGCCAGCCAAGAGTCTTTCAATCTTTGTTTGATGAGTTTTCATCCATTCTTCCATGAAAAATTCTTAGTTATTTTTATTATTATTTATATAGCACCATTGATTCCATGGTGCTGTACATGAGAAGGGGTTACATAAAAATACAAATATAACTTACAGTAGACAAACTAGCAGAGATAGAACATGCTTGTAAAAAATATAGTAAATAATATACAGTAGAATCAGGGGTCATGCACAAGATTAGACAGGATCATATAGAAACATAATGCAAAAAGAGACCATGACAAAAGCTAAAGATATAAGATACTACATTTTATTGGGAGTAATATATAAAACCATAAAAAAACAGCTGAACAAGGCGATGGTGCACATTACAGGCAAGGTATACCGTTATATACTCGAGCATAAGCCGAGATTTTCAGCCCATTTTTTAAGGCTGAAAGTCCCCCTCTCGGTTTATACTCGAGTCATATACACCAGGGGGTCAGTGGGGAAGGTTGTGCGCTGGTGTCAGATCATACTTACCCCCTCCTGGCGCGATCTCTGCAGCCCCTGCTTCTCCCAAGGTCTCCGGCACCTGTGTACAGCGATCACGTGGTACCGCTCATTAAAGTCATGAATATGCACATATTCATGACTTAATGAGCACTACCACGTAACCACTGAAGGAAGGAAGAGCTGCGGCGCTGGAGACCGTGGGAGAAGCAGGGGCTGCAGAGACTGCGCCAGGAGGGGGTAAATATATGCAATATTCACCTGTCCCCATTCCACCGCCACGGGCTGCTCTGTCCTCTGCGTCCTCTGGCAGTGATGTTCAGGTCAGAGGGCGTGATGACATAGTTAGTGTGCGCCCTCTCCCTGAACAGTCACTGAGAGAGGACCCGGAAGACAGAGCGGCGTGTGGCGGTGGAACGGAGACAGGTGAATATCTGAGGTGCCGGAGCCCTGAGCCAGTGGTGACACAGGCACCTGTCCCCCATAGCACACCGGTGTCCCTGCCTGCACAGGACACCGGCACCTGGCCCCCAGTGACGAGAGGTGAGTATGTCTATCTTTTATTTGCAGCAGCATTTGAGGCCATAACCTTTATGGAGCATCTTATGGGGAAGCATATGGGGTATAATCTATGGAGCAGCATATAGGGCATAATCTATGAAGCATCTCATGGGGCCATGTCCTTTATGGAGCAGCATATGGAACATAATCTATGGAGCATCTTATGGGGCAGCATATGGGGCATAATCTATGGAGAAGCATATGGGGCATAATCTATGGAGCATCTTATGGGGCCATAACCTTTATGGAGCAGCATATGGGGCATATTATTCTATGGAGCATCTTATGGGGCCATTATTAACCTTTGTGCAGCATTATATGGGGCGTATTTTGTATGGAGCATCTTATGGGGCCATCATGAACTGTATGGAGCATTATATTGGGCTCCTGATTCAATATGGATATTCAAAAACATTTAACCTACTGATGTCTCAATTAATTTTACTTTTATTGGTATCTATTTTTATTTTTGAAATTTACCAGTAGCTGCTGCATTTTCCACCCTAGGCTTTCACTCGAGTCAACAAGTTTTCCCAGTTTTTTGTGGCAAAATTAGGGGGGTCGGCTTAAACTCGGGTCGGCTTATACTCGAGTATATATGGTATGTCAAATTAGAGACTACTAATAGTATTATTTTCATATAAACTGAACAAAAGAGGTTACATACACCCAGGAAAAATAGCCTGCATAGTCATAAAATGGTACAAGTAAAAAGGCACCTTAGTTGTAGTAGGTTAGTACAACATAAATACATACATGAACATCAAGTAAATGTAGTAATAATAGTAGCATATTGTGCCCTAAATAGTAACACAGAGGACCATAAAGACTAAGAACCGATAAGGAAAAAAAGGATCCTTCAAACGCAAAATAGTGTCTAAAAAGTATTGATTTTTATTTAACAATTATTTTAAAAAAGGACATAATTAAATAAAGGAGATGGCAACACATACAAACTGAAAACAAAAAATACACTGTGCAGAGATTAACCTAAGAATCACTCCATTTATAGTGGTTTATACTTATAGATTCTGTAAACTAGTAAGAACTTAATATTCATGATGGAAATATATGCTGCAGTCCTAATCACACAACCAATGCAATATATACACGTGGTCAAAATTGTTGGTACCCCTCGTTTAACCCCTTAAGTACCAAGCCACTTTGTAGGTTAATGACCAGGCCTTAATTTTGAAATCTGTAAATCAACAGCCGCGGAGACACCATCACATGTTTCTCAACGCAAGCAATGACTAGCCAGGTCTTTCACCGGGAAGGAACAACCACGGGAAGGGCAGTCTCCAATGAAGGAAACCACCTATGCCAAAACATGGTATCCATCCACAGACAGCTGTTTCGGGGTATTGCCCCTCATCAGTGTGGAGTAGGAAACTGGCTAGTAGGAGCAATGCCTAGTAAAAGACTACTGCGAAAATGAGGATGAGTGACCTCATGGAGATCAACATCCGACACTGCGGAGACACCATCACATGTTTCTCAAAGCAGTGATTCTAGAGCAATGCCCCCATCCCTTATGGGAAATATGCAAAAACATGTAAATCAACAGCCACGGAGAAACCATCACATGTTTCTTAACGCAAGCAATTACTAGCCAGGTCTTTCACCGGGAAGGAACAACCACGGGAAGGGCAGTCTCCAATGAAGGAAACCACCTATGCCAAAACATGGTATCCATCCACAGACAGCTGTTTCGGGGTATTGCCCTTCATCAGTGTGGAGTAGGAAACTGGCTAGTAGGAGCAATGCCTAGTAAAAGACTACTGCGAAAATGAGGATGAGTGACCTCATGGAGATCAACATCCGACACTGCGGAGACACCATCACATGTTTCTCAACGCAGTGATTCTAGAGCAATGCCCCCATCCCTTATGGGAAATATGCAAAAACATGTAAATCAACAGCCGCGGAGACACCATCACATGTTTCTCAACGCAAGCAATGACTAGCCAGGTCTTTCACCGGGAAGGAACAACCACGGGAAGGGCAGTCTCCAATGAAGGAAACCACCTATGCCAAAACATGGTATGCATCCACAGACAGCTGTTTTGGGGTATTGCCCCTCATCAGTCTGGAGTAGGAAACTGGCTAGTAGGAGCAATGCCTAGTCTTTTACTAGGCATTGCTCCTACTAGCCAGTTTCCTACTCCACACTGATGAAGGGCAATACCCTGAAACAGCTGTCTGTGGATGGATACCATGTTTTGGCAATATATGGTTTCCTTCATTGGAGACTGCCCTTCCCGTGGTTGTTCCTTCCCGGTGAAAGACCTGGCTAGTCATTGCTTGCGTTGAGAAACATGTGATGGTGTCTCCGCGGCTGTTGATTTACATGTTTTTGCATATTTCCCATAAGGGATGGGGGCATTGCTCTAGAATCACTGCGTTGAGAAACATGTGATGGTGTCTCCGCAGTGTCGGATGTTGATCTCCATGAGGTCACTCATCCTCATTTTCGCAGTAGTCTTTTACTAGGCATTACTCCTACTAGCCAGTTTCCTACTCCACACTGATGAGGGGCAAAACCCCGAAACAGCTGTCTGTGGATGGATACCATGTTTTGGCATAGGTGGTTTCCTTCATTGGAGACTGCCCTTCCCGTGGTTGTTCCTTCCCGGTGAAAGACCTGGCTAGTCATTGCTTGCGTTGAGAAACATGTGATGGTGTCTCCGCGGCTGATGATTTACATGTTTTTGCATATTTCCCATAAGGGATGGGGGCATTGCTCTAGAATCACTGCGTTAAGAAACATGTGATGGTGTCTCCGCAGTGTTGGATGTTGATCTCCATGAGGTCACTCATCCTCATTTTCGCAGTAGTCTTTTACTAGGCATTGCTCCTACTAGCCAGTTTCCTACTCCACACTGATGAGGGGCAATACCCTGAAACAGCTGTCTGTGGATGGATACCATGTTTTGGCATAGGTGGTTTCCTTCATTGGAGACTGCCCTTCCCGTGGTTGTTCCTTCCCGGTGAAAGACCTGGCTAGTCATTGCTTGCGTTGAGAAAAATGTGATGGTGTCTCCGCGGCTGTTGATTTACATGTTTTTGCATATTTCCCATAAGGGATGGAGGCATTGCTCTAGAATCACTGCGTTGAGAAACATGTGATGGTGTCTCCGCAGTGTCGGATGTTGATCTCCATGAGGTCACTCATCCTCATTTTTGCAGTAGTCTTTTACTAGGCATTGCTCCTACTAGCCAGTTTCCTACTCCACACTGATGAGGGGAAATACCCTGAAACAGCTGTCTGTGGATGGATACCATGTTTTGGCATAGGTGGTTTCCTTCATTGGAGACTGCCCTTCCCGTGGTTTTTCCTTCCCGGTGAAAGACCTGGCTAGTCATTGCTTGCGTTGAGAAACATGTGATGGTGTCTCCGCAGTGTCGGATGTTGATCTCCATGAGGTCACTCATCCTCATTTTTGCAGTAGTCTTTTACTAGGCATTGCTCCTACTAGCCAGTTTCCTACTCCACACTGATGAGGGGCAATACCCTGAAACAGCTGTCTGTGGATGGATACCATGTTTTGGCATAGGTGGTTTCCTTCATTGGAGACTGCCCTTCCCGTGGTTTTTCCTTCCCGGTGAAAGACCTGGCTAGTCATTGCTTGCGTTGAGAAACATGTGATGGTGTCTCCGCGGCTGTTGATTTACATGTTTTTGCATATTTCCCATAAGGGATGGGGGCATTGCACTAGAATCACTGCGTTGAGAAACATGTGATGGTGTCTCCGCAGTGTCGGATGTTGATCTCCATGAGGTCACTCATCCTCATTTTCGCATTAATTTTGAAATCTGACCACTATCAATTTATGTTGTTATAACTCTGGAACACCTCAACAGATTCCACTGATTCTGTAATTGTCTTTTTGTGACATATTGTACTTCATGTTAGTGGTAAAATTTATTCAATATAGCTTGCATTTATTTATGAAAAAATGGAAATATGGCAAAAATTTCTAATATTTTGCAATCTTCAAACTTTTAATTTTTGTGCCGTTAAATCATAGAGATATGTCATTTTGATGAGTCAATATGACAAAAGATATCCAAAAGTGACACCATTCTAAAAACTGCACCCCTCAAGGTGTTCAAAACTACATTCAAAAAGTTTATTAACCCTTCAGGTGCTTCACGAGAATTGAAGGAATGTGGAAAGAAAAAATGAACATTTAACTTTTTTTCTGAAAAATTTAAACTTCGGACACAATATTTTTTATCTTGTCAAGGGTATAAGGAGAAAATGAACCACAATATTTGTTTTGCAATTTCTCCTGAGTACACCGATACCCCATGTGTGCAGGTAGACCACTCTTTAGGTGCATGGCAGGGCTCGGAAGAGAAGGAGCGCCATTTGAGATTTTGAACGTAAAATTGGATGGAATCGAGAGCAGATGCCATGTCGCATTTGGAGAGCCCTTGATGTACCTAAACAGTGGAAACCCCCCATAAGTGACCACATTTTGGAAACTAGACCCCCCCAAGGAACTTATCTGGCTGCGTGATGAGCACTTTGAACCCTCATGTGCTTCACAGAAGTTAACAACGTAGAGCCATGAAAATAAAAAATCATATTTTTTCCACAAAAATGATCTTTTTGCCCCCAAATTTTTATTTTCCCAAGGGTAACAGGAAAAATTGGACCCAAAACTTGTTGTGCAATTTGTCCTGAGTATGCTGATACCTAATATGTGGGGGGGAACCACTGTTTGGGTGCACGGCAGAGCTCCGAAGTTAAGGAGCACCGTTGATTTGTTAGAATTTTTTGTAAGAAGTTTTTGCACCGCTGTATTTTGAGAGCTATAATTTTTCCATATTTTGGCCGACAGTCATGTGAGGGCTTTTTTTTTTTTTGGGATGAGCTGACATTTATATTGGTGCCATTTTCGGGCACATGATTGCTTTCTATTCCGATTTTTGTGGAGGCAGAATGAACAAAAACCAGCAATTAAGGAATTGGTTTTTTTTTCCTCCGTTCCACGTGTGGTAAAATTGGTAAGGCAGCTTTATTCTTCGGGTTACTACAATTACAGCGATACCTCATTTATATAGCTTTTCGTATGTTTTGGCATTTTTACACAATAAAAACTTTTATAAAAAAAATAATTATTTTTGCATCATTATATTCTGAGAGCTATAACTTTTTTATTTTTCTGCTTTCGGTGATACTGTTTTTATTACCATTCATTTTTTTTATCGCGTTTTATTCCACTTTTTCCAAGCGGTATGATGATACCACTTGGAAAAAGTATAATTTGCTACTTTTTTGTGTTTTTTTTTATGGCGCTCACTGAAGGGGTTAACTAGTGTGACATTTTTATAGATCGGATTTTTATGGACACGGCGATACCAAACGTGTACTTTTTTTGTTTATTTAATTTTTTTACATGAAAATGTGTATTTATTAGTGGATTTTTTTATTATTTTTCATTATTTTTTTTACATATATTTTATTTTTTTCCTTTTTTACCTAATCCCTTTATGGGACTTTCACTTTTTTCACACTTGTTGCAGGTATAATGCATTGCAATGTACTAGCATTGCAACGTATTATACCTACTGTATATTGAAAGCTTCTAAGACCATGCTGTGAGCATGGTCCCAGAAGCTTTCCATAACTGAATGACCAGGTGGTTGACATGATGACCCCGGGTCATCATGGCAGAGTTCGGGTCCCGTGATGACGTCGCGGAGACGCTGATCAGAAGGCAGAGGGAGCTCCCGTCCCTCTGCCTCCCCCCTGAATGCTGCGATTGCGCTCGATCACAGCAAATAGGGGGTTAACAGCCAGGGGTGGTGCGGACGCTGCTCCTGGCTGAAAGTGCAGAAGCTCAGCCACTGGCAGCGCTGAGCTCCTGCACTGACCGGGCGGGAGGTGCTGATATTTCAGCATCTCCTGCGCGGTCATGCTGTGATCGGTCAGTAAGACTGACTGACCGATCACATCGTACTGGGTGCAAGGACCGACGACATGGGTCCCTCCACCCATTGCCGTGCCTCTCAGCTGTCACGCAGTGGTAGTTTAAATGCATGACGGGCATAGTCCGTCATGGTGCGGTAACTGACACCCGGCCATAACAGACTATGCCCGGTAATGGACATTAAGGGGTTAATGACAGAAAAACCCACAATGGTGACAGAAATAACTTGAATCTGACAAAAGTAATAATAAATCAAAAATCTATGAAAATGAACAAATGAAAGTCAGACATTGCTTTTCAACCATGCTTCCACAGAATTTAAAACAAATAAAACTCATGAAAGAGGCCTGGATAGAAATGATGGTACCCCTGAAAATAATGTGACAAAAGGGACATGTTAAATCAAGGTGTGTCCACTAATTAGCATCACAGGTGTCTACAATCTTGGAATCAGTGAGTGGGCCTGTATATAGGGCTACAGATACTCACTGTGCTGTTTGGTGACATGGTGTATATTACACTCAACATGGATCAGAGGAAGCGAAGGAAAGAGTTGTCTGAGGAGATTAGAAAGAAAATTTTAGACAAACATGCTAAAGGTAAAAGTTATAAGACCATCTCCAAGCAGCTTGATGTTCCTGTGACTACAGTTGCACATATTATTCAGAAATTTAAGGTCCATGGGACTGTAGCCAACCTCCCTGGATGTGGCCACAGGAAGAAAATTGATGACAAATCAAAGAGATGGATGATACGAATGGTAACAAAGGAGCCCAGAAAAGTTTCTAAACAGATTAAAGGTGAACTTCAAGCTCAAGGAACATCAGTGTCAGATCACACCATCCGCCGTTGTATGAGCCAAAGTGAACTTCATGGGAGATGACCAAGGAGGACATCATTGTTGAAAAAAAATCATAAAAAAGCCTGACTGGAATTTGCCAAACTACATGTTGACAAGCCACAAAGCTTCCAGGAGAATGTCTTATGGACAGATGAGACAAAAATTGAACTTTTTGGCAAGGCACATCAGCTCTGTGTTCACAGATGGAAAATTGAAGCATATCAAGAAAAGAACACTGTCCCTAATGTGAAACATGTGTGAGCAGGTTGCAGAATTCAGTGACACATGAGAGGCAGAACAAGAGTTACCAATTTAATTGAATAATGGGATACTCCATGCAGGGAAGAAAACAGTTAAATGAGGAAATAAGCAGTTAAATTGTAACTGATATACAGGGTTAATGAACAAGGTAACGGCAGTTCTTTTAAACACTTATCGGGTCAGATGTTCCTCTGGCTGCAGGTGATGCTTGGGAGTCAGCAGCGTAAACAACGGCTGGCGCTGTGCTTGTCCAATGAGGTCCTGCAGGTAACGGTAGTCCGTCTTCTGGTGGCAGTGGTTAGTCTCCGGTACCTTCCGCTAAGCACCATAATTGGATGAGGCCAATGCAAACAAGGCCGCAGTACTGTCAGGGTCCCGGTCAAGTGGCATGGCAATGTGAGGGAGTCCAGGGCTGTAGTCATGGCCCACAATGGTGGCTGTTTCAGTGCTCCCTGGCCCTCCATCACATGCACACAATGTCCTCTTTGTAGCGTACCTTGCTTTGCGCTTTCAGATCCATCAGTGTCCTTTCTGATCTGCTGAGGATTTCCTTCTGACAGTTTTAAACAAAGCGAGACAGAGTCCAGTTCCAACTTCAAATAAACAATTTTACTTGATTCCATTCTCAGCACGTCGAGCTCAGTCACAGAAACATCATAGGGACCATCACAGAGCACATTCCTTTCTATCCCTGTGCTTTCCCTTGCCTTGTCCGGAATGTCCCAGGGTCGAACCAACTTATCCGGTACAGCAGCGTTCCTTCTGGCCAGCCTAACTATTTTCAGGAGTTCCCCTGTCTGTTTCACCCCAGACAAAAGGGCATAAGCCTACGTAGTTAGCTGCTGCATACTGGAGCTACCCTGCATTCTGTTACTGCTGTGACCTTCGGCCCACAGGCCCTGGACGACGGGGCTACTTGCTGAAACGTTACATTGCAAACTGTCCTGTCTGGGCTCTCATGCCCTACTGACTGAAATGCAGAAAATTCTCTGCCTTACCCACATTTGGCCCTTCCTATATTAACTACTTCCTATCCTATTCTAAATCTGCTAAAGGGCCCCCATCTAGTGGGCTAACTTAAGTACTGCACTTTCCCTACAACGTGTATATTTACACATTACATTACACAGTAACAGCATTGCAAAACAAACATGACATAACACATAACAGAAACTAGGGCAAAGGGAGTGGGGCACAAGTCAGTCCAAGTACATCTGTTACACTCCCCCCTCATTTAAGAATGGTCATCTCCAACCATCTAATATTTTAAAACTTTAATAATTATAGTGCAATACTCCACGCAGGGAGGTGAACGAGGTACAGTAGAACAGTATTAGCTCTACGTGAGCAAAATCCTTTAGTGCCACATAAGATTCCATTTTCTCTTACTCTAATAGGCGCCTGGTAAACAGTCCTCCGGTAACACCTTTAGTCCATTGAGCCCCGAGCACATACCCATGCCTACACATGCCTACAGGACCCGAGCACATACAGTATACAGTCTATAGTTAATTTTCACACCATCCATTCCGGATCAACTTGACCTGCTCATCAGGTCCTTAGTCCTTGGGAGTTCCCCCCTCCTTTGTGCGGAGTACGGTCCCTGGAGAACCGCGGGTGTTGCATTTTTTTTTAAAAGTAAAGTTCAGGTTACATATACTAAAGCACAGTCCTCTTTAGCGACTACACCCAGTCCACAGGCATATTCCCTGTGGAGTCAAAGTCCTGCCATCCAGCAGTAGAGGTGCAACAGGCGCAACAAAACTGGGATGGGGAAAAAAACATTGTTCAACTACGGCCCGTACTAGCCTCACTGCACCTGAATTTGGGGTGCTGCAGGGCTCCTTTGCCCACAGGGACGCAGAACAGTTCCATTTATTTTTTCATATTGTGCAACGAGCACCATTCCTCCTTTAAAATTCAGCTATCTCCTCAGTGGCACGAGTCCCGAGCCACTTTAATATCCATCGGGCTCCATGCCCATTTTCTGACCGCTGACAACTCTGAAGCCGCAGAGGTCATGAGTTCCTGCCGCAGTGACAGGAGAGGGATAGGCCTTGGCCTGTCAGTGGCCAGGGAACAGGGAGCCAACTGAGCCTGTTCCAGGCCCGCATAAAGTTGCAAATCATCCTCCTCACAGAGGTTAATGGCCACAGCAAAATATCCCCAAGGGCTATCCTCTTTGAAGGAGTCCCAATCTCCTTCCTTCAGAGACCTTCCATATTTTGCAGAGCTGGTGTTCACGTACACCTTTGCGTTCGTGTCCACCTCCCGAATGAAACCTTAGCCATGGTTCACATCTGTGTAAACCAGCTGCCCACTGGTGTGACGTCCGGCCATAGCACCCCCTCCTGGTCTGCGCAGCTCTGCCCACACCTCCTTCTCCCGCTGCTTCTTATGCTCAATGACCCCAGAACCCAGGCAGCCTGGCCGCAGAATGGAATGGGGCCCTCTGTCTCCTGATGGAAATGAGACAGACCGAGGGACAGTGTGACACTACGCATGGGCATGCTCTCTGGAAGTTGGGGCTGAGGGACAGTCCAGCCTTGCGGGGCCGAGGTCCACTCACCACCATCCACTCGAGCGTCTTGGCTGCTAGACAGCCTCAATACATATGAGGATTGCCTGTTTGTTAGGGAATCCCCACATGTATTCAGGTTGTCTAGCAGCCGCAAATCATGCAGGTTCCCAATATTTTACATACCACTGTATTCAAAGGACCAAGGCGAGTGCTATCAACAGGACATAATGAACTTTTAATGCCAATACCAAGGACAGTATGACAAAACAAGATGAGGTATTTGGGGACTGATTCGTGAAATGATATACATAAGTCACAATTCAAGAAAATATAATCATTTTTTAACTACTACAAGCAGCATTAATCAAGCTCCATAATAATTGCATATTTGTAGTGAAATGTTGATTGTTTCTATGATAAAACACAAGCACAATTCAAAATTATGAGTTTAATTTAAATAAACACAAAATTTGCATAAGCCATTGTCACAAAATCAAAGTTCATCAGGAATGTTGGGGATTTTTTATCAAGTTTATATGTGAGCAGTTAAAATATAACAGTTAGAATCTGGGAACAAAAATTGTGTTACATTGTGAATAATTTAGCCTTTGTACTATGATTTCAGCTCACCCAAAAATAGTTTGCTGTCCCCACAGCCCCTTCACACAGAATGATGGCCCCACACACAGTATTATGTCCCACAGTTCCCAAAACAGTATGATGGTCCCACAACTTCCCCAAACAGTATGATTGATTCCACAGCCAACCACACACACAATCATGTCCACACAGCCCCCCACACATTATGAACCTTCACAACCCCAAAAAAGGTATGATGGCCCCCACAGCCACCCACACATTGTGATCCCCTACAGCCCTCAAAAAGTATGATCCTACACTCAATATGATAGCTCCCACACAGTATGATTGTTCCTAATGTCCCCAATGCATTATCATCCCCTATATACATCCAACATAATGTGATCCCCCCATAGCCCTCCAATGCAGTATGATGACCCACACAGTGTGATCCCCTAAAGCAACCAAAAGTATAATCCCACTGTAGGGGTTGTACTCACTTGGGTGCGATGGTAGAAAAACAGGAGGCTTGTTCCTTTAAAAGTTCATGTGGGTTTATTCCTTCATAAACCCCAGAAGCCAAGAAAAAAACAAACAGTCTTCAGGTCAGGCAAAACAAAATACAAAATGTCCATAGCAAAACTCTGCTCCACCAGGTCTGTGAGCACACAGGCTGGATTATCGCCCAGTACTCATCCACACGCCCACGGAAGAACTTGCAAAACGCGCGTTGGGGTGATAGACGTGGCATTCCCCTGCTCACCATTAAGGTAAAGATGTTTGCATGCGTTTCCTGCAATCCTTATTGATTGTTTAGAACACTTGTTATTTGCAAGGCACTGAAGCACTTATGCAGGCATTCTTTGCAAACTCACTTTTATGGAGATTTTCAGGCATTTTCTCTGTTGATTTGTATAGGGAGCATGGCACATAATAAATGGTGATATCTGTCATTCAGTAATTACCCATAGGCATGAGGACACTTTATTGATTTTTAAATGAGGTAGAGTCTATTGATTTAGAATAATTTGAATATTCTTGCAAACATTCTTGTATATTGTCCACCTAAGAACAAGTTGAATTAGGGTATTATTAATTTTTGTATTGATTGATTGTATCTCCTGTGCATTATGAAGAGAACAGTGGTTTGTCTATAGTCTTGTGTTAGACCTGAGGCAACTTTGTTGTTATGTTAATGAACGATTAATAAAATTATTGTTCCATTTGATGTGAGGGTATGGTGGTCTGGTTCTGATACGGAGTGGTACCTCGTTTGAAGGTGTTGTTTGGACTAATATGAATGTGCTTCAATACAAAAACTCATCAAAAAACAAGCAAAAAGTGGATGTGGAAACTATGTGGCTACCTTCTTAATCCATTGTAGTTACATTTATTCTTAGGACAAAAGAAAATCTAATCCACATTAAGATCACCACAAGAAAAAAAAATAATACTAGTCAAGACCTTTCTAGTCTACCACATAAAAATAATTATAGGCTTACAAAAAATATGGTTACCGACTTTAATGAATTTAGTGCACTAATCATATTTATTGATATTACATCGTAAAGATTATATTGACTTTTTGATTTAAATTTTATGTTGTGCAGCATCTTCAAATGAGATATTACATTTTGACAGTATTACGATGTGATTTATTTCCAGGCTTTGGTTATCAAACATGAAATCCTCCAATTGTATTAGTAAAACAGAATATTAGTGCTGTTCAGTTCTCAGACATTTTCAAAACACAATTTGTGTAAGTTTCATAGAAACTGTAAAAAATAAATACAATAAAGTTTATATGTTTAAAATTAGTATGACTGGTATCTACTCTTTTATTTTACAATTATATCAACACCCAAAGTGGAAGATTTCCTTTTTAGATGTAGCGAGGGTCACAACAACAATGTGGGAACCCTGGGGAGAGCAAGTGCCGTTACGGAACCTATAAGCAACATAAGCCACAGTATGGCATACGTCAGAGGCTTCTCACAGACACCTATTCCCAGAAATTCTCTTGTGCAAAAGCAGTGCGTATGGAAACCAAAACTGTCCCAAGAAATATATCCAATTTAAAGCCATTAACAGAAAATGGATGACGCTTTGCAGGACCAATTGTCATTTGCAAACAATCATCTTTGTGAGTAAAAGAAACAACTTGGAATGTGATTGACAGGTTCGTCACATTCGTCAAACACAAACAACTTTTTACTATTGAGGCTGCCTATGCAGCATGAATAGTAAAAGGTAGAATGTTAAAAATAATTAAAAAAAATAAAAAATCGTGATATTCTCACCTTCCAGCGTCCCGAGTAGTGTCCCCAGGCCTCAGCAATGCTCCCTTTCCCAGCGATGCCTTGCGACAATGACCTTTGATGACGTAGTGGTCTCGCGATACTGTAGCGGTCTCGCGAGACCGCTACGTCATCACAGGTCCTTGCCGCAAGGCATTACTGGGAACGGGAGTTGGCGGGAGCATCGGTAAGGCTGCGCGGGACGCCGGAAGGTGAGTATAACCCAATTTTTTACCTTTTATTCTTTTTTTTACAGGGATATGGTACCCAGGGCTTGGAGGACAGCCTCATCTCCTCCAGGCCCTGGGTACCATCCGCACATGATCCACTCACTTTTCACATGGTGGGCATAGCCACATGCGGAAAGTAAGCGGATCAATGCATTCCTATGTGTGCGGAATCGCAGCGATTCTTTGCGGAATCGTGACGATTCCGCAAAAATTATGAGCCTGCTGCGGTTTTTTCCACTATGTGACTCTGCTGCGGAAAAAAGCGCAGCATTAGCACAGCATGTGCGGAATGCCATAGGAATGCATGGGATGTGTTCTGTATGCGTTTTTGCAGCGTTTTCGCAGTGAAAAACGCTACAAAAACGCATACAATCCGCAGCGTGGGTGCACAGCCTTAATGGACTATCATTGGAAGTGATGTAAATAAATATATTCTATACTTTCCTATACTTTTTTATGGATCATTGTTGTATGGATCTGTATTAAGGAATTCATACCTTGACATGAGCCAGTATCCCTCATAGGGATTCTGCTTACCACTATACTCTATACTAGGTACATGTGCATAGTACACATCACAAAATCTGTATTGACCCATTCAGGCATGGACACCATAATCAGTTGAAAGTTAGGACTCCAAGATCAGGCTTGCTTACCAACACATTCCACAAATGCTGGATCGGATTAAGCTCTGGAGAATTTGGTGACCAAGTCAACATGGTGAACTCATTGTTAACTTTTTTGCAGTGTGACAGGACACATTGTTCTGCTTAAAGAGGCCTCTGCTATTGGATAATATTGGCAATATCTTTGAAAAGAAGAAATGCACTAGGTCTGCAGGAAGGAGCATGCATAACATTCATGGGGCCCGATAGCAAAAGTTTTGATTGCATCACCTCAAAAAATAAATTAATAAATATATACAATGTTTATGGAAAGTATTCAGACCCCTTTCAATTTTTCACTCTTTGTTTCATTGCAGCCATTTGGTAAATTCAAAAAAGTTCTTTTTTTTCTCATTAACGTACACTCTGCACCCCATCTTGACTGAAAAGAAAAACCAAAAATGTATACATTTTTGCAAATTTATTAAAAAAGAAAAACTGAAATATCACATGGTTCTAAGTATTCAGACCCTTTGCTCAGTATTGAGTAGAAGCACCCTTTTGAGCTGGTACAGCCATGAGTCTTCTTGGGAATGATGCAACAAGTTTTTCACACCTGGATTCGGGGATTCTCTGCCATTCTTCCTTGCAGATCCTCTCCAGTTCTGTCAGGTTGAATGGTGAAAGTTGCTGGACAGCCATTTTCAGGTCTCTCCACAGATGCTCAATTGGATTTAGGTCAGGGCTCTGGCTGGGCCAGTCAGGAATGGTCACTGAGTTGTTCTGAAGCCACTCCTTTGTTATTATAGCTGTGTGTTTAGGGTCATTGACTTGTTGGAAGGTGAACCTTCAGCCAAGTCTGAGGTCCAGAGCACTCTGGAAGAGGATTTCATCCAGGGTATCTCTGTACTTGGCCACATTCATGTTTCCTTCAATTGCAACCAGTTGTCTTGTTCCTGCAGCTGAAAAATACCCCCATAGCATGATGTTGCCACCACCATGTTTCACTGTTGGGATTGTATTGGGCAGGTGATATGCAGTGACTGGTTTCTCCACACATACCGATTAGAATTATCACCAAAAAGTTCTATCTTCGTCTCATCAGATCAGAGAATCTTATTTCTCATATTCTGGGAGTCCTTCATGTGTTTTTTAGCAAACTCTATGCGGGCTTTCCTATGTCTGGCACTGAGGAGAAGCTTCCTTTGGGCTACTCTGCCATAAAGTCCCGAATGGTGGAGGGCTGCAGTGACTGTAGACTTTGTGGGACTTTCTCCCATCTCCCTACTGCATCTGTGGAGCTCAGCCACAGTGATCTTGGGGTTCTTCTTTACCTCTCTCATCAAGGCTTTTTTTCCCACGATTGCTCAGTTTGGCTGGACAGCCAGGTCGAGGAAGACTTCTGGTGGTCCCAAATATCTTCCATTTAAGGATTATGAAGGCCGCTGTGCTCTTAGGAACCTTGAGTACTGCAGAGATTATTTTGTAAGCTTTGCCAGATCTGTGCCTTGCCACAATTCTGTCTCTGAGCTCCTTGGCCAGTTTCTTTGACCTCATGATTCTCATTTGGTCTGGCACGCACTGTGAGCTGTGAGGTCTTATATAGACAGGTGTGTGCCTTTAAAATCAAGTCCTATCAGTTAAATTAAACACAGCTAGATTCCAAAGAAGGAGTAGAACCATCTCAAGGAGCATCACAAGGAAATGGACAGCATGTGACATAAATATGAGTGTCTGAGCAAAGGGTCTGAATACTTATGCCCATGTGATATTTCAGTGTTTCTTTTTAAATAAATTTGCAAAAATTTCTACATTTCTGTTTTTTTCAGTCAAGATGGGGAGCAGAGTGTACATTAATGAGAAAAAAAATTAACTTTCTTGAAGTTACCAAATGGCTGCAATGAAACAATGAGTGAAAAATTAAAGGGATCAAAGGGATATCAAAGAGATATATATTAGGCGAGGTTATATCTACTAACAGAGAAAGAGACATGTATTGTGACACGTACACAGTAATGTGCCCCTATTGAAACCCCTTAGTGTTTTATGGCCATAATAGAGTTTGATGTTCTCAAAAATTATTATTATTGTTATGCATTTATATAGCGCCATTTATTCCATGGCGCTTTACATGTGAAAAGGGGAAATATAGACAGGTACAATAAACATGTGTAAGACAAGGGACACACAAGTACATAAGGAGAGGGGACCCTGCCCGCGAGGGCTCACAGTCTAAAAGGGATGGGTGAGGATACAATAGGAAAAGGTAGAGCAGGTCATGCGGTGGTTCAGTAGACCGAGGATCATTGCAGGCTGTAGGCTTGTCGGAACAGGTGGGTCTTCAGGTTCTTCTTGAAGGGTTCCTTTGATGGTGAGAGTCTGATGTGTTGCGGCAGGGAGTTCCAGTGTATGGGGGAAGCACAGGATAAGTCTTGTATGCTGTTTTGGGAAGAAGAGATAAGGGGGGAGTAGAGAAGGAGATCTTGAGATAATCGAAGGTTGCGTGCAGGTAGGTACCTAGAGACCATGTCACAGATGTATGGAGGAGACAGGTTGTGGATGGCTTTGTATGTCATGGTTAGGGTTTTGAATTGTAGCCTCTGGGCAATAGGAAGCCAGTGAAGGGCCTGGCATAGGGGGGAGGCTGGGGAATAGCGGGGATACAGGTGGATTAGTCGGGCAGCAGAGTGTAGGATGGACTGGAGCAGAGCCAGAGTGCTAGAGGGGAGGCCAGAGAGTAGGAGGTTGCAGTAGTCGAGGTGGGAGATGATAAGAGCATGCACTAGTGTTTTTTTGGTTTCGTGGTTGAGGAATGAGCGGATCCGGGAAATATTTTTAAGTTTCAGGCGGCAAGAGGAGGCAAGGGCTAGGATATGTGATTTGAAAGAGAGCGCAGAGTCGATGATCACCCCAAGGCACCGAGCGTGCGGGACTGGGGAAAGAAAGCAGCCATTGACATTGATGGATAGGTCTGGTGGAGGGGTACAGTGAGATGGGGGAAAGATGATGAATTCTGTTTTGTCCTTGTTCAGTTTGAGAAAACGAGCAGAGAAGAAGGCTGAGATAGCAGACAGACATTGTGGGATTTCAGTCAGTAAGGAGGCGAGGTTGGGTCCAGATAGGTAGATCTGCGTGTCATCGGCATAGAGGTGATAATGCAAACCGTAGGATTCTATGAGCTGTCCCAAGCCAAAGGTGTAGATGGAGAATAGTAGGGGTCCTAGGACAGAGCCTTGAGGAACACCAACAGACAGGGGGCGAGGTGAGGAGGTGGTGTGTGAGAGGGAGACTCTAAATGTTCGGTCTGTTAGGTATGATGAGATCCATGACCGAAGATTGCTCTCAGTGGAAAAACAAAGATAATCTTGTGGTTGTGATACCTGTTAATGGCTAACAAAAATAATATAAATGATGTTACAAAGCAAGCTTTCAAGACTTCTTAAGTCTCTTCCTCCGGCATGATATAACAAAGTATCTGAAGAAACACAATTATATGCACAAATAAAAAACAGAGGCATGCAACAATAAATGGACATTTAAATAAACAAACTGAGGTTAGAGAATGAATTCTTCAGTAACTTAGATAAGTGATGCGATAGTTGTATAGCCCCAATATCCAAGTAAGATCAGAGGTCTGGTGCCATAACTGTCTCTTGAGCAGGTTCCTCAGATTTTGTAGTAGGTCATAAACCCTCCTGACAGATTTAGTCCTGCATGGAGGAAGTCAAAGACTATAATAAGTTTGTATTTCCAAACCCTTCAATATTTTTGTGATTTAAACTTGCCTTTTAATATGACGACTTTCACATTGTTTATGTTGTGTACTGCACCACGGAAATGTTTGGCCACTGGTAAAATATTTTTTATCTTTAATTGTTTGGTGATGAGATTTCATCCTTGCTCTCAGTTTCTGTTCTGTTTCCCCCACATGGATGCCCACAATAGAGCATCTAGTGTACAGAATTAAGTTAATGTATTATGCCATTCCTCTTTTTTTTCTTGTGGTTTTTTTTTGTGCTTATATTTGTGTTTCTTCAGATACTTTGTTATATCATATAAAAACTCAAAAACTGAGCTTGGTTTAAGTTGGCATACATGCAGAATATAAACGTAAGTTCACATTGGACATAAAGCATACAAAACCTACAAGAAGCAAAATGAACATAAACCCTGCTGTAACTGAATAAGTAAAAAAGCAAAAGTGCATTTAACTACCATAGGGTTCTTAGTAACACTGTTTTTGATAAAAGAAATAGCATAAAAGCCATCCCTCCGTCGGCAAGGTGACCCCTACATGGTCCTACATTGTCTAATATTAAAAACCTTACCATGTGTCAGAGTTTACTTCAGTGTGTGAATAAGAGCAGACAAAGGTACCGGGTCCCGAACTGTGGACACCAGCCTTGGGAAGCTCTTAGATGTCATTTCCAGCTCAAAGGGAGCCATGCCCTGGCTTGCACAAAATGCAAAAATACAAGAAAAAACCACAAAAATGTAGCTTGGTTTAAGTTGGTATACATGCAGCACATGGATCTGGTCCTTTTTCGGCCCTTATTCACACAGTGATGTCAATTCTGGCACATAATAAGGTTTTAAAAATAGACAGTGTAGGATCATCCCCAATGGGGTCACCTTGCCGACTGAGTGTTGGCTTTTATGCTATTTTTGTTCAAAAATAGTATTACTAAGAACTCTGTGCTATTTAAATGCACTTTTGCTATTTACTTATTTAGTTACAGCAGGGTTTGTGTTCACTTTGTTATACCATGCCTGAGGATTAGACCTAAGAAGTCTCGAAAGCTTGATTTGTAACATCATTTATATTTTTGGCTAAGACGGTACCAAACCCTTTTTTTCTTTTAACAAGAATGACCGAACACACACTTACATCGAGTTCTGGTCTGAGCAGTCTGAAAACTGAGTCTCTGCATTGCAGGCATGATGTAGTAGTGCAGGTTAAATGGTGGAGAACAGAGCCTTTAGCACCATGATCCCCCATTTTATTTAATGGTATATACAGTGGGGAAAAAAAGTATTTAGTCAGTCAGCAATAGTGCAAGTTCCACCACTTAAAAAGATGATAGGCGTCTGTAATTTACATCATAGGTAGACCTCAACTATGGGAGACAAACTGAGAAAAAAAAATCCAGAAAATCACATTGTCTGTTTTTTTTTCATTTTATTTGCATATTATGGTGGAAAATAAGTATTTGGTCAGAAACAAAATTTCATCTCAATACTTTGTGATATATCCTTTGTTGGCAATGACAGAGGTCAAACGTTTTCTGTAAGTCTTCACAAGGTTGCCACACACTGTTGTTGGTATGTTGGCCCATTCCTCCATGCAGATCTCCTCTAGAGCAGTGATGTTTTTGGCTTTTCGCGGCAAAATCGCGCGGTTAAAACAGCCGCGGAAACGCGAAAAAAACGCCACGTGTGAACCCAGCCTAACTCGGGTTAAGGTTGGGGATTAGAGATAGGCATAAAGCTAGAAATAGACTTATGGTTAAGGTTAGGCTTAAAGGTAGGGTTAATTTTATAGATTGAATCAGAGATATGCTTAGGGTTGAGCATAGGGCTGCAGTTAGACTTAGGGCATGTTCACACGTCATGTTTCTCCTGAGTTTGTTTTTTTGTGTATGTGTGTTTACCATGAAAAACAAACTGCATTATAGTTTCTCAGAAAAGTAAATGAGATTTGTGAAGCCTCATGCACAGGATGCCTATTTTTCTTTGCAGATATGAGGAAGTTTTAAATTTAAGCATTTCAAATTTTCAGCATTTTTGCAGTGCTTTTCACCCATCGTAATGAATAGGAAAAGCGCATCAAAATTGCACACAGAGAAAGGGAAAAATTGCACTTTTTATGCTGCATTTTTCCTGCTAACAGACCCTTTTTATGCAGAAGTGTATGCAGAAAATGTCTAATGTGTGTACATACCCTTAGAGTTAGGACTCCTACTCACTTGCGAGAGACTCGCACGATTCTGCCGGCGGCAGTGCCAGGTTTTCATGCGAGAGACTCACACGAGAATCATGCGAGTCTCTCGCAAGTGAGTATGAGCCCTTAGGCTTAGACTTAACATAAACAATATAATAAATAATAAAAAGCAAAAAAATGTATAAATATATATAAAAACAAATTCTGAATTCAGCAACAAGCAGAAAAAATTAGGAGGTCAAAGTATAAACTATAATTACACCCATTTTTTTCCTCAAATAACATTACATAAGGAGTTCAATAGTGGGCTCATGGATTAATGGTTCATGGATTGGGGGGGTTACAAAACAGTTGCCTTGACTCTGGGGTTAAGAACCCACTGCACGCTACTGACTAGATGGATCATCGGAAGAAAGACTCTCATGAAGGCCTTTGATTAATGGAATGCAAGCACGATAAATCACACATTCACTCTGTTAACTGCAACAGAGGATAACTATAACCGAGTGGTAAAAATCGTGCATTTTTCACTCTATGCAAAATCTATACTGCACTTCTGTACATTCATGTATCCAATTTATTTATGAAGGATTACCAAAGATGTTTCTTTGAATAGGTTATGCCATCTGGAAAATTCATTTTATAAATGTGGATCTAGAAGCAAACATTCCCAGAAATCAGTTATCACCACCAGGAAACTGTGCAGATGACCACATATTTTTTTATTGTGGTGGTCATTCCAGGAGAATTGTGTTATAACAAAGCACCTATTCAGATACAAGTGCAACCATGTAATATAAAATTATAATCCAAAAAAAAGACCTGCCTTTTTCTCAGGCTTTTATATAAAGGGGTCCAACGCAAAAGACTATCATGTTCCTGGAACAGTTTCTTTAGGTTTCATCACACAGATTATTTAGTGTTACTTATAGAGATGAGTATATTGATCCGATATGCATGAACTTCAAGGCATGTTTCCTGAAACTTGAAGATGTTGACCAGGCCAAATTTTACAATTCTGACCAGTGTCATTTTATGAGTTAATATCTCTGCAAAGCTTTAACAGATCTCACTGGTTCTGAGAATGTTTTTCCGTGACGTATTGTACTTCATGATAGTGGTAAAATTTCTTCAATATAACTTGCATTTATTTGTGAAAAATTGGAAATTTGGCAAAAATTTCAAAAATTTAGCCATTTTTAAACTTTTAATTTTTCTGCCCTGAAATCAGAGTTATGTCACACAAAATAGTTAAGAAATAATATTTACCACATGCCTACTTTGCATGTGCTTCACAGAAGTTTATAACGTTGAGCTGTGAAAATAAAAAATCAAATTTTTCCCACAAAAAGTAATTTAAGCCTCCATTTTTTATTTTCATAAGGGTAACAGGAGAAATTGCACCATACGTTTTGTTGTGCAAATTCTCCTGAGTACACCGATACCCCATATGTGGGGGAAAACTACTGTTTGGGTGCACTGCAAGGCTCAGATGGGAAGGAGTAGTGTTTGACTTTTTTTAACACAAAATTTGCTGGAAACATTAGCAAATGGCATGTCACGTTTGGAGAGCCCATGATGTGCCTAAACAGTGGAAACCTCCCAAAAGTTAACCCATTTTGGAAACTAAACACCTCAAGAAATTTATCTAGATATTTAAATTTTTCTTTCTTAATAAATTTGCAAAAATGTCTACATTTCTATCTTTTCAGTCAAGATGGAATTCAGAGTGTACATTAATGAGGAAAAAAATGAACTTTTTGAATTTACCAAATGGTCTGAATACTTTCTGTACCCACTGTATAACTGCAAAATTTATTGTGAGGTCCCCATCATGTTCCCTTTCAGAGTGTATGAAATAGACCCCTTGGGAAATATTTGGAAACCTTTGTACATTGTGCAATAGTCAAATTTATATTCTCAATCTCTAAATACAGTGGGAGAAAAAGTATTAAGGCAGCCATTAATTGTGCAAGTTCTCCCACTTAAAAAGATGAGAAAGGCCTGTATTTGACATCATAGATAGATCACAACTATGAGAGTCAAAATGAGAAAACAAATCCAGAAAATGACCTTGTCTGATTTAGCATGATTTATTTTCCAAATTATGGTGGAAAATAAGTATTTGGCCATTAACAAAAGTTCATCTCAATATTTTGTTATATATCCTTTGTTGGCAATGACAGAGGTCAAACATTTTCTGTAAGTCTTCACAAGGTTGGCACACACTCTTGGTGGTATGTTGGCCCATTCCTCCAAGCAGATCTCCTCTAGAGCAGTGATGTTTTGGGCCTGTCTCTGGGTATCACAGATTTTCAAACTCCTCCAAAGTTTTTCTATGGGGTTGAGATCTGTAGACTGTCTAGGCCACTCCACAATCTTCATATGCATCTTACGAAACCACTCCTTCTTTGCCCTGCCAGTGTGCTTGGGATCATTATCATGCTGAAAGACCCATCCATATTTCATCTTCAATGCCCTTGCTGATGGAACGAGGTTTGCACTCAAAATATCACGATACATGGTCCCATTCATTCTTTTATGTACATGGATCAGTTGTCCTGAGCCCTTGGCAGAGAAACAGCGCCAAAGCATGATGTTGCCACCCCCATGCTTCACAGTAGGTATGGTGTTCTTTGGATGCAACTCAGCATTCTGTCTCCTCCAAACACAACGCCTTTTGATTCCACCAAACAGTTCTACTTTGGTTTCATCAGACCATATGACATTTTCCCAATACTCTTCTGGATAATCCAAATCCTATCTAGTTAGCTTCAGAAGGGCCCAGACATGTACTGGTTTAAGCAGGGGGACACACCTGGCACTGCAGAATCTGAGTCCTTTACGGCGTAGTGTGTTACTGATTGTAGCCTTTGTTACAGTGGTCCCAGCTCTATGCAGGTTATTCACTAAGTCCCCCCATGTGGTTCTGGGATTTTTGCTCACTGTTCTTGTGATCGTTTTGACCCCACAGGGTGAGATCTAGCGTGGGACCCCAAATCGAGAGAGGTTATCAGTGGTCATGTATGTCTTCCATTTTCTTATTGCTCTCACAGATGATTTCATCACACCAAGCTGCTTGCTTATTGCAGATTCAGTCTTCCCAGCCTGGTGCAGGACTACAATTTTGTTTCTGGTGTTCTTCGACGGCTCTTTGGTCTTCTCTTCACCATAGTGGAGTTTGGAGTGTGACTGTTTGAGGTTGTGGACAGGTGTCTTTTATACTGATAACAAGTTGAAACAGGTGCAATTTCTACAGGTATTGAGTGGAGGACAGAAGAGCCTCTTAAAGAAGATACAGGTCTGTGAGAGCCAGAAATCGTGCATGCTTTTAGGTGACCAAATACTTATTTTCCACCATAATTTGAAAAATAAATCTTGCCAAATCAGTCAAGGTAATTTTCTGGATTTGTTTTCTCATTTTGACTCTCATAGTTGTGGTCTACCTATGATGTCAATTACAGGCCTCTCTCATCTTTTTAAGTGGGAGAACTTGCACAATTGATGGCTGACTAAATACTTTTTTTCCCCACTGTATTCTATTATTCTAACAAAAATTTTTATTGTGTTGCCCTTCTCATGGTCTCTTTCAGCGTGTATGATAGAGACCCCTTGGGTAATTTTTGGAAACCTTTGTACATTGTGGAATGATCAAATTTCTACTCAAAATCTCTATATATTCTATTATTCTAACAAAAAATTTTATTGTTGCCCTTCTCACAGTCTTTTTCAGTGTGTATCTGGGAGCCTGATGTTGATTTTTGGGCCTGCAGTTGGACATTGTGGAACAGCACAATTGGCATGCTGTGGCCTAACAGGTCCTTTACCCAAGCTCTGTAACAGTGCCCATCAATGCATTAATATGCACCACACACTTCTTCAGGTTTCAGCCTTACACAGATTAATAATATAGTAATGAAATATGCTCTATATATATATGCTGCTAGTTCAAAAATCTTACCCACACATCCCTTTATAAAGGGAAATTCGACATAATACCTCTGTTAGCATACGCCAAATACTGCTGACATACGCAGCACCCCAGTAGGTCGGTGGAATGCCTGGGTCTGAGAGTGAAACCCCTGCCCCTTCCTCTGTGTTATACCCTACCCAATCTGCTGTACAAGAAGCAGGCACTGATGCCTCTTGCCCAAAACCTGCAGTTGCACATACAGTAAGAACCATCAGCAACCACGTCCACTTTTTGGTCCCAGCGCAGTGTTCAGTTTTCCTTTGTCCGCATATATGTCTCTTCCCAAATTGCTACTTAGATAGGGCACACATATTCGTTAGCACTTTACATTGTCTGGTGCTGGTGAAAGACCATTCCTGGCTTTTCCATGCTCCTAAATGAGACTTGTGTCTCTTTATTAAATTCTCGGGTCTCTTAAATTTTCAAAATTTTGGTAAAAAAAAAAATTGTGGTGGGGTATTGGCCAGTCTCTGTACATGTTAAGTAGACCTAAGAGACTGGGTTAATATGCTCCACAGACCTATTCAGACCGCAGTCTTACACATATTGGAACATGGTCATTGCCATGCTAAGGCCTTTACCTGAGCTCTGTAGCACTGCCTGTCACCTGAGTAATACACTCCACACAGACCTTGTCACTCTCTGGTACATATCCTGTAATTACTTTGTTGTTCCTGGAAGCCATGCAAAGGAGACATTCTGCCTGGTTGGGTAGTTTCCAGAAGAAGCATGTAGGCTTGTGCAGATTGGTCAATGGCACTACTGTCTCATTCCCTTGAGGCGACTGCTTCAAAGTAAAATGAAGCTTGTACATGTTCCTGACATGGGTTTCAGGCCTGACAAACTGACAATACAGGCCCTCTCTTGCATACACTTTATTCAGAATTTAATTCAAATGCTTTTGGTGTCAGGTAGAATACAATTTACTGACATTGATCATACAGTTCCCCCAACCCCTGTATTATATTCACCTTACAGCGGCTCCCTTGATATACTGTGGCCAAAAGGAACTGTGGAGCTCACAAAACTCAGGTTTCACGGCATCTGCTGGCCCTCTGAAAATGTGAAGCGAGGGCCACATAGTGACATGACGGTGGACGTGGTGGTGGTGGCGGGCAAAGCCCAAAATTCAAATGGGCATGTTTTAGCTGGCATTCTATAGTGATGGGTAATATGTATTCCACTATCAAGCTAACAACTATGAATGAGGGAGGGACCTCCCAAATGTATAATTGAGAGCCCTCACAAATGTAAAAGGAAAAAATAAAGCCAAAATGCTACATTTGAACATATGTTAAAGGGGAGGTATAATTCTCTTTTTATTAATTTTTTTATTTTTTATTTTGCATTATATAC
This sequence comes from Dendrobates tinctorius, assembly GCF_039654945.1. Lineage (NCBI taxonomy): Eukaryota > Metazoa > Chordata > Amphibia > Anura > Dendrobatidae > Dendrobates > Dendrobates tinctorius. The sequence continues at coordinate 49,616,387 of NW_027361732.1, forward strand.
AAGAATGTTTCTTATCATTTTTCCCTGGAAAAAACAATTTAGGTTTGGTTTGGTAGGTCTTCTTATAACCGGCGTATTAGTCTGACAACATTATTCCCAGATACCATATGTGAGTCAGAAATGCATGCAGGCATCTTCTCCGTGCTGTTCCCATTTAGTTTTAGCACATTCCCATCCATTTCAGCTGTTTTCTCTGGCCCCCAGACGTGTTTGTTGGGTCCAGCAGAAAAATATTTGGCTTTCTCATTGACTTGCAATGTATTCGTTATTCGGTACGAAGGCACGGATATTAGAAATTATTTGGACCGAATTTCCAGAATCTGAAAATTTCACTATTCGATCATCACTAATTGTCACCTAAATCTGCAAGACAAAAATTGAGATTGACTTTAATAGATACAAATGTCATAAAAAAAGGAAGAATGGAGGTCACCATTACATCCCAGTAAATGTTCCAAATAAGAATTGAGGCAGATTCATCAAAACAATCTGAAAGAAAAACTGTTACCCATAGCTAAAAATTACAGTGCAGCTTTCATTTTTACAAGGCTGTTTTAAAGATGGAAGCTGAGCTCTGATTGGCCGCTATGGGAGACAAAGGCAGACTTTCTTTCAGATAGTTTTGATAACTGAGGCCCATTGACTTTAAAAGTAAATGGACATCTCAATACTCAATTACCGTTTATACTCACGTATAAGCCGAATTTTTCAGCACATTTTTTGTGTTGAAAACGCCCCCCTCAGCGTATACACGAGTCATTGTCCCAAACAGCCAGCGGGGAAGGCAGGAGCCGGCGGCTGTGGCTAAAGCCTGTGCCACTGCTGTAATAGCGCACAGTGCCAGCTGCAGCCGCCAGCTTCTAGCACACATCATACTCACCTACCTGCGCACCCTGGGTACTTGCACTGCATCTCGTTCCTGCTGCCGGCACCTGCAGCTCTTCCTGCCGACCGATCACATTGCCCCGCACATTAAGGTAATGAATATGCACTGCTCTCCACTCCCAAAGGCACCCAGGGCGCACAGGTAGCTGAGTAGGATGTTTGTTTGTTTTTTTCAATAGGAAACATGCAAACAGGGATAGGGGATAAAGAGCCATGCATACAGGTGTAATGGAGCCCAAGGCTGTAGTAGTCGTGGCTAACAGGGCCTGCTCTGTCGCACCCTGGCCCTCCGTCACATAAATACATTGTCCCTTCTCTTGTGCATTCAATGGCTAATCTGTTTTCTACGCTTACCCTGCATAGTAACATATATACATACAGTATATATAGCAGCATTGTCAGACATATGAGGTAAAATGTATATACACAATGCATCAATTACACCAGCACTGGCAAAGACATACGAGCGTGTGCAGGGTTTAAACTATCCTCTGTACCCCCTTACACACCTCCCTCCTTTAAATATGGTCATCCCTGACCATATAGTACTGGTAGAGTGCAACTTTAATCTTTACAATAAAAATACTCCACCCAGGGAGGTAAACACTTAAATGAGAAAAGAAGTCTTTCGGTTTAAACGAGAGAGAGTCCGTAAAGCACGCATTTACTTGTCACAAAAACTATTTATAACCGTAGAGAATCTTTTGGCTCCACATATAAATCCGTTTATAAAATCCAAACATAGTCTCATCAGATTGGATCATCTTGACCTGCTCTGGCCCTCAGTATTTTGGGGGTCTTCCCCCTCCCTCCTCTGCACAGAGTACGGCCCTTTAAGCATGTGTTTGCTAAGGTACGTTAAAATGCAGTACTTTGCAGCAGCCACACGCAGTCCACCTTCAGTCCAAGTGCACATAACCCCTCAGGGTTAGGATCCTGCAATCCATCAGGGGAGGCACAACAAGTGCAACAAAACTTGGGGCAACAAAACCGTGGCCCGTACCGGCCACACTGCACCCGACTCTGGTGCTACAGGGCTCCTTTGCCCACATGGATGTGGAGCAGTCCTGTTTTTTTTGTCTAATGCAACAAGCACCACTCCTCATTTAAATCTCATCCACTTGTCAGGAAAACGTATCCCGTTACGCTAAATTTCACATCGGGCTCATCGCCCGTACTCCAGTACTTATCAACAGCTCTGCAGTCCCAGGTGTCATGTTCTTCTGCCGCAATGACAGGGGAGGAGCCAAACTTGGTCGTTCAGTGACCAGGGGACCGACTGTGCCTGTTCCAGGCCTGCGTACAGTTCCAGGTCATTCTTCTGGCACAGGCTAACAGCCACAGCGAATTACCCCCTGGGATCATCTTCTTTGAAAAAGAATACCCAATCTCCCTCCTTTAGGGGCCTTCTGTATTTGACTGAACTGAAGTTAACGTAGACTTTGGCATTAGTGTTTACCTCACGGATGAAGCCATATTCGTGAGATGAGTTTGTATAGACCAGCTGCCCGCTGGTATGTCGTCCAGCCATGGCACCCTCTCCTGGTCGGCTCAGCTCCACCCATATCTCCTTCTCCCGCTGCTTCTTCTTTTCAATTACCCCCGCAATCCATGCGGCCTGCCCGGGGGATGCGAAGGGACCCTCTGGTTCCTGATAATAACATGGTGGGTCAAGGGACAGGTTACCACTAAGCATGGATCTGGGTTCCGGGGCTTGGGGTCAAAGCTCACTTACCACCATCTGCTCCAGCATCCCAGCCACGATTGCTCCGCGACCGTTGGATCTTTCCACCACAGCGGCTGCGCCCTCCGGCTCAGACTCCTTCACTTCTGGCTCTGGCTCCTCTGCGGCCGACTCTCCTTCTGGTTCACCGGCCCTCTCCAGCTCACAACAATGCTCCAGCTCTGGAAGCCGCCAGGTCCACTCCTCCGCAGGTACGGGGAACCTGGTGGGCCAATATTCGTTGGCCACTCCACTCAGTCTTCCGGGCTGGGTCTTCTCTTTCTGTCGCCACCTCCACTCAATGCGGCCTATGCCACCACAGCAATGTGTGCAGGAGTGGTCCATCGCTGCCAGTGCTGTGCCACACAATGGCACCACGCAGCTGCACACAGGGTTTTCTTCTGGATACCACCCATTCCAGGGTTGAGCCGCCTCCAGTGGCTACACCCGTTCTGCATCGGACTCTGCCCTTTCTTCTGGGATCCGCTGAAAGGGGCGAGGCTCTATTCTCCTCCATCGCGCCCACCATGGGCGGGTACTGATCACTTAAACCGCTGACTCTGCCAAACGGAATTTTGTGCCATTTTCAGGTCAGGACGCCCACGGAGGGTGGGGTTGAAATTGTCCTCAGTCTCTGCGCCATTTTCCGTCATATTCAGAGGTGCCATCTTTGTCACATTTAAGGCATATTGCTTTGTCACACTCAAGGCACGTTTCTTTATCACATTAAAGGCATCCTCACATTGCAAGGTTATTGGATCCTGTCAAACTACGCCAAGTGTAACGGAGGCCAAAGCTGTAGTAGTCATGGCTAACAGGGGCTGTTCTGTAATACCCTGGCCCTCTATCACATAAATACATTGTTCCTTCTGTTGTGCATTCAATGGATCACTTACTAACACATCAGAATCCTCTCCGGTCTGCTGGAGGTTTCTTCTTTTAAATACCATGCAAATACAGTCAGAGTCCAGTTCCAGCTTCAAGCAAACAACTTTACTCAGTTCTTTACTCAGCTCGTCCAGTTCAGTCACAGGTACAGCACAAGATTCTTCACAAAGTATAGCATTTCCTTTCCCTGTGCTGTCGCTCAATACTACAGGAATATCGCAGGTTCGTACCATCACCTTCGGTACCGCAGCGTTCTTTCTGGCCAGCCTAACTAACTTCAGGAGTACACTGTCCATTTCTCCCCGGACATTTGGAGTTGATCCCACGTAATTAGCTGCCACCATCTTCATGCTGCCCTGTATTCCTTCACCTCTGGGTGACCTTTAGCTCCTAGGCACCGGACGAGCTGGACTCTTCAGCTTCAACATTGCAGGAAACAACTGCCCTGTCTTGGCTCTCAGGCCCTACTGCCTGAACCCAGGAAGCTCTCTCTAGCTTATCCCCAGTTGACCCATCCTAACTAACTAGTTCCCATCTAAATCTATTGTGCCCCCTCTAGTGGCTAATCTGTTTCCTACACTTACCCTGCATATTAACATATATACATATATATAGCAGCATTGTCAGATATATGAGGTAAAACGTATATACGCAATACATCAATTACACCAGCACTGGCAAAGACACAGGTGCGTGTGCAGGGTTTAAACTGTCCTCTGTACCCTCTTACACAGGAACGGGATGAGGGAGGCATGCATACAATGACAGGGACAGGAGAGGCATGAATACCAGGACATGGACGGGGAGGCATGCATACAATGACAAGGACGGGGAGGTATGCATGCAATGACAGGGAGGAAAAGGCATGCATACAATAACAGGGACGGGGGAGCCATGCACACCAGGACATGGATGAGGGGACAATGCAAGCCCAGCTTATACTCGAGTCAATAAATTTACCCAGTTTTCCGTGGCAAAAGTAGGTGCCTCAGCTTATACTCCGGTCGGATTATACTCGAGTATACATTATACAGTACTTTACCTTCTCTGCTTCAATTGCATCCTTGAAAGCCATACATTTTATAGCATTCTGACTGGAACTGCTTTCCTTACCACTCGAGCATCTCCTTCTAGTCCACAGAACAGAAAAGGTGTCCACCGAAGTAAAGAAAAAAAAACTTGTATTGTGCTCACAGCATGTCACCACGTATCAGCCCATGCAAGGGCAATGCAATACAACATCTATGTGATAGTTAAAGTTCTGAGAACCACTCAAAATATTCGAATACATGTGTCGATAACTTGATTAACAGCATAGAAATTTGTACATTACATATAAAAATGCTAATAAAAAGCACCTATAATATATATATATATATATATATGTATATACATACAATAGTGTCCAAATCAATCAGAATATAGTGAATCCGAATTGATGTTAAAACATAATTAAATTGAACATCGGTGCCAACTGCACATGCGGTAATCTACAGAATGTTAAAAGCGCATAAGCAATAAACAACATGTCATAGTGCCATTGTAACCTGGGATACAAGATTGACGTCAACAACCACATGTGCTCTGAAAGACGTTCATGATGCTAAGTTAGAAAGTATTCAAAGGCACAGTGTAGTAATGTCACAAGGGAGAGTGGGAAAGGGGTCTAATTGCCAAATTGGATAGTAATGCAAGAGTGTAAATTTCAGAAATGGCAACCCTACTGGATTCTGCTCTAACAAAATGAAGAACAACCCAGCTACTAGCCAGAGGGAGGTGGGGTTAGACAGATGGTGTTTATAAGCGATTATATAAATAGTCTGGTAGGTCGACACACTCAGCTGCTCACAGACGTAGACACAGAAATATTTCTTCTGCTGGTTTATTTAATTCACTGCATAAACCAGTGCAAGGTTCAACAAAATAATCATGGCCTTTCCGGCAAAATCAGTGGTAAGGTGGGGGGAATAGACGGGGACAAAAAAATTCCTGGAAAACAACGAGCTGGTGGAGACTGATCAGAGATTTGTTAAATAAATACAGACAAACCAAGGCAAGTTTATCTATTTTGTGTATTGCTATCTACTTTGGTATATATGTTTAATAAATTTATATTTTTTATACATTATGGACTACATACTCCTTTGTGATTCAATTGGTTTTCGTGATCAGTGATTTGCGTTGCTGATCAGCGCTTGGTGGCTGCAGGATGCACACATGGAGGTGGTGCAAAGGGGGTGGAAATACATAGGGACTAAAAAAGTCCTGAAAAACAGTGAGCTCATGTATTAATCAGTGATTTGTGTCACTGATCAGAGCTTGGCAGCTGCAGGACGCATGGAAAAAAAAGTCAAAATTCAAGCGATCAAGCACTGGTCAGCGATCAAATATTGTTCGGTGCTCGGCAGCAGAAGAGTGGGGTGCGGACGGTGATTGAGGTGGATTAGGAAAGATCAGGGATCAGGAATGGATCAGGAAAGGATCAGGAATGTCTTATTTCTTCAACATCAGCAGCAAGACCAGTAGCGATGGCACAGGCTTGAAAAAATCTGTGGCACCACAAGGCTCAGTACAGCGAGACAGAATGATAGTATGTCCGCCCTGCACACATCCAAAGATAGAATGAGAAAGTGCATTGCGGTCATACTGAGTTCAGATCACCTCTGTGCACTCTGATTGGTACGATTGGTGTCTTCATCCGATCTCACCAATCAGAGCAGGCCCTGGTGACGCCTTTTATGCTAGGCTCCAGCCAATAATTGAGGCTGTTACAGCACCGATCATAGGCTGGACATCAACACTGAAAATGCAGGGTAACAACGGACTAGAAAAGTCTCTTCCTATGGTCATCAGTAGAGTTGAGCGAAACGGGTCGAAAAATTTCAAAAGTCGCCGACTTTTGGCAAAGTCGGGTTTCATGAAACGAAACCCGACCCTAGGATGAGGTCGGCCACGAGGTCGGCGACTTACGTGCCAAAGTCGCATTTCAAAAGTTTGTTTTGCGCTCTTTTTCAGCCAATCAGGATCCACGGACACTGTGGGCAACGTGATGACATAGGCAGGGGTCACCACCATCTTTCAGAAGGGCATGCAAGTGATTGGCTTGCTTTGGTGGGCGTCACAGGGGGTATAAAAGGGCGTGCACGCCGACCGCCATCTTACTTCTGCCGATCTCAGTATAGGGAGAGGTTGCTGCTGATTCTGTAGGGAGAGCGTTAGGCAGGGAAGAAGACAAAAAAACTGCTTCTGCTGCTAGCGATTTGGCCTGCACAACACACCAGTCACTGTGTGTGCAGTGCAAGGGGAGGCTATATAGTGGTGTATCAGTGGTGTTGGTTGTTGGGCTGCCTTCTAAGACTTCCTGACATTCCTGCATTGCTGTTTACCCACTGCTCTGCAAACTGCTTTTTTAAAAGCAATCCCAATTTTTTTTTTTGTCCTGCTGAGAAGAAAAAAAAACTGCTTCTGCTGCTAGCAATTTGGCCTGCACAACACACCAGTCACTGTGTGTGCAGTGCAAGGGGAGGCTATATTGTGGTGTATCAGTGGTGTTGGTTGTTGGGCTGCCTTATAAGGCTTCCTGACAGGCTGGCATTGCGGTTTACCCACTGCTCTGCAAACTGCTTTTTTAAAAGCAATCCAATCTCCCTTATCCTCTAGTCACTTTTGTCACAGCTGTGCCATCGAGCCTGTGACATAGCGCTCAGATATCAGTGGGCCTCACACAATCCAAAAGTGTCCAGTGTCCACAAGTGTCTGCAGAAATTCAAAATCTCCCTTATCCTCTAGTCACTTTGGTCACAGCTGTGCCATCGAGCCTGTCACATAGCGCTCAGATATTCATTGGGCCTCACACAATCCAAAAGTGTCCAGTGTCCAAAAGTGTGTGCAGAGATTCAAAATCTCCCTTATCCTCTAGTCACTTTGGTCACAGCTGTGCCATCGAGCCTGTCACATAGCGCTCAGATATTCATTGGGCCTCACACATTCCAAAAGTGTCCAGTGTCCAAAAGTGTGTGCAGAGATTCAAAATCTCCCTTATCCTCTAGTCACTTTGGTCACAGCTGTGCCATCGAGCCTGTCACATAGCGCTCAGATATTCATTGGGCCTCACACAATCCAAAAGTGTCCAGTGTCCAAAAGTGTGTGCAGAGATTCAAAATCTCCCTTATCCTCTAGTCACTTTGGTCACAGCTGTGCCATCGAGCCTGTCACATAGCGCTCAGATATTCATTGGGCCTCACACAATCCAAAAGTGTCCAGTGTCCAAAAGTGTGTGCAGAGATTCAAAATCTCCCTTATCCTCTAGTCACTTTGGTCACAGCTGTGCCATCGAGCCTGTCACATAGCGCTCAGATATTCATTGGGCCTCACACAATCCAAAAGTGTCCAGTGTCCAAAAGTGTGTGCAGAGATTCAAAATCTCCCTTATCCTCTAGTCACTTTGGTCACAGCTGTGCCATCGAGCCTGTCACATAGCGCTCAGATATTCATTGGGCCTCACACAATCCAAAAGTGTCCAGTGTCCAAAAGTATGTGCAGAGATTCAAAATCTCCCTTATCCTCTAGTCACTTTGGTCACAGCTGTGCCATCGAGCCTGTCACATAGCGCTCAGATATTCATTGGGCCTCACACAATCCAAAAGTGTCCAGTGTCCAAAAGTGTGTGCAGAGATTCAAAATCTCCCTTATCCTATAGTCACTTTGGTCACAGCTGTGCCATCGAGCCTGTCACATAGCGCTCAGATATCAGTGGGCCTCACAAAATCCAAAAGTGTCCAGTGTCCACAAGTGTCTGCAGAAATTCAAAATCTCCCCTGTCCTATAGACACCTTGTACCTTGTTTCACATTACTATATAGTTTGTTGGATTTGGTCTACATTTCTACCAAAAATGAGGAAGGCTGGTGGAAGAGGCCGTGGAATTGGGCGGGGGTTGGCAGCTGGTAATGATGGTGTTGGTGGTGGATCTGATGGTAGTGGCAAGAGCAAAATAGGACCGAATGCAGGAGGTGCTGAGCCTGCGTCATCGTCTGGCTACATAAGGCCTCGAACGCTTAGTTTTCTAGGAGTTGGCAAACCGCTTTAAAAGCCAGAGCATCAGGAAAAAGTTTTGTCTTACATTGCTGACTTAGCCTCCAGCTCTATCGCCTCCTCTTCTTCAGTTGTAAAAAGTAAAAGCACTGAGTCGTCATTGGAGGCTCATGTTCATGAACCACACCTTTCCTTGTGTCCTTCACCCCAACCAAGATTGAAGGATGACGCAGGCCATACTACTGATTACTCCATGGAGCTGTTTTCACATACCATGCCTGGATTATCAAGTGAAATGGTGAATTACCCAGGCCAAGATGAATCTGACATGGAGTGCACTGATGCACAGCCACTGATGGATGATTCTGCTGGTACATTCACTCAGAGCACTACATTGTCCTCGCAGTGTACAGAGCCAGATTCTGACCCTGATGAGACTCAGGTGCCCCTTCCCGCACACTATACCACCATACACGGTGACACAGAGGAAGGTGCACATGACATTGATGGATGACCCAGTTGTTGACCCAGATTGGCATCCATTGGGGGAAGAGGGTGCTGCTTCCAATAGCTCAGATGAGGAGCATCCACAGCAGACATCGACATCGCAACAGCTGTTATCTGGCAGGCCCGGAGCACTCCAAAGACAGGTTCCAAACATCAAAAGAGTTGCTGGACAGCTTGTCCAGAGGGTCAAAAGATCACAGCGTGCTAGGCCGCAAAATGTCTGCCAAAGTAGGAAGAGTGCAGTGTGGCACTTTTTTGAACAAAATCCTCATGATCAGGCCAAGGTTATCTGTAAGAAGTGCTCAAAGACCTTTAGCCGAGGGAAAAATCTGAAAAATTTGAATACCAGTTGCATGCTTAGACATTTAACCAGCATGCACTTGCAAGCGTGGACACAACACCAAACCTCAAGTGCGCACATGTGCAACTGATCACAACGAAGGTAGTCAGCAACGCTACATTGTTTCCCCCACTGTAAGCCCACCGGTTAGCACAGCAGCAAATGTTGAGGTGTCGTTGCAAGGCCACAGCAGTCAGGGAATCCCACTGTTATATCAACGAAAGACTGATTCTAGGCCATCAGAAAGAACACCAACTCCATCACCATCATCAACCCTCTCTCAGTCCGCCCTGTCCACCGCTACTTCCACCATATGCAGCTCTCAAGTCCAGCTCACCCTCCCAGACACTATGAGTAGGTCAAGAAAGTACTCAGTCTCTCATCCGCGTACACTGGGTTTGAACGCCCACATTGCCAAACTAATCTCGTTTGAGATGATGCCCTTTCGGTTGGTGGAAAGCACAGCTTTCCACGAACTCATGGCCTATGCAGTACCACGCTATGACCTACCCAGTCGCCACTTCTTCTCTCGCAAAGCCATCCCAGCCCTCCACCATCATGTGAAAGACCGCATTGTCCATGCACTCAAGCAGTCAGTGAGCGGAAAGGTGCACCTCACAACTGATGCATGGTCCAGTCGGCATGGCCAGGGCCGTTACGTGTCCATCACTGCGCACTGGGTTAATGTGGTGGATGCAGGGTCCACAGGGGACAGCGGTGGTGGGACAGTGCTGCCTAGCCCACGGTATAGGAAACAGTTGGCTGTAGGCGTTCGACCCTCCTCCTCCTCCTCCAGAAGCGAAAGCTCGTCCACAGAGCGCAGTCGTACGAGCACTCCATCTGCAGCTGCCACTGTTGCACACGATGTGTCCCCCTATCGAGCAGCTAGTGGAAAGCGTCAGCAGGCTGTGTTGCAGATGATGTGTTTGGGCAACAGACACACCGCCGAGGTGCTGGCCTAGTACTTGAAGCGACAAACTGAGTCATGGCTGGGCAGTGTACATCTTGAGGCAGGCAAGGTAGTTAGTGATAACGGCCGTAATTTTGTGGCAGCCATAGCCCTTTCAAAACTCAGCCATATACCTTGCTTGGCTCACACCTTGAACCTGGTGGTGCAGTGCTTCCTCAAAAATTATCCGGAGTTAACAGCCCTGCTCCAGAAGGTGCGAAGACTGTGCGCGCACATCCGCCGGTCGCCTGTACACTCCGTTCGTATGCAGAAGCTGCAGCGATTGCTCCACCTTCCCAACCACCGCCTCATTATGGACATTGCAACAAGGTGGAACTCCACCCTGCACATGGTGGAGCGGCTGTGCGAGCAGAGGCAGGCCATAATGCATTTGTGGGAGGATACACAGCCAGGCACTTTGAGAGCAGACATGGAGTTGACAGGTGTGCAGTGGTCGAAGCTGAAAGACCTCTGTAAAGTCCTTCAGTGTTTTGAGGAATGCACACGGCTGGTAAGCGCAGACGACGCCATCCTAAGCATGAGCATCCCACTTATGCGTCTGCTCATGCAAACTTTGACGCACCTTAAGGAGCAGGCGTCTGCAGCCAATGTTGATGAGGAGGAAGAGGAGGAGGGAATCCTTGATGACATTCAGCCATTGTCTGCTCAGGGACCTCTCCTGGACGAGGTGGAGGAAGAAGAGGAGGAGGAGGAGGATGATGGGGATGATTATTTAGGGGAGGAGGATGCATCTCGTGGGGCAAGTGAAAATGTTGGCGTGGCAAGGTCTGGTACAGGGTTTGTGCGTGACTGGAGGGATGTGGATTTGCCAGAAAGTGCTCCTCCAACCAGCACTCGCAGTGCATCATTGACACCGGGAACATTGGCCCACATGTCAGATTATGCCTTGCAGATCCTAAAAAGGGACCCCCGCATTGCCAAAATGATGAACGATGACGACTACTGGTTGGCCAGCATCCTGGATCCACGCTATAAAGGCAAATTACAAAACATCATGCCACAGGAGAACCTTGACCTAATATTGGCTAATAAACAAGCAACTCTGGTAAATCGGTTGCTTGAGGCATTCCCAGCACACAGCAGCGGTGATGGTTCTCACACGAGCCGTACGGGCCGGGGGCAGCTTGGCAGAGGTGTTCGTGGTGCACACAGCAGAAGTGGCGTTGGAGACAGGGGTTTCATGACAATGTTGTGGACTGATTTTTCAAGTACCGCTCACACAACTGGTAATACTGCATCGATGGAAAGTGACAGGAGACAGCAGTTGTCAACTATGGTTACAAACTACTTTTCCTCCCATATCGATGTTCTCCCACACAGGTCATTCCCCTTTGACTATTGGGCCGCTAAACTGGACACCTGGCCTGAATTGGCACAATATGCCTTACAGGAGCTCGCTTGCCCAGCTGCAAGTGTGCTATCGGAAAGAGTCTTCAGTGCAGCTGGATCAATCCTGACAGAAAAAAGGACCAGTCTGTCAACCCAAAATGTGGATGATCTAACCTTCATTAAAATGAACCACGCATGGGTTTCCAAGGATTTTGTCCCACCTTCCTCTGATGACACATAGGGTGACAGAAAATTGGCTTGCTTTGGTCCACCTCTTCCTGGGACTTGACCTATTTCACCTTTTGCATCAGCTGAATGTCCAACATCAACATATGCCACTTTCTAAAACTCCCTAACTGTGCTGCCTCCCCCCCCCATGGCCGGGGTCACCACCTAGCGCACGACACCGTGCGAGTGCCGTTGCCCTGGACAGGTGGGTAGGCCGACTCTTGGGCGCGGGCACTGGTACAGGGTCCTTCATAGTGCAATCAAGTGTCTCTGACGGTGGTGGTGCACACCCGCCGTCAGACACACCGCCGTACTATGAGGGGCCCAGTGCCAGTACCGACGCCCACGGGTGGGCCCCCCTTGCTTGGGCAGGGCCCCAGCATTTGCAATCTTTACCTCTCCCTGCTCCTCCGCTGTGTAGTCTGGGCCGTCAAATCCATACTGTGCCTGACACCGTCTGAGCCTGCCTCCTGATGTATAGACATATATTTTGAATGTGTACGCTATCCATACATGTTATCCGGGGAAACGGTACCCTTTCTAACCTTTGTGCAATCACGTGCAATCCATACTGGGCCTAACACCGTCTGAGCCTGCCTCCTGAGACATATATTTTGAATGTGTACGCTATCCATACATGTTATCCGGGGATACGGTACCCTTTCTAACCTTTGTGCAATCACGTGCAATCCTTACTGGGCCTAACACCGTCTGAGCCTGCCTCCTGAGACATATATTTTGAATGTGTACGCTATCCATACATGTTATCCGGGGATACGGTACCCTTTCTAACCTTTGTGCAATCACGTGCAATCCATACTGGGCCTAACACCGTCTGAGCCTGCCTCCTGAGACATATATTTTGAATGTGTACGCTATCCATACATGTTATCCGGGGAAACGGTACCCTTTCTAACCTTTGTACAATCACGTGCAATCCATACTGGGCCTAACACCGTCTGAGCCTGCCTCCTGAGACATATATTTTGAATGTGTACGCTATCCATACATGTTATCCGGGGATACGGTACCCTTTCTAACCTTTGTGCAATCACGTGCAATCCATACTGGGCCTAACACCGTCTGAGCCTGCCTCCTGAGACATATATTTTGAATGTGTACGCTATCCATACATGTTATCCGGGGATACGGTACCCTTTCTAACCTTTGTGCAATCACGTGCAATCCATACTGGGCCTAACACCGTCTGAGCCTGCCTCCTGAGACATATATTTTGAATGTGTACGCTATCCATACATGTTATCCGGGGAAACGGTACCCTTTCTAACCTTTGTGCAATCACGTGCAATCCATACTGGGCCTAACACCGTCTGAGCCTGCCTCCTGATGTATAGACATATATTTTGAATGTGTACGCTATCCATACATGTTATCTGGGGATATGGTACCCTTTCTCACCTTTGTGCAATCACGTGTAATCCATACTGGGCGTGAGAATGGCTGGCGAGCTGTTAAGCAAGCTACAGCACCTGTGGTTTGCACACGTAAGTTTTTCATTTTTTCAGGAATGACGGTTAGGCCTAATTCCGGAACTGCGGTTGACCTGCACTTACTGGGAAATCATTGTTCGCGGGTAATAATTGTAATCAGTGATCCCCATCACTAACGTTGTTCAGCGGGTTATCTGCACCTGTAAGCGACAAACGCTGGCCTTTTCAGTGTAGCGCACATGCAGCCACGGACATGTAAGGGCATGACACACCAGTTATTGGCCAATCTCATGTGCCAGAGCCTCACGTGTCCCTCTAGTAAGCCGGACTCGGACCGCGGGGCATGACGGAGTCTCGTTCGTTAACGGAATTAAGCTTGCAATGTGTGCATCTGTTCTGTAGCTGGCATGGTTGAGGTTTCCCAGGTGGAGTCGAATTTAACCGTAGGCTCCACTCCTGGTGGTGCCCTTCTGGACATTCCTTTAAGGTTCAGCTTTGCAACCATACTGCCCACGTAAAACAAACACTTTGCCTTCATGAACGCTGTTTGGAGGGTCATGACTCGTGGGAATAACGCCGCCCAATCAGTTAACCTGCTAGAGAGATCCTTCGTTGCTCCCAAGCATGACATCACACTCCCTAGGAAGAAGGTAATGCCACTGTGGCGACCGTACTCCTGGGGGCGACACAAGTGCACTGATGCCCAGCCACTGCTCGATGAATCTGCTGGTACATTGACCCAGACCACTACATTCCCCTCGCACGCTACACGACCTGAATCTGACCCTGATGAAACTCAGGTTACCCTTCCCATATACAGTTCCATCTTACACGGTGACAAAGAGGAAGCTGCAGATGAAAGTGCAGGTTCGGCCCACCCACCATCAGACACACCACCGTACTATCAGGGGCCCTGTGCCAGTGCCGTCGCCAACGAGTGGGCCCCCCCTGCTTGCCCAGGATCACAGCACTTGCAAAGTTAAAATACTGTGCAGTGAGATGGAAGATGGGGACGACGAGGAATCCAGACAAGTACAGGGATACCCTAGCGAGGAGACTTATTTGATTGATTTCGATGTTGGGACAGCAATTTTTGGGGAGCACTATACTCTGGAGAATGATAGATGGGGCCCACCATACACTGGAACATTCCAAAGGTGGACATCAGACACTGGAGCAGCATTTACAGGGCCCATTATACACTAGAGCATTAGAAATGGGGCCCATTATGTTTGGAGCATTATTTGGGCCCATAAGACAGTGGAGCTTCATCCATGGGGACCAACATATACTGTAGAATTATGTGGAGCTCATCATATACTGTTTCAAACATTATATGGGACCAATGATTCTGTATGGAGAAATAGATGGGCCTCGTCATGAGGTGTAAAAAGTGAGGTATTTTTCATTGTACTATACCGCTATTTCTCTGCCGTATCGGAGCATGATGAGTTGTGGTATGTGTTAAAGGGGCGCTCTTTCGCCCAGGGCACATGAAAACCTGCAGCCAGCCCTCCCCCCCCACAACTTTAGCCAAATAACCCCCATTTTTCAGTGCGTAACTTGTATTATGAAGTTAATTAAGGTTGACAAGCTTAAGTAAGAAGAATTGATGCTTTTGGCATTCAAATGGGCACTGTAGGTGTGTTTCCTGTCCTCCTCTCACTGCCGACTTTTATTCCTGATATAGAAGAGTTAATGGTTTGCTTTTATATCCCTTTAAATGCCTTTAAGACTTCAATTGCCTTTTGCCTTATTATTGCTAGAATTATTCTTATGTAGACTAGTAGTCTCTGTCTTCAAGGAAACTATACTTGTTATCATATTTGTTCTCAACAACGTGTTCTGGGTATATTGTAAACAAGGTACGTACGACCCTGAAGTGATGGTGGGGGCCAAATGAGCTCCAGAGTCACATATTGTTGTAAATGGTATAAAAACATGTCTTATATTTCATTACGTCAGATAAAGTGATTTAGCCACGACCAGTGTGTGTGTCACTTTGTCTCCAAGCGCTTGTGAACAGAAAGGGCGAAAAACCTCACGATTCGGACTCACTGGTGATCTGGACAGCTGACGCTTGGTCAGAACAAAAGCAGCTACGACAGTTTTGGCGCCTGACGGGGACCGTGGAAACCAGTCTATTCGGAATCCGTATGTGGGAGCTTCCAGGGAGGTTGAAAATGCAGAATCCAGGCTGCAGCAGGTGAGAACATTTATTCTTACATTGATTCTGCATCTGCAACCTTTCTAAGGATGTCTACATATCTCTGGGTAAGACTGTACAAACACGGTTCAAAAAGAACCCACATCACCAGTGAGTGGTGAGTATGTCTGTATGAGAGTTGAATAATAGAGTAATAAGATAATAATTGTCATCTGTATTATCTGTTAAACTGTTCTGGCAATATACTAATATACTAACTGGTTGTGTACTGGTGTACTGTGTAGCACAAAGTCTGGGATAGACTCTGCAGTTTTGTATAAGGCTGTGGTTTTTGGTTGCTCTGGTTTTCAATGTTTCTTGTTGTTTAAGAAGTTGGCTTTGGTGTTCTCGGAGTGTCAGTGGACACTGCTGTAGGTTAAAGTGTCAATCAAATCCAAAGTGCAAGATAGTCAGGCTGTGTGAATCCTTGTATATATGTCTATGAGAACCTCTGAATAAGATGAGAGATGAGTAATTGAGTATAAAAAAAAAAAAAAAAAAAAAAAATCAGTGAATGAGCACATATGAATGAACCATCACACATCATTTTTGTGTCAAGAGATTTGTGACCTTTCTAGTTGTGGTGGAATCCCGGACAGATGCGTTATAGATATTTCAAATCTACATCTGAGACTGAATGAATTGAGTAATGATATAGTTCGTGTTATATGTGGCATTACATTGTAAAGTTTCCTGAATGCATTTGGCCAGAAAAAGGGCAAGGCATGGTTAATCTCATTATACAGTTATCTGCCCTTACAGTGAAATCCCGTGATTTTGAGTTTCTTTGTAGAAATTGATTTTGATAAGTCTAAAGAACTACAGAATTCTGTGAAGGACGACGCTGCATTCTGACGGGAGGGGGGAAGGATGGCGCTGCGCAGTTTTTCTTCTCCCTTCGCTCTTATCTCTGCTGAGTGTGAGCTGTGCTCAAAATTCTCTGTAATTCTATCCGTAAGGTACGCGCTGAAAGATTTGTGCATTTTAAAGCAACAGTACTTAATTGAAGTTGGAAGTTAAAAGTAAAATATGGTGCCTAATTTAGAAGGAAATTGTAAGTGATTGCTTGGTCATTAATGTGTTTGAACCTGCTTCTAGTTGTGTGATTGATTTGTATAGCAAATTGTGTATCAACAGAGGAGGTAGCCGACTGTACAGCTGATAAAGTAGGTCAGAGGCCTATCACACCTGGGCCTTCTTACTTTAGTCAGCGGGTTTTTTTGTTGTGGGTGAGAGGCGAGGGCGAGGAGCCGTCTGGATATACCTTGGCAGGCTCACTCTGACTTGCTAAGTGTGGGCTGTAAGACAGAGGTCCAGACACACAGAAGGGCATTTCAGAAGAAAGGTGAGCTGTCTAAGGTTGAAATAGCCTTCCCACAACAATCCATGGAGCTGGGCTGGAAGGATGCAGGCCTGATCCTATTCTAGCCAGCTGATCTAACGGGTGAGAGGCAGAGAGCCTTCCCGTTACATCCTGTAGGTCTACCGGGTGAGAGGCAAGGAGCCTTCCCGCTACACCTTGGCAGGCTCTCTCTGACTTGCTAAGTGTGGCCTGTAAGACAGAGGTCCAGGCACACTGGGAGGGCATTTCAGAAGAAAGGTGAGCTGTCGGCAGAAAAAGGTTGAAGCCATGGCAACTTTATCTGTGTATAGTCGGTGCCCCCAATGGGATCCAAGACAGCTAGGCAAATTATAAAAGACAGAGAAGGAAGGAAGCAGTAAAACAAGTGGGACAAATATTGAAAAAGGCAAAAATACCAGAGTGTGAATGTTTGGATGTACAAAAAGGCACAGACAAGGGAAGAAAATAGCAAGTGAATAAATGATACTTGAGAATGTGCAGCAGTATGGAAGGTGTATTAAGAATGTTTGATTGACAAAGTGTAACCACAGACCCAGACAAAACAGATGGACTTGTAAACACTGTGGTCAGACTCAGACAAACCCAGACTGAATAGCTACTTGTGTGACCTGTGCTACTGATCCTAATCCTATCCAGACAAGATCATAAGAAGCTGACATAATAGTGTGGATAGTGGGTAGTGGGGACATTGGCCCTTGAGGAGTAAGCTGACAGTAGACATCAGACGACCAACCCCATCAGGACCTAGAAGTGTGACTAGAATAAGAAAGATGCAGGTGTAATATCCCTGGAGCCCCTCTGACCAGCTAGCTTTGCTGAAGCAGCTGCCTGACCCTGAAGACCAACCATTCCCGTTTTACAGACACATAAAGGAAGTACAGCAGACATATAAGTGTACCTGGGCAGACCTAGAGAGGTTGGTGAGTTTAAAGGCAGGTGACACACACATACAGATGTGACAAAGAATCAGGCTTGGGGCATGGATGATAAATCTGCACGATCTGGGGAGACATACTGTGAGTCACTAAGACAATGGGCTACAGTGGAACAATCAGAGCAGTCTGTACTCCTGACTAATGTGACACAGCAAAAAGGAGAGAGGGTAGAGATATACTTTGGATGGTTACAGCTGAAATCGGCAGACATGGGGTACATTTGCATAAACCCACTTGATGTTAGAATACTGGTGAATGCATTCATTGACGGTATGAACAAAGACTTAAGAGACGCAGTACAGACAGCCAGACCTGAATGGAGACATGTAGATCCGAAAGACCTCCTTAAGGTAGCTAAAGAAATTGAGCAAACAAGGACAATAAGACAACCTATCATGTATGCTGGAGCACAAGGAAAAAAGTGGAGACGTAATAGGGGACCAAAGGACCTAGAAACAGTGAGGTGCTGGAATTGTGGTACTTACAAAACTTATTGTTAGTGACAATACCCCTATGAATTTACTGGGAGCAGATGTGCTGAGTGCGATCCCGGCCATCATACAGTACTCTCCTGAGGGTATTACAGTCACAAGTCCCCTCTCAGATAAACATTTGTGTAAGATTGCGGCAATGGTGTATATGACAAAAGCGGTGAAACTAACACCTTACACCAAAATGCCTGAGGATGAGGAAATGGGACAGGTGCCAGACACTGTTTGGGCAAGGGGAAAAATGATGTGGGTCGGTTGCCCATTCCCCCTGTCATGATTGAATTGTTTTAAGCAATACCCCTTGAGCCTAGCCAAATCAATTGCCCAGAGCAGAGATATTAGAGAGTATGTTAAGGCAGGGGTTCTGGTGCAAAGAAACCCCCCCCCCCGGACTGCAAAGATCTTCCCCCTGCGACACCTCTTTGTATCCCATTAGGAAAAAAAGGACTCAAGGGTTTGCTGACACTTACAGAAAGGTTCATGACTTAAGGGCTATTAATGATGATACAGTGAGTGTGACCTCAATTGTCCCTAACACACACACACAATAATGTTTCACAGTCATTGATTTAGCAGGTGCATTCTTCTCTGTACCCCTGCACCCTGACTGTCAGTGTCTTTCTCCTTTACTCATAGAAGTGAACAATATTGTTGGACAGTCCTCTCACAAAGGGGGAAAGAAATCCCCTGCCATCTATTCAGCAGCAAAGGCAGGGATCCTTGAGTAGTGGCAATCACCTCATCTGCTGATTGTACTATTACAGTACGTGGATGACCCTAAGGGTTGCAAGGTCTCACGTGACAAATTACAGTATTACAAACAAAAGGTGACATTATATTGCCGAAGGTACCAGACACCTGACAGGAAACAGGCAATTCAAAATCTCCCTCTACCCAGGTCACATCAGCATCTATGCACTTTCCTAGGTTTAGTGACCTACAGTAGGCCTTGGATAAGGTCCGCTTTACAAATATTCCAACCACTTTATGACTGCTTGTCATTAGACCCGGGACCTCACACAAAATTGATTGTGTCTGTGCGGTAGGAGCAGCTGCACTACTACTAGGAAAGGCATGTGAGATCACACTGACGTTTCTCTTGACAATCTATTCCCCACATGACATCCATGCCATACTCCTACAAGTTCAACCAAAACTATGGCCAGACAGCTCCGACTTGAGTGTGCTCTACTAATTCCTGAGTATGTCACCCCTCAAAAGATGTAACGTTCTGAATCCAGCCACCCTCCTGCCTGTGGATTCAGAAAAGGGGGAATTGGTGACCGTATTAGCAAGTGAGGAAGGATACTTTGACATGACGCATGAACATGTCTGCATAGAACTGATGAGTCAGGAGACAGTTGGGTTTGCACACATTCATGAAAAACCTGTTCCTAATGCAGACTTTGAGTTTCTTTTTTGTAGATGGCCCCAGATACCACCAGGATGGACGATTCTACACTGGATATGCAGTAGTATCCTCACTTGAGGTAATCCGAGCGGAACCACTCTCTCCTCACATGTCGGCGCAGGAGGCAGAGTTGAAGGCACTCACTGAGGCGTGTAGAGCCGCTGCAGGTAAAGTCGCTAATATTTTCACAGATTCGAAGCCCATTAAAAATGCAGAGCTGGTGAAACAATTGATGGAGGCATTGATGTTACCAGTCCAGGTTGGCATTGTCAAGGTAAAAGCACACACAAAGGTGACTCCGTGGAGGTAGAGGGCAATAGAAGGGCGAACGAGGCTGCTAAAATAGCACAAGGTGGCCTAGAGAGAGCAGTGGACGGTGGCGGGGAGTCAGCGTATTCCAGCCACATTGGGTCTAGATGTCCTGAAATCCCTCCAGCAAAAGGCTGCCCAAACAGAGAAGGTACACCGGGGGAGACTGGGAGCTGAGCTGAACTCAAATGGAGTATGGGAGAATAAGGATAAAATGTGCCCACCAAAGTCCCTGTTCCCAATCATGGCGCAAGCAGCACATGGCCCCAATCACACCTCAAAAAGTCACATGTGTGCCATGGTAGATGCCTTCTGGATCGCTCCTGGTTTCAGTTACGCAGCAGCGAAACTTGTACAATCATGCCTCATCTGTGCACAGCACAACCCAGGTAAAACAGTAAAAGTCCCTAAGAAAGCGACACCTAGGTCTCTCTACCCGTTTCAGAGACGGCAGATTGACGACATACAGCTACCAAGGTAGGAGTGTATGCAAACATCCTAGTATGTGTAGATCTCTTCTCTGGTTGGCCGGAAGCCTATCCGGTAAAACGTGCAAATGCTAAAATGACTACAGACAAACTGATGAAAGAACTGATCTGCAGGTATGGTGTCCCAGAAACCACAGAAACAGATAGGGGTGCACACTTCACGGGAGAAATAATGAGGGAAGTCATGCAGGCCCCGGGTGTACAGCAAACATTTCATACACCATATAGGCCACAAGCTAGTGGGAAAGTGGAAAGACTAAATGGGACACAAACTGAAAATTCAAAAGGCCATGGCAGACACAGGAAAGAGCTGAGTGGAGTGCTTGCCTCTTGCACTCTTTTCAGTCAGACACACTCCAAATAGAAACACAGGCTTGTCTCCTTCTGAAGTCCTGTTGGTAGTGCACCAAAGACTGGTCTGTACTTCCCACAGGTGCTACAAATGCAACACGGTGCTATGACAGCCTACGTCCAGGCCTTGCAGGAAAGACTTAATGTGGTGCATAAACATGTGTTCTCATACATTCCAGATCCTAATGCCAGTGCAGATGTGCATCAGCTGAATCCAGGTGATTGGGTGGTTATACGCAGACACGTGAGAAGGATCCGGGACCCACGATTTGACGGCCCCTTCCAAGTCCAGCTGACCACATCCACTTCAGTAAAACTTGAGGGAAAGTCCACCTGGATCCACGCCTTTCACTGCAAGAAGGTCCTGTCAACAGCAGAATGACTGTTCTCCTCATCACCTTGCTGGCAGTGACAGGGTTACTGCACTCTACAGAGACACAGGAAAAACTCTTAAATGCTGATTGGGACAACAAACTTATTCGGCATCATGCTCTTCTTATAAAGGACATGGAAGGACAGAAACCGAAAGACTGTTGGATCTGTACACACAGCCCTGTATCCGCGAGGACTATGCCGTTCTTAGCCTTACCTCTGGAGACATGGGAGGTATTAACCCCACACTGCATACACCATGAGACTTGGACTCAATCTAGGTGTGCCCCGTGATATATCTGCCTCATTGGCTATAGTCGAATGGGCCGCTAATCCCTGGTTTCAGTTTAATATTACGCGGCCTAAAGGTACAAATGTGGTGGCGGGAATTTGATTCAGATGTCGGAAATATGGTCGCCAGGAGGAGGACTGAAATCCCTCACTCAGACCCTATTCCCAATGATGGACGGTGGTTCAGTCTTCAACACACTGGAGCAGACACCTGTGGTGAGGACAATAACTGCTTCCGCATATACACTCATGATCAAACACAGGTTAATAAGACGATGTACCAGGATGGTATTGAAGGCTGTAGAGCATCTACGGGTAAAATAATAAGGAAAGAAAGGGGTAAATGTACATCTGGTATAAGGGGAAAACCAATGAATAATACTTGGTGTGCCCATAAGCCTGCAGTAGGTCAGGACTTTTGAGTTTATACCAATGTATACAGACCCCTGGTCACGTTTGTGTTCTCCCTGAAGGAGTATTCTTGGTTTGCGGACATCGAGCCTACAGGTGGGTGAGCCCAGACATAAGAGGGGTCTGCACTCTTGCTAAACTGACACCAGCCACTTTCATAGTTCCTCATAGTAAAATAGACACAGCAGCAGTCCCAATTCACACTTTGTATGGAAGGGCTGCAGACAATAAGCCCCAGCCAAATGGTAGGCCGCATCTAGTAGAGATGGGGATAACAAAATATTCAGTAGTATGCTAATATACCCCTTCATAACACAACTGTGGGATAAATTAGTGGAAGGTACCGACTACCTGGACGATCAGATTTTCCAGATTCTTGAAGTTCTAACTGAGACTAATACAATACAGAGACAATTAATCATAGTTACTAACCAACATACTAGAGTACTAGATTACCTGACAGCAAAAGAAGGAGGAATGTGTCAGATAATTGGTCCCACCTGTTGTAATTTTATCGACCCTGCTGGCAATCTCCAGATCAGGGCCGGTATAGAAAAAACAGGTGAACGTAGAGACCAATGGTTAAAGCAACACAGTGCAAACAGATACTCCTGGTGAGGTAACACATTCTCTTTCCTAAATCCAGCAAATTGGTTTAATGGCTTAGCAGGATGGATTTTTGGCATTTTGCAGACTTGTGTGCAAATTTTGTTGTTTTGCTTATTGTTTTATGTAGCCGTAAAAGCGCTAATATATGTATTACTTAAGCTACTGAATAATGTATGTGTGGAAAAAAAATCTAAGGCTGAACCTTCTGTAGTGTATCATAGACCCCAGGTAGCCATTGCTGATGGGGAAGGTGAGTGTCCACACTGAGGGTGGATGGGCGAAGCAGGTAGGAAGCCCCCTTATGGGTACTAGACCCATGAGACAGTAGCTCCTTTGTGGACATCACCTGACCCTGTGGCAAAGGTTATACCATTTACAAAAGGGGGAAATTGATATAGAAGAGTTAATGGTTTGCTTTTATATCCCTTTAAATGCCTTTAAGACTTCAATTGCCTTTTGCCTTATTATTGCTAGAATTATTCTTATGTAGACTAGTAGTCTCTGTCTTCAAGGAAACTATACTTGTTATCATATTTGTTCTCAACAACGTGTTCTGGGTATATTGTAAACAAGGTACGTACGACCCTGAGGTGATGGTGGGGGCCAAATGAGCTCCAGAGTCACATATTGTTGTAAATGGTATAAAAACATGTCTTATATTTCATTACGTCAGATAACGTTATTTAGCCACGACCAGTGTGTGTGTCACTTTGTCTCCAAGCGCTTGTGAACAGAAAGGGCGAAAAACCTCACGATTCGGACTCACTGGTGATCTGGACAGCTGACGCTTGGTCAGAACAAAAGCAGCTACGACATTCCCCATTGACTTACATTGGGTTTCGTGTTTCGGGACGACCCCGACTTTTCCCTATAATCGGACGATCTTGCTCGACCCGACTTTTGGAAAAGTCGGGTTTCACGAAACGAAACGCGACCCTAAAAAAACAAAAGTCGCTCAACTCTAGTCATCAGCACTTCAAGCTATGTTTTCTCTGAAATACTGAAGTGTTTCAAAGTCAAACATACCTGGCTGTAGCCACGGGGTTCTGATACATACTGGCAGTAGTTTGAGTAACTTGAGCCGAGTGACAGGATCCCTTTAATACAATAAATACTGGTTACCCCGCTATGGTTTATGATTTTATTACCGATTCATGAAGATAATTTAATTCAGTGATGTATCAAATTGTGCCAAATAAGTGAGTCAGGTAAAAAAAAAGAAAAAAGTTGCCAAACTTAATGCAATCCTAACCTTAACTGTTTATGAAGCAGGAAGATAACAATGTTATCAAAGTTACAAGAGCGTACAAAGCACTGTAAATTTCTACTGTGATATTACAGATATAGTAACGCTGAGACGACTCAGTTAATTCCTTGATTTTACTCCTGTCTTCAGATAAGCCTACCTCATTCCTCATCCATTATCTTTATTACTATACACACTTCTAAACACATAAAATTGATCTATGATACAAAAAAAAACTATGCAGAGCTTTCCTTTCATTGTCAGCAGAATATTCTACAGACATTATCATCTTAAGCTGGTCTAGGATGTAACAGTAGCCATTTTTAACTTTGAAATAGGTTTATAAAGTCCTTTTTTAAATCAAATTGCCATGTTTACTACTGAATTATGACTGCCTTAGAGCAATAAAATATATATATATATGCCCAGTGTCTTTTGCCTGATACTCTGGTCTCTTGGCGCCACTAAATATCGCATTCATTTGTATTTGCATTTCCCTATCTGACAGTTCCAATGACATTATTATTTTATTATATAACAGAGCCATAGTGCTTAAAATAATATCCTCAGGGACAACACCACATGAATTTCTGTAATTTTTGTAATTACTGAAACTCCATCTAAATGAATATCTACTCTTATCTTTATAGCTACTTACCATTTACATATAATGTAAGAGGGTTGAAATGGGTTCACTAACCTTTTCCAAATATCATAGCTTGTTATATATTTTCATGCTTATATATAAATATGTTTTATACCTTGTCATCTGTATATATGTATGTTGCAACAACTGTGCAGCAAATGCAGTGAAGTACTGTAAGTGTGTAATATTAGTTTTGTGTTCATCAATGATAAATGCAGTGCATAAAAACTTAAACAGTTGTCAGGTCTAAATTGTCTGAGTCCCCCCCAGTGCATGCACTGTGCGCTGCAAGAATTCGCTGGTTTCTGAGCCGGGACTGGCGGGTATGTATGCACTATGCATACTCCAGGCCAGATTGGGCGTGACCTCGCTCCATATATCTCCCCGTCTATTGATGTGGGCATCCAGTGGGCATGGCCATCAAGTGGGCGTGACCTCTCTCTATAAAAATGAAAGAATTAAGGTTGTACCTACTAGAAGGACTCTGCCCAGGAGTATGCATAACGCATACATTCCCACCGATCCCGGCTCAGAAGTCATCGAGTCCTCGAAGCGTGCTCTGGGGGGATTTCCAAGTCTGCAGTCACAAAGATTGACAACATGTAACGGGGGTCAGGGAGGTAGTCATGTCCAAGTATCGATTCTTTGAGATCCCGACTCGCTACAGGAAATTGTGTAGTGTGGGGTTGCATGTGCGATGATGCTTTGAGATCTGAGTCCTCCAGAGTCCCCGTTAATGCCTTGGGTGCACAAATGTCCTCTTTAATTCTCTTAGTCAAGAAGTTAGACCAGCTCTTATAAACAGTGTTCTTTTTATGCACAGTCAAACAAGTGGAAATGGAGTAAAAGGTTATGCATTCTTCATCACTTCCCACACAGTACACCAACTCCAATCTCAGAGTTACAGTTTGCAATTTGCTACAGGTATGGCACAGTAATGAGAAGAGATCTTTAATGCCTGCATTTTCCTTTGGGGTAGGGTCATGCAGGTTCATGTGTGTCTCTATGTCTTGATAACCTGTGTTCTTGCTTATATGAGTCCCAGAGGCCGCTCATAGGCATGTACTCTCTGTTTCAGTATCCACAGCAGGGCGATACCTTGTCCTAAGGTACCTTTCTCACTGGACAGTACCTTTAGTGTCCACAGTAGAGTTGAGCGAAACGGGTCGGTCATATTCAAAAGTCGGCGACTTTCACTGAAGTCGGGTCTCATGAAACGAAACCCGACCATAGCATGAGGTCGGCCACGAGGTCGGCAACCAGAGCGCCAAAGTCGTGTTTGAAAAGATGCTTCCAGCGCCCTTTTTCAGCCAAAGATGGAGGACGCACACTGTGGGCAGCGCGATGACATAGGCATCGGTCACCACCATCTTTGAGAAGGGCATGCAAGTGATTGGCTGGCTTTGTGTGGCATCACAGGGGCTATAAAAGGGCGTGAACGCCGACCTCCATCTTACTTATGCCGATCTTAGCATAGGGAGAGCTGCTGCTGCTGATTCTGTAGGGAGAGCGTTAGGCAGGGAAGAAGAACAAAAAAACTGCTTCTGCTGTTAGCGATTTCCACTTACAGCACAACACTTTGTGTGCAGTGACAGGGGAGGCTCTATTTTTGTGCATCAGCTCTGTTGGTTATTAGGCTGCCTTAAAAGGCTCCCTGATAGCTGCATTGCTGTTTGCACACTGCTGTGAAAACTGCTTTTTTAAAAGCAAAAATACTTTTCTTCCTCTTTTCTGCAGTTACCAAGCGTACATTTTTCCACCCTTTTGTGTGTGCAGCAGTCCTGCTTATTAGGCTGCCTGCGTCCATACTTGGACTGAGAGCATCATTGTCAGCGTCCTCAAATCTCTAGTGAGATCCAAATTCTCACCAATCCTATAGACACCCTCCACCTTGTCACACACCATCCAATTTCAGCCTGTTACATTGAGGTGTAATCTCTACTGGGCCTGAGACAATAGTTCAGCGTCCTCAAATCTCTAGTGAGATCCAAATTCTCACCAATCCTATAGACACCCTCCACCTTGTCAAGCACCATCCAATTTCAGCCTGTTACATTGAGGTGTAATCTCTCCTGGGCCTGAGACAATAGTTCAGCGTCCTCAAATCTCTAGTGAGATTCAAATTCTCACCAATACTATATGCACCCTCCACCTTGTCATACACCATCCAATTTCAGCCTGTTACATTGAGGTGTAATCTCTACTGGGCCTGAGACAATAGTTCAGCGTCCTCAAATCTCTAGTGAGATTCAAATTCTCACCAATACTATATGCACCCTCCACCTTGTCATACACCATCCAATTTCAGCCTGTTACATTGAGGTGTAATCTCTACTGGGCCTGAGACCATAGTTCAGTGTCCTCAAATCTCTAGTGAGATTCAAATTCTCACCAATACTACATACACCCTCCACCTTGTCATACACCATCCAATTTCAGCCTGTTACATGGAGGTGTAATCTCTACTGGGCCTGAGACAATAGTTCAGCGTCCTCAAATCTCTAGTGAGATTCAAATTCTCACCAATACTACATACACCCTCCACCTTGTCATACACCATCCAATTTCAGCCTGTTACAAGGAGGTGTAATCTCTACTGGGCCTGAGACAATAGTTCAGCGTCCTCAAATCTCTAGTGAGATTCAAATTTTCACCAATACTACATACACCCTCCACCTTGTCATACACCATCCAATTTCAGCCTGTTACATTGAGGTGTAATCTCTCCTGGGCCTGAGACAATAGTTCAGTGTCCTCAAATCTCTAGTGAGATTCAAATTCTCACCAATCCTATAGACACCCTCCACCTTGTCAAGCACCATCCAATTTCAGCCTGTTACATTGAGGTGTAATCTCTCCTGGGCCTGAGACAATAGTTCAGCGTCCTCAAATCTCTAGTGAGATTCAAATTCTCACCAATACTATATACACCCTCCACCTTGTCATACACCATCCAATTTCAGCCTGCTACATTGAGGTGTAATCTCTACTGGGCCTGAGACAATAGTTCAGCGTCATCAAATCTCTAGTGAGATTCAAATTCTCTCCAATACTATATACACCCTCCACCTTGTCATACACCATGCAATTTCAGCCTGTTACATGGAGGTGTAATCTCTACTGGGCCTGAGACAATAGTTCAGCATCCTCAAATCTCTAGTGAGATTCAAATTCTCACCAATACTACATACACCCTCCACCTTGTCATACACCATCCAATTTCAGCCTGTTACAAGGAGGTGTAATCTCTACTGGGCCTGAGACAATAGTTCAGCGTCCTCAAATCTCTAGTGAGATTCAAATTTTCACCAATACTACATACACCCTCCACCTTGTCATACACCATCCAATTTCAGCCTGTTACATTGAGGTGTAATCTCTCCTGGGCCTGAGACAATAGTTCAGCATCCTCAAATCTATAGTGAGATTCAAATTCTCACCAACACTATGTACACCCTCCACTTTTTCATACACCATCCAATTTCAGCCTGTTACATTGAGGTGTAATCTCTCCTGGGTCTGAGACAATAGTTCAGCATCCTCAAATCTCTAGTGAGATCCAAATTCTCACCAATCCTATAGACACCCTCCATCTTGTCATACACCATCCAATTTCAGCCTGATACATTGAGGTGTAATCTCTCCTGGGCCAGAGACAATAGTTCAGCGTCCTCAAATCTATAGTGAAATTCTCACCAATAGTAGATACACCTTCTATCTTGTTTTACAGTACCATATAGCTGGTGTTATTTTGGGTAGATTTTCACAAAAATGAGGAAGTATGGTGGAAGATGCCATGGAAGTGTGCGGGGGTTGCCAGCTGGTCCCGATGGTGGTGGTGTTGCATCTGCTGGTAGTGGCAAAAGCACAATAGCACCTAGGGCAGAAGGTGTTGAGCCTGCGTCATCGTCTGGCTCCACAAGGCCTCGAAGGCTCTCTTTTCTGGGGGTAGGTAAACCACTTTTAAAGCCGGAGCATCAGGAACAAGTTTTGGCTTACATTGCTGACACAGCCTCCAGCTCTATCGCCTCCTCTTCTGAAGTTTTAAAAAATAAAAGCACTGAGTCGTCAGTGGAGGCTCCTGGTCAGGAACAACACCTTTCCTTGTGTCCTTCACCCCTACCAAAAGTGAAGGATGTGGCAGGCAACACTACCAATTACTCCATGGAGCTCTTTTCACATACCATGCCTGGGTTAGCAAGTCAAATCATGAATTCCCCAGTCCAAGATGAATCTGACATGGAGTACACTGATGCACAGCCACTGCTAGATTTTTCTGTTGGTACATTCACTCAGAGCACTACATTGTCCTCGCAGTGTACTGAGGCAGAATCTGACCATGATGAAACTCAGGTGCCCCTTCCCGCATACTATACCACCTTACATGGTGACACAGAGGAAGGTGCACATGAAATTGAAGAGGAGGTGATGGATGACCCAGTTGTTGACCCAGATTGGCATCCATTGGGGGAAGAGGGTGCCGCTGCCAATAGCTCAGAAGAGGAGGAGGAGGAGGATCCGCAGCAGGCAACGACATCGCAACAGCTGTTATCTGGCATGGCCGTAGCAGTCCAAAAACGTTTTACAAAAAACAAAAGAGTTGCAGGACAGCTTAGCCAGATGGTCAAATTAGCACAGCGTGCAAGGTCTCAAAATGTCTTCCATAGTAGGAAGAGTGCAGTGTGGCACTTTTTTGAACAAAATCCTAATGATCAGGCAAAAGTTATCTGTAAGAAGTGCGCAAAGACCTTTAGCCGAGGGAAAAATCTGAGAAATTTGAATACCAGTTGCATGCTTAGACATTTAACCACCATGCACTTGCAAGCGTGGATGGACTACCAAACCTCACGTACCACATGTGCACCTGCTCCGAATGAAGGTAGTCAGCAACGCTACATCGCTTCCCCCACTGTAAGCCCACCGGTTAGCACACCACCAGCAGCAAATGTCTAGGTGTCATCGCAAGGGCAAATCAGTCATGGAATCACAATGTTATTGCTACGAAAGACTGAATCCAGGCCATCAGCAACACCACCAACACCATCACTATCACCAACCCTCTCTCAGTCCGCCATGTCCACCATATGCAGCTCTCAAGTCCAGCTCACCCTACCAGAGACTCTGAGTAGGATAAGAAAGTACTCATCCTCTCATCCGCATACACTGGCTTTGAACGCCCACATTGCCAAACTAATCTCGTTAGAGATGATGCCCTACCGGTTGGTTGAAAGCAAAGCTTTCCGCGAGTTCATGGCCTAAGCAGTACCACGCTATGACCTACCCAGTCGGCACTTCTTTTCGCGAAAAGCCATCCCAGCCCTCCACGTGCATGTGAAAGACCGCATTGTCCATGTACTCAAGCAATCAGTGAGTGGAAAGGTGCACCTCACAACAGATGCATGGTCCAGTAGGCATGGCCTTGGCCGTTACGTGTCCATCACTGCGCACTGGGTTAATGTGGTGGATGCAGGGTCCACAGGGGACAGCGGCGGTGGGATAGTGCTGCCTAGCCAACAGTATAGGAAACAGTTGGCTGTAGGCGTTCGACCCTCCTCCTCCTCCAGAAGCAAAATCTCGTCCACAGAGCGCAATCACACAAGCACTCCATCCGCAGCTGCCAGTGTTGCATGCGAGTTGTCCCACTATCGAACAGCTAGTGGTAAGCGTCAGCAGGCTGTGTTGAAGATGATGTGTTTGGGCGGCAACAGACACACCGCTGAGGTACTGGCCAAATACTTGCAGCAACAAACTGAGTTATGGTTGGGCAGTCTACATCTTGAGGCAGGCAAGGTAGTTAGTGATAACGCCGGGAATTTTGTGGCAGCCATAGCCCTTTCAAAACTCAGACACATACCTTGCCAGGCTCACACCTTGAACCTGGTGGTGCAGTGCTTCCTCAATAATTATCCGGAGTTAACACCCCTGCTCCATAAGGTGCGAAGACTGTGCTCGCACATCCTCCAGTCGCCCGTACACTCCAGTTGTATGCAGAAGCTGCAGCGATTGCTCCACCTTCCCAAGCACCGCCTAATTATCAATGTTGCAATAAGGTGGAGCTCCACCCTGCACATGGTTCAGAGGCTGTGCGAACAGAGGCAGGCTGTAATTCATTTGTGGGTTGATACACGGGCGGGCAGTTTGCAGGCAGACATGGAGTTGTCTGGTGTGCAGTGGTTGAAGCTGAAAGACCTCTGTAAAGTCCTTCAGTGTTTTGAGGAATGCACACGGCTGGTAAGCGCAGACGACGCCATCATAAGCATGAGCATCCCACTTATGCGTCTGCTCATGCAAACTTTGACGCACATTAAGGAGCAGGTGTCTGCAGCCGAGGAGGAGGGAAGCCTTGATGACAGTCAGCCATTGTCTGGTCAGGGAAGTCTCGTGGACGAGGAGTAGGAAGAAGAGGAAGAGGAGGAGGAGGAGGATGATGGGGATGATTATTTTGGGGAGGAGGATGCTTCTCAGGGGGCAAGAAAAAATGTTGGGGTGGCAAGGTCAGGTACAGGGTTTGTGCGTGACTGGAGGGATGTTGATTTGCCAGAAAGTGCTCCTTCACCCAGCACTCGCAGTGCATCATTGACACCTGGAACATTGGCCCACATGTCTGAATATGCCTTGCAGATCCTAAAAAGGGACCCCCGCATTGCCAAAATGATGAACGATGATGACTACAGGTTGGCCAGCATCCTGGATCCACGCTATAAAGGCAAATTCCAAAACATCATGCCACAGGAGAACCTAGAGCTAATATTGGCTAACAAACAAGCAACTCTGGTAAACCGTTTGTTTGAGGCATTCCCAGCACACAGCGGCGGTGATGTTTTTCCAACGAGCCGTAGGGGGCAACATGAAAGAGGTGCTCGTCGTGCACACAGCCAAAGTGGCGTTGGACACAGGGGTTTCATGACCATGTTGTGGACTGATTTTTCAAGTACCGCTCACACGACTGGTAATACTGCATCGATCGAAAGTGACAGGAGACAGCAGTTGTCAACTATGGTAACGAACTACTTCTCGTCCCATATCGATGTTCTCCCTCACCGGTCATTCCCCTTTGACTACTGGGTCAGTAAACTTGACACTTGGCCTGAATTGGCACAATATGCCTTACAGGAGCTCGCTTGCCCTGCTGCTAGTGTGTTATCTGAACGAGTCTTCAGTGCTGCTGGATCAATCCTGACAAAAAAAAGGACCCGTCTGTCGACCCAAAGTGTTGATGATCTAACCTTCATTAAAATGAACCATGCATGGGTTTCAAAGGATTTTGTCCCACCCTCCCCTGCTGACACGTAGGTTGCCAGAAAAATGGCTTGCTTTTGTCTTCCTCTTCCGTGGACTTCTCCAATTACTCCATTTGCAGCTGCTGAATGTCCAACATCAACATATGCCATTTTTCCACCTCCCTAACTGGGCTGCCTCCCCCCACAGGGCCGGAGTCACCACCTGGCGTACCCACCCGTGCGAGTGCCGTTGCCCTGGACAGGTGGGTGGGTACACTCTTTGGCAACGGCAGTGGCACAAGGTCCCTCATAGTAGAATCAAGTGTCTCTGACGGTGGGGGTGCACACCCACCGTCAGACACACCGGCGTACTATGAGGGGCCCTGTGCCAGTACCGCTGCCCATGAGTGGGCCCCCCTGCTTGCTCAGGGCACCAGCATTTGCAATACTTACCTCTCCCTGCGCCTCCACTGTGTAGTCTGGCCTGTTAAATACTTCACTGGGACTGCCAATACAAATTTGGTGAAATGATAGATGATGGTTAAGACGTGCCTATTCCCTGTCCTGCTGGGCTCTATCTTCAGATGATCAATGGCTTCCATTTGTTATGGACATCGACTCACAATGAGATGCAGTGGTGGTTTATCACCAGCTTTCACGGTTTTCCGACTCACAGACGTGTGACATTCCTGCCCACATTTTTAAATGTGTCCTCTCATGCCAATCCAATAGAATCGCCTACGGCTTGTGGCTTCTGTCTTTTGCACTCCAAAGTTACCTGACAGATCATGATAGGCAGTGAGGACAATGTCTACATCTGTCCCTGTTATCACAATTTGATGGAGATGAGTAACGGTGATGGGTTCCACGGTACTGCGATACAGCAAACCTTTCGAACTGTTTTCGCTGTCTCCACAGACCAAGTAATTGAGGGTCAGCATCGCCTCTGAGAATTCTCCCTGGAGTTTTTACCGTGATTAGTAATTCTAAAATTTCTGCAATCAGTCGACTTTCCGTCTGTACTTGTATCCATCTCGTTTCCTCTTGCGGAGAGTCTGGACTGTCTTACTGAGAGTGAAATATATATGAAGATTGAAAAATACCCCAACAGTGTATACTGGTGTACGCTTCGAATACATAACCCTTTTTCTACTTTTTAGATTCTTGTCTAATCCATACTGAGGCTGTTAGTGTCTTTG
This sequence comes from Dendrobates tinctorius, assembly GCF_039654945.1. NCBI lineage: Eukaryota > Metazoa > Chordata > Amphibia > Anura > Dendrobatidae > Dendrobates > Dendrobates tinctorius. The sequence continues at coordinate 49,649,289 of NW_027361732.1, forward strand.
TCGGACTCCGGAAATATACACGCAGATTTTTAATGTTTAAACTATGCTATATATACCTGCTATACAGTGATACTGTACCCTTTTTCAACTTTCTACAATCACGTTGAATCCATACTGGGCCTGAGACCGTCTGAGTCTGCCTCCTGATATATCGACATAAGTTTTTCAGGTGTACACTATGCTACATATATACCTGTTATCCGGTGATACTGTACCCTTTCTCAACTTTGTACAATCACGTCAAATCCATACTGGGCCTGAGACCCTCTGAGTCTGCCTCCTGATATATAGACATAGGTTTTTCATGTGTAAACTATGCTACATATATACCTGTTATCGGGTGATACTGTACCCTTTCGCAACTTTCTACAATCTTGTTGAATCCATACTGGGCCTGAGAGCATCTGAGTCTGCCTCCTGATTAGAGATGAGCGGTGTTCGAGTCGACCTGTTCGCCAAGTTAAAATTCCAGCTGTCTTGGGCAGTGTTCGAGCCGTTCGTCGAACTCGAACAGTTTGCTTAAAATTCGGCTCTTCGAGGTTCCATTCGAGAACAGTTCGTTCACTAAAAGCGTAACTTCATTTTCACATTAATAATGGTTTTCAATGTTAATAGACTGTTTCATGGCATAGTAGCGGTGTGTGGTAGCAAGCGGTGTAGTACACCTGTCAAGGAGCTACACCGTGTGTGTTTCTAATTATTTTTTACCGCATCTTGTCCAGAAAATCCTTTTGGGCCTTGTAGCACTGGCTGCTACTCAGCAGAGGAGCCCACCAGTGAACCAAGCTATGCCGCCTGTTTATGTAAGAACTGCATGCTACTCAGCAGAGGAGCCCAGCTGTTAAGCAAGCTACAGCACTTGTGGTTTGGACACTTAATTTTTTCATTTTTTTCTGGAATGCCGGTTAGGCCTAATTCCGGAATGCCAGTTGACCTGCACTTACTGGGAAATCCTCGTTCGCGGGGAAGAATTGTAATCCCAGATCCCCATCACTAACGGGGTTCAGCGGGTTATCTGCACCTGTAAGCGACACACGCTGGACCTATCACTGTAGCGCGCATGCAGCCCCGGACATGTAAGGGCATGACAGACCTGTTTTTGATCGATCTCGTGTGCCAGAGCCTCGCGTGTCCCTCTAGTAAGCTTGACGCCTACCGCGGTGGCATGCCGGAGTCTCATTGGTTAACAGAATTAATCTGACAAATCGCTAGCACAACTAAAAATGGACATCCACCACCACCCACAGAATCAACAAAGCTTGCAATCTGTCAATCTTTTCTGTAGCTGGCATGGTTGAGGTTTCCCGGGTGGAGTCGAATTAAGCCGCAGGCTCCACTCCTGGTGGTGCCCTTCTGGACATTCCCTTAAGGTTCAGCTTTGCAACCATACTGCCCCCGGAAACCAAACACTTTGCCTTCATGGACGCTGTTCGGAGGTTCGTGGGAAGAACGCCGCCCGATCAACAGTTGGCCTAATTTATGGTGGGAAGTCCGACGGTATATGATCGTCTTCGATTTCAGATTTTTACTGTATTTTGGTATTTTACATTTTTATTCCAGCCTTTCTTGACTTCATAAGGGCATGACATGCCTATATCTGTGTCTCCTCCTCCTCCTTTTACTCCACCTCTTTTCTATATGTAGTTGCCGTTTTCCATATGTTATTTTTGTATTCTTAGCATTTTGTCTGCTTTGGGACACCTTTTAAGGTATTTTGTAATTGTTTTATATGTGTTTGTATGTGTTTGTGTTTGCCTGCCATTGTTTTCAATGGTGTTCGACGTTGTTCGTCGAACGTTCGACAAACATTCGACGAACTTGCCTCATGTTCAACGAACCAAAACGAACTGGAACACTAGTGGGGTGGCTCAACACTACTCCTGAATATATAGACGTACATTTTTAATGTTTAAACTATGCTATATATACCTGGTATCTGGTGATACTGTACCCTTTCTGCCAGGAAGTCCTCCTCCACCCACCACTCTAAGTGTATCATTGACACGTGGAACATTGTCCCACATGTGTGATTATTTCTTGCGGATCTTCTTGTTATATTGTGGTGTGATCCATCCTGAGCATGTGACAGTCTGTGGGTTACTCCTGCAATTTAGATGTACATTTAAAAATTACCCCAACACTAGTGTATACAGCTCTACACTTGTGATACATTACCCATTTACTGCTTTTTATATTCTGGTCTAATCCAAACTGACCAAGTGAGAGTTATTTTCTGACTGAAAATAAATACTGAGATTGACAACAATGACCCCTACACTGTGTACAGCTGTACTCTATAGACCCATTACCATTTTACGGCTTTTTATATTGTGCTGTTATCCATACGGAGCCTGAGAGCGTCTGTGTCTGCCTCCTGAAATATCTACGGAGATTTAGAATGTTTAAACTATACTATATGTACCTGCTATCTGATGATACTGTACACTTTTTCTACTTTTTATATTCTTGTCTAATCCATACTGAGCCTGTGAGTATCTCTTTGTGACTGATGGTATATAGGGAGATTGACAATCATCCTTTGACTGTATAGAGCTGTACGCTTCTGATACAGTACCATATATCTGATGTTATTTTGGGTTCATGTTCTGCAACATTTTGAAGTTTGGTGGAAGAGGCCGCGGACGTGGGCGTGGGGGGGCCAGCTGTTGCTGATGGTGGTGGTGCATCTGCTGGTAGTGGCAAAAGCACAATAGCAGCTAAGGCAAGAGGTGTTGAGCCTGCGTCATGGTCTGGCTCCCGAACGCCTGGAAGGCTACCTTTTCTGGGAGTAGCCTTTTCTGGGAGTAGGTTAACCGCTCTTTAAGCCGGGGCATCAGGAACTGGTTTTGGCTTACATTGCCGAATCAAACTCAAGCAAATATGCCCTCCTCTTCTGAAGTTTCAAAAAATGCAAGCACTGAGTCATCAAGTGCTGGCTCCGGGTCAGGAAGAACCCCTTCCCTTGTGTCCTTCACCCCCACCAAAAGTGAATGATGCAGCAGGCCGCACTTCACATTATTCCATGTAGCTCTTTCTATCATACCATGCCAGGGTTATCAAGTCAAATCGTGAATTCCCCAGTCCACTATGAATCTGACATGGAGTTTGGGTGGCCAGCCAGAGCAGTGGGGTTAATCGGTACCGGGCCAGTGTCTCAGAGGGATGTGTCACGTTGGTGGTGATGACCCGTTCCGTGGCCCTGGGCGTCCATGCAAAGGGGTTTATAACGTTTATAGGTGAATGATACGTGACGCCACCTGTGGTTTCTGATCACATTGACCCGCGCTGCAGTGTCGCTTCTGTGGGACAGATGTTGTGGTGCAGCTAAGATGTAGAAGCCCTGCACAGGTAGGGCCGTAGTCGCAGGGCAGATGAAAGAGTTGGTAGATGGTGTGCAGTGCAGGATGTAGCAGAGCCGTGCACCAGGCGCAGGAGAAAGATGGCAGACACAATCGTGCAGTTCCTTTACCTGTACTTGGTAAGTGCCGTCCAGGACCCCGAGTACAGATGGAGAAGGAGTTGGTCAGCCTGGAAGCAAATTTGGAATTCTCTCTCGGTAGATAGGTAGTGTGGCCTCCGTTCTAGCGCTTATCTGAGGTTCTCGCAGTACTGAGTTCACTGAAGTTCCCCCTGTTGACTCTCTTTTGGAACTTTCTCATATGGCAGGCAGCCATAGCCTTCTCCTTCTGGCTCACACACGTCGCTGCTGGGGCCTCCGAGCCTTAGTTGGGAACAGAGCATTTACAGCTGCTACTTCCTCCGGTTTCTACTGCTGGACCTTCAGTGTCCCTACAAACTCGGAGACCGGAATCCCGACCATGCGCTCCAGCTTGGAGTGAGCCTTAACTCTGGTCATCCTTCAGCTCCCCTTCTCACGTCCACACACTTCCCCTTCCCTTCACAGACTGCCCTAACTTACCTCCTCCCAACCACAGAGAGCAGCTCCTCAGCAGTCAGGTTCAGAGGTCTCCCTGCTGGCCTGGAGTGGGAACTATGTTGTGTGTTGGTTTAACTGCTAGAGAGATCCTTTGTTGCTCCCAAGCATGACATCAAACTCCCTAGGAGGAAGGTAATGCCACTGTGGCGACCATACTCTGTGGGCGCCACAAGTGCACTGATGCCCAGCCACTGCTAGATGATTCTGCTGGTACAGTGACCCAGACCACTACATTCCCTTCGCACTCTACACAGCCAGAATCTGACCCTGATGAAACTCAGGTTCCCCTTCCCACATACTATACCACCTTACATGGTGACAAAGAGGAAGGTGCAGATGAAAGTGCAGGTTCCTTGAGCAGGTGGGGGGGCATACTCATGGGCGATGGCACTGGCACAGGGCCCCTCATAGTATGCAAAAGTGTCTCTGCCAATGGGAGGGCCGTCTGACACACCGCCGTACTATGAGGGGCCCTGTGCCATTGCCGTCGCCAACGAGTGGGCCCCCCCTGCTTGCTCAGGATCACAGCACTTGCAAAGTTGAAATACTTACCTCTCCCTGCTCCACCGCCGTGACGTGTTCCGTGTTTCCTGACGGTGACATTCTGGTCAGAGAGCACGATGACATCACGTCTGTACGCCCTCTGCCTAAACAGTCCAAGTGCAGAGAGATATAAGATGGGGATGACGAGGAGTCCAGACTAGTACAGGGATTCCCGAGCGAGGAGACTTATTTAATTGTTTTCAATGTTGGGACAGCTATTTTTGGGGAGCACTATACTCTGGAGAATGATATATGAGGCCCACCATACACTGGAGCATTCCAAAGGTGGACATCAGACACTGGAGCAGCATTTACAGGGTCCATTATGCACTGGAGCATTAGAAATGGGGCCCATTATATATGGAGCATTATTTGGGCCCATAACACAGTGGAGCTCATCATATGCTGTTTCAAACATTACATGGGACCAATGATTCTGTATGGTGCACTATGCGGTGGCCATAATACTGTATGGAGTAATATACTGTCTGTTTTTGGAGCTATTGGAGAATTTAATATGGATATCAGTCATGAGATGTAATAAGTGAAGTATTTTTCATTGTACTATACTGCTAATTCTCTGCCGTATCAGAGGATCATGATATGTGGCATGTGTTAAAAGAGCCCAGTGACACTCTTTGGCCAAGGGCCCACGAAAATCTGGAGCCAGCCCCCCCCCCCCCACAACTTTAGCCAAATAACCCCCAGTTTTCAATGCCTAACTATTATTATAAAGTAAATTAAGGTTGACAAGCTTAAGTAATAAGAATTGATGTTTTTGGCATTAAAATGGGCACTGTAGGTGTGTTTCCTGTCCTCCACTCCCTGCCGACCTTGGTTCCCCATTGACTTGCATTGGGTTTCGTTTTTCAGTCGGCCTTCGACTTTTCACGATAATCGGCCGATTTCGTTCGACCCGACTTTTCATGAAACCTGACTCGACCCGAAAAAATGCAAAGTCACTCATCTCTAGTCCACAGTAGGATACCACCTCACCTCATCCTATGGTCACCTTCTCACTGGTCAGCATGCTTCCTGGACTTCTAAGCCTCTCTATGCTGCCTCTGTAACAAGATCCTTTTCCTCATGAGCCTTGTCGTTCCACACTAGGAAAAACCTGCCTTGTCTTTTTCTCTTCCTCTTCTTGACTGATTAAATGGAGTCCCCTCTCCCCTGAATCCACAGACCTCCCTCACACTATGGGCCGTACTTCAAGTTAACCATCACACGGTCATTGAACCTGCAGCCTGTGTTATTGGGCAGGTTTCACCTTTCACCTACATTCTACACAAGTGTGAAAAAGAAGACAGTCATCAATTATTACCTCAAGAAAACATTTGAATAACAAAATATTATTCACATTCTACATAATCTATACCACAGTAGCATTGATGTCTTCAGGGGAAAACATGGCAGCTGGTCCACCTCCTCACACTCAGTCATTAATTTGGACCAGAAAACCCCTTTAACATTCTGAGTTGCCAAGTTCCAAGAAGTATTGTTTCTCCTTGCGGAGATTGACATGCTAAGCACGCCGAGATGAGGAGACTTAAAGCCGCAATGCTCCTCTGGTAAATTTGCAAATTGTCTCTTCAGAGAGTAAGAACTAGAACTCTAGTGCCACCTCTATTTGCTACAGTATGTGAAATCCTGTGGAGTCATGTGAAACATGGGGTTAGCATTATGTCTGCCCAAGACCTTGAGGTATGTATGGAGCGTACTTTGTTTTTTAGACCTTGGAAAGATTTGCATGCCATCTGCAGAAAGAAGGATAAACATTTTCTAGTTGGTAAGCCACTTCAGAGATCTGGACAGAGCCATAGATTCGACCTGTATTATACTTGTTGTAGTCTGGTCCAGGAGAAAGACATAAACTTGCCTAGCTTAACCCCTTCACGCCCAAGGGTGGTTTGCACGTTCATGACCGGGCCAATTTTTACAATTCTGACCACTGTACCTTTATGAGGTCATAACTCTGGAACGCTTCCATGGATCCCGGTGATTCTGACATTGTTTTCTCGTGACATATTGTACTTCATGATAGTGGTAAAATTTCATTCAAATAACTTGCGTTTATTTGTGAGAAAAACGGAAATTTGGCGAAAATTTTGAAAATGTCGCAATTTTCCAACTTTGAATTTTTATGTCCTTAAATCACAGAGATACGGCACACAAAAAACTAACTTGATAACTAACATTTCCCACATGTTTACTTTACATCAGCACAATTTTGGAACCAAAATTTTTTTTTTGTTAGGAATTTATAAGGGTTAAAAGTTGACCAGCGATTTCTCATTTTTACAACACCATTTTATTTTTAGGACCACATCACATTTGAAGCCACTTTGAGGGGTCTATATGATAGAAAATACCCAAAAGTGACACCATTCTAAAAACTGCACCCCTTAAGGTGCTCAAAACCACATTCAAGAAGTTTATTAACCCTTTAGGTGCGTCACAGGAATTTTTTTGAATATTTAAAAAAAAATGAACATCTAACTTTTTTTCATAAAAAAAATACTTCAGGTTCAATTTTTTTTATTTTACCAAGGGTAACAGGAGAAATTGAACTGCAAAAGTTATTGTGCAATTTGTCCTGAGTACGCAGATACCTGATATGTGGGGGGGAACGACTGTTTCGGCGCATGGCAGAGCTCAGAATGGAAGGAGCGCCGTTTGACTTTTTCAATGCAAAATTGGCTGGAATTCAGATTGGACGTCATGTCACGTTTGGAGAGTCCCTGATGTACCTAAACAGTGGAAACCCCCTACAAGTGACCCCATTTTGGAAACTAGACCCCCCAAGGAACTTATCTAGATATGTGGTGAGAACTTTGAACCCACAAGGGCTTTACAGAAGTTTATAACGTACAGAGGTACAATTAAAAAATCATATTTTTTCCACAAAAATGATCTTTTCACCCCAATTTTTATTTTCCCAAGGGTAACAGGACCCTAAAAGTTATTGTGCAATTTGTCCTAAGTACGCTGATACCCCACATGTGGGGGTAAACCACTATTTGGGCGCATGGCAGAGCTCGGAAGGGAAGCAGCGCCATTTGACGTTTTTGGCTGGAATTGAGATCGGACACCATGTCGCGTTTGGAAAACCCCTGATGTACCAAAACAGGGGAAACCCACCACAAATGACACCATTTTGGAAACTAGACCCCCTAAGGAACTTATCTAGATGTGTGGTGAGAACTTTGAACCCCCATGGGCTTCACAGAAGTTTATAACATAAAGCCATACAATTAAAAAATCATATTTTTTCCACAAAAATGATCTTTTCACCCTCAATTCTTATTTTTCCAAGGGTAACAGGACCCTAAAAGTTATTGTGCAATTTGTCCTGAGTACGCTGATACCCCACATGTGGGGGTAAACCACTATTTGGGCGCATGGCAGAGCTCGGAAGGGAAGCAGCGCCATTTGACGTTTTTGGCTGGAATTGAGATCGGACACCATGTCGTGTTTGGAAAACTCCTGATGTACCAAAACAGTGGAAACCCCCCACAAATGACACCATTTTGAAAACTAGACCCCCTAAGGAACTTATCTAGATGTGTGGTGAGAACTTTGAACCCCCATGGGCTTCACAGAAGTTTATAACATAAAGCCATACAATTAAAAAATCATATTTTTTCCACAAAAATGATCTTTTCACCCTCAATTCTTATTTTTCCAAGGGTAACAGGACCCTAAAAGTTATTGTGCAATTTGTCCTGAGTACGCTGATACCCCACATGTGGGGGTAAACCACTATTTGGGCGCATGGCAGAGCTCGGAAGGGAAGCAGCGCCATTTGACGTTTTTGGCTGGAATTGAGATCGGACACCATGTCGCGTTTGGAAAACTCCTGATGTACCAAAACAGTGGAACCCCCCACAAATGACACCATTTTGTAAACTAGACCCCCCAAGGAACTTATCTAGATGTGTGGTGAGCACTTTGAACCCCCCACTGCTTCACAGAAGTTTACAACGCCCGGGCGTGAAAATAAAAAATTCATATTTTTTCCACAAACATGATCTTTTAGTCACCATTTTTTTATTTTCCCAAGGGTACCAGGGGAAATTGGACCCCAAAAGTTGTTGTCCAATTTGTCCTGAGTATGCTGATACCCCATATGTGGGAGAAAACTACTGTATAGGCACACGTCGGGGCTCGGAAGGGAAGTAGTGACGTTTTGGAATGCAGACTTTGATGGAATGGTCTGCGGGTGTCATGTTGCCTTTGGAGAGCCCCTAACAGCGTCGGACTGGCCCACCGGAGAACCGGTGGATTCTCCGGTGGGCCCTGGCATCTGGTGGGCCCTGGCACCTGCTGGCATACAGGGCCAGCAGTTGCCTAGGGCCCCCGCTGCTCCAGGGGCCCCCAGCCAGTGGTGTGTCGCACACCATGCAGCTGCTATGGGGGCCCCTGCCAGCGGAGCAGCAGCGGGTGTCAGGAGGCAGGAGCCCCTGACCCCGCTGCTAAAGAGAAATGAATATTCACTGCGAAGCAGTGAATATCATTTCAGGTCTCCACCCCCAGAGGCCCCGCCCCCAGCCCAGTAAGCCGCTCTGCAGACTACAGCTGTAAATCAGGGCCGGCGCCGCCCTCAGTCCTCTCTGCTCCTGACTCACAGCCAGTGGGCGATGACGTCACTACATCGCGCACCCGCTGTGTGTCTGGCAGAGGGGGCAGCTCCTGACACTGAAGCCGGGATCAGCGTGGGAGCGAGGAGGAGAGGTGAGTATTGTGTTTTGTTTTTTTTATATATCTCTCTCGCTCTCTCTATCTGTCTCTCTCTATCTATCTATCTATCTCTATATATATCTCTCTCTCTCTATCTCTCTTATATCTATCTTTCTATCTCTATCTATTATCTATATCTATCTCTCTCTATCTATCTCTATCTATTATCTATATCTATCTATTTCTATATCTATCTCTATCTATCGCTCTATCTTTATATCTATCTTTCTATCTCTACATCTATCTCTATATCTATCTATCTATCTATCTCTATATCTTTCTATATATATATCTCTATATCTATCTATTATGTCTATCTATATCAATCTATCTTACTCTATCTATCTCTATATCTATTATCTCTATATTTATTATCTATCTATCTATCTTTATCTATATATATATCTCTATCTAATATCTATATCTATCTATCTCTATACCTATCTATTTATCTATCCATTATCTATCTCTATATCTTTTCTCTGTATCTATCTATCTCTATATCTATATCTCTCGCTATCTATCGCTCTATCTCTATATCTATCTCTATATATATCTTTATATCTATATCTATATATCTATCTCTATATCTATCTCTATATCTATATCTATTTCTCTCTATATCTATCTATCTCTCTCTATAGCTATCTATCTATATATCTCTATCTATCTCTATATCTATCTCTCTGTATATCTATCTATCGCTCTATCTCTATATCTATCTTTCTATCTCTATATATCTATCTATCTTTCTCTATCTATTTATCTCTATATCTTTTCTCTGTATCTATCTCTCTCTATATCTATATCTATCTATCTCTATATATATCTATTATCTCTATATCTATTTCTCTCTATATCTATCTATTTATCTCTATCTCTATATCTATCTCTCTGTATATCTATCTATCTTTCTATCTCTATATCTATCTCTATCTATCTATCTATTTATCTCTATCTATTATCTATCTCTATCTATCGCTCTATCTCTATATCTATCTTTCTATCTCTACATCTATCTCTATATCTATCTTTCTATCCATCTCTATATCTATCTATATCTATATCTATCTATTATGTCTATCTAGCTATCTCTATTATCTATATCTACCTATCTCTATATCGTTCTATCTTACTCTATCTCTATATCTATCTGTTATCTCTATATTTATTATCTATCTTTATCTATCTATCTCTATCTATTATCTATATCTATATCTATCTATCTATTTATCGATCTCTGTATCTATCTCTCTCTATCTACCGCTCTCTCTATCTCTATCTATCTTTATATCTATATCTATCTATCTCTATATCTATCTACCTATCTATCTCTATATCTATCTCTATATCTATATCTGTTTCTCTCTATATCTATCTCTATCTCTCTCTCTATAGCTATCTCTATATCTATCTATCTATCTATCTATATATTATCTCTATATCTATCTATCTATATATTATCTATCTCTATATCTATCTATCTATCTCTATATCTATCTATCTATCTCTATATCTATCTGTTATCTCTATATCCATATCTATCTCTATATCCATATCTATCTCTATATCTATCTTTCTATCTAACACTATATCTCTATATCTATCTCTATATCTCATTATCTATCTATCTCTATCTCTATCTCTCTCTTTATTTATCTATCTATTGATCTATCCATCTATCTCTATATCTATCTCTATATCTATCTATTATATCTATCTATTATCTCTATTATCTATATCTATCTATCCATCTATCTCTATCTCTATATCTCTCTCTATACTGTATCTATCTATCTTTCTAACTCTATATCTATCTATCTCTATACATATCTCTATATCTAGCTATTATCTCTATCTATCTCTATATCTATCTTTCTATATCTATCTGTCTCTATATCTATCTCTATATCTATCTATCTATCTATCTCTATATCTATTATCTCTATATCTATCTCTATATATATCTCTATATCTATTTTTATTTATAGCCATCTATCTATATATATTTATCTCTATATCTATCTATATATGTCTATATTATTATTATTATTTATTATTATTATATCTGTATATCTCTATTATCTATCTCTATCTATTATCTATCTCTATCTATTATCTATCTCTATCTATCTATCTCTATATCTTTCTATCTATAGCTATCTATCTCTATATCTATCTATCCATTATCTATTTTCTATCTATCTCTATATCTATCTACCTATCTATCTATCTATATTTATTTCTATATCTATCTTTATATCTATCTCTATCTATCTCTATGAATCTTTCTATCTATATCTATCCATTATCTACTTTCTATCCATTATCTACTATCTATCTCTATATCTATCTATTTCTACATCTATCTTTCTATCTATATCTATCTAACTCTATATCTATATATCTATATAGCATTATACCCTATGAGGGGGTGCATTATTCCCTATGAGGGGGGCAGTATTATACCCTATGAGGGGGCAGCATTATACCCTATGAGGAGGCAGCATTATACCCTATGAGGAGGCAGCATTATACCCTATGAGGAGGGCAGCATTATTCCCTATGACGGGGTGCATTATTATACCCTATGAGGGGGGCAGTATTATACCCTATGAGGGGGGCAGTATTATACCCTATGAGGGGGGCAGTATTATACCCTATGAGGGGGTGCATTATACCCTATGAGGGGGTGCATTATACCCTATGAGGGGGGCAGTATTATATTCTATGAGATGGCTGCATTATATTCTATGAGGGGTCTACATTATATTCTATGAGGGGGCTGCTTTATATTCTATGAGGGGGCTACCCCAACTCCTGCTACATAACTAAGACCTGTACTGCCTTATATTATACCCGGATATTAGCGTGTTTTACCGCACAATTGGTGGTCTGGTATTTAACTCTATGCAGCTACATAGTGGGCCCCAAGAATGATTTTCTCTGGTGGGCCCAAGGTGTTCCAGTCCGACGCTGGCCCCTAATGTACCTAAACAGTGGAAACCCCCCACAAATGACACCATTTTGTAAACTAGACCCCCCAAGGAACTTATCTAGATGTGTGGTGAGCACTTTGAACCCCCCAGTGCTTCACAGAAGTTTACAACGCCCGGGCGTGAAAATAAAAAAATTCGTATTTTTTCCACAAACATGATCTTTTAGTCACCATTTTTTTATTTTCCCAAGGGTACCAGGAGAAATTGGACCCCAAAAGTTGTTGTCCAATTTGTCCTGAGTATGCTGATACCCCATATGTGGGAGAAAACTACTGTATGGGCACACTTCGGGGCTCGGAAGGGAAGTAGTGACGTTTTGGAATGCAGACTTTGATGGAATGGTCTGCGGGTGTCATGTTGCCTTTGGAGAGCCCCTAATGTACCTAAACAGTGGAAACCCCCCACAAATGACACCATTTTGTAAACTAGACCCCCCAAGGAACTTATCTAGATGTGTGGTGAGCACTTTGAACCCCCAAGGGCTTCACAGAAGTTTATAATGCCAGGGCATGAAAATAAAAAAATCGTATTTTTTCCACAAACATGATCAATTAGTCCCCAATTTTTTTATTTTCCCAAGGGTAACAGGAGAAATTGAACCCCAAAAGTTGTTGTCCAATTTGTCCTAAGTACGCCGACACCCCATATGTGGGATAAAACTACTGTATGGACACACGTCAGGGCTCGGAAGGGAAGTAGTGACATTTTGGAATGCAGACTTTGATGGAATGGTCTGCGGGTGTCATGTTGCCTTTGGAGAGCCCCTAATGTACCTAAACAGTGGAAACCCCCACAAGTGACCCCATTTTGGACACGAGACCCCCTAAGGAACTTATCTAGATGTGTGGTGAGCGCTTTGAACCCCCAAGGGCTTCACAGAAGTTTATAATGGCCGGGCATGAAAATAAAAAAATCGTATTTTTTCCAGAAACATGATCAATTAGTCCCCAATTTTTTCATTTTCCCAAGGGTAACAGGAGAAATTGGACCCCAAAAGTTGTTGTCCAATTTGTCCTGAGTACGCTGACACCCCATATGTGGGAGAAAACTACTGTATGGACACACGTCGGGGCTCGGAAGGGAAGCAGTGACGTTTTGGAATGCAGACTTTGATGGAATGGTCTGCGGGTGTCATGTGCGTTTGGAAAGCCCCTGATGTACCTAAACTATTGAAACTCCCCACAAGTGACCCCATTTTGGACACTAGACCTCCCACGAAACTTATCTAGATGTGTGGTGAGCACTTTGAACCTCCAAGTGCTTCACAGAAGTTTATAACACTCGGACGTGAAAATAAAAAAATCATTTTTTTCCACAAAAATGATATTTTTGCCCCCAATTTTTTATTTTCCTAAGGGTAACAGGAGAAATTGGACCCCAAAAAATGTTTTGCAATTTGTCCTGAGTAGGCTGATACCCTACATGTGGGGGTAAAACACTGTTTGGGCGCATAGCAGAGCTTGGAAGGGAAGGAGCACCATTTGACTTTTTCAACTCAGAATTGGCTGGAATTGAGATCAGACGCCATGTTGCATTTGGAGAGCCCCTGATGTGCCCAAACAGTGGAAACCCCCAATTCTAACTCCAACCCGAACCCCAACACGCCCCTAACCCTAGCCCTAACCCTAGCCCTAACCCTAGCCCTAACCCTAGCCCTAGCCCTAACCCTAACCCTACCCTAACCCTAACCCTAGCCCTAACCCTACCCCAACACACCCCTAGCCCTAACCCTAGCCCTAACCCTAATGGAAAAATGGAAATAAATACATTTTTTTTATTTTATTATTTTTCCCTAACTAAGGGGGTGATAACGGGGGGTTTGATTTACTATTTATGGCGGTTTTTATGTTTGGCGGCTGTCGCACGCTAAAAGACGCTTTTTATTGTAAAAATAGTTTTTGCATCACCACATATTGAGAGCTATAATTTTTCCGTATTTTGACCCACCGAGTCATGTGAGGTCTTATTTTTTGCGGGACGAGTTGACGTTTTTATTGGTACCATTTTCGGGCACGTGAAATTTTTTGATCGCTTTTTATTCCGATTTTTGGGACGCAGAATGAACAAAAACCAGCGTTTCATGTATTTCTTTTGGGGGGGTGCGTTTACACCATTCCGCGTGCGGTAAAGTTGATAAAGCAGTTTTATTCTTCGGGTCAGTACGGTTACAGCGATACCTCATTTAGGTCGTTTTTTTATGTTTTTGTCGGTTTTATGCAATGAAAACTATTTTATATAAAAAATAATTATTTTTGCATCGCTTTATTCAGCGAGCTATAACTTTTTTATTTTTTCGCTGATGATGCTGTTTGGTGGCTTGTTTTTTGCGGGACAAGATGACGTTTTCAGCGGTACCATGGATATTTATATGCGTCTTTTTGATCGCGCGTTATTACACTTTTTGTTTGGCGGTATGATAATAAATCATTATTTTTTGCTTCGTTTTTTATTTTTATTTTTTAAGGGGTTCGCTAAAGGGGTTAACTAATGGGACAGTTTTATAGGGCGGGTCGTTACGGACGCGGCGATACCTAATATGTGTACTTTTATTGTTTTGTTTTTTTTATTATTTCCAAAAAATGGATTTATTGGGGGAATATTTTTTTTTTTTCTAATATATTTGGCGATTTTTTTTTAATTATTTTTACACTTTTTTTTATTTTTTTTTACTTTATTAAATAGTCCCAGGTGGGACATCACTGTCCTGTGACAGATCGCTGATCTGTCACATCACAGATCACTGTGACAGATCAGCGATCTGACACAGGCACTGCAGAAGGCTTCCTCATGCCTGCGCTTTGCAGGCACTGAGGAAGCCAGCTTCCAGCAGGCCCCCGAAGGCCCCCGTCGCCATCTTGGATTCGGGGGCCTGGAGGAAAGGAGTCCCCCGCAGCACATTGCGCTGCCGTGGGGGGCTCAGGGAAGCACGGAGGGAGCCCCCTCCCTGCCGATGCTTCCCTTTAACCCCCGGTACACCGCGATCGTGTTTGATCGCGGTGTGCAAGGGGTTAACGTGTCGGGGGCGGTCCGTGACCGCCCCTGACACATTGTGCCGGGTGTCAGCTGTGATAATCAGCTGACACCCGGCCGCGATCAGCGGCGCTCACCACGTGGGCGCCGCTGATCGCGCCGACGTACTATCCCGTCCATGGGCATAGGGGCCCAGGTCCCATGGACGGGATAGTACGTCGGATGGCAGAAAGGGGTTAAAGAACCACCATTTCAGAGAGAGGGTGAGGATTGCCACCACTGAGAGGTGGTTAGAGGGTTATTTATATGAGTAAACAGTTCATCTACCTACAAAGGTGGAGATAAGCTGACATAAGATGGATGATTAGATACAGTGAAGGGGAGCATTGAGACTTATTCCTTAAGGCCCCGTCTCACATAGCGAGATCGTTAGCGAGATCGCTGAAACGTCACAGGATTTGTGACGCAACAGCGACCTCGACAGCGATCTCGCTACGTGTGACACATAGCGGCGACTGGTCCCCACTGCAATATCGCTGATCATGCTCAAATGTCCTAAGCCATTTTTTGATTGTTGGTGTCCCTCTGGTCAGCATGCATCGCTGTGTTTGACGCCATAACAACGACGAGCGACCTCGTTGGCGACTCAGAACTCAGCGACGCAGGCATGATTTTGCTTTTTCTTTTCACCATCCCCTTAGCATTGTTGGCCACTACTGCGCTATCATTCTCTTATTGGGCGACTTCATCATAAAAGAAGACAACGTAGTAGCACTTCCATGCTTTGTTCCTGAGCGCTGTGGATCGTATTATACTGTTTTCCTTCAGCGTCCCCGTGTGAGTCGCTAGTGCATTATTATTCGTGGATTTTACTACACGGTTTGCTTCTGCTTCCCTGTCTGAGTCGCCAGTGCGCAATTATTTGTGGATCTTACTACACCTTCTGGTTGCTCTGTCTGCAAGGTAGGCATTGTTTGGGGTCTCAAATTAGGATCTTTGTTGCGTTTCCTTTTTTTAGGTCAGCTATCTATTATATTTCCAAGAGAAAAAGGTCGCACTCTGCGGGATAATGATGAATGTTTATTGACACTGAATTACATGTCACGTCGGAGATGTGAAGGAGAGTGTGTCAAATGGCTGACTACGGCCATTTCACGCTACTCGAGCGCTTCCACGGGTCTCCTTCACATCTCCGACGTGACATGTAATTCAGTGTCAATAAACATTCATCATTATCCCGCAGAGTGCGACCATTTTCTCTTGGAAACTACATTCGTCTTGCTACGAGGTCAAGCACCCGGGAGTCCTGGATGTGAGCTCTCCGCCTGCTGCCAGCCACGGACCTTAGCACGGTAACAGCGGTGCCGTCCGCTTTCTTGCATTGACTTCATTATCTATTATATTTAATCATAACTCTACTCTTCATTGTGGTCATGGTTTTACACTTGCAAGCAAATGGAGGGCTGCTTGGCTTCTATCTGTGTACATACGCTTTGACATGGGCAGCCATTTTAGTTTTCCTGCCCCGCCTGCCCCCGCCATTGTAGGATCTTTGTAGCATTTCCATTACTTATACGTCAGCTATCAAATTATATGCAATCATAACATTTAACATCTACAGTTATAATAATCGCGTTATTGTTTTGTTGAAACTTCTAACATCCTTACCTTTCATTTTGCAGTTTGCACATCATGATCGACGCAGAGGGTGCTGTTGTGGTTGCTGCATTGCTAGTTGAGGCAGCTCGGCAACAAGATGAGGCACAGATGCTAGAGAGGCGTTCCAAACGAAAGCGTTGCATGTGGACCAGAGAATGGCTGGTGCAGAGGTCCAAATTCTCCCACATGCAACTTGTAAGAGAGCTTCAGGAGAAGAATACTCATGATTTCCGCAACTATCTGCGGATGTCAGAGGAATCCTTCAAACTGTTACTGGAAAGTGTTATGCCACTTATTCAACAGAAGGATACAGCAATGCATGCTGCTGTCTCGGCAGAAGTAAGATTGGCAGTCACGCTGCGATTCCTGGCCGCCGGACGCTCACTGCAAGACTTACAATTTTCTGCAGCTGTTTCAAGGTCCCTGCTCAGCGTTTTAATTCTGGAGACATGGAATGCAATTGTCCGCAGTCTACAGAGCTACATTCAGTTTCCCAAAACGGAGGCGGAATGGAAAAATATTGCCTCAGATTTTGAGCAGCTTTGGCAGTTCCCTAACTGTGGTGGGGCTTTGGATGGGAAACGTGCGGATCACTCAACCACCGAACAGCGGATCCTACTTCTCCAATTATAAGGGCTATTTCATCCTGATGGCCCTTGTTAACGTCAATTACGAATTTATAAATGTTGATGTTGGCATGAACGGCAGGGTTTTTGATGGTGGTGTTTTAGAGCACACACGTTTTGGAGAGCGATTGAATAACTATGACCTGCACTTGCTTTCCAACTCGGAGACAACAGGCAACCTTAATTTTGTTTTTTGTCGGCGATGAAGCCTTCCCGCTTCATGCCAATCTTCTCAAACCGTTCCCCCAAAAAAGTCTTACGGAGGAAAGACGAATTTTTAATTACCGCTTGTCAAGGGCACGACGGGTTGTAGAAAATGCCTTTGGCATCATGGCCAACCGCTTCAGAGTTTTCCACACACCTATTAACCTGAAGCTTGAATCAATAGACTCTGTAGTTTTGGCCTGTTGCGTGCTGCACAACTTCCTTCGGCGGCGCTATGCAATTGCGTACAGTCCGCCTGGCTTCGTGGACTCTGACAACCAAACAAATGGTGAAGTGGTGCTAGGTGACTGGCGTGCAAACGATTCCGCAATTGCAGGACTTCAACCAGTCGTACATGGCAGAACCAAAGATGATGTGAATGCCTGCCGAGACAACTACTGCCAATATTTTAATGGTCCTGGTGCTACTTGGCAGCATCAGAACTTATAGTGGGCTACTGATCACATTTATACATTTCTTTCATTATCTGTAATGATTTTTGTAATAAACTTTACGGTTTACTTTACAAAAGCTTTGTTGTTCTTTCATTAATAAGGGCCCGTGCACACAGTGGTCCGCTATGCGCATACGTGTGGCAGCCACATTGATTTTAATAGGGCCGTACACATGTGCAGCCCTTTCTGCACTCTCTCTCTCTCCTCTCTCTCTCTGTATATATCTAACTATATATTTAGCTTTTTAGCAGCTGCTCTCTTAATCCGAGGTGACCTCCTAATGCTGCAAATTCAACAAATGAGCATTTTCATTTCTTTAAAACATATCACATTTTTATAAACTCTACTGTGCCTAATAATTTGGAACAGTGCTTTTTTTTTTTTAAGATTATACTGTTTTCATTGGGAGGTTTCTTCAATAATATTCGATATATACTCCAACGCGTGATGACTTTTATTACACTGACTGTCATTTGCAAAGACCCTTTAGGAAAAACAGAGATAAAGAACAACTGCATAATAATTAGGAACATGGTGTACATACCAATATGCATACAAATATATTCCTATTTTAATGTCTATACACCTATGCTAACAATTAGATGTATAGATATCCATACAAAACAGCAACGGTGCACACACCAGCGTTCCCGTCTGACCATAGACGCTGTATCGAGGAAGCGACACTTTGCGAATGCAGTTGCATCTCCAATCAGGCAGATATGCTGAATTGAGGGGTTCTTCCCTTTGAGGATGCATTAGCGTCCCCAATGGCGTCAAACATACGTTGTGACATCACGACCCTCTGGTGGGCGTCATTGATGCGGCGTGGTGCCCATAGTTGTAAAGATGGTGGCTAGAAGGCGTTCTTCACCATGGGGGGATGCCAAGGTCCGCTTTTTGGTGAGGGAGGTGGATGCTCACGATTACTTTTGTGATGCATTCCATCAGTATCCCATGCACCACAAATGGGCAGTGCTGAGGAGGATCAGAAGAGGCCTAGCCAGCAGATTCGGTGTGGAGCGCTCCACGACCCAGATCCGGAAGAAGCTGGCGAACCTGCGCTACCGGTCCAGTGAGCGCATCACCAGCATTCGTGCTCAAAATCGAAGGGATCGTGGTGAGTGTTGTTGAGCGGATCTGGAGAGGTTCTGTTTTGTTGGTTATCACTGCCCCGGGGTGCCTGTCCCGCCTCCTGCTCTGACGTCCTCTACTCTCCCCACCATGCTCCATAGCATAACACATAACAGTAGCGAACTCTTAATTTAAAGTAGCCAAAGCCCCACCCCAAAAGCCCTAATCAACTAAGTTAGTTGAAGGAGTATTCCGCTCAATAGAATTTTTTTCCTATCCCTTGGACCACCATCTCCAGCAGCACCACCATCTACCGCTGCTACCCCTTCATCAGCTGCAACTCCTTCTCCAGCTGCTACCCCGCCTCCACATGTGGGGTCATCTACGTCATCCCCTATAACGGGACTCTCTCCAGTGTCACTCCGTGACATTGGAGCAGGCTCATCTTCCGGTAATTGAAGCACATAATATAAGCTCCCTGCAAGTTGGAAAGGATACTTGGGTGTTAAAAGGATGGAGGGCTGTCGTGTAATTTTAAGTTTTGTGTGTTTCCCTCGCCTGTGGTGCCACAGGAACCGGGTGGGCTGTCAGCTCCTCATCATAGGAACCAGAGGCACCCCAAAACCATAAGTGTTAAACAACAAACGTACCTTTAGTTAGATGTTGCAACAGAATTACTTTTACCATTCCCTCAACAGAAATCCCTACCTTACAGGACCTGCTGGCATCACACAGGCAGATGATGGTAGCTGTGCACCAACATGGAGTGATGCTAGAGAGTATGTGGCAGCCCAACAGCAGGGTGGCAGGCAATAATAGCCAATTTTATTTTTTGTTATTTTTTCTAATAAGATATATTTCTAGTTTATATCCGCTGCTCTGTCAACTTATTTCTAAACCTTAAAAAAAACCTTAAAAAAATAACACAAAAAAATCCTTCATTTAAATAAAACTTTTTTTTAAAAAAAACTAAAAAAAATATTAAAATAAACTAATAAAACTAATAAAAGCACACCCATTATAACTGGGCATCTGTAGCAGGAGTACTGCCCTGATGGCTGCCCTGACCTGACCTCCACCCAGCCCATTACCCCGCCTTAGTAGGCCTTAGTAGGCCAGCTAATAACTGTATGCAGAATTTAGTAAAGCAGGCCACGAGTTTGAAGAAAAATAACATTTTATGTGAAAAATATGTAAACAATAAAATAAACACAACGTATCATAAGTAATCAGTAAACAAAAGAAAACATCACTCGAACTACAATTGTTAATAATACGAGTCTGAATCTTTAAATCGTTGCCTGGACGGAGTAAAAAAATGGGAAGCCTGAGGTAACATGGGATACTGTGGGGGTCCAAGGTTCAGGTTTTGTGGAGGCTCAATCCTCCTCCTCGGTGTGCTGTCAAGAGGCTCTTGCATATGTGTCCATGAGTACCGTGAACACGGATTTAGCTCGAACACAGCAGATGTGTCAGTCAGTTTCCCCGCTGCCGATTTATTGAATGCCTCTAACATTATTCTTTCGGCATGCATCCTTTGGGTTTCATCCAGCATACGAAGTCTGTCATCCACAAAGTGTTCAAAGTCGCTAATGGCGGGTTTGCTCTGCTGGGTTAAAATTTTCTTTGCCAAATCAAGGAAATCAGGTGAAGGCGAGGTTTTGGCCTTTCTTTTGCGACATGATGATGAGAGTCGCCGAGGTATAGTTGAAGGTGCAGCTTCATGACTAGCCTCCTCAATGTTTATTGCCGTACTGGCGATGTCATCACTGCCACATGTTGGTGTTGACAAAGCTTGACAATGCTCCTCCGTGAACAGAAAATGCATGTTAAAGGAAAAACCAAAACTTATTGTACATCATACAGCAACACCCAAATGCAGTATTGCGTTTGCATTGGATATCATGAGCAGCAGTCACAAGCGTACACGTGCACTGGAAACAAATGTGGGGGCGGGAATAGTTCTAGAGGATATGAAATGGCATTCAACGGTATGAAAACTGAGTGGGCCGAAACAAGTAAAGGAGTATACTTATCTGTACTGGAATGGATGACTTTTGTAATCTGCAAAATTAATCATGTAAAACCGGAGTTACTATTTTCTGTTCAACTATGCCATGTACATACTAAGTTTAAATGCTATTTAGAGGGAAGCAAATAAGGTACCTACATCTCCGACAGGGGTCAGACCGGATCTCTGGCTCTTCTTCCTCAGGCATCGTCGATACCATTGGGTGTGGTACCTCTTGGTCACGTGTGAAGGCCATCAAGTCGTAGTACCATAACTTGGGCACATACACTTCTTCTGTACCCGCACCAGACTTCGTGGACTTCTCGATCTTATTTAGTTCTTTTTTGTAGACTGTGCCTAGGCCCTGAATTTTTTTATTCACCACAGTCTCATCCACCGTGTCGCTGGGATTGTGCTGCTTGAAGAGGGTAACTAGTTTATCATAAGCCTCCTTTTTTTTATATTTATTGCTGTAGTCAGCAGATTATATCTTCCAAAGGCAGGGCAGGGAACGATACAATTCAATCAATTCCCGAATAAATTCCTGTCTATTGGAGGACATCTGAAAAAAATAAAAGCAGACAGTGAGAACGGCACAATACATGTAACATTTTAGAAAACTTAAAATCCACGTTTGAAATGCACTAGTGTTTGCTGGGCGGGGCAGCAAAACTAAAATGGCTGCCCATGCCAAAGCGTATGTACACAGATATAAGCCAAGCAGCCCCCCATTTGCTTGCAAGTATAAAAGCATGACCACAATGTAGAATAGAGTTATGATTGCATATAATTGATAGCTGATCTATAAAAGGAAACGCTACAAAGATCCTACAATGGTGGGGTGGGCGGGGCATTATAACTAAAATGGCTGCCCATGCCAAAACATATGTACACAGATAGAAGCCAAGCAGCTGACATTTGCTTGCAAGTGTAAAAGCATAACCACAATGTAGAATAGAGTTATGATTGCATATAACTGATAGCTGACATATAAAAGGAAACGCTACAAAGATCCTAATTTGAGACCCCAAACAATGCCTACCTTGCAAACGTCTCAGAGCAACCAGGAGGTGTAGTAAGATCCACGAATAATAGCGCACTAGCGACTCAGACAGGGACTCTGAAGCAAACCGCGTAGTGAAGTATACGAATAATAACGCACTAGCGACTCACACGGGGATGCTGAAGGAAAACCGTATAATACGATCCACAGTGCTCAGGAACAAAGGATGGAAGCGCTACTACGTTGTCTTTTATTACGAGGTCGCCCAATCAGAGAATGATAGTGCAGCAGTGGCCACCAATCGGAGCAGAGGGGCGTGGAAAAGGCAACACTGAAGCACGCCTATCGAGGTCTGAGTTGTCACAATAGATGCTGTGTGACAAGGTCCCAAAGACCGCCGAGGTCATTATATGGATCGCGGTATCATTGCTGCATCGTTGAGTAGATCTGCCTGTTTGACAGCTTACTAGCGACCATGTAGCAACGCACCAGCGATCCTTACCAGGTCGTATCATTGTCGGGATCGCTGGAGCGTCGCTATGTGTAACAAGACCTTTACTGTGATCCAAGTACTCAGACCTAAGTGTACAACGTAGCACCACATCAGACACAGAGACAAGAGTTTGTATATTTGAAGAACGTAGATGGGCTAACTGAGTAGCCTTGTCACAAAGTGTAAGTGGTAAATTTGAGGAAGGAAAGATTATCCAGCTTTGTTGTTAGAAATTGAAAAACCTTTATTCCAAAATTTTTTTTAAAAACAAGTGATAGCGTAGAATACAAAAATCAATTATTTTGGAATAATTGATTTTTGTATAGGTTTTTCAATTATTAACCATGAAGATGGATTATCTTTCCTTCTTCATGTTTGTGGAGTCTGGCAGGGACTCATTCCTATGCTTCGCTGAAGGAATTCATCCAGGTTCATACACTAGGGTGAGCTGAAATTATTTATTTTCTTCTTCGTGAGGGGTAACTTGACAGCTCTTAATAGGGCTTCCACAGACAGCCTTACTGCTGGAATCTCCATCCACCAGATCTCAGGGCTTACCCTTGCCTTTGCCTTTTAACCCTGTATGGGGATCTGAACTTGTACAGGGGCCACTTGGTTGGGGCCACAGAGTAGAATGCTGGCTGGTGGAGCAAGCTGGCAGCAAGAAAGGTATCCAAAGTCAGGGGCCAAGGTTTTATCATTAATGATGAGCGAATACATTCGGCACTATTCATTACTCACATGAATAGTACACTATTCAGGCTATTTGTTACTCAGCGAATAATTAGGTATTCGCCTCGGTATGTTCAAGTGACTCGCCCGACTTTATTTGCAGCCAATGAACATGCTGGGCTGGTTTGCCAATCACACAAATGCTGGTGCCATCCTTGGTGTGGTATTATTGTGATTGGCTGACCTTCCAGCGTCATAGGGAATATTTAAAGGCTGCCAGTGCCATCTTGCGCACATTGCAGCCTGAAACAGCATAAGAAGAGCGTAGTTTAAGCATAGCGACAGTGAAAGTACTGTGGGAGAGTGATAGGAGTTTATACTGAGCGTTTATTCATTCCAAAAAGGTCTTCTAAGAGCTGAAGATTGTGAAGAGATTAGATTACTTGTTTGTTAGGTGGGGATTTCAGTGGTAGTGAAAGTTTTATAAGGAGGGAGGGAGGATGGGTGAAATGCAGGCATCTGGGTAGGTGTTCTGATCATTGCAAGTACACATGTGGTCAAAATTGTTGGTACCCCATGTTTAATGACAGAAAAACCCACTATGGTCACAGAAATAACTTGAATCTGACAAAAGTAATAATAAATCAAAAATCTATGAAAATGAGCAAATGAAAGTCAGAAATTGCTTTTCAACCATGCTTCCACAGAATTTTTAAAAAAATAAAACTCATGAAATAGGCCTGGACATAAATGATGGCACCCTTAACTTAATATTTTGTTGCACAACCTTTTGACGCAATTGGGTTGCCCTCCCAGGGCTGTGGGGTGCTCGGTATAGGACCGGTGTCGGCGGGATGTGTCACAGCAGCGGTGACCTAGTCCATGGCCCTGGGCGCCCAATTAATAAGGGAAGTTGAATGGTGGAATGTAGTTGATTAAATGAATAGTTTGTGACGCCACCTGTGGTGTTCGGCAAGTGAGGTGTTACGCCGACGCTGCATGCAGATCCTCTGGGACTGGTGGTGTGGTGCAGCCAAGATGGTGTAGCTCCCCACAGGTGGAGCTGTAGTCCCAGAGCAGTGTAGATGTAGGGGTAGAGGAGAGGCACAGGCGGTGTAGAAGCTGGTACCCCGATGCAGTGGTACAGGGTGTGTTAGCGCAGGAATAATTGGGAGGACACCAGGGCATGTAGTTCCAAAACTTTACTCACAGTCTATAGTACACACAGGTGCCTGCCTCCGTGCTGTGTCCTCCGGGTCAGGGACTCAGTCAACCTCCAGGTCAGATGGAATGCTCCCTTCCAACACTCCGCCAACATGTGCCTTTCTGAACGTCTCCTCTTATAGCGCCTTTGGTGTGAAGTACTCCTAGTACTGTGTTACACTGGAGTTCCTTCTGACAGATGTTCCCAAGAACCATACTTGTACGGCAGACAGCTGTAGCCTGCTTTGGGGACTCTTTACTCCTAAGTCCCGGCTCACTATCCAAGTTGCTGTTGTGCCCCCAAGTCTTAGATGGGAGTAGTGCATTTACAGCTCACAACTCCACCGGTGTCTGCTGTAGGACCATTAGTATCCATACAACCTCGGGGACCGGGCTCCGGCCTTGCGCTTAGAACTTCTAGGCAGGGTTCTCTCCTAACCCACGCCCTCTGTTCCCTTTTACTCCTTCATTCCGTACTAGTCTCTCATTCTTATGGAAGATCAGGTTTCTGTTCAATGTCTTTCTCCTTCTTTCCTTTCCCATGCCAGCAGACCCAGGTCACTGAGGTCTGCTGCAGCACCTCCTTCCTCCATCCCTCTCCCAGGGATTCTCTCTCCTACTCACTGACTGACCGACTGACCTGAAATCCTAAACCTTCCTGATCTTTTATGTATTCTAACTCCACCTGCCTCCCAGCACGTTTCGTGTTCCAAGCAGGGAGCCACCAAAGGTGCTCTGCTACACTCCAAGCAGGGAGCGGCAATGTGGCTTTGCTGAACTATTGTGTTGTGTGGGATGCAGGTGTTGGAGCGTGGTCAGGAGCCTCCAACCTACCTGGATGGTGGGGCACCACACCTCAGGAGGAGGTGCAGTACCTCTGAGGCAACTGAATCCTCAGGGGCGCCACATTATCACTGCAATCAAACAATTCCTGTAACTGTCAATGAGACTTCTGCACTTCTCGAAAGGTATTTTGTCCCACTTCTCAAGAGCAAACTGCTCCAGTTGTCTCGTGTTTGAAGGTTGCCTTTTCCAGATGGCATGTTTCAGCTCTTTCCAAAGATGTTCAATAGGATTTAGGTCAGGGCTCATAGAAGGCCACTTCAGAATAGTCCAATGCTTTTCTCTTAGCCATTCTTGGGTGTTTTTAGCTGTGTGTTTTGGGTCATTATCCTGTTGCAAGACCTATGACCTGCGACTGAGACCAAGCTTTCTGACACGGGGCAGCACATTTCTCTCTAGAATCCCTTGATAGTCTTGAGATTTCATTGTAACATGCACAAATTCTAGACACCATGTGCCAGATGCAGCAAAGCAGCCCCAGAACATAACAGAGCCTCCTCCTACATGCTGCAGATCTCTGTTCTTTTCCACTGTGTTGTATAGTAGTTATTATTAGGTACAGTCTCTGGGATTAGGGTGAAATAGAGAGGGTTTCATCCACTACCATAATATGCAAATCAGCTATTGTAGAGGGAAATAAATATTAGGTAGTAGCAGCATATACAAAACAATTTTTTGGGGGAGCTACATAATATTCCTGTATAGCAGCCTATTTATTTTATTTTTTTATGCAAAATAATATCATCGGTGCCAGCAAATAGTAACATCCATTCTTGAATCTACCATACTTTTCGGACTATAAAAGGCACACCCGACCATAAGACGCACCCCAAATTTTCAGAAGGAAAATGGGGAAAAATAAATAAATGAATCAAATGGGGGTCCGTCCTACAGTCCTGAATTCAGCTTACCCTGGGAGGATTAGCAGCGCTGATGGAGTGAGGTCACAAGGAATGTTTGGTAGTCCAGCGATGATATGACCCAGACTGGTGCGGCAGGTGCTCGGTGGTGCAGGGGCTCCGCTGACATTTTGTGAAAGCCCAGAGACCCCGCACATCCATTGCTGCAGTGCGGTGGTCTCTGGGAAATCCCATCCCAAGGCTGGTGTGGCAGGCTCAGCAGTGCTCGGTGGTGCAGGGGGCTCCAGCAACATTTTGTGAAATCCCATAGCCTGCACACTTCCATGGCCTTGAAGCTGTGGCCTCTGGTAAAATAGCCACCGGAGGCGGCGCATGCACAGATTGAGGCTTATACATGTTCCTGACATGGGTTTCAGGCCTGACAGGCTGACCACAATACAGGCCCTTGCTTGCATACACTGCATTCAGAATTTAATTCTAAATCTTTTGCTGTCTGGTAGAATCCAATTTACTGACATTGATCATACAGCTTCACCAACTCCTGAATTATATTCACCTTACAGCTGCTTCACCCACTATGACAGTTGTTCCACTAGGATCTGGTGGCAAAAATGAACTGTGGAGCTTACAAAACACAGGTTTCACAGTACCTGCTGGCCCTCTGTAATTTGTAAGTGATGGCCGAATAATGACATGGAGGTGGACATGGTGGTAGTGGATGGCAAAGCCCAAAATTCAAATGGACATGTTTGAAATGGCATTGTAAAGGGATGGGGAATACGTATTCCCCTATCTAGCTAACTATTTGGCATGAGAGAGTGACCTCCCCGAATGTAGGAGTGAGAGCTCTCCCAAATGTATGATATAAGGCCATCTGAGGGACCTTACCAAACTCAGGTTTCATGGTACCTGCTGTCACTCTGCTAATTGTCAGCGAGGTCCACATAATGAGATGGCAGTGGACATGGTGGTTGTGGTGGGTGATACCCAAAATTCAAATGGGTGTTTAAAATCGCATTGTAAAGGGATAGGGAATATGTATTCCACTATCTTGCTATTTGGCATGAGGGAGGGTCCTCTCAAATGTAGGAGTGAGAGCCCTCATAAATGTTAAAGTAAAAAATAAAGCCAAAACGCTTCGTGTGAACATATGCTAAAGGGGAGGTATATTTTTTTATTGTTATTATTATTATTTTTATTTTGCATTATATACTGTACATGTACTTATAAAAGAAATAATGTTTCTTAGCACTTTTCCCTTTAAAACATTTTTTTGGTTTGGTATATCTTTTTGAAAATCTGCAAAACCGGCGCTACAATCTGACAACATTATTCCCAGATACCATACGTGAGTCAAAACAGCATGCAGGCATCTTCTCCATGCTGTTCCCATTTAGTTTTAGTTCTTTCCTATCCATTACAGAATTTTTCTCAGGCCCCCAGACCTGTTTGTTGGGTCCAGCAGAATAATATTCAGCTTTCCCTTTGACTTATTATGGATATTAGAAATTATTTGTGCTGATTTTCCAGAATCCGAATATTTCACTATTTGCTCATCACTAGTTCTCACTCTGCATCATCTGCGGGAACAGAAAAAGAAACAGAGGGATAAGGAACCGACATGAATGTCACAAGGCCGCAAGAATGCAAATTGCCAGACACAAGCTATTACATTGTACCATTAAAGGAAAACTGTCAGCAGGATTGTGCTGAGTAACCTACTGACACTATCATGTTGGCGCCATTATACCGATTAAAATGATACCTTGGTTGATGAATTTTGTCTTGTGCTTATTGTTTATTTTTTATTTATGGGGCAGGACTATGGGTGGGGTCTTCATGTGGTGCTCTGTTTATCTACTCATCTGTATGGCTTCTGACAGTTTAATGATCCCTCTGTGACCTGCCCCCTATTTTACATAATGAATATTTTATATATTGAGAAAAAAAATCTCCTGCATCATAACCATCAAACTTGTGTCTCCCAGTAAGTAAAGTGCAAATAACTGTTAATGGTGTACGTGTGCATTGCTTTTTCCATCTCTTAATGAGAAAACCACTCCTTCCAACAAGTCCCAGTGTATTCATACTAGTTATCACCCTGCTCACCCATTCCAAGAATACACTTATGATCTACAAAGGGTGTATTCAATAAATGAGATAGATGGATGCCTGATGATCACATATCAGATGACGTTAAAGAAAAAAGAAAGTAAATCAATTTCTAACATTCAACCAAGAAGACCTAGACTATAAAGAAACAACATATTCATGATGGGAAATGTCAGAAATGACTTTAAGCCTTTAATATCTAGTAAACTGAGCCTGAATATTTTTGCCGATACGCGATGCTGATAACAGTTAAGAGATTGTGTCGTATGTTAGTTCTATGCCTTGGATATGCTGTAAGCCTCTTTGATCTGGTAGAACATATTTTGTTAAAAAGCAGAAAGATCAGCCTATTAACACAGCTTGTGGGCCATTAAGTCTGAACCATCAAATAACAGGCCTTAACTGTGTCATGAAGCCTTCCCGCTTCCCAGGAATCAGGGCTTTTAAGCAAAGCACGTAAGCATTTAGAACCTTGAAATAATGTTCAATGCCTTATATTTCTATCTGCGTTTTGCCTAGGGTTTCTCTCTATTCTATGAATGGAATTGCTGTTCACTTTCTATTTCAGTCATTATAGATATAGCTCTATTCAAATACAATAGGACATATTTTATATCCATTAAAAAAGTTTTTCTCAAAAGCACATTGAGCTTTGTTAATATATCAAATATTTCACTCTATGGCATTATTCATAGTGTATCATCCGGTAACAGGTAAGTGACATCATTTTTCAATTTGCTTGCACTGCATCAAATATAGCCCATGTACCTTGTATGAATGCAGCTTCCTGGTAACAACTGTTATGAAAACAGCAAAAATTAAAATCCTAGTTTTGACTCTTAACCTCTTAGTAAGAGAGTAAATTTTACACTTAATGACCGAGCCAATGTTTACAATTCTGACCACTGTTACTTTATCAGGTTATAGCTCTGGAACACTTCAACGGATCCCATTGATTCTGAGATTGTTTTTTTGTGACATATTGTCCTTCATATTCGTGGTAAAATTTCTTCAATACAACTTGCATTTATTCATAAAAAAATGGAAATTTGGCAAAAATTTAGAAAATTTTGCAATTTTCAAACTTTTAATTTTTGGGCCCTTAAACTGGAGTCATATCACACAAAATAATTAATAAATAAAGTTTCCCACATGTCTACATCAGCACAATTTTGGAAACAATTTCTTTTTGCTAGGAAGTTATAAGTGTTAGAAGTTGACCAGCGATTTCTCATTTTTCAAATTTACAAAACCTTTTTTTTAAGGACCACCTGACATTTGAAGTGAGTTTGGGGGGTTCAATATGACAGAAAATACCCCAAAGTGACACCATTCTAAAAACTACACCCCTCAAGGTACTCAAAACCACATTCAAGAAGTTTATTAACCCTTCAGATGCTTCACGAGAACTAAAGAAATGTGGAAGGAAAAAATGAACATTTTACTTTTTTCACAAAAAATTTAGACCCAAACTTTTTTATTTTCACAAGGGTATCAGGAGAAAATGGACCACTAAATTTGTTGTGCAATTTCTCCGCTGTTTGGGTGCATGGCATAACTCCGAAGGGATGGAGCATTGTTTTACTTTTGAGCGCAAAATTTGCTGGAGTCAAAGGCAGGCGCCATGTCGCATTTGGAGACCCCTGATGTACCTAAACAGTGGAAATCCCCAATTCTAACTCCAACCCTAACACAGCCCTACCCCGACCCTAATCCCAATCCTAACCCTAGCCGCAATCTTAACCCCTACTCCAACCCCATCATAACCCCAACACTCCCACCGTATCCCCAATACAAACGTATCCTCAACACAACCACATCCCCAACACAACCATATCCCCAACACAACCCTAACCCCAACACAACCCTAACTCCAACCATAACCCCAACACTACAACCGTAACCCCAACTCCACAACCATAACCCCAATACTACAATCATAACCCCTACCGTAACCCCAACACAACCCTAACCCTAGCCCCAACCCTAGCTCTAGCCCCAACAATAACCATAGCCCCAACCCTAACCCTAGCTCTAACTTAAGCCCCAACCCTAATCCAAGCCCAAACCTAACCCTTGCTCTAACCCTAACCCTAACCCTAGTCCAACCCGAACGCTAGTGCTAACCTCAAACCTAACCCTAGCTCTAACCCCAACCCTAACCCTTGCCCCAACCGTAACCCGAGCCCAACCCTAACCCTACCTCTAACCCCAAGCCTAACCTTGGCCCCATCCCTAACCCAAATGGAAAAATGAAGAAAATACATTTTTTTTTATTTTATTGTTACCTAACTAAGGGGTGATAAAGGGGATTGATTTACTATTTTTTCTATTTTGATCACTGTGATAGGGTCTATCACAGTAATCAAAATGAACCAATAGCAACAATCTTCTATTGTTGCCGGGTGCCAGCCGGCAGATCTCGGCGAACACATTGTGCATGCACCCGCTATTTTCTTCCCAGGAGAAGATGCCGAGGACCGGGGACAGAGCTGGAGGGTCCAGGGACATCAGAGGTATCAGGGGGTCGGGGGACCCCATTTCTCTCTCCTCGTATGCTAGATCATATCAGAGGAGAAAGAAATAAATAGAAAATCTGACTTTTTCGGTAAATAACGGCAATCGCAACACTGGGGATGGTAAAAGCGAATCCAAATCATGTTGGAAAATCTCCAGTGTCTCAGGTACAGGGGTAGCTGAGACCCAAGAGATTTTCCAATGCTGAGGGGCTCTATACCCTTATGTCTCAGCTCTGCTAAAAAGCAGCGCTGAGGAATAAGTACCTTTATCTGCCGCCATTAAAAGGCATATCGGCGATCGTTAAGGGTTAAGGGAGTTGTTCAACTGTGAACTAAAATAGTTTTCAGGCATGGATGGTTTTAAAATAGTAAACATAAGTATATTCACTTTCTAGCACCATACTCTCTTCCACAGGTCTGCACCGGCTATGGTGTGTGTTTGGAAGTCACAAGACCACTGCAGCCTGTGACCGACTGAAGCAATCATGTAACTAGAAAAGTGCATCATCAGATGTTACTCTGATGACATGCTGTTCTGGTCACCTGACTGGTGCTGTCAATCACAGGCTGCAGCGATCATGTAAATTCCAAAAAGAGCACACACAGCTTCTGGAGTTGACGCCGATCTCTCTGTTGCAGCATGCTATAGATCTTTGGTAGATTGTAAGGTGAGCATAACTGCACTTATTATTTTAAAACCTTCCATGTCTGAAAAAAATATTAGTGAGTTGAGCAAATCGTAATGCTTTGGTGCTCGACCCATGTAACGAGTATAATGAAAGTAGGTGGGAAACAGGAGCATTGCTGAAAATTGTTGAAATCAATGGAAACAGCTCTGAAATGGCATGGAGCATGGGGAAGACCCCTGAAAGCATTTCTGACTCCGAGGTTGCTGCTGGGAACATTGTTGTCAGAGTTTTACGCCACTTTTACGGACTGACAATAAAACATACAAAACCGAAGATAAAAGTTATTTTACTGGAAAAAATGTTAAGAAACATTCTTTCCAGGATATTGACTTGTATGTAAGGCAAAATAAATAAGAGAAAAGAAATGCTCCTCCACAGGTTTGCATTGCCTTCAATGGTGAAAAAAAACATTCACCAGGAAATTTAATTGTAACATTTTACAATCTTATCTGGCTATATGGTGTGTGAGACATGATCAGACACATCTTTTTTAATTTATAAAGGAGGGAATCTGAAAATCAAACTTTTTTTTGTGACGGCCATCAGGTGGTCCTTACTATTGTTAGAGGGCAAGCAGTTGGCCCTCACTATTGTTAGAGGGCCAGCAGATGGCCCTCACTAATGTCAGAGGACTATCAAGAGGTCTTCACTCAAATTTTAGAGGGCCAGCAGCCAGCCCTTACTCAACAGTTTTAGAGGGCCAGCACCAGCCACTGCAATATAATTTATGCATCTAAGGTGGGCAAATTTTCTTTTTCGTATTAATACTGTAAAGTTTAAAACTTGGAGGGCCAGCATTCGGACTTTACAATTTATAGAGGGCTGGCCCCCAATATTTTTAGAGTGCTAGGAGGAGTCTTGTGGACAGATTAGACCAAGATAGAGCTTTTTGGTAAAGCACCTCATTCTGGTTACTGTAAATGGAATGAGCTCTAAAAATTCAGAGAAAACAGTGGTTACAGTCAAATGTGGTGGAGGTTCAAAGATAATTCGGGATTGCAAAATAAACAGAAAGACCTGCGCTAAAAGGGTTAAAACGAAGCTACAAGAGTGAACAAATGATGGTCAAGGCACCCCCTAAGTAAACATATACAAGTTCAAAAAAAGTGCAAACTCCAAATGCAATAAATAGTTGCACATAAAACAGTAGTCATTAAATACTCGTCCTCAAGGGAACAGACATGCACTCACCAGAGAAAACGATGATGATGAAGATAATGAAAACTGCAAAAGGTGAATCCCACAGATGTAATATCATTGCTGATTTATACAAACACCGCTGCTGTGAAAAGAAGGCTGAACACGTCCCGGAATGAACAGGGACATAAATTACAGAAACAGTAGGAGATGCATACCAGCAGAGGTGACTGGAGCACAATGCAGGGTGATAATGTGCTAGGAAGTCCGTGCACAAACGGCGTGCTGCCAAGATAAGAAGCGTTTGCACAGGCACAGGGGAGGGCAGGAGATGAAAGGAGCAGGAAGGGAAAGCCCCGGCCGGTGGCATCCCTAGAAACCCACTTAGAAACAGCGGCCCGAGAGTACCTGATGAAGGAGCCAGTTTGCACCTTCGAAACGCGTTGGTTTGCTTTTTGGCCTGCACACTGCCCCATACAGGCTGTGACGTCACACGCCCAGGTACTCTTGGGAAGCTGTTTCTAAGTGGGTTTCTAGGGACGCCACCGGCCGGGGCTTTCCCTTCCTGCTCCTTTCATCTCCTGCCCTCCCCTGTGCCTGTGCAAACGCTTCTTATCTTGGTAGCACGCCATTTGTGCACGGACTTCCTAGCACATTATCACCTTGCATTGTGCTCCAGTCACCTCTGCTGGTATGCAACTCCTACTGTTTCTGTAATTTATGTCCCTGTTCATTCCGGGACGTGTTCAGCCTTCTTTTCACAGCAGCGGTGTTTGTATAAATCAGCAATGATATTACATCTGTGGGATTCACCTTTTGCAGTTTTCATTATCATCATCATCATCGTTTTCTCTGGTGAGTGCATGTCTGTTCCCTTGAGGACGAGTATTTAATGACTACTGTTTTATGTGCAACTATTTATTGCATTTGGAGTTTGCACTTTTTTTGAACTTGTATATGTTTACTTAGGGGGTGCCTTGACCATCATTTGCTCACTCTTGTAGCCTCGTTTTAACCCTTTTAGCGCAGGTCTTTCTGTTTATTTTGCATTTGTCTTTTAACTGTGGGCTGACACCGACCTGCACCAGACCTAGCAGCTGGGGAATCACTGGTATTGATTGCTGGATAAGCGCTTGTGTGATCTGTTGTATATTTCGGGATTGTTTTGCTGCCTCTGGTACTGGGTGCCTTGACTGTGTGCAAGGCATCATGAAATATGAAGATTCCCAAAGGATTTAGGGTCGCAATGTAGTGGCCAGTGTCAGAAAGCTGGGTTTGCATCATAAGTCATGAGTCTTCCAGTAGGACAATGAACCCAAACATTACAAGAAGCACAGAGAAATGAATGGAAACAAAAGCACTGGAGAGTTCAGAAGTGTTAATTCCAGCTCTAATAGCATAAAGTCTCCCAACACTACCTCTTCCACACAGCTGTTACAGTGAAAATGCAAAAGAACACATTAAAACAGATAATTTTGCCTGCTTTGATGAATTTCTGAATACAGATCACTGTAAAAAAAAACATGAATCTGTCAATGAGTGTATGGAAAAAAGCAGCAGAAAAGAGTATAATTTATAAGTGTCATGCTGTAATACTGAGGGTTACTGCAGAGTAACACAAATTCCACTAGATGGCAGCAGAGTGGAGAATGAGCTGAAAATCCTGCAATGAAACAGACCAGCAGCAATACAGCGAAGC
Source organism: Dendrobates tinctorius (assembly GCF_039654945.1). NCBI lineage: Eukaryota > Metazoa > Chordata > Amphibia > Anura > Dendrobatidae > Dendrobates > Dendrobates tinctorius. The sequence continues at coordinate 49,683,737 of NW_027361732.1, forward strand.
AACCACTAGGTGGCAACGGAATAGTCAGAGAGCCGAGTCGATACCGGATACTAGCGCAGTACCAAGGGGAAATCCGAAGTCGCAAGTCAGGTCACATGTCAGGGTCAGAATGCTAGAGAAACAGCAAATAAGCAAAGGGGCAATAACAAACGAGTAGTCTGAACATGGTCCAAAGGTCAGCAATGAAATATCAGATGCAAAGGGGCAATGACAAACGGGTAGTCTGCACACGGTCCAAAGGTCAACAGACACGAGTAGAATCAGATGAACGCAGAGAGACTGATCAGGAACTCACCAGAGCCAGTTAAACATGCCAAAGGTAAGCAATATAACTAAAACTGTTTACAGGTTGCAGCACAGGGATATAGCAGACCAGACACAGAAACAAGGCAGGGAAAATTAACCCCTGACATGACCAGACCGGGAAAGGAGAGACAAGACAAAAACCCAGAATGGATCATGACAGTACCCTCCTCTCAAGGGGAGCCACCGGAACCCCTGGTTTCCGAGGAAAACGTATATGAAAAGCACCAACCAACCGATCAGCATGAACGGATTGCGCCGGGACCCAAGATCGATCCTCCGGACCGAAGACCCCTCCAATGTACCGGGTACTGAAGCCAGCTGTAAACCATTCGAGAGTCGACAATATGTTTAACTTCATATTCTGCTTGTCCATCCACAGAAACAGGAGGCGGAGGAGGTGGAGATCCAGTAGAGGAAGGTACAAACGATTTTGAGAAGGGACCTATGAAATACATTGAGGATGCGAAGTGACGGAGGCAAGCGTAAGCGAAAGGCATCTGAGTTGACCACCTCAATGATCTCGAAGGACCAATAAGCTTGAGACTCAGCTTGACAGAGGGAAGTTTTAGACGTATGTTCTTGGTAGGCAACCACACTTTATCTCCCATCAGAAACTTAGGTCCTACAGATCGTCGCTTATCAGCAAAATGTTTCTGTCTGCCCTGGGCCACCCCAATGTTCCTCTGAACTCCCCTCCAAACCTCCCTAACCGTTGAACCGCCACATCAGCCCCTGGACACCCCGAATCCAGCCTGGAAAATTCACTAAAATGGGGGTGAAAACCTTAATTACAGAAAAGCGGACAGGTGCCAAGGGACTGATTAACCCAATTATTGAATGTGAACTCAGCCACGGGCAACGAGGAACACCATTCATCCTGCTGAGACCTGGCAAGACCCCGCAAAATCTGTTCCAGTGACTGATTGGTCCTCTCCACCTGATCGTTGGTCTCGGGATGTTAAGTAGAGGAGAACATCAAGCAAATATCCAATCTCTTGCAAAACTCCCTCCAAAACTTAGACACGAATTGCACCCCTCTGTCAGACACCACATTCAGAGGAATGCCATGCAACCGTACAATGTGCTCAATAAACAATTTAGATAGTGTTTCAGCATTAGGTAGTCCTGCCAAGGAAACAAAATGTGCCTGTTTGCTGAACCTGTCAACCACAACCCAGACCACTGTTTTGCCATTGGAAAAAGGGAGATCAGTGATAAAATCCATGGACAAATGAGTCCAGGGTCTATCCAGAATTGGCAATGGCACCAATACCCTGGTTGGCCAGTTATGGGATGGACAGCCATTTTCAGGTCTCTTCAGAGATGCTCAATTGGGTTTAGGTCAGGGCTCTGGCTGAACCAGTCAAGAATGGTCACAGAGTTGTTCTGAAGCCACTCCTTTGTTAATTTAGCTGTGTGCTTAGGGTCATTGTTTTGTTGGAAGGTGAACCTTCAGCCAAGTCTGAGGTCCAGAGCACTCTGGAAGAGGTTTTCATCCAAGATATCTCTGTACTTGGCCGCATTCACGTTTCCTTCAATGGCATCCAGTCATCCTGTCCTTACAGCTGAAAAACACCCCCATAGCATGATGCTGCCGCCACCATGTTTCACTGGTTTGATTGTATTGGGCAGGTGATGAGCAGTACCTGGTTTTCTCCACAAATACCGCTTAGAATTATCACCAAAAGTTCTATTTTTGTCTCATCAGACCAGAGAATCTTATTTCCGATAGTCTGGGAGTCCTTCATGTGTTTTTAGCCAACTCTATGTAGGCTTTCATATGTCTGGCACTGAGGAGAGGCTTCTGTCGGGCCACTCTGCCATAAAGGCCCGACTGGTGGAGGGCAGCAGTGATAGTTGACTTTGTGGAACTTTCTCCCATCTCCCTATTGCATCTGTATAGCTCAACCACAGTGATCTTGGGGTTCTTCTTTACCTCTCTCACCAAGGCTCTTCTCCCATGATTGCTCAGTTTAGCTGGACGGCCAGGTCTAGGAAGACTTCTGGTGGTCCCAATCTTCTTCCATTTAATGATTATAGAGGCCACTGTGTTCCTATGAACCATGAGAGCTGTACACATTCTTTTGTAACCTTAGCAAGATCTGTGCCTTGCCACAATTCTGTCTCTGAGCCCCTTGGCCAGTTCCTTTGACCTCATGATTCTGATTTGGTGAGCTCTGAGGTCTTATATAGACAGGTGTATGCCTTTACAAATCAAGTCCTATCAGTTTAATTAAACACAGCTGCACTCCAATGAAAATTAGATGAATTTTATTAGCAGTCACGGGCAAACATTTTGGTCAATACATCTGACCTTCCTCAATACACCAACTGCTCCTGAGGTGTCTGTATGAATAAGACTTGGGAGATAATCATAGAAATTTACACCCCCGAGTAATAATTATGTAAGGTCCTAGATGGACTACATATTAATAAAAGGCTCAAGATGCAAGTCCAATATAGTGTTTGGTACAGGTGTCTGTCACCTATGAAATCATTTATTTGTGATGTAAACCACGAGTTAAATCTGAAAACTGATAGGGCCCTGGAACGAGCGGTTGACGCCGCGTTCTTGCTTGGCAGGAGATACCACTATCCACCACCGATAGTCGCTGTGCCCAGGTCCACCGTCTAGGTCCGTACCATATACAATGTTACATGGTCCCATCAGCACACAGATACGCAGACCTATCAGACTGCAGATTTAACTCATGGTCGACATCACAAATAAATGATTTCATGGGTGACAGTATGAAAGAAGGATGGCCAAGTTTCCTCCTCCACATTCTCACAGGCATCTGTTCTATGAATATTCAACAGCAGATTTCTGTCAGTGTAATAAGGCGGCCATTATTTTTCTATGTGATTACCTTCTTGGACAAAATGAGTGTCATTTGCTAACTAAAGGTATTTGGGAAGTCATTTTAATGACATTTCCTTTAGTTATTTATTTTTTCTTTTCCTGCAGCACTCTTTTATACTGTGTGTGGAAAAAGTATTTGTGAAACTGTTTGTGAAACGAAACCTTTGTTTTTATATATTTGAGGAATCTCCTATGAGGATACTTAGTCACAAAATTATGCTTGAAACTAGCTCCTGGAAAAAATATATGATAGGCTGCTATGAGCATCATAAATGGGGACGAAGACTGTTGGATATCGGTTTTATGTCACTGCATATCTTAGGAGATCCAGTGCTGGTTGTCAACAGCCAATATGCTGCACTAAGAACATTTTTTTGTACTGGAGTTAAAGTAAAGCTTCACCTGGGTTACATAAAACTATATGTACCAACATTTTCTAATAGAATGATTTTTTTGCTAAATTCTAATGTATTCTTTGGCAAGGTATTTTCAATTTATTTTGAATGCGTGCAATGAAATTCTTATCAGCTTTACATCCTATTTATATTCGTAGAATTGTAATGGAACTTTAGTGCAATCAATCAGCTTTTCTACCCCTGTGACAGCCTTTTTAAGTTTGCATTCAATGCAGTGAGAGATTTACAAGAGCAACATAATAACATCATTAACTTAACAAGACATAGTTGGGCTCCCAATAAAGTATGTGATTTAGGCACTGGAAAACATTTGTCATTTACAGGTCCTCTCAAGAAAAAAAATGTGCATAGCATCTTTGATGTGTGAAATTTTCTGACTTAGGCTAGTTTCACACTTGCTTTTTTTGCAGCGCGTTTTTCCCGCAAAAAAACGCATTGAAAAAACGCATACATAAGCATACAACTGCTGCGTTTTTTTCAAGCATTTTTATGAGCATGCATGAAAAAAACGCAGCGTTTTTATGCGTTTGTATGCGTTTTTAGTGCGTTTTTACCGCGTTTGCGTTTTTTTCCAACATTTTTAGGTGGCCCCTCACACTACCCAAACCATGACTTTACTAACCCTAACCCTGACCCTAACCCTAACCCTAACCCTGACCCTAACCCTAACCCTAACCCTGACCCTAACCCTTAACCAAATCATACTTAACCCTAACCCAAACCCTAAACCCTAACTAACCCTAACCCTAACCCTAACCCTGACCCTAACCCTAACCCTAACCCTGACCCTAACCCTAACCCTAACCCTGACCCTAACCCTAACCCTAACCCTGACCCTAACCCTTAACAAAACCATACTTAACCCTAACCCTGACCCTAACCCTAACCCTAACCCTAACCCTGACCCTAACCCTAACCCTAACCCTAACCCTGACCCTAACCCTAACCCTAACCCTAACCCTGACCCTAACCCTTAACAAAACCATACTTAACCCTAATCCTGACCCTAACCCTGACCCTAATCCTTAACAAAACCATACTTAACCCTAACCCTGACCCTAACCCTAACCCTGACCCTAACCCTAACCCTAACCCTGACCCTAACCCTAACCCTAACCCTGACCCTAACCCTTAACAAAACCATACTTAACCCTAATCCTGACCCTAACCCTGACCCTAACCCTTAACAAAACCATACTTAACCCTAACCCTGACCCTAACCCTAACCCTGACCCCAACCCTAACCCTAACCCTGTCCCTAACCCTAACCCTAACCCTAACCCTGACCCTAACCCTTAACAAAACCATACTTAACCCTAATCCTGACCCTAACCCTGACCCTAACCCTTAACCAAACCATACTTAACCCTAACCCTGACCCAAACCCCAACCCTAACCCTGACCCTGACCCTAACCCTAACCCTAAACCCCCTTAACTAACCCTAACTCTAACCCAAACCCCTAAATTCCATGGTTAAAAAAAAAAAACGCATATGCAAAAAAACGCATACATGAGCATGCCAGTGCGCACATATGCGCATCCATAGGCTATAATGGCCATTTTTAGCGCAAAACGTGCGCATATGTGCGCATGCGCTTTTTTGCAGGGCCAAAAAATGCAACATGCTGCGTCTGGAAAATACCAACGCACACCCCAAAAAAACGCAGCGCATGAAAATCGCATACATGCGCTTACCAGCGCGCAGGTATGCGCACCCATGTTAAATATAGGGGAAAAAACGCATGCGCAGGTATGCGTTTTTTTCCAGCGCTAAAAAACGCAAATGTGAAACCAGCCTTAAAGTGCAGAATTCTCAGTGGTATAGCTACCATTACACTTAATACATAACTGCAATATGAAACACACAATGTACAGGACTTTTATTTTACAGCAGTTGAATGCTATTTTTAGGGTCAGTGTAGTTTTGCCATGATGCATCATGCTTCAGTGCAGCATTTCAGTGTAGCATTTTTCCTCTATGCCTCTCTATAGGAGTTTAAAAACACCAACAAAATGCATTTTTAAAATGTATAAACATGTTAACTTAATATCATTTTAAAAATGTATGAAAAATGGAATGTATCAAAAACCCTCAGGCTGCATTCATACATCAGTGTGTCACCCTCTGTGATGCAAGGATGAGCCTCGGGTCTCCTCACCTAAACTGAACAGCTTCATAGGCAAATATCGAGATGTCGGGGTTCGGGTCAGGGGACCTGGACATAGATATTTTTTATAAAAAACTTGCTTCCTCTAAGTAATATTCTGAAATCATGCATAAATTGATAAAATGAACATCAGTGGAGATCTTCTACCATAACTATAGGGTTTTAGTCAACCCCGGGTCCTGGAGCCAAATATCGATTTGGTCCATAAGAAAAGACCAATACTATTAAAAACCAGTGATAGTTGTTGGCCCTGTGGGAGATTTTGTATTGGGGCCACTCACTTGCTTCAAGTTATGCCATTGCATCCTAACTCAACAGTATAGAAAGTTTGCAACATGAGGCCTAGTCATTGTCTTAGGCATTGTCTTAGGCAAAGGTGACGTGTGTTGTGATGTCCAGGGCATACTTACAGGTGCACTTCCTGGTTAGAAGGAATTCAGTGTCAAGCAGAGAAGTGTAGAGTGAGTTCCAGCGAAAACAAAGATGGCTCTGAAAACAGACGGCAAGATGGCAATAAGTGGCGCAAAATCGCTAGCTAGACCTACCCATCATGGGTGTATCCGAAGATAAAGCGCACAAAAGCTCAGGGAGAGACTTGTCCAGAGGTGTCGGCCTATGGTGAGCAGTACTCGCCACCGATTGGCGAGATGAAAGAAAAAGAAATCACACCAGTTGCAGCGACTTAATAGTGAATGTGCAGAGTATGCCAGAAAATGGACATGATAGACAGAATTGGCCCCACCCAAAGAAGGGTGGAATCCTGAAAAAGTACACTATTAGGATAACAGCCCAGCGCCATGGTTGGTAAGAGAGAGTGGAGACAAACAAGCCAAGATGGAGAGATTCCAGAATGCTGCGCTTCATGGTGGGCCAAGATGGGCCAAATGGCAGCAAAAACTGTGGGAACAGGAACAATATATGCGACCGGGAGGACTGTGGCCACTAATAGATCTGGCCAAGCCTGTTCGGAGACTCCAACACCCCAGAACCGGACCTCAAGGCCAAAGTTACTTGGTTGGCCCCCGAATCCATGCCTGAACTATCGAAGGAAGCAGCCGTGTAAGTGTGGCTGAAGCCCTGCGGCCAAGCAGAGGGTTTGAAGGCCCTGGTGGCGGTGGTAGTCGTAAGTACATCTTGACCCCCTACCAAGACCCTTGTCCCTGGGTAATGCATGGAAGGAGAGAGAGAGAAAGGTGGGTACGGGCTCAGTTAAGCTCTCCGGAGGTGGCGAAGTCGGCCACCGATTAACACAAAGGGTCATGCAGCATTATGATTCAAGGAAGGGCTACGGGTTCATACAAGCGGTGGTCACTGGAGATAAAGTGTATCTGAATGCTGAGTCCTTGCCACATGAGCCCTATGTGCTGTGCACAGGGAACCACCTCAGTTTTGTCAAAGAGGATGTACCACGATGGGTGGTATGCGGTTGCAATGACAGTAAACCTTCAGGAAGACGGAGATCCCAAGAAAATGCAGCCGGAAAAGGTTAGATCCCAAGCAACAGCTCAATTGTGATCAATAGATCTCAAAGCCAGTGCTCCAACGCCCCCTAACCCTGCACTTTCAGGCACCACCACTTGGACCTGTAAAAGCAACGGAGAATAGGGGTCCAGGGTCCAGAAGTAAGTCCTCCACCACCAGTACCAGGGGTCCGTCCGTGGCTTAGGAGGCGAGTGTTCCAGCCACCATGATCGTCTCCCAGTGCCCTCATTCATTGATGTATGATGTGCAGGGTAGAGTTAACGACACCCTGGTGTAAGGTGGCTGTAAGTGAAAAAGCAGCCTGAAAAAGAAAAGTCTTAGCTGTGCCTATTGCACTCAGGACTGTGTTAATTGCACTCTGCTGTGGTCATGGCTGGACTAAGCAGACTGTTACACCCAACCATGGTGCACATGGATTTGTGGACCCAGGAAGGGGAGTATCAAAGTGGCTACCTTGGTGGAGCCTCTAGTGCTGAGGTCAAGCTTGTGCGGCAGGTAACTGCTCGGTACTGCTCCTAAGCAGAATTCTGAAATGCAGCTGCTGACCCCAGAGGTCAGGTAGGCTGGCACTACTTTAGAGCTTAGTTCAGACATGCTGGTCTAGGATTCAGGATCAGGGTTAGGCCACTCATGGACTGGAGAATAATGTTCATGCACTGGCCTCACTGGGACCAGAGGACTTCAGGAACAGGACTGGCAGCTCCAGAGCCAGGGGACAATGTTCAGGCACTGGCCGCTCCGGGACCAGGGGACAATGTTCAGGTAATGGCCGCTTCTGGACCCAGGGAGCAGGGTTCAGGCACTTGCCGCTCTGGGACCAGTTAATGAGGTTCAGACACTGGCTGCTCTGGGACCAGGGGATAAGGTTCAGGCCCTGGCCGCTTCAGGGAACTACAGACACAGGACTGGCCACACCAGGACCAGGATATAACATTCAGGCTTTGGCCACACTAGGACCAGGGGACCTCACAACTCACTAGCAGTACACCTTATCACAACTACTGGAGCTATTGCGGTGTTGGCCAACAGGCCTGTGAGTACAAAGAACTTAGACACGTTGTGTCAGGGTCTCAAAGTTGGTGAGACCAGGGTTATGCGGACTCATGAGAGAATTATACTATGCCTGAGCACTATACTATGCCTAATGATCCCTGATGGACATTCCAACAGTCTAGAGCCTAGGTTTCAGGCCAGGTCGCATGACACCGGCCTAGGCTTCCGTCATCACGAGGTTGATGGACATGAAATTACATGGGGGTCAGGTGGCTGGCCCCAGGTGCACTGCCAGAGTGGACAACAAATCCCTGAGGCTGATGGAGTCTGCAGACTTGGGGGTAGTCTAGAATGAACATGTGGCAGAACATAAGAGGAGATGTACTAATGAGGAAGGAAGTCTGCATTGATGTGCCCTATCCCACTTCTACCCACCTGACGAACTTGGACTTTTTTGTAAAAGTTTGACTGTTGTAAAGAACCCCATGTCCCATGCATTGTGTGCGGCAGCTCCTGAGGACAGAAGTATGGAGGAAGCAGAAACTTGCGGCCTCCAAGTGAGTGTAATGCATGCACCCCAAAGCCTACAGAAAGCTGGAACTGAGACAACCTTTATCTATAAAGTGTCGGAGCGCAACCGGACAGAAGATGGGTCGCGACTACTGCTCTGCACCACTTTGAACATCACTAGTACACTAGTACTAGTACACTAGAAACTTTGTAATATACTGGCATTTTTTGCCAATTCCACCTGAGCTCAACTGAACAAACACTGTCTCGTCCTATCCAAAAACCACTGACAACATCTGTAACTGGACGGACTACTTTGGCAGCCGCACAGTGGTTCGCCTTGTTGATGAGGGCCAGAAAAAGCATGTGCTTCAGTGGATGGCAAGCGCTGCATCAAGTGGCCTCTCCTCTTCTTCCTCCACCTTAACATCACATACAGTACAATCCTCAGAGGTGGCACCCCAATCACTATTGTTTCCTCCCACGTCACAAATTTCCAAACGTCCAACTGACTGTAGGGAACCACAGATGGGCCCTTCTGAAGAGCTGTTCACACATTATACTCCATGGACATCAGAGATCTGCTGCAAATATTCACAGAATCCAGAGGAGGAAAGCATCTACACTGTTGTATCCGGGGCCGGATGAAGTATGGTCCAAGCAGAATCCAGACCCTCATCACCAGATGTTAACCATCGGGGATGGAGGTGATCCTAATGAGACTCAGATACCAGAGGTGCACACGGACTGTAGTAGTAACAACCAGAACAAGGAAAAAGAAGACCACTATGATAAATACACACCACAATTGTAATTTGTGGATAGAAAAAGCTTTATTGACAACACTGCATAAAACTATCTAAAAACAGTGGTAAGGAACAAACCGCATGTGCCCTGCTCCTATATACAATAGATAATATACAAAATATGCAGCAGCCTCTGTGCTCTGTCTCCTTCATCTGGGCCCTCCAGCATGGAACCTTGGTGACACGCTCCTTTACATGTGAGGTGCATTCCTCATGAGCCCCACAGACTACCTCGCATCATCTCCATAACCACTGCTGTGCTTTTACTTTCCATCTTTGTCTACCATATTACCCTTGATGCATGCGGGTTGTATCATGTCTCACTGTATATGTTCAGCACTTCTTTTTTTTTCTTTTTTTTCCTTGAGATGTTGTCACCATGTTAGTATACTTTTGACATGGTATTACATGGGTATTATTGGCACTATTTAGTGCACATATTTTCTGTATACATGGCACTTCTTGCCACACTATGAGGCTGTGTTGGTTCTTTCAGGAGCGCTCAATTACTGCAGACAGCATGTGCGGTATATTGTATTCTTGGGTCTACTGCAATGTAATTAATTTTGCTTGACTATTGTACTTATATATACAATTTTTTGCATATCCAGGTTATCACAGGGTTTCTCTGGTTTAGACCCTCTTCCTATTGTGGGTATATATAAAAACTTTTAGCACACATTGTTTTCTTGCAGGTTGCTGGTCAATATAGGGCTGCTACATATTTTGTATATTATCTATTGTACATAGGAGCAGGGCACATGCGGTTTGTTCCTTACCACTGTTTTTAGATGTTTTTATGCAGTGTTGTCAATAAAGCTTTTTCTATCCACAAATTACAATTGTGGTGTGCATTCATCATAGTGGTCGTCTTTTTCCTTGTTCTGGTTGTTACTACGTTTGACCATTGAATTGCACCCACGTAATTATTCTGTATGATTAGCAGTGTGCCAATTTAATATTTTCACACGGACTGTAACACAAACAAAAAGCACAGAATGACAAATGTGCAAAAATACCTTGCAATAAGACATAACAGTAGTCAGCAAGTGCTGATAAAAGGTAATAACAAACACAGGGTATTTAGTCGATGGTCGATGGTCGATGGTCGATAGTCGATGAGTGAACATGGTCCAACAGACTTGTTCACATTGTGCATGTCACATGTGTGTTTTTAATCCTTTTTTTTCACACGGACTGTAGTAGATCACACTTGGTATGAAACCAGAGGTACGCAGCTGAGTAGCAAAAATTTGACAGCTAAATGCATGAACCAGCACATGCGCGACCAATATGCCTTAGTGTGGGAATCTCACTGCGATAAAATGTGGAGTAGCGGGCCTCGCGAACCACCGACCGTCCCATCAACCACATCTGCTGCTTCTTCCTCCTCCAACACCATGGAAAGTCTTTTCACACAGGTCTCCAGCCACAAAAACTTCACTTGTTTGCCCCATAAAGTCGGGGTGAGTGAGAGCCCATCAGCTGTTATGGAAAAGGACCTACTGCTGTTTTTGAGTCACCTAGCACAACACATCTTTCTCAATCCACCATAACATCTCTGCCTGCACCTCACTCACAGTCCACCAGTTTGTCCTGTTCTCTGTACTCCACCCTCTCTCAGCACAGCAGCCAGCCTTTGGTCCCACAGTTGTGGTCACATAAAAAAATGTTTCCTCCTACACATGCCAGAGCTAAGATCTTGAACTCCACCATCTCCAATTTGTTGGCCACATAAATGCTGCCTTTCTGTCTGGTGGATACAGACCATTTCAGAAAGTTGATGGCCATCACAATCCCCCAGTACTAGTTGACCAGTCACCATTACTTCTCTAAGAAATCTGTGCCTGCGCTACACCAGCATGTCGCAGGCAACATCACCCTCTCCATGAAAAAAATCTATGTCTGCCAGGGTGCATTTCACCACTGACACCTGGATGAGCAAACATCAGGCAGGGGCATTGCATCTCACTGACTGGGCACTGGATGACTGTGGCTGTGGGGGCAAGTAATCCAGGGGCTGCTCCACAAGTCTTAGAATCCCCTAGGCTTGGAGAACAAACCTCTGTATCTAACACTTCCGTCATTGCTTCTGGCTCCTCCACCACCTCTACGGTCTCCACCTGTGCTCTCAACCTCTTCCTAAATCAGATGCGCATTCCAACAGTGTGGATAGATTCCCCCCCACCTCTGTACTGCGCAGCCATGGCTCACTGCAGTCAATCAGTGTTCAATTTAATACACATTGGACATCGCAGTCACACAGCTCAAGAGTTGTGGACAGCTATCTAGGCCGAGTTAGAGCAATGGCTGTCTCCACCGAACCTGGAGCCAAGGAAGGCCATGTGTGATAACGGAGCAAATCTGGTAGCGGCCCTATGCCGGGCAACCTCACACACGTGCCTTGCATGGCTCACTTCCTCAACCAGCTGGTGCAACAATTTCTCCACCACTATCTCAGCCTGGATGTGCTTCTGCAGAAAGCACGGTCGCTGAGTGCTCACTTCCGATGATCGCACCCCGTAGGTCATCAACTTGCATCTCTACATAGGTCTTTCGGCCTACCGGTTAACCATTTGATTAGCAAGGTTCCGACATAGTGGAATTCCACTCTGCACATGTTGCATTGGCTGTGGCAGCAGCGATGAGCCCTGGTGCAGCATGTCCTCTTGCATAGCCTAGGCCAATGGAGACTGGACATGGTGCAAATCTTGCTTATGGAGTTTTCACAGATGAAGGACGTCTGCACCCTTCTGCACAGTTTTGAAATGGCTACTAAGATAGTTAGCGCTGATGATGCCATCATCAGAATGGAAGCAGAGGAGTATGTGGAAGGGATAACAATATCTCAAATTTCCAAACTATCATCGCACAGGTGGGTGCCATGGGAGGATGCAGCGATCGACAGGGACTCATGATACCAGACAAACTGTTAATAAAGGTGCAGGAGCCGAGGAGCAAATGGAGGAGGATGAGGTGATGGACATGCAACAGTCAGGAGATGAAGAGGTTAATGATCCCCTCTCTGTTTTCTGTGGTTGGCGGGAGGGGATGTAGGAAGCAACCTTGAGTATTACCCTGCCACCAACACACCATGCACTTGGACCTCATGGAAGAGCCCGACACATGAGCGCATTCTTGCTGCACTATCCTCAACATGATGCCCGTATTCTTAGCGTTAGAAATAGTGCTGACTACTGGGTTGCCACTCTGTTAGATCAATGGTACTAAAGTAAATTTATCCAGATGCTTCCCCCCCTGGAAAGGGACATGCGCATGCTGAAGGATCGAAACACGCTTGTAGACAATCTTAAGAGTGGTTTTCCCCAAGACAGCAGTGAGACATAGTGTGCATGCCAGTTCGAGATGTCCAACTCTGGGAAAGTCAAGGCGTCATCGCAAAACAATAGCAGCAGCAGCAGTGTAAGTGGCTTAAGCAATTTCTGTGAGTCGTTTTACACATTTTTTAAACCAGCCTGTGCACCAGCAAAACAAAGTACAGGTCTGACATGTTGTGAACGACTGAAGAGGATGTGCAGGAGTATCTGGAGCTCAATATCAATACCATCAGGGAAGGTTGGAACCTTTTGCATTTTTGTCTTCAGCAATGGAAGACTGGCCTGAGCTCACCTGTCATGCCTTGAAGGTTTTGTCATGCCCGGCAGCCAGCGTTCTTTCAGAACGTGTCTACAGTGCTGCTGGTGATGTCCTGACAGATAAGTGCATGCGGATGTCCTCTAAAAGTGTAGACCACCTAACTTTCATCAAAATGAACAAGTCATTGATCTCCAATGACTTTTGCACCCCAGTCGCAGACTGAATTATTGCAGTCCGTGACACATTTGTTGCAGCTTCTGTGCCTCCTGTGGCTACTGCTGCTGATGTTACAAACATTTTTTTTGAAATGTGGAGATTCGAAATTGGGTCTCCATCTGATGGGTTGCCTGTAGTGGAAGGTGTATCAGAGGCCTATTATACTATTTGTACTCTGTGGAAATTGATGCCACTGTAGTGGTGTGTGAAAATAATTTTTGGAAATGTGGAGACTCCAAGTTGGGTCTCCATCTGGTGGGATGCCTGTGTAAGTAGTGTTCTCAGACAGGCAGGCCTACACTTACTTTCAGTCAACTACCTGTATTACTTACCTTACATTTTTCTACCAATAGTACTGTATGAAACTTATGTTTGGGCTATCTTAGTGTGGCTGGAAAAAAAAACTAGAGGTGTTGAATGAAGTAACAGGGCTCCCAGCTAAGAAGGCTTACACCTCTCGCTTAACCACCAGGTCCTCATTGAAACTTCTATTCCGAGCTGTAAATGCTGGGCCAGACCCTGATAACTCATGTGTGGCCCATGGCTGACTGCAGCTGTGCCATTTGCAAATTTCTACTGTGGGTCAATTGATGCCACTTTTCATGGTGCCTGCCCCTAATTTTAGTCGTTTGGGAAGCTTTTTGTTACTTCTTAAGGTGTTGTTTTTACGTTTGGTTTGGCCTCCCAATGAATTTAATGGGGGTCGGGTACTTTCCGCGAACGCCTAAACAGTTGGTGAATCGGACAGAACCGAACCTTGAAATGTTCTTTTATCTCTACTATTCAACACTGCCGTGTAATATCCTCCACGTGTTTTTTAACGTGTACTGTGTAAATGAAACAGCAGCTATCCACTCTAGTTTCACCCTGTAGCGTTTCGACAACTGAAAATGAGAAATAGAGTCTGCAGAGGGGAAAACTATTAAAAAATCTCAAAAGTCACCGGGAAAATACAGGTACACTTTAAAGGGAGGTTGTCAGAACATGACCAAATAAACAGTTTGAAATAATTTGGTAAGCATAAGGTGTCTAAACATACTAAGACAAATGCATGGTTCACATATACAGTAAAGTTCAGTACATGTGAAGAATTTAGATGTGATTATATATGGGATGTTGAAATTGCTAAAAAAGGAAAAAAGCAGCAGTAGAGAATTCAGTCCCTCTTTCTGTGATTTTCAAAACAATAGGACCTTTCATAAATACTAAGTCTGTTCCCATATTGCAATCAGCATGAAAACAAGATTTCAGCCTCTTTGGCAATTTTCATGGGGTGACTTGGCAGAGATCCTTCATTTTACTACTGAACACTAATAAGTTATCATTCTGTCCAGAACAGCAAGCACTTTTTACACAAAGCTTTTTCATTGATTATTCTTTATTAAAGTAATGGTTACATAGAACAGAAATTACTTGAATTTTGCATTTCAACTTTTTTTTGAACCAAGACTAAATTTGGAGAAAAAATTGCCAGCATAACTTAAAAAGGATCGTTCTGCTCTCTTGACATTTTAAATACCGTAATTGTATTCCCATGAAGCAACAATCCTGGAGCATATCTGAATTGTGCTCCTCTATTTTGCTTCCTAAACATTTAAAAATAATTTAAGTTTTCTTGTCCAAAATTACAAATTATCAGCTATCTGCCAGATTATCTATGACAGAATGTAGTTGTATGCAGCCATATTTGCTAGTCATATTGGTTTTCGGGTCACTCATAAAATTCATAACTTAACAAAATAGTCTGTCATGGGTGTGCCAGAAATATCAGAGCCTTTACTAAATTATCCTAATTTAAGGTTATATTGGTTTTGCTTTACTTTTTTTAGTTACAGCTGTAAGGTGTATTTCAGTAGTTACCTTCTGTATGTGAAGGGTGAGAGCAGAGGTGTAACTAGGGGTTCAACTCAGGGGAGGGCGAAACGTCTGAGTGGGCCCCTAACAGGAGGACATATCATTGGTGCAACCTGCGTGGCCGCACATGGGCGCAAGAGGTAAGGGGGCCCATTTCTACCTCCAAAAAAGGTGCAATTTTGCATTTTTAGGAGCTCTTGGGCTGCAAAGGGATCATATATTGTTCTTGCACAGGAGCCCTTTCTGTCTGTGTCTGCCTGTGACCCCTAACCAGGTAATCATGATTACAACTATGGTGGTATAGGGGAACCTCAGGAGATGACTGCCCTGTTATTGAAAACAAAAGTATATACAAAGACCAGCACTGATATTACCGCCTTATGGTGACATATAGTGGTAGATACCAGTCCTGCTGGACATATAGAGAATACTGCACTGTTATAGATGGTGACTTACAGATGATGTTCTTTCTGGTGGAGTCATTCCCTTTTCCCATCTTTTCCATCTGGCCCAGATCGACATTTCGACTTCTCCAACCAGGACTCATCTGCAGAGATTACAACAAAGACACATCTGTCTTCTCACATTTCCAGCATCGTTCACATGTAGAATCATGAAATTCTAGAATGTTCGAGTTGGAAGGGACCTCCAGGATTATCGTTTCCAACCTCCTGCTCAATGCAGCAATGCAGAATTCACTAAACCACCTCAGGCAGATGTCTGTCCAGCCTCTGTGTGAACAATTCCATTGAAGGAGAACTCACCACCTCTTGTGGCAGCCTGTTCCATTCATTGATCACCCTCACTGTCAAAAAGTGTTTTCTAATATCTAATGTGTTTCTTATTCCTTTCAGTTTCATCCCATTGCTTCTCGTGTTTCCATGTGCAATTGTATTTCCAACCTGCACAAACTCCTCATCATGCCGATATCCCAATACTGAGCCACTGCTGCCGTTTGTGTCCCTATTACTGCACCTGCTGTGTGGTACAAAAACAAAGCTCCTCTTACTGCCCCACATAGTAGTGCCACCACTGTGCCCCTTATATCATAATAATGCCTCCTTTGTGCTCTCTAGATGGTAAAATTACCCCCTAGAAAATATTAATTTTCCCCTATAGCAATAATGTTTAAGTGCCCACTTAACATTTAATAATATCCCCTGAGTTCCCCATGTATAATTCCTCTATATGCAGTATGCTGGGCCCACAGGTCCCCTATACACTGTATGATGATCCCACAGCTCCCCTATACACAGAATACTAGGCCCACAGCTCCCTTATATACAGTATGATGGGCCCGTAGTTCCCGTACATACAGTATGATGTCCCCAGTGTTCCCTTATACATATAATGATGTCCCCACTGATGCTCCAACACACAGTATAAAAGTTAATAGCATTCTGACACCTTGCGACGCCCGCACTGAGAGTCCCTTTACCGGGAGGAAATTAACTTTATTCCTCCTGGCAGCCTTGCTCTTCTAGTCATAAGGGCTGCTCTGGCATGGTTTCAGTCACCGCTGTGTGTATAGAGTGGCAGCTGTAACCTCACCCCATCACTGACTGTCATCCGCCTCAGCACAGTCTGCCATCCGATAGTTACCCTACATGTGCCCCTATAAATAATAATGCTTCTTAAATGCCCACTTAATATTTAACTGAGTCCCCCTATGTACAGTAATAATGGCCCCAAGCATTGCTGATGTGAGCAGGGGGTCGTGTGATGACTCTTTCAGTTTCTCCCAATTATCATCTATTGAGTGAAGTCAAACTAATCTATTTGAAAAGTGCAAATAGCAAACATGGTCACATGACCACCTGATCGCACCAGTGGTCTTGGGGTTTCATGAGGGCCGGTGCACCCCATCATGATTTTGCAGTCTGTAGTCTCAGCGTGACTGCAGACAATTATTCCAAGCCTCTAATAACTTTCTAATAATAATAAATTGCTTATTATTAAATTATTACAGCTTGTGGTTACTGTATGGTTATACTTGTTAGGGGGCAGACAGACGGACATATTTCTCGTGCGAGGATCATATCGCAATCCTCTGACTGACTGTCAGCTCTCCACACCTGAGTGTGACAGCTGCATAGTAATCCATCACGCTCATGTCAGGAGTGGTACCGGCCAGTCTAAGGATTGCGGTGCAATCCTCGCATGAGTTTTTCGGCCGTCTGTCTGTGCCCTTGTTATACTAATACTGAAATATTAATCTACTATTAAAGTATTAACAAGCTCACAAGTAATAAAAAGCCCCCTACCTCCCCCCTGTCGCCCTCCCACACCCCAACAGCCCATACTCTCACATGCATCCCTCATTGCTCTGTCCCCCCTCCACACAATACCCACAGTGCTCTGTCCAGTGCTCTGTCCCCCTCCCCACAATACCCCCATCCTCTCACATTCACCCCCTGGGCCCTGTCCCCCCTGCCTCACAATAGCCCCATCCTCTCTCATTCACCCATTGTGCCCTGTCCCCCCTGCCTCTCCCCGCTGCCACACAATACCCCCATCTTCTCACTTTCACCCTCCGTGCCCTGTCCCCCCTGCTTCACAATACTCCTATCCTCTCACATTCACCTCCAGTGCCCTGTCCCCATGAATCACAATACCCCCATCCTCTCACATTCACCCCAAAGTGCCCTGTCCCCCCTCACTCACAATACTCCCATCCTCTCACATTCACCCCCAGTGCCCTGTTGCCTCACCCCCACTTCAGCCCCCACATTACCCCCATCCTCTCACATTAACCCCCATGCCCTAGCCCCCACAATATCCCCATCCTCTCACATTCACCCCCCAGTGCCCTGTACCCCCTCCCCACAATACCACCAACCTCTTATATTCACCCCACAGTGACCATAACATGCATAAGCTAAATGAATTTAATAAATTCTATCCCCACTTACCATGAAGTATGCAGGCAGTGACTGAGGCAGGACCAGGAAGTGTCCAGTTTAATGCACACAGATGGCACTAGGACCCAGTATACCTGAGACAATCAGAGCCTGCAGGGCAGAAACTGCACAGCCACATGCGGAAAGTAAGTAGAACAATGCATTCCTATGTGGGCGGAATCGCCGTGATTCCGCAAATTAATGAGCATGCTGCGGATTTTTCTGCGATGCGATTCCGCCACGGGAAAATCCGCAGCATTAGCACAGCATTGCGGAATCCCATAGGATTGCATGGGATGCTTTTTTTGCGTTTTCGCTGCAAAATCGAGCGGTAAAAACCGCAGCGAAAACGCAAAAAAGTCTGAACATGTGAGCGCAGCCTTAGCCAGCTTTTCAGCTTTTACAAAATCAATGTAACCAGTAACATTACTACATTAAAACTATAAAACAGTATATCAATAAAAAACTATTGCATTATTTACTGTAAGGGCTCATTCACACATAAGTTTTTTTCCGTACGAATGCTATCCGTGTCTTTTATAGATATCACTAGAGATGAGCGACTTTGCCTTTTTTCAGGTCGAGTCGGGTTTCATGAAACCCGACTTTCTTAAAAGTCGGGTCGAACGAAATCGGCCCACTATAGGGAAAAGTCGGGGTCCGACTGAAACACAAAACCCAATGCAAGTTAATGGAGAAGCAAAGTCGGCAGGGAGTGGAGGACAGTAAACACACCTACAGTGTCCATTTCAATGCCAACGACATCAATTCTTATTACTTAAGTTTGTCAACCTTAATTTACTTTATAATAGTTACGCTTTGAAAACTGGGGGTTATTTGGCTAAAGTTGTGGGGGGTAGGGCTGGCGCCAGGTTTTCGTGTGCCCTGGGCCAAAGAGTGTCAGTGTGCCCTTTTAACACATACAACAATTCATAATGCTCCGATACGGCACAGATATATAGGTATAGTACAATGAAAAATACTTCACTGCTTACATGGCATGACTGATATCTATTTTAAATTCTACAATAGCCCAAAAAATGGACAGTATATTACTCCATACAGTATTATGGCCACCACCTAGTGCGCCATACAGAATAATGAGCCCCATATATTTCTCCATACAGAATAATTGGTCCCATATAATGTTCCACACAGTATATGATGAGCTCCTCATAATGCTACAGTATATGTTGGTCCCCATGGATGATGCTCCACTGTCTTATGGGCCCAAATAATGCTCCATATATAATGGGCCCCATTTCTAATGCTCCAGTGTATAATGGGCCCCGTAAATGCTGCTCCAGTGTCTGATGTCCCCCATTTGGAATGCTCCAGTATATGATGGGCCAAATGGACGATGCTCCATGTTTGATGGGCCCCATATATCATTCTCCAGTGTATATTGCTCCCCAAGAAATGCTCCCAACATTTAAAAAAATTAAATACCTCTCCTCGCTGGGCACTGCTCTACTATGGACTCCTCAGCATTGCCATCTTCAAGCTCTCTGCACTTGTACTGTTTTGGTAGAGGGCATACAGACGTGATGTCATCGAGCTCTGTAACCAGAATGTCACTGTCAGGAAAGGCGGAAGACATCACGGCGGTGGAGCAGGGAGAGGTAAGTGTTGCAAGTGCTGTGGCCCTGAGCAAGCATGGGGGGCCCTCTCGTGGGCGACGGCAGTAGCACAGGGCCCCTCATAGTACGACGGTATGTTTGACTGCAAGTGGGCCCTCCCACCGGCAGAGACACTTTTGTGTACTATGAGGGGCCCTGTGCCACTGCCGTCGCCCACGAGTATGACCCCCCACCTGCTCAGGTAACTGGCACTTTCATCTTCACCTTCCTCTGTGTCACCGTGTAAGGTGGTATAGTATGCAGGAAGGGGCACCTGAGTTTCATCAGTGTCACATTCTGGCTCTGTAGAGTGCGAGGGGAATGTAGTGCTGTGGGTGAATGTACCAGCAGAATCATCTAGCAGTGGCTGTGCATCAGTGCACTCCATCTCCGATTCATGTTGGACTGGAGAATTCAGGATTTCACTTGATAACACAGGCATGGCATGTGAAAAGAGCTCCATGGAGCAATCTGAAGTGTGGGCTGCCGCATCCTTCACTTTTAGTGGGGGTGAAGGAGACAAGGAAAGGGGTGGTTACTGACCAGAAGCCTGCACTTATGACTCTGTGCTTGTATTTTTTTAAACTTCAGAAGAGGAGGCTATAGAGCTGGAGGCTGTTTCGGCAATGTAAGGCAAAACCAGTTCTTGATGCTCCAGCTTTAAAAGCATTTTACCTACTCCCAGAAAAGGGATCCTTAAAGGCCTTCTTGTGCCAGACGATGGCGCAGGCTCAACACCTCCTGCCTTAGCTGCTATTGTGCTTGCACCACCACCACCATCAGTACCAGCTGGCCCCCCACACCCACGTCTGTGGCCTCTTCCACCATACTTAGTAATTTTTGTGAAAATGGACTCAAAATGCCAGCAGATATATGGTACTGTTTTAGAAGCGGACAGCTCTATATAGTCTAGGGATAATTGTAAATCTCTGTATATATTTCATGAGTCAGACACAGATGTTCACAGGCTCAGTATGGATTAGACAATAATATAAAAATTTGCAAAAGGGTACAGTATCACTAGATACAAGGTATATATAGTATAGTTTAAACATACTGGATCTCCGCATACATTTCAGGAGGCAAACACAGACGCTCTCAGGCCCAGTATGGATCCGACAACAATATAGAAAGTTGAGAAAGGGTACTATGGCGCCCCTGAGGGTACGGTCGCCACAGAGGTACTGCACCTCATCCAAAGGTGTGATATCCCACCCTCAGGTAAGGAGGGATCACCATTCAGGACTCCTAACCCTGCACTCAACACACACACTAGTTCGTCAGTGCTTTCTGGGTGTACCCAGCGGCAGGATGGCCTCATCCCAGACTGACTGGGAAAGGGTGTTGGGGGTTAGTGTGGAAGTCAGGTACAGTGGGAGGAGCTTAGGTAGTGGAGTGATTGTGGGCATCCAATCAGAGAGAGCAAGGTGACAGTTGGTGGGTGGAGCTAGTCTGAGGTAAATGGATCTTTCTAGAGAGTTGTCAGTCGGTGACAGGACAGAGAAAGAGCAGGATTGCTATGAAAGGTGTTCCTGATCTACCTTGGAGTTTGCCGGACCCCTCCCTCGGAGGACACAGTACCAAGCGGGTCATCTTGTGCACAAAACTTTTGAGGAAAAACTCAGAAACTGCACCCAACTGTGTCCATGGTGTCTTTTACAACTCGCCTGCTACACACGCTACACTCACCATCACCGTCAACGGCTCACAAACACCATCTCAACTGCCCTGGGATACAGCTCTGCCCGTGGAGAGCTTCATCATCTTGGCTGCTTTAACACCGTCCCAGAGGATCTGCATTGCAGCGTCGGCTACCTTAGCTGAGTACCACAGGTGGTGTCACGATCCCCCTTTTCCAAATTAATTATCATACCATCTTCCCCCTCATCTGAACTGTCATCTTCTTTATTGGACACCCAGGGCCACGGACCGGGTCCCAATCACCACCGTGACACACTTCCCCCTTAAAAGAGCCTGAAAGGCCCGGTACTGAGTAACCCCCGTCCTTGCGTGGTGTTTCATTTTAACACCAGATAGCAGGGATATATAGTATAGTTTCAACATTCTAAATCTGCGTATATATTTCAGGAGACAGACACAGACGCTGTCATGGCCAGTATGGATTCGACAACAATCTAAAAAGTAGAAAACGGGTACAGTATTACCAGATGCAAGGTATATACCGTATTTTTCGGACCATAAGACGCACTTTTTTTCCCCCAAAATTTTTGGGGAAAGTGGGGGGTGCGTGTTATGGTCGCAATGCACGGTACCTGGTGCGTCTGTGGCAGCGGGCGAGGCTCTGCGGTGCGGTGGTGGCAGCGGGCGGCGCTCTGCGGTGCGGTGGTGGCAGCGGGCTGTGCTCCGGTGCAGGGGCGGCGGCTCCGCCGGCGTTTCTTCGCAGCCCGGAGGCCCCCGCACACCCCTTGCTGGGCGCCGCCATGTTGCGATGGCCTCCGGGAGCATGGACGCCGGCAAGATGGCCGCCGGTCCGGGGACGGCGCATGCGTAGCTTCAGATCTCATCCCAAGATCTCGGCTGACGAGATCTCGCTGCCGAGATTTGAATCTCATCCCCCGAGATCTCGGCACGAGATCTGAAGCTGCGCACGCGCCGTCCCCAGACCGGCGGCCATCTTGCCGGCGTCCATGCTCCCGGAGGCCACCGCAACATGGCGGCGCCCAGCAAGGGGTGTGCGGGGGCCTCCAGGCTGCGAAGAAACGCCGGCGGAGCCGCCGCCCCTGCATCGGAGCACAGCCCGCTGCCACCGCTGCACCGCAGAGCGCCGCCCGCTGCCACCACCGCAGAGCCCACCTGCCCCAGCACAGCTGCCCCTGCCCCAGCACAGCTGCCCCTGCTCCAGCCCACCTGACCCAGCACAGCTGCCCCTGCCCCAGCACAGCTGCCCCTGCCCCAGCACAGCTGCCCCTACCCCAGCACAGCTGCCCCAGCATAGCCCACCCGCCCCAGCCCCAGCGCAGCTGCCCCAACACAGCCCACCCGCCCCAGCCCCAGCGCAGCTGCCCCAGCACAGAGCCGCCGCCACCGCACGAGCCTGGACCATTGAATGACCTTGTGACTACTTCTCCACCTGTGCCGGATCCCTTCCCAGGTAAGCTGAATTCGGACTGTAAGAAGGACCCCCATTTGACACATTATTATTTTTTTCCCTATTTTCCTTCTGAAAATTGGGGTGCGTCTTATGGTCCGGTGCGTCTTATAGTCCAAAAAATACGGTATAGTGTAGTTTAAACATTCTAAATCTCCGTAGACATTTCCGGAGGCAGACACAGACGCTCTCAGTCCCAGTATGCATTAGCCAAGAATATAAAAAGTAGAAAAAGGGTACTGTATAACCAGATACAAGGTAGATATAGTATTGTTTAAACATTATAAATCTCCGTATTTATTTCAGGAGGCAGACACAGACGCTCTCAGGGTCAGTATGGATTACACAATATAAAAAGCAGTAAAAGGGTAATGGATCAGAAGCGTACAGCTGTATACAGTGTAGGGGTCATTGTAAATCTCAGTATATATTGGCTCAGTATGGATTAGACCACAATATAAAAAGCAGTAAATGGGTAAGGTATCACAAGCGTACAGCTGTATACAGTGTTGGGGTAATCTTAAATCTACGAATATATTTCTGGAGTTACAGACAGACGTTCACAGGCTCAGTATGGATTATACCAGAATCTAAATAGCAAAAAAGGTACTGTATTATTAGCGTACAGCTGTATCCAGTGTTGGGCAAATTTTACATCTCGGGATCTATTTCCGGAGTTACCCTCACACGCTCACTCACTCTGGATTTGAGCATAATGCAAAATGTTGAAAATAGGTACAGGATAAGCAGATAGCAAGTGTATACATATTATAGGGTACAATTTAAATCTGCATATATATTTCCGTAGTCACCCTCAGACGCTCACTCAGTACGGATTTGACCGTAATACAAAATGTCGCTCAAAGGTACTGTATCACAAGATAGGAGGTGTATATAGTATAGGGTAAACTTTTTATCTATGTATATATTGAAGGACTAAACCACACACGCTCACTCACTATGGATTATACCGTAGTAACAAATTTAGAACAAAGGTACTGTATTAGCAGATACCAGGTGTATATAGTATAAGTGAAAATGTAAATCACCCTATATATTTCCGGAGTCACATACAGCTAGTCAGCATGTATTTCTCCGTGATACCAGCCGGGACACGGTACTGTGTGAGGTGCATATAGCTCTATACGGTGTGGGAAATAATGAACGTTCGTTCACTGTGCAGAAAAAAGAATAAAAGTATTAGCGCTGTGTAAAAAGCAGTCTGCACAGCAGTGTACACACATCAATACTGCTATAAGGCAGGCTAATAATCGGCGCTGCTGCACACAAGAAAAACCTCCCCTGTCACTGCACTCTAACAGTACCCAACAATTGCATTCAGCACAAGCACATAAGAACTTCTGTTTACAGGCCTAAGTGTCAAAAGACAGGGGCCAGAGCGAGCCAAACTCTCCCCTTCCCAGTGGCGTAAGTGGAGGCCCACATGACAGTGGTTTGGAGAGAGGGGGTTAACTGTCCCTGGGGGGTGGAGTATGGAAATAAGGGGGGTATTTGAAGTGGGCTTATGGGGCGGTTACCTCAGTTCCCGCTACGGAGCCGCAGAGACTGTCCCACACCCAGACGGCATGGAGTCCATATCAGCTGGAATGGAGAGGCTGCCAGGTGGATCGAGGAGCAGATCGCAGGGATCATCGGTGGAAGCAGCGGGTCAGCTGCTGGTGTCTCTTCCTGTGCGAGGCGGCGGTCAAGGGCCACAGAGCGTTTATCCCCCGACGCAGATCCCAGGACCCAGCGCTGGCGACGGAGCCCCTTCCTGCTGGTAAGCGTGCGGGCAGGCCCCGGGCTGGGAGGAATTCTTGAGCCGGGCTGGGTCCAGTGGTGGTTGCAAGTCCTTCTCCCCGAGCAGAGCGGGAGGCGGGGCCTGCACTGGCCGGGTCAGCGATGAACAATGACGTCACGGTAGGCTGTCATGGAGCCGGGCAGTCTGCCTCCTCTTCTTGGGGCGGTGGTGGAAGTTACCCGGAGGGGAGGTTGTCGGGCAGCAGCCCCCGTCACCTGAGGCTGTCAGCTATGCCCAGTACCTCGGGCACCCTGACCGGAACAACGGCAGTGGATCAGCATGGACGGTGCGTCAGGCAGTCGGTGGGGGTTGCGGGGGGTGGGTGTCCGCAGGCAGAAGCCCCCACGGCTGTGCAGCCCGCTTGCCTCAGCGGAAGCCGGAGAAGCAAAGAGCCCAGAACGGAGTTCCCCGGGAGGGCAGCGGCGTCGAGAGCCTGTTTCACAAGGTGGCGGACCTCTGGGGACAGAGGGTCTGAGGGGAAGCTCCGGAGTCAACGCACAGCGGGATGCGGGATTGGCGGCTGGAAGAGTCACAGTGTCATCGCAGCCCAGTGAGTATGGCTCCATGTCTTGTTTGTCCTCATCTCTAGTGAGGTCCCCTTCGGTCGGGAGTGGGTTGGGGGGCCGGCCGGTGGCATTAGGTCAGGGAGTTGTGGACAAAGTTCCTTCATGGATTGGGGGGCTGGGGGGAGATGTTGACTTCCATGCGGGATTTGTTGGCATGGATGGAGGGATTTGAAGCGCCCCCGGTGCATTTAGCTGCTTGGGTGGGGTCACAGGAGCGAGGGACCAGTTTGTCGGGGGGCGGTTACCGGGGTGTCAGTTGGCCGAGCTGACCCTGTGTCTGTTTCGGTTCAGACTGAGAAGGAAAAGGAATGTCGGATCCATGTTGATGACATGGCGCATGGGCAGGTATATGTATGCTTTGAGGGCCCACTGGGCGCTCATCATAAGAAGGAGGTGCGGGAAAAGATATAGAAGGACGAATATGTCGCAATTTTTTCACTGATACCTTTGGAAAAGTTGAACTTGGACAAAGGGAAGAAGGATGATAGCAAAAAAGAGGAGGAGGAAAAACAGAGATGGTGATTGATTCCGCACAGATTAGCTAATTGGCTACAGGCATTCGATATTTTGGCTAGCGTAGTTGGAGAGAAGGAGCCTGAGAATTGTTCTCCTCTTTTTTGTAGTTTGGATTCGATTGGGGAGGCTTATAGGGTGTAGGGGTACAGAAAAAAGACATAAGGGGTTATAATATATATTTTCCCAAAGGCCAAAAAGGAAAATTTACAACAAAGACACAGCATGCTCTTGCCATGAAGTTTCCCCCTCACGTGACATAAAATAATTTGTGTAAATATCACGCACTTTGATACCAGAGAGTGGACGACAGGTAGGGTTGACATGTGGTCTCGCCTTGAGCACATTGTCCATCACACGCACCACAACATCAAAGGCAGAGCAATCATGAATCCTGGTGAAATTATGTAGGACCACACATGCTTTGATTACCTCATTGATATTTTCTTCACTCAGCTGAATGGCAGACTGGAGAACACGCCATTTGGCACAAAGAATGCCAAAGGCGCACTCCACCAGTCGCCGGGCACATGATAGACGCAAGTTAAATATCCTGCGCCGGTGGTCCAGGTTGCACCGGGATATGGCCTCATTACATGGCGCGTTAATTGAAAGACCTCATCGGCAACAAGGACATAAGGGACAGATTGTTGATTTGAGCCAGGTAGCTGCCGTGGTGGGAGTAGATCCAACTGGTTGGTGCGTAGCCGCCGACCCATAATGGAAGTATTGAGGACTCTAGAGTCTCCCGTCCTTCCATAGGCCACAATGTATACAATAATAAACTTGTATTCACTGTCGGCCAGAGCCAACAAAACAACAGAAAAGTCTTGCTTATAATTGAAGATTTGGGAGCCAGAGTTCGGCGGCTTACGCACCTGGATATGTTTGCCATCAAGGGCCCCAATACAATTAGGAAACTGGCATTCCTCCTCAAAGTCCCTTGATATCCTCAACCAGTCTTCCATCCTGGGCTCGGGCATGACGAGTTGATGGAGTCTCGACCATATTTGACTACATGTCGATCTGACTATGCCAGAAATGGTAGATCTTCCAATGAAAAACTCATGGTGGAGGGCGGCATAAGACAGGCCTGTGGACAGGAAGCTGAAGAACAACAGAAATGGAACATTTTAGAATGCACAAATTAACAAAACAACAAGTACATACATACCAAACTTGTTAGTGATTCATATCTACTAACACACATATATTTGGTCGCACAATCACTACGTGATATTCAGTACATATTACAGATAACATTCTGGTCTGTAAGTTTAAATATATCTGGAATAAGATGAGGGCATTAAACTTAGTACAAAAATAAAAAAAACATACTTTGGGCAACACATCATGAACATAGAGAATGTGGTTGTGTAGTACATACTGTAATGTGAGTACAAGCCGCTCCTCTGCAGATATAGCTTTGCGCATCCTTGTGTCCTGAAAGGTTATCCCAGGGCGCACTGTTTTCAAGAGTAGATCAAATGTTGCAAGGCTCATGCGTCAGTATTGGTAAAATTTTTCCGGATGATCCCGCAGAGAAGAATAGAGGGGGTGAAAATGACCTCTTGTGAGTTGTTGCCTCAAAAGTGGATGGACCCACATGCGTCTCCTCCTCCGCGGATCCACTATCACTGGGTATGGGTGACCAAAGCGGCGTGACAAAAGCCAGTTGAAGAGAACCTGCTCAGTTGTGTTGAAACTCAGACTGTCTGCCATGCTACACATACAACAGCAACACACCTAGTGAAGACAAGGTTACAAATGGACAGAATGGAGGAAGCCACCTGTTCATGAGCCAATAAATAAGGTGTAGGCTAATGATTTAAATAGTTAGCAGGCCTCAAAACCGTTAAATGTCCATTTTGCAAGCCTGCCTCAAAATCTCGCCATACGGATTACATACGGATTGCATACGGATGCTGACATGCGCAAAATACGCGACCACACCTTGCTTATGGATGACATACGGAGCACTATTTAGGGGTCATTCATCCGTATTACGCATGTAAAATACAGACCGTATTTTGCGTCGGTTAGTGTGACCCCGGCCTTATATATTAGTAAATAGCACAAAGTCATGTACCCAACACTTTGATAAAATAAAAATAAAGTGGCAAACTCCTTTAAAATAGTTGTAAATCATTTTCATAAGGCCGGTTTCACACGTTTAGATATTTCCGTTTTTTCAGGTACCGGAGATATCCGTGTCTGTGTGTACTACGAGCGGTACACGTGTGGCAAACCGTGTGTCGCATCAGGACCACACAGACACACGGATAGCCACCGGGGAAGAAGCGGCTACTGTAAGCGCTGTTCCCTGGCAGCTGGTGCTGAAGGCGGCTGTCATTTGAGCAGAGGAGAACGATGAGCGGTATATTAAAGTCCAAACGACAGCATGTGTCGGATAATGGGGGTAACAGTCCCAAAAGCCCCCACTTGCTGTCAGTCGGACTTTAATATACCACTCATCATTCTCCTCTGCTCAAATGACAGCCGACTTCAGCATCAACCGCCGGGGAACAGCGCTTACAGTAGCCGCTTCTTCCCTGACAGTGTGCACTGTTCTCCATGTGCACGTTTTGCGGACCGTGCTGGGGGTAAAAAACGGACATGTCAGCGTGTTTTGCACACGGACACATGGTCCGTGAAAACATGCTGACATGTACATAGACCCATTCATTTGAATGGGTCTACGTGTGTCAGCGTTTCCGGTACATGAGAAAACTGTCACTACACGTACCGGAGACACTGACGTGTGAAACCGGCCTAAGAGCCAGGTTTCAGGAACATTTTAAAAGTAAAAACACTGACCTGAAGAGTTCCCATGAACAACAAATTCTTTTTTCCTATGCACCAGTTTTTTTAAGTATTTTATTATAAACAAATATTTTGGAGTTTTCAGTTTTAAGCTGTTTTTAAAGAATAATTTGCATTTATGTACACTGTATTTTCATACATCAATCTCAACGGCATTTTACATTGCTATTTGTTAATAATTCCTCTAAACATAACATTTAAGATAACATAGTCACACCATCATGGAAATACTATTGACCTCTTATTTGACATTAAAGAGATAAGAAACCTCTGCAAGGCAGTACCCTTGGCATCTTCAGTAAAAAAAAACAAGTATGTTTACCAGTCCAAAAAGAAAATCCAGTCAAAACTGAAAATGAGACTACTGCATGCTGTCGCTTTTGTGTTAATTAACCATGGTGGAGATTTTTCTTTGGGAAGACATACTGTAGGTGAAGGCTACTGAAGAAGCAAGAGGGAGACAAGTAAAGTGCGCTTTGGGGTGCAATTAGTGGGCAGACTAAGTGGTAAAGGGGTTGGGAACCTCAAGCACTTGCTCAGATATCTGCTGGGCTGCGGTACTTGGGCCAATTTTAATGGCCGTCAGCCCTTTAATTTTTCCATAGGGCACGCACCTATGCATGCAGTATCCACTACGAACACCAACCTTGGATTATATCCTGGTGCTGGTTAGTATCAGGATGTTCATTGTGGAGTGAAGATAGCATGCTCTATCTATGCTTCTGTCCTTCTCCTTCCAGTAATGAACGTAGCAGTAGTACTCTCTCCTTTGTAATATCTGCAGCGGTCAAAGTGCTTCCTATGTGAGGTATTTAACAGACTCAGTGTCTCCGATGTGATGTATTCAGCAGTCTCAGTGGACCCTATGTGATGTAAACACTGCAATTTCAGTCTATCCTTTATGATTTATTCATCAGTATCAGCATATCCCATGTGATGTAGATACTGTAGCAGTCTTAGTATACGACAGTACATGTGATGTATACAGCAGTCTTGATGTCTCTTATGTGATGGGTACACAGCAGCCTCACTATGTGATATATAAAGCAGTTTAGAGTACCCTATGTGATGTACACAACAATTTCAATATATCCTAAGTTTGATTTTGGCGCGCACGGCGCACCGTCAATAGTGCGCAGCGCAGGTCAAAGCGCAACTAGCGCACGGCCTGCGCACGATCTGCGCACCCTATGCTAAAGATAGGGTGCGCCGATCGCAGGCGCCGCTGTGCGCTAGGAGGCGGCGCTACAAGCAAGGGGCGGGCACGCCGGGCAGAGAGCCGGCTCGGGGGCGGAGCTACCCCCGGCCATGCGTGCGCTTAAAAAGCGCTAATGTGAAACCACCCTAAGCAGTGCGAGTGCAGTGAATATTCATTTCTCTTTAGCAGCGGGAACAGATGTTAGCCACAGCAGCCTCCTGCCTCCTGTGACCCATTGCTCTGCCACTGCCGCTTCCCCTCCATCTAGTGGGACTTTGACTCAAGCCAAGGGGGACTTTTTCAGCATAAAAAATGTGCTGAAAAATGCGGCTTATACGCATGTATATAAGCTATGTTCAATACATCTAAGTCCTGCAGGAAGTTTACTACTAAGTCATAGTTAAGAGAGCGCTCTCAAACACACGTTATTACCTTTGATGGAACATAGTGCCAAACCCGATGCTGATTTCAACACACTGCCTTCATTGTGGAGGTGGCATAACACCAACAGAGGCAACGTCTTATACCGCAATGCAACCAATCATAAATATGAAAAGCTGAAAAGTGCCCACCAGGTAAAAATTAACGAACTAAGATGATTTATGACATGGGTGGAGTAATTGTATATTTACATATAGTGTATTCGGAAAGGACACATTAGTTAGCGGTGTAAGATATTGCCTCTGTTGGTGGGATGCCAACCAAAAAGAAGGCAGTGAGCCGCAATGCACATCTGGGTTGACACCACGTTCCATCATATGATATTGATGTATTGAACATACACATGATTGAGAGGCAATATAGAGAAGCAATATAGATTTATAGTTTTTTTGTTACATATCACCTTTGGGATTCAGGCACCATCTAGTGGTTTCCCACTTTTTAACAAGTTTTTATAAATTATTTAGTATTGCTGCAATTAATAAAAATGTATACACATTGTTGCAACATATAGTTCTGGCAGAAATTTTTTTGTATAATTGTATGTGATATATTCAGCGGAATCTCAGTGTATCCTATGTGATGTTTACCAGTGTATCCTACAGTGGCATGTAAAAGTTACGGCACCTCTGGTAAAAGTTACTGTTATTATGAGCAGTTTAGCAG
This sequence comes from Dendrobates tinctorius, assembly GCF_039654945.1. Classification (NCBI taxonomy): domain Eukaryota; kingdom Metazoa; phylum Chordata; class Amphibia; order Anura; family Dendrobatidae; genus Dendrobates; species Dendrobates tinctorius. The sequence continues at coordinate 49,714,585 of NW_027361732.1, forward strand.
GCTGATGATTTCCTTTGCATTTTAGTCAATATACAGCCACAAAATTTTGCACAGTCACACGTCTGGACCCCGAGAGCGTCATAGGCTATGTTGTGAGGCGAAATTTTAACCCCGCGCGTTCCAATTCACCAAACAATTTTGCCCCATCTACATAATGGGGAAAAAGTGAAAGGAAAAGTGTTGAAGGCAAATTGACAGCTGCCAGATGTGAACAAGGGGGACTGAAAGAATGAGAGCGATGGCGCCAAAGAGTATATACTGTACAGTTGCTAAGGTGGGGCCCTGACATGGGATACTCACCACACATGGGGATATGAACACACACACAAAATGCGCCACACACTACCACGTGCTTCAACACATATACTACCCTCAGCACACATTTCACCACACATACACCAACCTCGCCACATAAAAGTGGAAACACAAAAGTCGCCACTCAAAAGTCACCACGCTGTCCCAGAGCTGTTTAAAAGATGAAAAATGAGCTGTGATTGGTAGTTATCAGCAACAGTTTTCTTTGTAGACAGTTGTGGTAACTGAGGCCTATTATTCTTATCATTTCTCTGGTGTTATTGTCCTTCTGTAAAGCTGGAAAAACACAATTTATTACCGTGCCAACACAGACCACCCTCTGACACAGACTGCAGGGGGAGCCCAGTATCACACAGGATAGGATTAGATACATGGCTCAGCATTAAGTATCACACAGGATAGGATTAGACACACAGCTCAGCAGTCAGTATCACACAGGATAGGATTAGATACACGGCTCAGCAGTCAGTATCACACAGGATAAGATCAGATACACAGCTCAGCAGTCAGTATCATACAGGATAGGATTAGATACACAGCTCAGCAGACAGTATCACACAGAATAGGATTAGATACACGGCTCAGCATTCGGTATCACACAGGATAGGATTAGATACATGGCTCAGCACACAGTATCACACAGAATAGTATTAGCTACATGGCTCAGCAGACAGTATCACACAGAATAGGATTAGATATATGGCTCAGCAGTCAGTATCACACAGGATAGGATTAGATGCACGGTTTTTATGTGCAATATAATCATTATAATTTGTTATAACTAACCACAGTTGGTTACTATGCCCAGGCAATGCCGGGCTCTTCAGCTAGTCTAATACATAAAGCTCAAAGTGGGTGTGTAAGTATGTATGTATGTCCGGGATTGGCATCTGCACCGTCGTAGCTACAGCCACAAAATTTTGCAGTCACACGTCTGGACCCCAAGAGCGTCATAGGCTATGTTGTGAGGTGAAATTTTAACCCCGCACATTCCAATTCACCAAACAATTTTGCCCCTAGGTACATAATGGGGAAAAAGTGTATGTATTGGCATCTGCACCGTTGTAGCTACAGCCACAAAATTTTGCACAGTCACACATCTGGACCCCGAGAGCGTCATAGGCTATGTTGTGAGGCGAAATTTTAACCCAGCGCGTTCCAATTCACCAAACAATTTTGCCCCTATCTACATAATGGGAAAAAGTGAAAGGAAAAGTGTTGGAGGCAAATTGACAGCTGCCAGATGTGAACAAGGGGGACTTAAAGAATGAGAGCGATGGCGCCAAAGAGTATATACCGTACAGTTGCTAAGGTGGGGCCCTGACATGGGATACTCACCACACACGGGGATATGAACACACACACAAAATGCGCCACACACTACCATGTGCTTCAACACATATACCACCCTCAGCACACATTTCACCACACATACACCAACCTCGCCACATAAAAGTCGCCACTCAAAACTCGCCACGCTGTCCCAGAGCTGTTTAAAAGATGAAAAATGAGCTGTGATTGGTTGCTATCAGCAACAGTTTTCTTTGTAGACAGTTGTGGTAACTGAGGCCTATTATTCTTATCATTTCTATGGTGTTATCGTCCTTCTGTAAAGCTGGAAATAACACAATTTATTACCGTGCCGACACAGTCCACCCTCTGACACAGACTGCAGGGGGAGCCCAGTATCACACAGGATAGGATTAGATACACGGCTCAGCAGTCAGTATCACACAGGATAGGATTAGATACCCAGCTCAGCAGTCAGTATCACACAGGAGAGGATTAGACACATGGCTCAGCACACAGTATCACACAGAATAGGATTAGATACGCAGCTCAGCACACAGTATCACACAGAATAGTATAAGATACACGGTTCAGCAGACAGTATCACACAGGATAGGATTAGATACACTGCTCAGCGGACAGAATCACACAGAATTGTATTAGATACATGGCTCAGCAGTCAGTATTACACAGAATAGGATTAGATACGCAGCTCAGCACACAGTATCACACAGAATAGTATAAGATACACGGCTCAGCAGACAGTATCACACAGGATAGGATTAGATACACTGCTCAGCGGACAGTATCACACAGAATTGTATTAGATACATGGCTCAGCAGTCAGTATCACACAGGATAGGATTAGATACACGACTAAGCAGTCAGTAACACACATGATAGGATTAGGTACACGGCTAAGCAGTCAGTATCACACAGGATAGGGTTACACAGGATAGGATTAGATACACAGCTCAGCAGTGAGTATCACACAAGATAGGATTAGATACACGGCTGAGCAGTCAGTAACACACGATAGGATTAGATACACAGCTCAGCAGAAAGTATCACACAGGAGAGGATACTTGGGTAATCGTTTAGTTAATTTGTGTTGCAAATCTGTAGTGTTGAATATATGATGTGAAATGTTTTTATGTGCAATATAATCATTATAATTTGTTATAACTAACCACAGTTGGTTATTATGCCCAGGCAACGCCGGGCTCTTCAGCTAGTGTATATATAAAAAGGGAAATGGCCTGATGCAAATATTTGGGCACACTTGGAAATTTGTGTTCAGATATCTTTGACCAAGGTTTCAGACCTTAATTACCCTATTAGGGTTATGGCTTGTTCACTATCATGGTTAGAAAAGTCCAGGTGATGCAAATTTCCCAGCTTTATAAAAAATAATAGCCTCTCCTAATCTTGTGCTAAAAACCACCAATCATGGGTTCTTTTAAACAGCTGACTAACACTATGAAAATGGCAGCAGAACGATATAAGAATATAGCAAAGCATTTTAAAATTGCCCTTTCCTCAGTTCGAAATGTAATTAATAAATGGTAGTTAACAGGAACAGTGGAGGTCAAGATAATGTCTGGAAGAGCAAGCAAAATTTCAGTGAGAGCTACTCGCATGATTGCTACAGAGGCAAATCACTACCCCCTCTTGACTGCAAAAGATCTTCATAATGATTTAGCAGACTCTGGAGTTGTGGTACATTGTTCTACTGTTCAGAGACACCTGCACAAATATGAACTTCATGGAAAAGTCATCAGTAGCAAATCTCTCCTTGGTCCACATCATAAAATTCAGCGTCAAAACTACAAAACTATGCAAAAGAACATCTAATCAAGCCTGATGCATTTTGGAAACAAGTCCTGTGGACCAATGATATTAGACAAGAAATCTTTGGCCGCAATGATCAAAAATATGTATGGAGAAAACAGGACACAGAATTTCAAGAAAATAACATCTCGCCAACCATTAAGCATTGGTGTGTTTTAATCATGCTGAATTTTCAACAAATTCTTGATGAAAACATAATGCCAATTATAAAAACAGTTGAAGCTGAAAAGAGGATTGCTTCTACAAATAGATAATGATCCTAAACACATGTCAAAATCCACAATAGACTACTTTAAAAGGCGCAAGCTGAAGGTTTTACAATAGCACTTACAGTCGTCTGATCTGAACATCATTGAAAATCTATGGCTAGATCTCAAAATAGCAGCGCATGCAAGATGACCCAGGTATCTCACAGAACTGGAAGTATTGTTCAAGGAAGAATAGATGAAAATCCCTCAAACAAGAACTGAAAGACTCTTAGTTGGCTGCAAAAAGTGTTTACAAGCTGTGATACTTTCAAAAGGGAGTGCTACTAGGTATTAACCATGCCTGGTGCCCAATCTTTTGCATCCACCCATTTTCCTTTTTGTAGTTTTTAAAATATAAAAGATGAAAATATGTATTTTTTGCCTAAAATACAAAACAAATGTGTCATCTTTAACTTTAGGCCTTTTAGAGATCACTTCATCTTCAACTTGCTTAACTGTTTACAATAACAGTAATTTTGATCAGGGGTGCCCAAACTTTTGCATCCACTGTATATATTGCAGTGTCATTGTCATTGTACTCCACCTGATGCATACAGGACTCTCACTGTGTCCTATGCGATGTATAAAGCAGAGTTTCAGTGTATCTTATGTGATGAATATATAGCAGTCTCAATGTATCTTATGTGATGTATATAGAGCAGTTGCAATGTCTCCTATGTGATTTATACAACAGAATCAGTGCATCCAAATGTATCCTACAGACTGGCATCTGGAAAAACAGTTGCAAGTAGCAATATCATTAACCCCTTTCTGACATGTGATGTACTATCCCGTCCATGGTACCGGGGCCCGTATGACGGAATAGTAAGTCACCTCGATCAGCGGTGCTCACGGGGGGAGCGCTGCTGATCGCGGCCAGGTGTCAGCAGAATATCACAGCTGACACCCGGCACTATGTGCCAGGGGCGGTCACGGACCGCCCCCGGCACATTGACCCCTGGCACACTGCAATCAAACATGATCGCAGTGTACCAGGGGCATAGGGAAGAATCACGCAGGGAGGGGGCTCCCTGCGTGATTCCCTGAGCCCCTCAGAACAGCGCGATGTGATTGTGCTGTACTGAGAGCAGGCACTGAGAAAGCCTCTGCAGTGTCTGTCAGATCGTTGATCTGACACAGTGCACTGCAAAATGCCAGATCAGCGATCTGAAACTTTACAGTGATGTCCCACCCTGGGACAAAGTAATAAAGTAAAAAAAAAAACTCGTGTAAAAATAATTTATAAAAAATCCCTAAATAAATTTAAAAAAAAAAAAATATTCCTTAATAAAATCTTTTGTCTTGTAAATTAAAAAAAGATAAAAGTAAACATATTTAGTATCACTGCGTCTGTAATGACATGCCCTATAAGACTGTCCCACTAGTTAACCCCTTTAGTGAACCCCTTAAAAATAAAAATAAAAAACAAAGCAAAAAACAATGCTTTATCATCATACCGCCGAACAAAAAGTGCAATAACGCGCAATCAAAAAGTCGTATATAAATAAACATGTACCGCTGAAAACGTAATCTTGTCCCGCAAAAAATGAGCCACAACACAGCGTCATCAGTAAAGACATAAAAAAGTTATAGCTCGCAGAATAAAGCGATGCAAAAATAATTATTCTTTATATAAAATTGTTTTTATTGTATAATAGCGCCTAAACATAAAAAAATATAAATGAGGTACCACTGTAATCGTACTGACCCGAAGAATAAAACCGCTTTATCAATTTTACCACACGTGGAATGGTGTAAACCCCCCAAGAGAAATTCATGAAATGCTGGTTTTTGTTCATTCTGCGTTCCAAGAATTGGAATAAAAAGCGATCAAAAAATGTAATGTGCCCGTAAATGGTACCAATAAAAACGACAACTCGTCCCACAAAAAATAAGACCTCACATGACTCTGTGAGCCAAAATCTGGAAAAATTATAGCTCTCAAAATGTGGTAATGCAAAAACTATTTTTACAATAAAAAGCATCTTTTTGTCTGAGACAGATGCCAAACATAAAAACCCGCTATAAATAGTAAATCAAACCTCCCTTTATCACCCCCTTAGTTAGGGAAAAATAATAAAACTAAAAAAATGTATTTTGTTATGATTGAGTCACTGAGGAGGAAAAAACAAAACACAAGCTCAGCCCAGAAAATCAGAGAGGTTGGAAACTAGCGGATTGCAGACCCCTAATACTATCACACAACTAGCAGTAGCCGTGGAGTGTTCCTACGGTGATCCTAGACACCTCGTCACAGCCGGAGATCTAAATAAGCCTAAAGAGAGGAAAGGGAAAAACTGACTGCCCCAGAGCAGACCCCAAAGCAATAGGCAGCCCCCAACATATAATGACGGTAAAGCAAGATGAAAACACTAACACAGATAGAAAGATAGGTTGAGCAAATGATGGGGCCCAAGCTAACTAAAAAGGACAGGACAGAAAAGCAATCCGAGAAAACCCTGCTAAAAATATTACCAACACAACTGATAAGCAAAAAGGACCCTGAAGTCACTAGACTTCAAACTCTATATCAGCACTCAGAATATTCTGGAAGCAGAGCAAAAGAGAACACTGATCAAGGAAAAAGAATCCAGCACAAACCCGGCCGGGGATGGCTGAACTCAAAAAACAAGGTAAACAAAAACCAAAACTAATAAGTTCAATAGCAGAGCAAAAACTTATCTTTGGGAAGCAGGAATCAGACTGGTCGCCAAGAATCCAGCAGAGAAATCACCAGCGACTCAGAAGGGCGTCGGCTGCCGTATATCCAATCTGAAGTTCCCGTTACCCAGTCACAATCCACCTGATCAGGTGTTTGGTTTCTTTCATCCAAATTAGCCTCACTACCTTCCTTCACCAGAAGAGGGAGATCCTCGGACACAAAAGATGAATGAACAGATGAGCTCACAACAGTATTTATTTCCATTTTCCCATTAGGGTTAGGGCTAGGGTTAGGGTTAGAGCTAGGGTTAGGGCTAAGGTTACTGCTAGGGTAAGGGCTAGAGTTAGTGCTAGGGTTAGGGCTGAGATTAGGGTTAGGGGTGTGTTGGGAATAGGGTTGGAGTTAGAATTGGGGGTTTCCACTGTTTAGGCACATCAGGTGCTCTCCAAACGCAACATGGCATCTGATCTCAATTCTAGCCAATTCTGCGTTGAAAATGTCAAACGGTGCTTCTTCCCTTCCAAGCTCTGCCATGCACGCAAACAGTGGTTTAACCCCACATATGGGGTATCGACCTACTCAGGACAAATTGCACAACAACTTTTGGGGTCCAATTTCACCTGGTACCCTTGGGAAAATAAAAATTTGGGGGCAAAAATATCATTTTTATGGAAAACAATATGATTGTTTTTATTTTTATGACTACGTATAAATTTCTGTGAAGCACTTGGGGGTTCAAAGTGCTCACCACACATCTAGATAAGTTCCTTGGGGGGGTCTAGTTTCTACAGTTTAGGCACATCAGGGGCTCTCCAAACGTGACATGATACCCACAGACCATTCCAACAAAGTCCATTCCAAAATGTCACTACTTCCCTTCCGAGCCCCGACGTGTGCCCATACAGTAGTTTTCTCCCACATATGGGGTATCAGTGTACTCAGGACAAATTGGACAAAAACGTTTGGGGTCCAATTTCTCCTTTTACCCTTGGGAAAATAAAAAAATTGGGGACTAAAAGATCATGTTTGTTGGAAAAAATGTTTTTTTCTTATTTTCACTCCCGGGTGGTATAAACTTCTGTGAAGCAATTGGGTGTTCAAAGTGCTCACCACACATCTGAATAAGTTCCTTGGGGGGTCCAGTTTCCAAAATGGGGTCACTTGTGGGTGGTTTCCACTGTTCAGGCACATCAGGGGCTCTCCAAACGCGACATGGTGCCCGATCTCAATTCCAGCCAATTTTGCGTCAAACTGTGCTCCTTCCCTTTCGAGCTCTGCCATGCGCCCAAAAAGTGATTTACCCCTACATATGGGGTATCAGCGTACTGAGGACAAATTGCAAAATAACTTTTGGGGTCCTATTTCCCTTGGGAAAATAACAATTGGGGGTGAAAAGATCGTTTTTGTGGAAAAAATATGATTTTTTAATTTTACGGCTGTACGTTATAAACTTATGTAAAGCCCATGGGGGTTCAAAGTTCTCACCACACATCTAGATAAGTTCCTTGGGGGTCTAGTTTCCAAAATGGTGTCATTTGTGGGGGGTTTCCACTGTTTAGGCACATCAGGGGCTCTCCAAATGCGATATGGCATCAAGCCAATTCTGTGTTGAAAAAGTCAAACAGCGCTCATTCCCTTCTGAGCTCTGCCATGCGCAAAAACAGTGGTTTACCCCCACATATGGGGTATCAGCGTACTCAGGACAAATTGCACAATATCTTTTGGGGTCCTGGTTCCCTTGGGAAAATAAAATTGGGGGTGAAAAGATCATTTTTGTGGAAAAAATATGATTTTTAATTGTATGTCTGTACGTTATAAACTTCTGTGAAGCCCTTGGGGGTTCAAAGTTCTCACCATCTAGATAAGTTCCTTGGGGGGGTCTAGTTTCCAAAATGGGGTCACTTTTGGGGGTTTCCACTGTTTAGGCACATCAGGGGCTCTCCAAATGTGACATGGCATCCGATCTCCATTCCAGCCAATTTTGTGTTCAAAAGTTCAAATGGTTCTCCTTCCCTTTCAAGCTCTGCCATGCGACCAAACAGTGTTTTACCCCCACATATCAGGTATCGTATTCAGGACAAATTGCACAATAACTTTTACAGTCCAATTTCTCCTGTTACCCTTGGTAAAATAAAATAAATTGGACCTGAAGTAATTTTTTTGCGAAAAAAAGTTTAATTTTTTTTTTTTAAACATTCAAAAAATTCCTGTGAAGCACCTGAAGGGTCAAAGAACTTCTTGAATGTGGTTTGGAGCACCTTCAGGGGTGCAGTTTTTAGAATGGTGTCACTTTTGGGTATTTTCTATCATATAGACCCCTCAAAGTGACTTCAAATGTGATGTGGTCCCTGAAAAAAAATGGTGTTGTAAAAATGAGAAATCGCTGGTCAACTTTTAACCCTTATAACTTCCCAACAAAAAACAATTTTGGTTCCAAAATTGTGCTGATGTAAAGTAAACATATGGGAAATGTTACTTATTAAGTTTCTTGGGTGCTATACCTCTGTGATTTAAGGGCATAAAAATTCAAAGTTGGAAAATTGCAAAACTTTCACCATATTTCCAATTTTTTCACAAATAAACGCAAGTTATATGAATTAAATTTTACCACTAACATGAAGTAAAATATGTCACAAGAAAACATTGTCAAAATCACGGGGATCCATGGAAGCGTTCCAGAGTTATTACCTCATAAAGGGACAGTGGTCAGAATTGTAAAAATTGGCCCGGTCATTAATGTGCAAACCACCCTTGGGGATAAAGGTGTTAATACCACCTAACATCAACACACAACTTATATATTTTATGTTTGACTGAATATAGCAGGATCATTTATTATAAGTTGATAATATTGTATGGCCTGCAAGGGAATTATAAATATCTAAATGGTCATTGGCAGAAATAAAAGTTCCCCACCCCTAATATAGTACATCATACTATGGATTAGATTGGACAATCACTTTATTTATATATTTGACTGTGCTATGGTAGCTTTGGGCTAATAAGCGTAATACTCATGTCCCATATTTTAATTTTTGTCCATACTGCTCTCACTATCTGGTATGACGCTATACCTGTTACATGTGCTAGCCATGGGTCTATTTTTATCATGTATAATAAAGTTGATGTATATTTTAATCTGCACGACTTTGAGTCATTCTTTCTGAACATGTATTTAGGAGGTTGCTAATAGTGATTTTTGTATGGAATAATAGAAAGGCATTTGATATTTTTCATATATGCCTAACTGTTGATTTGACTATGTACCAAGTGTGTCAGATTTTTCTTGTAGATGTATCAATGTATTTACATAAGATTTCTGGTAAATACATAAGGAAAAATAAGCCAAATGCTTATACTTTAAGAAGTTCTGCTCTCTACTGAAGAAACTGATTCACGATGCATGGAGGAGACACCGGCTCTACATGGTGTGCTGGTAGTGATAGATTGTCCCCATAGACCTTCCTGCTGACAAACTTTCCTACTCTAACAGACATGTCAGATTCCACCCCATTATGTTATTTTGCTAACCCTTAAGGGGGTCTTCCCAGACAGCAACAAAGCACTGGTTTTGTAGCAGCTTAAGGCTAAGTGCAGACGTATTTTTTTGCCCTGCGGATTGTTCCGCACAGAATTGAAGAAAACCGCAGGTCAAATGACCTGCATTTTTCCTGCGGATTTCTTCCATTTTTAATGCGGTTCTCTTGCGGTTTTTGTGCGGTTTTCCCCCTGCGGATTTGGAGACAGGGGAGGTGGAAAACCGCACAAAAGAAGTGACATGCTGCGGATTTTGTACCGCAGGAAAACCGCGCGGAAAAATCCGCAGCGTCTGCACAGCGTTTTTTTTTTTTTCATTGACTAAAATGCTACTGTACATCACAATGTGGATATGCAACGTTTCTGTGCGGTAAAATCCGCTGCGGATCCGCTGGATATCCGCATCGTGTGCACACAGCCTTAGGCCATGTGCACACGATGCAGATTTGCAGCGGATCCGCAGCGGATTTTACCGCACAGAAACGCTGCATATCCGCATTGTGATGTACAGTAGCATGTTAATCAATAGAAAAAAAACGCTGTGCAGACGCGGATTTTTCCACACGGTTTTCTTGTGGTTCAAATTATGCAGCATGTCACTTCTTTTGTGCGGTTTTCCACCTGCTCCATTCTCCAAATCCGCAGGGGGAAATCCGCAGGGGAAAACCGCACAAAAACCGCAAGAAAGCCGCAAAAAAACAGGAAGAAATCCGCAGGAAAAATGCAGGTCATTTGACCTGCGGATTTCTTCAGTTCTGCGCTGAAAAATCAGCAGGGCAAAAAAGTATGTGTGCACTTAGCCTTAAGCATTGCTGGAAGTGGAAGCATAAGGAAGAAGCTCTTGCTTTATAGCTCCTCTTAATCCCTTAGAAACCACTTTTTGTTCTAACTTTAAAAAAATTATGAAAAAAACACCACAAAAACTGAGCTGTTTTTTTTGTACGTGTGCACACCAACATGAGTCAAACACCTTCCTGGAGGATATTAGAGTAGCACATCATGGGGCCCAACTAAAAATAGGCCTCAATAGCAAAATGTTTAAGCCGCCTGAACATCATTGGTAACACGCATCAGAATAACATTATGGGATGTCTGGAGTTTTTCATTACAATATTTACTTTAAGTGCTGATTTCTCTTACATGTGTAACATATAACTGTTGGTGTAATGCCAGCCTTTTGCAAACATTGTTATGAAAACAGGAACATTGGTTTTGTAAGCCATTTCACAGTTTAAACCAACATAGAGATAATCACATATAAAACAGATAACCATGAGAGAGGAAATACAGTACAACTTCTAGCATGTTACATGTTCCTGAATATACCATAAATGAGTTTATATAAATTAGATAACCGTGAGTGAGGAAATACCGTCAGACTTCTAGGATGTTACATGTTCCTATATATAAATGAGTTTATAGGATCATATTGTAGGCAGCCTTGATGGTCCATATGAATTGTTGATAAATTCACAAATGTGCAGAAAGCAAAAGGTAGCCTTCTGTATGGTAAAAGGCTCTATTCAGACTTTGCAGTTTTGATGCAGCTTTTTTTGGCATTAAGTCAGCCAGAAACACTGTTGTTGTTATGACACAATTTTTTTGTCTCACTAACATAAAAAGATTAAAAATTTCTAACGTGTCTTTTTTTAAATTGTCACAAGAACACTTAGACTTTGAAGGGGTTGTCCGGCCTTAGCTACAAGTCAGCAGTCACTATATTTAATTGCAGAGCTGTGAATCCTCGCATTGCTCACACTGCGCACTGTGTGGATTCTCTGGCGCAGGTGCAGCGCGCAGTGGACACATGACTGCAAGTTTATGGTTTGCATACTTGTGGTCACATGCCGACTAGACATACGTGGCCTCATTAAATGCAACTGTATTGAGCAACGCCAAACACATTTGGTTGGAATGTGACTGGAAGTATGTAAATCGCCTATTTGCAGTCAAAAGACCTCCCTCTCCCACTGCTGACACTGGGCAGATCGCCCACTTGGACAAATCATCTTGAATCCCAATGTTTCCCCTCCAGTAAAATAATAACACTATTTCTCACCTGTCAACCTGTCACACGACATTGTTATGTCACGTGATGACTGCAGCCCCTCAGTACTGGCTTCACTCTCCTCTCCCTTGGACAAATCAGCACATCAATAGAAAGTGAGAGGGCGACCACAACTCTTATTCCCACCAGATGTCAATTACGAACGTAGGAGAGGAGAGTGAAGCCAGGACTTATTGATCGCTGGGATCGCGGGACACAACACCAGCTGCGTCATTAGATGTGAATATAAGCGCTATTATTTTACTGGGGGGGGGCACAGGGATTCAAAAGGGGGTGTCTAAGTAGTGAACAACCCTTTTAAGTTTAGGGGAATCAAAATTTTTCTGTGATTCAGAAGGTGTAATTGAAAGCTTTCTGAGTTTTCATTTTATATTCACGTTTGCATTTGGTTAAAAAAAAATCCATTTAAATGCAAGGTGTGAAGTAGGCATTAGAGGAAATAACCAATCTTTAATAAAAAGTGTACAAATAGTTAAACTCCAATAGGAATAGTTTTTCACTTTCTAATCTCTCTTCATCCGGCTGAGACCAGCACTCATCATAGTGCATTAATGCCCCCTTTATCCACACAAAGTAAAGTACACTTTAGTACTCTTACACAGCAATGATGTATGCTTGGCATTCCTCATGGAGTAGCAATGTTCCCTTAGTACCCCTCCTCCTACGCAGATTACGAATTGGGTGCCTCTTTAATATAATATATACTCCCCTAGCTCCTTTCCCACAATGAGTGGAGCAAACTAGTTTACAGGCCTCTTCTACACTATGCAGACAGCAGCTCAACATAGATAAAATGATGATATGCATTGGTTAACTTTTCCTATAAGAGCCTACAAGACAACTAGAACAGGGCCTTAGGGCATGTGGGCACAATATGACTTCATTACACCTGTCTGCACTGCTCTGTGCTCCAAACCCATTATTTCTTTATTTACCTCAATTCTGAGGACTATGAGGCTCCCCAGGGGAAGTGGAGCAGCAAGTAAAAAATCCAGTCCTCATGTCTGAAATTTTCCTACCACCTGTGCTTTTTTATGCAGCATAAACTGATCTGCGGTTCATGTTTGAAACCCACAACATGTCAATTTCTCTTGTGAGTGCACTGAGTTTTATATGTGTATTTTCCACATAGAATGGCATTAAATATGGATCCCCACAGGCAAACGAAAAGTACTGTATATACTCGTGTATAAGCCGACCCGAGTATAAGCCAACACTCCTAATTTTTCCACAAAAAACTGAGAAACCTTATTAACTCGCGTATAAGCCTAGGGTGGAAAATGCAGTAGCTACTGGTAAATTTCAAAAATAAAAAGAGCTACCAATAAAAGAAAAATTAATTGAGACATTAGTAGGTTAAATGTTTTTGAATATCCATATTGAATCAGGAGCCCCATGTAATGCTCCATACAGTTCATGATGGCCCCATAAGATGCTCCATACAAAATACACCAAATACACCCCATATAATGCTCCATAAAGGTTAATAATGGCCCCATAAGATGTTCCATAGAATAATATGCCCCATATGCTGCTCCATAAAGGTTATGGCCCCATAAGGTGCTCCATAGAATAATATGCCTCATATGCTGCCCCATAAAATGCTCCATAGATTATGCCCCCATAAGATGCTCCATAAGATGCTCCATAGTTTATGCCCTATGTGCTGCACCATAGATTATGCCCCCATAAGATGCTCCACAGATTATGCCCCCATATGCTGTCCCATAAGATGCTCCATAGATTATGCCCCATAAGATGCTCCATAGATTATGCCCCAATATGCTGCCCCATAAGATGCTCCATAGATTATACCCCATAAGATGCCCCATAGATTATGCCCCAGTATGCTGCTGCATAAGATGCTCCATAAATTATGCCCCATATGATGCTCCATAGAATAGGCCCCATATGCTGATGCTGCTGCAAATAAAAAAATGAAATACTCACCTCTTGTCGCTGGGGGCCAGGGGCCGGTGTACTGAGCAGGCGGGGACACTGGCACGCTATGGGGGATAGGTGCTGGTGTCACCGCTGGCTCAGGACCCCAGCACTGACGATATTTACCGATCCTGGTTCCCTCTGTCAGTGACATTCAGGTAGCAGAGGGCGCAGTGTGCACTATGTCATCGCGCCCTCTGACCTGAACATCACAGTCAGAGGACGCGGAGGACAGAGCGGCGCACAGCGATGGAACGGGGACAGGTGAATATAGCATTTACTTACCCCCTCCTGGTGCAGTCTCTGCAGCCCCTTCTCCCACGGTCTCTGGCAGCTATTCCTTCCTTCAGTGGTCACGTGGTACCGCTCATTAAAGTCGTGAATATGCGCATATTCATGACTTTAATAAGCGGTACCACGTGACTGCTGAAGGAAGGTGCATGAGACCATGGGAGAAGCAGGGGGCTGCAGAGATGCATCAGGAGGGGGTGAGTATGATCTGACACCCCCACTACTCCTCCCCCACTGACCCCCTGGCGTATATGATCTGCGTATAAGCCGAGAGGGGGACTTTCAGCCCAAAAAAATGGGCTGAAAATCTCGGCTTCTACACGAGTATAGATGGTATATGCGTTTTTAGTGCATTTCCACTGCAGAAACAAACTAAAAATATATGCAATCTGCCCATGGCTGTATTAATTAAGTTTTCTCAAAGCCAAATACCATGAAGTATTAAAAACAAAGCAGCTTTATTTAAAACATGATATATCAAAAAGACTAAAAACAGTGTCAAAAATGCAATAAAAACACTGTGTTCCTTTATGGTCAGACACAGCTATTATGCAGTACACAGCTGGGGCACATTTATAAGATTATCTCAGCACAGGAACATTTTTTTAAACATCCAATTGTGGCACTTATTTTTATTCCAAGATATATTAATTAAGATGTACTTTGTGTGTGGGAAAACCCCTTTAAAGGGAATCTGTCAGTAGGAACCAAACCCTCCTAAGCCACCTACATGGACATATTTGTCATAGGAAGTGGAATAACATGATACCTTGATATCTGCAATCCCCGATGTCTTGTTCCAGAGAAATCCATGTTTTTCTCAATATGGAAATGAGCTGTTAAGATCTCTTGGCTGGATGCTGATCTGCATGAGAATCTGACTACAGAGTTTATTTTTAATGAAAGGTGGAGATACCAGTGTGAGATATGTAGATCCAAAGAGCAGACTGTTAGGGTTACATGTCTCACACACTGTTAGGTATTACATGTCTCACACTGGTAACTCCCCCTTTCATTTAAAATAATCTCTGGAGGCAGATTATCATGTAGGTCAGTTTCCGGCCCATATTCCTGAACAGCTCATTTACATATAAGAAAAATGTGGATTTCTCTGGAATAAGACAGCAAATCACAGATACCAAGGTATCATTTTATTTAGCTTCCTGTGAAATGCATGTCCATGTAGATGAGTTAGGAAGGAAATTTGATTTTTGAAAAAAACGAAGGTGGTTAATATGTGAAATTAAAAGGCATTTCATAATTGACATAGTTAATTTCACATGAATGATTGCCAGCACAATTACTGCTAGCTTATAGTGTGAAATAGCCTATTAACATAAAATCGTGCTCGATCTCTAGGGAAGCCTTACCATGCAGTGCTTTCTGTGCTGTCTGACCTACTTCTAATAACCTACAGCGCGGCCCCCATCACACACAGCAGAGCCGATCCAAGTCTTCAGTGTTACAGCTGCACCAAATGTTGAATGTGAAGAGCAGAAGAAGCTGTGACGAACAGTTATGACTGACACGTATCACACATGAAATAGTCTGTCCTGAATGCCAGCTTCATGTGTGCCCTATAGACCTTTATCTTGCATACTGCTGGATGTACAGTATATTGTTATCGCAATGTAGCTACATAAAGTTGCCATCCATTATGATTTTTTTTTAATGGCTTTTTTCTTGCAAACTTTGACCCGTTTCAGAGGCTACTGGCACAAACACCCAACCAGGAACTCTTTAGGGAATCCATAGTAAGGAAAGGGGATTGTCCAAAACCATCAATCTTTTCCACCAACACTAGACCCATAAAATAAGAAGCAAGCGTATTTACTAAACATTGGTACTTTATTAAAATTAGCAGAGGACAAAAAAGTCAGCACTGACATATTGTATTAGGCCCATTTTTAAAACATACTATAACCCTACAGTTGATAGCAGAGACATCTCCTTGTGCTATAGGAAAAGCAACATTTATTGGTATACATACAAGAAGAAGTAGGATACTTTTTTATTTTATGCTTTCCAACATTTCAGTCTATATATGAGAAAGAAATTAGACACATCATCTACTTTCCATGTGTATATTGTGCAAGTCCTTTAAGCTAGTTATGTTACGTCAGAGCACTAATATTATTAAAAAACTAAAATGTTTTCTCTATATATGTATATGGATATTTTCTCTATTTACATACAGGTTATTCCACCCTTTAATGCCTTTACTGCCAAAGAGGCACTCAATACAGAGAGTGTGGTGACATAGCAATGTACAAAGCAATGTATTATTAGCACAAATTTTACACAATTCTACATTTCTAAGGCTGGATATGGAGGGAATTGTATCTGTCTGATCCTATGATTGGGCTGTGTAGGGGACATGTTGAGTTTCTCAACCAATCAATTGCAAAAAAATTTGATTTGTAAGTGATCCAACTCCTCACACCCCTAAAACTAATGGAGTTGTTTTGTAGATGGTAAGTCATGTCACCTAGACATCCATGACCATCTTTATGAATAGTCAACGAAAGGACGATCTAGTACATCCCAAATTTTCAGAAGTGCAACATTAATACGATAAAGGTAGCCATATTTGGCCTATAAGTATTTGGCATGTATATGAACTACAACTCCAATCAGATGAGGAAAGTCCAATGCAAACGCTGAAAAGGAAAGAGATCTTAACTTGCCTCAAATCGTGTCTCATTATAAAATATTCTATTATTATGTGACATTCAAGTGAGATTGATTATACAGGATCATTCGAAAATATTCCATCTACTGTAGCCAATGATCGTTTTATAGTTTTCACCTCTGCGGTTAATTGTAATGAAATGTTTGCTAGTACTAATATAAATGATGTAATACACTGGTTCCATTAAGCTTAAAATGATGAAAAGGCTGGAATGGATAAAGCGCCTGTTGAAAGCATGTGATGTCATTTTTATTGCTTCTTTGAATGTTTCCTATTCTGAAAGAAAATGAGACTAAATATAGAGTAAATGCATTCCTAGAGATCAGGTGACCACTCTGGCCCAGCGTACTACATAATGCAAAAGTGACACATTTACACTGCTCAGCAGCTGGAATGAAGGGATAAACTTATTGTCATGTATTACATATTATTATTGCCCCCAAAAAATATATATCTAAAAAAAAATTAATTACCGTAATATGAGCAAAATCTTTGGTAAAGCCATTGTTATCTGATGGTTAATCAAGTAACGAATAATTGTACATATACTGTAGGGTAATCGACTAGGTGCTTCTGCAGGCAATAGGGAATCGGAGAGCATATCAAGTCAAGCTCAATGCGTATCAAGAGCTGCTGCAGTAAAAGGATTATAAATCATTTCTACTCCACTGCCTGAGAGTGTGCATGTGTGTCTGTCTCTGAGCCACGAAGCCTCAGCCACATCAGCCCAAAATGCACTCAATCGTACATAAACCTATATATTTCCACATTATTACCTCTGAAAACTACCAGAATGTGTTCGTAGATAAATGTCAAATGTATTGTGATGTATCATTGTACAGTGGCCAATGCAGCTCCGGCTCTGTGTAGTGGCTTTGTCCTTGTTAATTGGCTTCATGCACAATATCGTCTATGTGAATGGAGCATATAAGGTGCACAACGCGTCGTTTCACATCAGATATGGCACAGGCCTTATGAAATATATTACTCACGGTGAGGTTTTGCTTTTTTCATTTAGTCCAGCAGCTACTCTGTAAATAAGCCCTTTAACGATTTCAATTAACTTGATCACAAAGCTCGAATACACTGAACTCATTGCCAGCAACACAAAGGACGCAACACTCACAAGCCTATGATGGAATAACACCAGGCAATTTCCATGAAATGTTACTATGGCCTTACTGAACATAGAAAGGAGAATAAGGAAAACATAATAAATCTTGTCTTATTAATAATAATAATAATAATAATAATAATAC
Source organism: Dendrobates tinctorius (assembly GCF_039654945.1). Taxonomy (NCBI): domain Eukaryota; kingdom Metazoa; phylum Chordata; class Amphibia; order Anura; family Dendrobatidae; genus Dendrobates; species Dendrobates tinctorius. Next base: position 49,732,739 of record NW_027361732.1, read on the forward strand.
AAAACCTCCTGCACTATAAGGATAGGGCTGTTACAATTCTAATCCCTATTGACTTTCGTAGTGAAGGCGGTGGTAGAAAAAAAGAAAAAAGTTGCTGGTTAATAAATGATAGAAAAGAGAAAATGAATTATTACTTCCATACGATATTGAGAAAATGAAATATTTCTATACAATGTAATGGGAGATTATCCGTGTATTTCATATAAGTACACAAGTATTCATATGTTGTATTAAATACAGAGTATTATTTGTAAAAAGCTGTTCATACTTACACATTCTTTACAGTCTCTGTCCTGTCCCTGTCTCCCCCTTAGAAAAATATGGAGCAGTCAAGCGATATTTTGTACCCCCCTGACCTACCTAACCCTAAAGATCTGATGGTTTGCTGAGACATTTCAGCAGTTAGCAGTTAAGAAATGTTACTTGATATTTTACTGCCTCTCTAACACAAGGAGACAGCCTATCTCAGACATGAGAAACAATCTTCTGAGAATACTTCGATACACCTATGAAAACTAGAAATGCACAATTCTTTAGCTTGTGCAATTGCTGTGCTGATCAGAAAGAGTACTTGTATCACTAATGTTCTTTTTTTTTGGAAGTTGATGATGTGTCAGGCCCACTTCTTTTGTTTCGTTAGTCTTTCTTTGTAGCTTCTGAAGAATAGACATAATTTGGGTGGTGACGTTTACGCAGATTCATTTTCTGTGTATCTTGAAGACTTCAGTCTCTGCAAAAGACATATTCGGTGTAGCTGGTCCACACTTTGTCCTCACTCTGGTCATTGCTGGCAAAGGCACATGTTCCAGTGGAACTACATGCCACCATATGAAAACCAGCTTCAGACAATTTGTCAAAAGCTTGCTCTAGAAAGTTAAATTTGAGGTAGTACCTAGAAGTGTACCTCTCTGGGGGTCTATCAGGATCACGGCTTTCGTTTAAGGTTTCTCCAAAAACTTCTTTAGCCAGAGATGTTTTACCACAAACAGTGATACGGGCAACTCTACGAAATTTGGCATCAGCTTGTGCTTCGCGGCCTATAGTGTATGAACCTCGATAGCCCACTGTAATGTATCCAGATCTTCTTCCTTCAAGGGATTGAGAAGGAGTAAGTCTAGGAACTGAGGCAGGGCTGCAGGAAGAGGAGGCATTGAAGCGATATGGATCTAATGTTGGGGAGGGCACACCAGCTGCAGGAGAAGATGAGGCTGGAATGATTACAGTGTCCAGATCAGAATCTTGAGTGGCTGCAGGAGTCAGAAGTAAAGGTGGTTCTTCACCACCTATGGAGCTGTCCTTACTAATACGTAGGGGACTGAGACGTTTCACTAGTTCGGGAAGCTGGAAATGTTCTGCTTCTCTTTGTAGACGGCTTCTCTCAGGAAAGTAATCTGGCAAAACAAGCTGCAGGTCCCGTAGATAATCCAAAATATACCGAAACAGGAAACCATCCCTATCCAGGAAGAAGCGTCCCTTGCTGTCCCGAGCCAGCTCTCCTGGTTTCTGTTGGGAAAACATACGCCAGAGTAGAGAGTCTGGAACTGACACAAGAGTGGTGTGTCTAGTTACATATACCTGGCCCCCAACATTTAGTTCCACAATTTCTGGAAACAAAGGATCCAAGGGTTTGCCCCCTATGCAGCTGCCACCTCCTCCTCCTCCATTTGGTAATCCACGTGCACTGTCCGGTAAAGCCATGAAGGCTGGAATGAGATAAATTTCTTAGTAATTTCAGTTCCTTTCCCAAAAATAAAAAAGAATTCAATGTAGATGAAATGCAAACAATGAAGAAGAAAACTAAGTCCTTGTTCCAGCAGTCAGCTTTAGAGCTTAGTGCATTTAGTGTCTCCTCTCTGTAGGTTAGGTGCAAAGACTGCAAGAAGCAGCAATAGCTTAGCACATACTGCCTTGTTTTCCTTCCTCTTCTCCCTGGGTTTCTGATTGAGGGAGCTGGCAGGGTCCGTGTTTTTATGTAGAATTGCACACTGGAGGCGTGGGAGGGAGGAGGGGAGGAAGCACAGGCACAGCTGATCTCATATATACAGAAAGGGGATGTGTGCACACAATTTGCATGCTTTGCAGATGTAACTGATGTGTTTTCTGTGCAGAAACATGCACAGCTTTGCTGCTGCCGTGCTGAGCTGTGTACTCATTGAGACAATCAATGTTAGCCACTGTTAGGCCCCTTTCACACTTCAGTTTTTTGGCATCAGTCGCAATCCGGCAGTTTTAGAAAAAAACGACTCCGTCGCCGATTGTGAAAAACTGATGCGACGGATCCGTTTTTTCACCGCATCCGACTGCCCCACCTGGTAATAATAACTGGAGCATGCGCAGTTTAAAAAATGGAATCTGTCGCTGCATTTGACGGACAGCGACGGATCCGGCACCCATAGGCTTCCATTCTAGCAAACGACGGACGGCGTCGGATCCGTCGCTGTCCGACGGAGACAAAAAAACGTTACTTTGTTCATCGTCTCCTGCCGCCGGACACAAAATTTCCAATGGATCCGGCAAATGACGGATGAAACATGAAGCCATCCATCGCAGTCCGTCGCTAATACAAGTCTGTGAGAAAAAAACGGATCCGGCGCCATTTCTAAAACTTCCGGATTGCGACTGACGCCAAAAAACTGATGTGTGAAAGAGGAACTAGAAAGCATTTTTCTGGGGATATGCAACAAAACACACATTTAAAAATCTTTCAAATAATTGCATCGTAAAGCTAGATTACAGTTTTATTAACCTCAGATTAATGATCCTAAATGCTGAAAATTGTTACAAACATACACGTTTCTATCATTACAATCATACGTATGAGGAACGATTTCTAACAATTCTTCTTAGCAACAAAGTTCCATAGGAATTATCAGAAAAAAACTTTATTACCACAAGATTAAAATAATAGGATTCAAAATATATATACAGCATATTAGAAAAATGTGCATTTCAGTTTGTCTAAATACAGACAATGCCACATTTAATAGTATATACTGTATGACTTGTGGGTGCTATAATGTGGGGGTTAAGGCAAATACAATATGCATCATTGGTGGTATTTTGTGGTCACTGTGCTAGTATAATATATACAAATTGCCTCTCAGGAACTCTAGTGTAGTCTAAAAAGTCAATATCGACCCTTTAAAGAGGTAATTTCATGAGTAATTTTTGTGCTAGTCTAGACACACAAAGAAATAGTGGCTGCAGAGCAGAACTAAAACATTTTTTTTATTTCACCTTTGCCAAGATTTTAGGAATCAAAATATTTGGCACCTTAACTTTTGTTAAGTCAAATGGGTTTTCAGTTTTGTTAAGTCAGACAGTTTTCACTGGTGGCGTGTACTTCTTCTGCCTGTATGATGCTGATTATAAGCACGTAGCAAAATTCAATGTAAAGAAGAGGAAGCCTCCACCATAACTTAAAGCAGATTTCTCAGTGTGTGATATGTAATCTTACAGGCCTGATTTCCTGGTCTAAAGTCCTGTATGATTAGAAAGAGCAGCTGAGTTTAGCTGTGTCAAATTACAAGTCCTTCTATTGGTTCTTCCGATTACTGAGTGTGTTAGCAATCACACTTATGTCTGTTGTGCTCAAGCACTCTGCTGTGTGATCAGTGCTGTAATTATAATTCACTTAGGAGAAACCTGCCTATTTTGGGCTACTCTTGTGTGAGATATAATGAGACCCTTCTCTGATCACACTGCTGAGCGATTAGAAGCTGAACACAACATAAATAAGTGATTATTGACACTTTGCACTCTCCTCTACAGAAAGTAGTGTGGGGAAGGGGCAGTACAGCAGACCTGACAGTGATAGGAGGAAAGCTGATAGAAAGGTTTGTCAAGTGACACAGCAAAACTCAGCTATGATGTCGTTTTCCCCACATTGACTCATGCAGGAGGTTAGACCAGAAGATTAAGACTATCATTACATCTAACACACTGAGAAATCTGCTATAAGCTATGGTGGGGCATGTTCTTTCCTTTAAGTGTTGCTAAATGTTTATGATTGGTTAGTTGTAGACAGGGAGAAGGAATACTTAACCCAAGTGAGAATTGATGAACAACTGTAAGACAAGGGGCTAAACACAGTCAGTAGACATCCCAGCCCCTTGTACATGCAATCTGGGATGGATTCAGTGTTTCTCCCAAACAGAGTTACCTTCTCTCCTCGGGCCACAGTAGTCCAGGCAATTAGAAGTCCGGAGATGCAGCTGTATTCCAACAGGGAAAACATAACTTTTTATTGAGCAGAGAAAAAAGGATGGACATAAAAGGCAATTTTCAAAGCTGAATTTCCTGCTCTCACCCTGACATTTGCTGCAGTCGTACCCACAATGGCCGCAGATGCCAAGGATCACAGTCGTCCAACCGCTGGAAACTGGGTGCCTGAGACCCCTTCAGCTGAGGCCCCTCCAAAGTCCAGAGGGCCTGGTGTTGCAGTCCTTTTTAGTCCTTGATGGTCTTTGGCCTGGAGCAACAAACCTCTCCCATTTGGGGGGTCTGGCAGTGCCCCGTTCATCTGCACATCTGCACTGGTCAAAGATTCCAACAGTTCGGGAGGGAAACAGCAGCTTTCTCTCTCTGCTGTCCCCCACATTAACCATTGCTGTCTCTAACTAAATACAGCCCTTTAAAGGAGAACATACATAATATAGTATTATCATTGCAACATATAAGGCACACATATAACCATACAGGTATATCACTTAGGTACATGGGAAGTGCATAGGGGGGTCACACAGCAGAAGGAGGGGGTGCAACTGAGGGGACCGGCCATCTCCTTACACAAACACCAGAAATTTTTTAAAAAGTTAATTCATTAGGTGCCAAATACTTAGATTGCTAATATCTCTGCAAACAAAGTGGCAAAAATGTTTTATTCTGCTCTGCAGCCATTGTGATTTAAACAAAGTGGTGGTCTCTTAAGTGCAAGCAGAGGCTTCCAGCTTGACTAGCCCTGTGGTGACTGCACATTGCCTGTTGTGATGTTATGACTCCATTGCCTGAGTGACTTCAGAGGCCTAGTTGAGCCAAGAGCCACTTCCTGGATTGAAAAGGATGAGCACAATGGGGTAAAGGGAAAAGAAGAGGTGTGAATGACAAGAAGGTGCACTGGGGATGCAGCTGTACAGGTAATGGTGAAGTGAGTATTCCATTTTGGTTTTTAATATACTATGTTGGCTGAGCTCTGGGGTCTAGAGAGATCAATTGCACATCAGCAAGTTCTGAAGACATAACAACTGTAGATAGCTGAGAGATTTGGGAAGTACCCAGAGTACTAAACTGACTCTGCAGCTGAGAGTGTGATGATTCTAGCCCCTGGTGATCCTGGCAAGATCCTGACTCTTCTGGGTCAGATTCATCCCCTAGTCAGAGTGCACAAATTGGATCCATTGGTGAGGGAAAGAAAAAGTATATGACCAGATGTATTGTGACACTAGTCACTGCTCACTGCTAGACCGTGATGCAGAGAAGTCAGGCATTCCGGGGTCAGTACCAAGAGAGCACATAGTAAAACTAGGGGAAAAGCCAAAGGTGTAAGTCAGGTAACTGTCCAGGGTCAAAAGCCAGGAGATAGCGGATAAAGGCAAAGGGACAAGACAAAGGGATAGTCAGAACACAGTCCAAAAGTCAGGCAAGGATCTGACAGGGATGAAATGCAAGAAGCTCATACGAGCCATACGATTGGATCATACAAATGGCCTAGGTCATTGCCTCCCCCTAAGATCAGGGTTGAGTATGCAGAGTAAGAGCATCCTTAAGAATATTTGTAAGGCTGTATTTGTAAGAGCAGTGTCATTCCACAGAACCTCAGAGGACAATTGACGGAACTCCGAGCTATAATCCTCAGCAGTGCAGGGCCCCTGCGTCAGATTCATGATCTCAGCCTCTGCGACCTCTTCTCTGCCAGGTTTGTCATAGATCATCTCTAAGGCGTTTAAAAGGATATCAAAAGAAGACCGTTCTGAGCTTAGTGAGGTCAAAGATAATGCCCAAGTCTGAGGACCCCCACGCAATAGGGACATGATTATACCCACTCGCTGGAACTCATCCGATGAAGAACAGAGTCTTAGAGTAAAAAATAAGTTACAGCTCTCTCTGAATACCCTAAACTGATCCCTTACCCCAAAAAATCTGTCAGGAAATGCCACGAGTGATTCAGGGGCAGCCAATTGCACATCAGCGGGTTCAGAAGACATAACTACTGTCGATAGCGAAGAGCTTTGGGAAGCACCCAGAGTAATAAACTGACCCTGCAGCTGAGATTTTGATGACTCGAGACTATGGTGATTCCTGGCTAGATCCTGAGCCATCTGGGTCAGATTCGTCACCTCCATGGGTGGTAGTTGATGATTCAGTAAACTCCATGAGTTCATTCATCCTCATTTTTCACAGTCTTCTACTAGGCATTGCTCCTACTGGCCAGTTTCCTACTCCACACTGATGAGGGGCAATACCCCGAAACAGCTGTTTGTGGATGGATACCATGTTTTGGCATAGGTGGTTTCCTTCATTGGAGACTGCCCTTCCCGTGGTTGTTCCCTCCCGGGGAAAGACCTAGCTAGTCATTGCTTGCGTTGAGAAACATGTGATGGTGTCTCCGCGGCATGTGTTTTGCATATTTTTACACATTTCCCATAAGGGTGGGGGCATTGCCCTAGAATCACTGCGTTGAGAAACATGTGATGGTGTCTCCGCAGTGTTGGATGTTGATCTCCATGAGTTCATTCATCCTCATTTTTCACAGATTCATCACCTAGTCATAGAGTGCATGAACTGGATCCATTGGTGAGAATAAAATAAAGTATATAGCCAGATGTAATGTGAGGCTAGTCACTACTCATGGATAGAGTATGAGGCAGAGAAGTCAGATGTTCCAGCATCAGTACCAAGATAGCATGTAGTAAAACCAACAGAAAAGACAAAGGCATAAGTCAGGTAACAGTCCTGGATCAAAATGCCAGCAGATAACAGATAAAATCAAATGGACAAGACAAAGGGATAGTCAGAACATGGTCCAAGGGTCAGGCAATGAAAAGATCAGAACTCAAAACAACAAAATCTGGCAAACACTCACCAGGAAGAACAAACTACGTCTGTCAAGGATGAGAGGCAAACAGCTCAGTTAAATAGCTTGTGCAATCTCCAGAACAGAGAACACCTGGAGAAACTCCAACACCTCCCAGACCCAGATTGGAAAGCCAAGCTGTCAATCAAAACAGCTACAGCTCAGCACTCTCATGATAAGATTGGACAGACAAGCTGTCAATCAAAACACTGACATCTCAGCAGGACCAAGTTTCCATAGGACAGCAAAACAATCCCTAACTGAGTAAAGGAATTGTCACAGTACCCCCTCTTCTAGGGGGAAACCAGCAATGGAAGGCCCTGACCAGACGATCTGCATTTACAGCTCGAGCAGGGACCTAGGATCTCTCCTGAAGAAAGTCCAGCACCTCGCAGGCCCATATTGGACAGCCAAGCTGTCAAGCAATGCACAGACAGCTCAGGATGACCAAGCAAAACAATCACTCACTTAGTGGAGGGATCATGACAGTAATAAGGAGCATTCAATTTGCAATGACCATATTCACTGTAAATTGATTTTCCCTGTAAAATTCACAGATATTTGACTAATTTGGTTCTCGGTGTTTCAATCCTCCCTAGTACTGAGAGATATACATTTTTATGGAAATGAGATATCACATGATGAAAAATGAAAAAAAAAAATTCCAAGCTTGATCATCACTGTTGTCTACAATGACTGGACTTTGTTTTTAATTATGATAAGCAATGGGGTGGACGTTTGTGAAAAGGCAAATCCAGTAAAAATTATTTTTGGCTATGTCAGAGAAAAATTTAAGAAGCTTACACTGGGTAAAGGCCCCCGTAAACAATCAATTTTGGCAAGACTGGTTGACCATCTAATGTGTATAGGTGTCTCCCAACTATCCTCCGACAGATCATCTCAGGGGAGAGAAGGATCAGGCTCAATCGCCCAATCCTTTTGTGCTCCCTCATAGAGAACACAGGAATGCTCTGCTGAGGTTCAGCAGAGATAGCTTTGGTATATGGTCAGTCTTTCATGCTGAAACACCATAGATTTGCATCATTATTAGACTATGTAAAATGTTTGGTATAGCTCAGCGATTTCTTCCTCTGAACCTCTGGCCATAAATCTTTGACCCAGCATGTTTGCACTTTCTATCCAAGCACCACATTAAAGTAAATTACATTTTTCATAAAAGCAAATGCTTTATTGGAAGTGACAGCAAACACTTAATAGCTGCAATCAGATATGCAAACTAAATATTGAAATTATTGACCTATGCTAGGGTCAAAAGATTTACTGTCCTTCCCAGCCTACAATTATAAATTCCTTGGCTAAAACCCCACAGCATCTCCTGTTTATAAAACAAACATATGGAAACCATTCAGTCATATGAAAAATAAAGTCTAATTTTAGGTTTACTATACTAAGAAAAACTATAGCATACCGTATACCACAAGAAAGTATTGAAAGGGACATAAGCAAGTCACAACATCTAAGTAGCATGGTGAAGAGCAAAACTCTAAAAAGGAACATTAAACCTACAAATGTTAAACTAGAGATAAACCTGACATCAGTCTTCAGGAGTTTCACAAGTTCCAAAGCAATCATGTAGAAATCAGTGCAACATGCCATACTAACATGTGATTGTGGCAAACAATGATTGTCAGCAGTGTTGGGTGTCAGAATCTATAGCACACAAGTACATATATGGCACATCAGAGCTGAAGTTTACTCATCCTACAAAATAATAAGTCTACCCATGTGTCAAGTAATACAACTCCTGGTCTCATATTGATGCCTCAGTTTTTGATACTAGGAAGCCTATAGAAAACCCCTAAGGTCCTGATGGTATTGATGACTGTGTACACCTTCCCACAGAACTGCTGAAATGAAGTTTAAAAAAAAAAACTATTACATTATTGATTTTTTTATTTTATTTTAAGCAAAAAGTATTTTCTGTGCCTTTCTGTTGTCTGACAAAGTTCAAAAAGATAAAAGGTTATTTCCAAGACTAAATGATTGCTGAGGGTTGGGAGCTCTGAAACCTGGATACTCTGCAGATCCCAGTCTTAACTAGAGCAGAGATATGCATGCTCGACCTCTGCTACATTCATTGTCTTTTGGACTGCTGGAAAAAGTCAAGCACAGTGCTTAGCTATTTCCATCAATCACATAGACAATGAATGGAGCAGCGTCTGAAAATGCACACCTACCTAGCCTTCATTGAAAGTGGGAATCTCATTTTAACTTCATTCAAGTCAGGGCTGTGCAAAGCACCGATTCTTGGGTTCCAGAGCCTGCTATCAAGATCCCAGCAGAAACCAACAAACAAATAGACCCCTAAAAAAGAACTTTTATTAATATAGTAAAAGCATGAAAGACTCACAATAAAAACATTCTAAACAAAGTTTATGTGTGTAATTGAGATTTACCATCAGGGTTAATCAAGAATATATATATATATATATATATATATATATATATATATATATATACTGTATATATATTAAGTAGGGTGTATAGGAGACTAACAATGCCCTAGTACTCCCTATTGATCACCCTACTTTATTGCGGAGGTTGGCAGTGGCACCCCAAAGTTTAGCGATATGGTGCCCCTGCTCAACGGCGGTATCCCTGAATGCACTAAAAAACACCCTAACTATAGTCCAAATTAACACATACAGAGCACAAATGCAATAGAGTATTTAGGAAAAACTTGAGTTTATATATAAACAGGTATGTCAACCAGTAGTACTCATACAAATGGTTAAAGGGGTGACCTTAGGATACAACATCAAGGGTATAATGAAATGCTATTAAATAGGGTACATAGGGGATTAATGATTCCTTAGTATTTCCTGTCAGTTACCCGACCTTACTGCGAATGTTAGCACCCTAATGTTTAATAATATGGTGCCCCTGAGTGCCGTAATCAGCACCATAAATATAATTCAAACATACAAGAATAATAGAGAATGGACTTATAGAAACAAATCAACCATTAGAGATCAGAATAGAAATGTACTATTCAAAATACCATTTCTTCTGGAACAGTTTAAAAAAGAAAGTCAATCTTTGGCAGTTATACACATGAATATACAATGTATTTCATATTGTTCTGTCTATCCCAATCAGAACCTACATATGTCCAAAAGTCTGGACGCTACCTATACTAAAAAAAAATTAAAAAGATAGACACGTTATCAGCCCCTTTGTGTTGGACCTCATGCATACTCTTTAAGAGTGATTGACACTTATCATTTTAGTTGAACCTGGTTGACACCTTGACAACACAATTGATGCAAATTCCTCAACAAGTCCCGTTAAAAGTCTAGCATACACATGCCCCCAAATATGGGTATCACATGTAATAAAAAAAGATTGACACTTATCATTTTATTTCTCCCAACGCGCTTCTCCTTGCGTTTTCCAGGGTTCATCAGAGGATGGATGGGACACACCAACCTGTTTCCATATGGCCAGACAGAAAACTGTGCACAGCGTCCAATTTGGGCACTGCCATTTTATGAAGGGTCTAAACAGTTAGTTCCGGTTCAAAGTGTAATGGCAGACACTTACCACTATTTGTGGAGCTCACACCTCTTTTCCACCTGATGAAAATTATGTACATGGAATGCATGATTCCCACCAAATTCAAGTAAGACCAGAAATGAACAAATCGAGTTGGCCAAGAAGGAAATGGCGTCCGTGGAAAGAAAAATGCATTCCATATTGATGCAAAACTGGAAGATGACAAAGACAATATAAGTATTAGACTTCCATGCGTTCCACATATTAAAAAAAATATTAGTGAGGCATATAATTGAGCATCCAGTGTTTCAAAATACACACAGAAAGATAAACTTATATAACCAGTCATCTAAGTTAGCATGTTCCCCCAACCTGATAAACTGTTATAAACCACAGACTGAAAACTGTAATACTTCAATGGTAAGTATCAGTTCGTAACTACATAGTCCTTAATCAGGTTAATGAATCTACATATTTCAATATGAAAATCAAACTACCCAAAAGAAAAATGAGTCAATTAAATAATAATAGTAATGGGACCACCATGATGGGTGATTGATATTGTGGTGCAGTGACCACTGTGTCCACTAGGGAGCGCTGTGTGGGTATCCCAGGACAGGCATACTGGCATATCCATTGTGGCAATGGGAATAGGATGGTAAATGACCGTTATGTATCCCAAGGTGGGTGGCCTTGGGATGAAGGCTTGATCGCGTGTCGATCAGCAGAGGTACTGCTGATTTTTTGTTACAGAGTGTCAGGGAAGCCTTCAGGTGGCTGGTGAGACAGGTGGAACCAGTCACCTACAAACCCACCCAGGGGCGTGTGTCTAAAAACACCCATAGCAAGCTGTATGTGTGTGAATGGTTGTGAATCTGATATTGGACCTGCAAAGAGGTCATAGCCATGTGATCCAGTGGGCGTGGCTACGGACCATATAAGGTGACCAGGGTAGGTCACATGAGAGAATGCCTGGATCTGATTGGTCCATATGGAAGGTCTCGGCAGGCTTCCTGAAGAGCACGTGTGGAGGCTGTGTATAATAGCTGCGTGGGTCTGACAGTTCCAAGGAGGGAACGGATGTCTGCAGTGTGTAGCAGCTAAGAGGTAACCTGGACAGGGGAGATTAACTGAGAGACTATATAGCCTGTTGGCTGGATAAAGCACAGCCTGTGTGACCACAGGGTTAAGGGAAGCAGAGCTCCACTATGAAGATTCCTTGTTGTCTGCTGTAAGATTGTTGCATGCTGCTATGGTTTATGCTGTACAATTAACCGTATGGACTATGTTTATGTTGAAAAGCCTGTGCCGGACCTGGTTTTCTGCAGCCAAGCGAGTATCCCCAAACCTGAGTAACAAGCGCTACCATACAATATATATACAAAGAAAATGGCTCCTCCAGAGCCTTTGCAGAGAGGTTGTTTCTAAACGGCCATCATATACATATAAACAGTGTATTCAGATGAAAAGCTTGAAAAGCTCAACTATTCATTGAGTCCTTTCAGACTCCATCCAGAACGGTTTATACATCATGTTTCTCCTTGGAGTATCTTCTTGTCCAAGTATCCCTTTCTAATAGATGGTTGAATTACCTCTATAACACAAAAAGAAATATATCCAATGTCCAACATCCCCATCATGCTTAAGATTTACATGACATGCTAGTGGTGTGTGTCTGCCGTGTTTTATGTCCCCAAGGTATTCAATAATACATACACACAATTTACGCTTAATTTTTCCCACATAATCCATGGGACATGTACAGGTGCAGACATACACCACCCTCGGAGGTCTTGCAAATTGAAAAGAACCTCATGTCATACTGTATGTCCTATTCATAGCAGCACTTGTAAAGCTCTTACAAGGGGAGATATACTGGCAAAAACTGCAGCAACCATATTTGAAGGTACAGTACTTACAGATCTGTTTTGTAACCAGGTACCCTCTTTCTTCGGTTGAGTAAAATGGCTATGGACCATAAAGTCCTTAATTGATTTTCCCATTCTATAAGCAACTGATGGCTTAGGAGAAGTAAATTCACAGATGTCCGGGTTAGCTCTTAACATGCCCCAGTGTCTTTTCAGGATATCCATGATCCTGTATGACTGGTCATCATACGTCCCAATCAGCCTTGTCAGGGAATCAGAGTCCGATCTTCCATTGTGAGCTAACAGAGATTAACCCCAATGCATGTTGATATGCTGACTCAATGATCCCTTCAGAGTACCCCCTGTCCAGAAATCTCCCTTTCAGAACTCTGGACTGGGTGTGAAATCCCCCTCATGAAGAGCAGTTTCTCTAAAGGGCCTGTCACAATAAGCGATATCGCTAGCAATATCGCTATAACGTCACTGGTTTTGTGACGTTATACTGATATTGCTAGCGATATCGCTATGTCTGATACTTACCTCCGACCGGCTCCCCCGCTGGCTATCGCTGATCGCGCGAGAACGGCCTGGGCCGTTTCTCGTCGTCAGCTTCCTGCTGGGCTTCCTGTGGCGCAAACGAGTGACGCGTGGACGAAGGCGGGAGGACGTCAGGATCGCCTCGTCTGACAGGTAAGTAGCGATCCCCGACCCCTGCTATGTCGCTGGTGAGATCTGCCTGTGTGGCAGCTCACTAGCGATCACTTAGCGATGCACCAGCGATCCTGACGGCGTCATATCGCTGGTCGGGATCGCTGGTGCATCGGTAAGTGTGACAGTACCTTTACCCTAAGGAACTGTCACTTGGGGATACCCCTCTTAAGTTTGGGTGAATGGTAACTATCCCACTCATGCAAGCTATTAGTAGCCGTGACTTTCCAAAATGAAAGGTTTTTAGAGACCCATCCTTCTCCCTAGAAATGTTTAAATCCAGGAAAGGACCTACTTCATAGGATTCAAATGATATTCTGTCACCAGCCCATAGGACAAGGATGTCATCAATGTACCTACCCCAAAATAGTATCTGAGGGCACCAGATGACATCCTCATCCCTGAAGACAATTGTGTCTTCCCACCAACCCAGGAGTAAGTTGGCGTACATGGGGGCACAGGTGCTCCCATCTCTGTGCTCCTGAGTGGATGGTAATATTTTCCATTAAAAAAATTGTGTCGTAGTTCCATATTGTGTGGCACCAAGTGTGTCCTCCTACTTTTGAAGTAATAGTTAATTACTTCCAGGCCCACATCAATCAATGTCTAATGCTACTATAAAGTGCCTCTATGTCAATTGAGGCTAAGATTGTATCAGAGTCAATTGTGATACCCTCTAATTTATTTAGAAGGTCCATCGTATCCCTCAAGTATGATGGGAGGGCCATCACAAATGGTCTTAGGGGCTTGTCCAAATACAAGCTAAAATTGTGACACAGTGCATCAACCCTTATGAATCTTGGGAAGTGCATAAAATGTTGCCGTAACTGACCATTTGGGAAATAAGAAATCATGCTCACTTTTAGATAGCAAGACTGTATGTAAGGTTTCAGAGAGGATTTTAGATAGCTTAAGGATATACTCATTGGTGGAGTCCCTATGCAAGATTTCATATGTGGAATGGTCCGATAGAATTCTTTTGCACATTTCAAGATAGTTTGCATTATCCATCAGTTTGTATTATCCATGCATCTTTGTCTGAAGGTTTCAGCAATATGTCGTTATTGCTATATAAATCTTCAAATGTGCTCATTTCAAAAAGAGATAGATTGGACTGGGCAGATTCTTATCTAGGATTGATATGGCGAATATCCTCTGTAACTAATGTAATAAATATATCAATGCTATCCACATCACCAGAAGAGGGCATTCTTGCAGTCTTTGTTTTTAGATCTGAAAATGGACCTTACCCAATCCCTCATTGGCCTTCCTCAGATAATTCCAAGAGTAGTCTGACATCTGGAAGGTCCTCCGGGGATGTGCTCAGTTGCTGACACTTCAACCTATTATTATTTACAAAAAAAATTTCCATTTTAATTTCCTTGTGAACAAGTTAATGTCTTTGATCAAAGTAAATGGATCGAACCTAGTTGTGAGCACAAATGTTAGTCCTTTCATCAATACCGACAGACAAAGTATATGATAATAAATTAATAATCAGATTTCCATTTCCCACCAAGGAGTCCTCCCCATTTCCGCTTGTTATTTACTGACTCTGACTCGTGGGGAGGTACATTCACGTAATTTGTAAGGAACCATTCCCTTTGTTTCTAAAAAAAGAAGTAGATGGTGAAGCTGAACCAAAAGATGATGATCGAGAATTATGATGAAAATTTTGCATCATTCAATCCCCTCCTTGTCTCTGCCATGTTTTATAGTTTCCCCCTCTTACCATGTCCCCTAGATTTTTTAAATGATTTTTTGGGATTCTAGGTCCTGTCTCAATATCTGAGGACTCGAGGTCAGATGAAGAAATGTCTATAGGTGGAATTGCCCCTACTGAAAAAGAAGGATATGTCCATTTTTCTTTAAAGACGGAGCAATCCCTCACAAACCACTTGTGTTTCTGTATTTAACCCCTTCATGACCCAGCCTATTTTGACCTTAATGACCTAGCCATTTTTTGCAATTCTGACCAATGTCCCTTTATGAGGTAAAAACTCAGGAACGCTTCAACGCATCCTAGTGATTCCAAGATTGTTTTTTCGTGACATATTGGGCTTCATGGTAGTGTTAAATTTAGGTCGATAATTTTTGCGTTTATTTGTGAAAAAAATGGAAATTTGGCGAAAATTTTGAACATTTCGCAATTTTCACATTTTGAATTTTTATTCTGTTAAACCAGAGAGTTATCTGACACAAAATAGTTAATTTTTTTTTTGTTAGGAAGTTATAAGGGTTAAAAGCTGACCAGCGAATTCTCATTTTTACAACAAAATTTACAAAACCATTTTTTTTAGGGACCACCTCACATTTGAAGTCACTTTGAGGGGTCTATATGGCAGAAAATACCCAAAAGTGACACCATTCTAAAAACTGCACCTCTCAAGCTACTCAAAACTACATTCAAGAAGATTAATAACCATTCTGGTGCTTCACAGGAACTAAAGCAACGTGGAGGAAAAAAATGGACATTTTAATTTTCCCAACATAAATTTTCTTTTAGCATCAATTTTATCATTTTCGCATGGGTAACAGGATAAAATAGATCCTAAATTTTGTTGGGCAATTTCTCCTGAGTACAACAATACCTCATATGTGGTCATAAACCACTGTTTCGGCGCACGGCAGGGCTCAGAAGGGAAGGAGCACCATTTGACTTTTTGAATGGAAAATATGCTTGAATATTTAGCGGCTGCCATGTCGTGTTTGGAGAGCCACTGTGCGCCTAAACATTGGAGCTCCCCCACAAGTGACCCCATTTTGGAAACTAGCCCCCCCATAAACTTATCTAGATGCATAGTGAGCACTTTGAACCCCCAGGTGCTTCACAAATTGATGTACTTTTTTTTCACATAAATTTTATTTAGCCTCAGTTTTTTCATATTCACATGGGCAACAGGATAAAATGGATCCTAAAATTTGTTGGGCAATTTCTCCTGAGCACACCAATACCTCATATATGGTCATAAACCACTGCTTGGGTGGGGCCCGGAAGGGAAGGAGCGTCATTTGACGTTTTGATTGGAAAATTAGCTCCAATCGATGGCGGACACAATGTCGCGTTTGGAGAGCCCCTGTGTGCCTAAAAATTGGAACTCCCCCACAAGTGACCCCATTTTGGAAACTAGACCCCCAAGGAGCTTATCTAGATGTGTGGTGAGCACTTTGAACCCCCAAGTGCTTCACAGAAGTTTATAACGCAGAGCAGTGAAAATAAAAAATCATTTTTTTTTGCTCAAAAATTTTTTTTTTTTAGCCCGCTATTTTTTATTTTCACAATGGTAACAGGATAAATTGGACCCCAAAAGTTGCTATCCAGTTTGTCCTGAGTACGCTGGTACCCCATATGTGGGGGGACCACTGTTTGGGCACACGTTGGGGCTCGGAAGGGAAGTAGTGACGTTTTGAAATGGCAACTTGATTGAATGGTCTGCGGGTGTCATGTTACGTTTGCAGAGCATCTGATGTACCTAAACAGTGGAAACCCCCCACAAGTGACCCCATTTTGGAAACTAGACCACCCAAGGAACTAATCTAGATGTGTGGTGAGCACTTTGAACCCCCAAGTGCTTCACAGAAGTTTATAAAGCAGAGCCGTAAAAATAAAAAATGAAAACTTTTCCTCAAAAAATTATTTTTAGCCCACTATTTTTTATTTTCACAAGGGTAACAGGAGAAATTAGACCCCCAAAGTTGTTTTGCAATTTTTCCTGATTACGCTGATACCCCATATGTGGGGGTAAACCACTGTTTGGGCGCACATCGGGGCTCGAATTGGAGGGAGCACTGTTTAACTTTTTGAACGCAAAATTGGCTGGGATCAATGGTGGCGCCATGTCGCATTTGGAGACCTCCTAATGTGCCTAAACAGTGGAAACCCCTCAATTCTATCGCCAACCCCAACACACCCCTAATCCCAACCCTAATCATAACCCTAACCACAACCCTAACCACAACATACCCTTAACCCTAATCCCAACTCTAACCCTAACCATAAGCCTAACCGTAATCCCAACCCCAACCCACCCCTAACCCTAATCCCAATTACAACCCTAACCCTAATCCCAACCCTAATTCCGGTCCTAACCCTGATTCCGGCCCTAACCGTAATTCTCACCCTAACCCTAATTCCAACCCTAACCCTAATTCTAACCCTAGCCCTAACCCTAATTTGAACCCTAACCCTAATTCTAACCCTAGCCCTAACCCTAACCCTAATTCTAACCCTAGCCCTAACCCTAGCCCTAAACCTGATGGAAAAATAAAAATAAAAATATTTTCTTTATTTTATTATACGTCCATACCTATGGGGGTGATAAGGGGGGCGATGATTTACTTTTTTATTTATTTTGATCACTGTGACAGTGATCAAAATAAATGAATGAATCTGCAGTGTCGCAGATTCCCGGCGGGCGCACGGCGAATGCGCCCACCATTCTCCAAGATGGCTGCGCCGATGATCCAGGATGGCGGGACATCGGGACGGCCAGAGGGAGTTCGAAGGCCTCATGGAGGGTAAGAGGGGGTAATCGGAGGGCGGGGAGACCGGAGGGAAGGCGGGGGGGCAGATTTTGACAGCGGCTGCCGATCGGCGCCATCAGATGGTGGCGGCGACCGATCGGCGCTGTCAGTCAGTTGAGGGGTCGGTTCAGTGTCTCCAGCCATGCCCGATGCTATTTCAGCATCGGCCATGGTTGTATTTGTAATATTTCATCAAATTTCATTGATGAAATATTGCAATCGCTCTGATTGGCAGTTTCACTTTTAACAGCCAATCAGAGCAATCGTAGGCACGTGGGGGCTAAGCCACGCCCCCTATGGTTAACTCTAAGGTGTCCTCTGTGTGCGGGTCGGGTGACCTTTCAGTGACCCCGGTCACCCGACCTGCAGGGGGGCTTTAAAGTCATGATGCCACATAGGCGTCATGGGTCGTTTTGGCACAACTTTTCATGACGCCTACGTGGCATCAAAGGTCGTGAAGGGGTTAATATTTATTTGGTAGCATTCAACTGCAGTCTTTAGATTCTCTTCTCTATTGAAAAATTCAGGGGCTGTCTTACGTTTTAGCGCTCCCTTGGTCAGTTCTTTTAACCTCAAATATGTTTTTTCTAGGGCAACTTTTTCCTCCTCTTACAAAATCTGCATAAATCATATTTAGGATGATATTGATTTTCTTCCCACTTGGCTAAAAATGCAAGTGATCTAGACCTAGGTGCAGGAATGATGTGGATCCTAAGCCAGCGAGGGACAATTTTATGCCTAATAGTTATTTAGTAACTGCACTTCACACCATGATTTTATATTATCTTTAAATGCACCCAAGAGTTCCACAAAACTAGATCTAAGAGTAGAGCCAGCTGCAGAACCACCATCAGAGTGAACTTCAGAAAAAACCTCTCTTGCATCATCTATTTTTTCATATCAATAAGTCCTGATAGGAAGCCAGCCATAATAATCAGAGCAAAAACAACTTATAAATAGAGAGCAGGATCTCAATCACTTAGATACCAACAAACAAATAGACCCCTAAAAATTAACTTTTATTAATATATTTTTATATCAATACTCAGACCTTTACCGATCAGTAAGTTATTCCTCTCTATGCCGATGACACACAGATCTACCTATCTGGACCTGACCTCGCCTCCTTACTTACCAAAATCCCACAATGTGCGTCTGCTATTTCAGCTTTCTTCTCTGCTCGCTTTCTAAAACTGAACATGGACAAAACAGAATTCATAATCTTTCCCCCATCTCACACTACCCCTCCACCAGACCCATCCATCAATGTGAATGGCTGCTCACTTTCCCCAGTCCAGCTTGCTCGGTGCCTCAGGGTGATTCTTGACTCTGCCCTCAATTTCAAGCCACATATCCAAACCCTTGCCTCCTCCTGCCATCTCTAACTCAAAAAATATTTCCTGAATCCATGCATTTCTTGACCATTAAACCACAAAAACACTAGTACACGCCCTTATCATCTCCTGCCTCAACTACTACAACCTCCTACTCTCTGGTCTCCCCTCTAGCACTCTGGCACCACTCCAATCCATCCTACACTCTGCTGCCTGACTAATCCACCTGTCTCCCCGTTATTCCCCAGCCTCTCCTCTCTGCCAAGCCCTTCATTGGCTTCCTATCGTCCAGAGGCTCCAGTTCAAAACCCTAACTATGACATGCAAAGCCATCCACAACCTGTTTCCTCCATACATCTGTGACATGGTCTCCCGGTACTCTCCTACACACAACCTTCGATCCTCTCAAGATCTCCTTCTCTACTCCCCTCTTATCTCTTCTTCCCACAACCGCATACAAGACTTCTCCCGTGCTTCCCCCATACTCTAGAACTCTCTACCCCAACACATCAGACTCTCGCCTACCATGGAAACCTTCAGAAAGAACCTGAAGACCCACCTCTTTCGACAAGCCTACAACCTGCAGTGATGCTCAGTCTACTGAACCGCCGCATGACCAGCTCTACCCTTTCCTAGTGTATCCTCACCCATCCCCTGTAGACTGTGAGCCTTTGCGGGCAGGGTCCTCGCTCCTTCTGTACTTGTGTGTGTCTGGTATTGCTCATGTTTATTGTACTTGTCTATATTTTCCCCTTTTCACATGTAAAGCGCCATGGAATAAATGGCGCTATAAAAATGTATAATAATAATAATAATTCCCTGAGTTCATTTATAGCTTATAACCATCAAGCTCATGGGTTCGATCCCTTGCACCTGTGTTTTGTTGTTAGCTTCTCTGTCCACAGAGCCACAGCAGACACACATTTTCTCTAGGTATTTAGAGTCTGTTATTCTGGCTGAAGTTTGTTTAGCAAAACACAGGTGTTTTCATTTGTCGACCCTATCGCCTTTCAGGTGTGGCTTTATATTCTGTCCCCCTGCTGGCATTTCCTGCTGGTGATAGTTTTTCGTGGATGTTCAGCCATTCTGCTGTAGTTTAAAGCCAGTCAGTGAAATTGCAGCTAGGGTTTTCCTCCTTGATGTTTCTGTTATTTATTCTGCACCTACCATCTATTTCTTTTTAGGAAGTAAGCAGTATATTTTCTAACAGTACGTACTTTATACTTTTTTTGTATTTCAGAATTTATTTTACTCCCTCTGTGATATTTTCCTTTTTTGAACTCAGTTTCCCTTTTGTAGGTAATTCACACATTGCTCTTCCCTCTGGTTCTTTAGGAGGAATGTGATGCGCTCGATGGCCTTTTAGGCAGCATAGGTCTGAGTTGACATAGTCTGTGGTTCGGGAGATCTCTGTTAATGCAGCAACCATTAGAAACTGTGGGGTCTGGATTTTGAGCCTGTACAGGAACCGGCAGAGTAAGTTGCAGTATTTATATATACCTATTATCCCAAGTGAATAGCTACACTTGCATAACAATAGCTTAGCATCTTTGTAATAAACTTTAATATAGAGTTTTGAAATTAAAGAGGACCTGACACCAGGTCAGAAGTAAACAGTGTTATCTTTTACCTTATTCCCACTTCTGCCTTCAGTATGACATTTTTTGTTTTTTTAAATTTGCCATACTGTTCCAGATAGATGGACCTTTTTATTTAGTGCTAATTTTATTGTCTTTATTGAGTAGGCATGACTCACAGAGGAATTTTTTCTGAGAAGCCCAAAGACATGCCCCAAAAAATCTTGTAAGCCACGCCTCCTTTGAAAAGAGCACAAATTTTGAAATTAAAGAGGACCTGACACCAGGTCAGAAGTAGACAGTTTTTTCTTTTATTTTACTCCCACTGCTGCCTGGAGTATGACATTTTTTTTTAAATTTTCCATATTGTTCCAGATATAAGGACCTTTTTATTTAGTGCTAATTTTTATTGTCTTTTTTGAGTAGTAGGTATGACTCATGAGGGAATTTTTTTTAGAAGTCCAAAGACACGCCCCTGAAAATCTTGTAAGCCACACCTCCTTTGTAAAGAACACAAATATTAGCACATAATAATAAGGCCCACTGTCTCCAGAACTGTATGGAGGATTTTTAAAAACTAAAAATTGGAATACTGAGGGGAGCAGCAGGAATAAAAAAAGAGCAAAAACTGGTCACTTTTAAACTGGTGACCGGTCCTCTTTAAAATATACAAAATTACCGTATATACTCTTGTATAAGCCAAGTTTTTCACCACCTTTTTTGTGCTGAAAACTCAGCCCATCGGCTTATACACTAGTCAGTGTCCCAGAAAGCCAGCGGGGGAGGGGGAGTGGCGGGTCACAGAGGCAGGAGCCGGCGGCTGTAGCTAAAGTCTGTGCCGCTGCTGTAATAGCGCACAGTGCCAGCCGGAGCTGCTGTCTTCCAGCACACATACTCAACTTCCTGCATGCCCTGGGTGCCGGCACTGCATCTCATTCCAGCCGCCAGTGCCTGCAGCTCTTCCTGCTGAGCATCACATGGCCCTGGTCCTTAAGGTAATGAATATGCACTGCTCTCCACAAAGTTTGATTTTGGCGCGCACGGCGCACCGTCAAAAGTGCGCAGCGCAGGTCAAAGCGCGACTAGCGCACGGCCTGCGCACGATCGGCGCACCCTATGCTAAAGATAGGGTGCGCCGATCGCAGGCGCCGCTGTCCGCTAGGAGGCAGCGCTACAAGGAAGGGGCGGGCACGCCGGGCAGAGAGCCGGCTCGGGGGCGGAGCTACCCCCGGCCGTGCGCGCGCTGAAAATGCGCTAATGTGAAACCGGCCTAAGGAAGGAGAGTTGTCCACTTGCCAAGACCTTACACTGCATTATCTGCCTGAAAGCTCACAATGTCACCTAACAATCCTCAGTGTGGGAAAACACAAGATGTGTGTACGTTTTCTCCATTGAATAAAAAAGCCATGCATAACTACTTCAAAGCAAATCTGTACAGTTTCAATCTTTTATTAAAATAAATCAACATCTTACAAAATCCTTGATGTTGAATGTTTCATATAGTAAACCTCATATATAAAACTACTGCAGCTTTAAAACTTACCAATTAGTTTATCATAAACCGATATGCACCTGTAAGGATGCGACAGGGGTTGTCATATGCCTCTCCGTCTCAAACAGTGTTTTATTGGCACTAATATGCGCGGTTAATGTAATGTACTGTGATAAATGTATAATGTGATTTATGTATAGTATTTAGTGAAAATACAGAGTTAAGTAAAGGACATATGTATAGCATAGGACATAGGGATTAAGTTAGAAAGGGGTTGTGGGTATATTAGATATAAGCAGTAGGACATCAACTGCCAGAGGCTGATTGGTGGAGTGATCAGTCAGAGAGCTTATGTATACAAAAATAAAAGACTGACTGTAACTTCCAAACAGAAACCAGGTGTGTAAAGGTGCAAACTAAGAGTAGCCATTTCCATATTTAACCAACAAATAGAGTTGCACTCTGTAGCGCTATAGCATACAAACATGATATGTATGAAACATGAATTGTATTACTGATCAAGAAAATAGGAAAAATTGAGACTGCTTAGTGCATAAATTGGCCATTGGGTAGCACCCCTGAATGCTTGAATAAGACCTTATCCGAGCACGTTCGCTCATCATCACTAATCTCCCTTTTTGAGCTGTGTGTCTACATAGCTTACCATGGGCAGATGTTGAAACAGTCAGGTCTTAGTCCTGCTCTGCCCCCATCTATTTTGAGGCTTGGTGGTACGTAGCGAGGTGAACTACAAGAGTTAAGGACAACCTTGATCAGGTATACCTTATTGCGGTGGAATGACTTTTAGGTTCTTTGGAATAAAATAGTGTCAACTAAGCATTTTATGCTATTTACCGTATTTTACTAATTATAAGACGCAGTTTTTTCCCCAAAATTTGGGGGGGAATGGGAGTGCATCATGTAATGCATATATACCTTACCGGTACCGTTGCTGCAGGCCGGGATGAGGGGGTGTCCAGCAGTGCGGCTGGGGTTTCCGGTGCTGCGGGGGGCTCTGCCGACATTTTGTGAAAGGCCAGAGCCACCCCGCAGTGCCATGGTTTCCTGTGAGGTGGTCTCCGGGAAAATGGCCACCGGGGGGCTGCGCATGGGCAGATGGAGATCTCGGCATCAAGATCTTGGGAGATGAGATTTCAGCACTGAAATCTCATCTCCCGAGATCTTGATGCCGAGATCTCCATCTGCGCATGCACAGCAGGGTATTTGCTGATTTCTTTTTATCCTATGTTCTGTCTATTAAATGACTACAGTATGAATGTGTATCTCTACACATTGCACTTCTACCAACATGTTTGAGGGTCCATCTCTTTTGTTTTGCTTTAATTTTTGTACTTTGAACATATGAGAATGTGGTTCACCCTTTTTGGGTTGTGCATTTAGATTGTGCATTTGGGTTGTGCATCTAGATACAGTCATGACTGAAGGTGCTGGCAACCTTGAAATTGTTCCAGAAAATAAAGTATTTCTCTTAGAAAATGATTTAAATTATACGTTTTATTATACATGTCTATTTTCTTTATGTGTATTGGAAAAACACAAAAAATAAAAACAGAAAAAAAGAAAGAAAATGGGACATAATTTCACACAAAACTCCAAAAATGGGTTGGACAAACTTGACACCTTTCCAAAATAGTGGGTAAACAACTTTGTTTCAAGTAATTGATGCTCGTTCAAACTCACCTGTGGCAATTGAGAAGTTGACTCAATCTTTGCATTGAGTGTCTGTGTGTGCCACACTAAGCAAGGAGAACAGAAAGAGGAGTAGAGAACTGTGTGAGTACTTGAAAACAAAAATTTTTGAAAAATATCAACAATCTCAAGGGTACAAGTCCATCTCCAGCGATCTAGATATTCCTTTGTCCATGGCATGCAACATAATCAAGATGTTTAGCTCTGAAGCTAATCTTAACTGGATGTGGATGACATCAAAATTATTGTAAGGTTGCAAAGCAGGATAGTCCAGATCATGGATAAGCAGCACCAATCAAGTTCCACATAAATTCAAGCTGTCCTGTAGGTTTAGGGTACAACAGTGTCAGCGCTAACTACCCGTCGACATTTCAATTAAATGAAATGCTATGGCAGGAGACCCAGGAGGACCCCACTGCTGACAGACACAGAGACATAAAAATACTAGACTGCAGTTTTCCAAAATGTACATGAGTAAGCCAAAAACATTCCGGGAAAGCATCTTGTGGACAGATGAGACCAAGACTGAGCATTTGGTAAAGCACATCACTCATTGTTTAC
This sequence comes from Dendrobates tinctorius, assembly GCF_039654945.1. Taxonomy (NCBI): domain Eukaryota; kingdom Metazoa; phylum Chordata; class Amphibia; order Anura; family Dendrobatidae; genus Dendrobates; species Dendrobates tinctorius. The sequence goes on from NW_027361732.1 coordinate 49,757,101, forward strand.
TGAAAACGGAATGAGACCTACGAGACCTACGAAGAAAAGAAAAAATACAGTACCTAAATCCAAATATGGTGGCGGTTAAAGATGTTTTGAGGTTGTTTTGCTGCCTCTGGCACTATGTGCCTTGACTGTGTGCAATGCATCATGAAATCTGAAGATTACCAAAAGATTTTGGGTCACAACGTAATGCTCAGCGTCAGAAAGCTGCATTTGCATCCTAGGTCATGGTTTTTACAGCAGGACAATGACCCCAAAAATACTTCAAGAAGCACCAAGAAATGGATGGAAACAAAGCACCAGAGAGTTCTGAAGTGGCCAGCAATGAGTGCAGATCTAAATCCCATAGAACACCTGTGGAGAAATCTTTAAATTGCTGTCGGGAAAAGGCAACTTTCAAATATGAGAGTCCAGGAGTAGTTTGCAAACGAAGAGTGGTCCAAAATTCCAGTTGAAAGATTTAAGAAACTTGTTGATGGTTATAGTAAGCGATTGATTACAGTTATTTCTTCCAAAGAGTGTGCAACCAAATATAAAGTTGAGGATGCCAGCAATTGTGTCCTGCCCATTTTTTGGACTTTTTGTGAAATTATTTCCAATTTTCCTTTTTTTCTCTGTTTTTATTTGTTGTTCCAATAGACACAAAGAAAATAAACATGCATATAACAAAACATGTAATTGCAATAATTTTCTTTGAGAAATACTTCATTTTCTGGATCAATTTCAAGGGTTCCAACACTTTTGGTTATGACTGTAGTTTTCCATAGGCAGGTGTTGAAACAGCCAGGTATATCCTGCTGCCAACATCAATTTTTTGTGGCCTGAAGGCAGATAACAAGGAGAACTACAAGTGTTAGGTACCATCTTGTGTGAGTGCAACTTGTCGAGATGGGATCGCTTTTATGCTTTTGATCAAAATAGTGTCATTCTAGTGCCCTATGTTATTTACATGTACAATTACTATTTATTTACTGCAGGATATTTGGTTATTTGTTTTTATCTTACAATCTATCAATTAAAGGCACTTTTTAAAAATATATTCACCCCTTTACATCATGGCCATTTGCCATTTTTTCTTTGTTTTTTTTCTCACCTTCTTACAACAGCCATAACTTTTTTATTTTTCTGTCAAAATATCCGTACGAAAGCTTGATTTTTGCGACACGAGTTGTACTTTTGAATGACACCATTGATTTTCCCACATAGTGTACTTCAAAATAGGAAAAAAATTCCAAGTTCTTTGAAATTGCAAAAAGTGCAATTTCCCAATTGTGTTTTGTTTTTTTTATTTACCATATTAATAGTATGGTGAAACAAACCTGGCAATATGATTCTCCATGTCAGTATGTGTACGTAGATGGCAAACATGTATATTTTTTTTTATTTAAGTGGTGAAAAATGTGAAATTTGTAAGAAAAAAAATGTTGCTTTTGAGGCCATTTTCTGAGACCCATAATGTTTTCATTTTTCGGGCACTGGGCATAGGTGAGGGCTTATTTATTGCGCCCTGAGCTGACATTTTCACTGATATTATTTGGAGATAGATACAATGTTTTGATTACCTCTTATTGCATTTTATTCCAATGTTGTGGAGGACAAAAAAATGTAATTCTAGGGTTTGTATTTTTTCTTTTCCGTTTACCAATTGGATTAATTTATTTTATAGTTTGATAAATCATACTTTTACGAATGCAGGGATACCAAATATGCGTTTTTTTATTCTTTTAATTGTTTTATTTTTAATTGGGCAAAAGGGGGGTGATTTGAACTTTTGTGTTTTTTTATTTTTTTCATACTTTTACAAACTTTTGTTGTCACTTTTTATTGGATTTAATAGCCCCTTTATGGGACTTGAAGATGTGTTATGTAAATCACGATCTCCTATGAATGCTAGCCGTGGACTGGATTTCACAGGTGGATCATAATGACAGGCATGTGGATCTTCAGCAGACTCTCAGCTGTCATGACAACCAATCGCCAACCCATAATCACATCACAGGTGTCGATTAGAGCGTGGAAAAACGCTCACCATGTTACATGTCACTGTCAGAGAGCCTGCAGCTGTAAGAGGCACATAACGGCTGATTAAATCAGCCGACATGTGCAAGAAAAGATGCGGGCTCGGCAATTGACGTACTGGTGAGTCATATGTCGATAAGGGGTTAAATGGATTGTCCACCCCTATTAAAAAATAGAAAAAGTCCAGCATGGTAAAAAAGTTAAAAAATAATGTATGATAATTAACTCATATCCATCCACCGCCGTTTCTCTGCTAGCGCTATCTAGGTCCTCTGCTAGATTTTCTATATCCTCTTCTAGTAGGGATGGACATGTGATCACTGCAGCCAGATTGTACATAAAATAAGACGCTGATGGCAGATATGCTACAAAAGAAAAAGAGTAGACTTCCTTGACTATTGTAAGAGTTCACAAATCTTCTTAGCGTACAATTAAAGGGAACTTGTCACCATTTTTTGTCATACCAGCTAAAAATATCATCTTACTCAGCGTCTGCTAAGCATTCCCTAAATGCTTATATAACTCCTGCTCTATATTCGAATGGAATCCATCCAGTCAGAAGGGCATAGCTTCGGGCCACTACACCCCTTTCCTCAACTGCTGCTCACAATCCTGAATGTGCATGACGCCTCCTGCGTCATCCTCATCGCAGTGAAAAATTTTGCGCCGGCGCAGACAAATAGTGTCTCACGCTTACACAGTATGCTTTGCCTAACTGTAAATGTATTTCTGGTACATACAAGTACTTCCAGTACCTGAACTGGAAATACTGTGCGTTTGCCGGCGCATGCACACTTCAGCTTTTCGGCTTTGCCCGCAGTTGGACAAAGCATACTGTGCAAGCACGAGAAACTATTTGTCTGTGCCGGCGCAAAGTTTCTCATGGAGATTAGAATGATGCAGGAGGCGTCATACATGTTCAGAACAGCGAACAGCAGTCGGGGAAAGGGGTGAAGTGGTCTGAAGCCATGCCGATCAGTCTCGACGGACCCAATTAGAATACAGTACGGGAGAAATCAAAAAGGTTTTTCAGAGCTATACAGGAGGAGTCAGGGGGTTACATAAGTATTTTGGGAATGCATACCAGATGGTGACACAAAAATGGTGACAGGTTCCCTTTAAATCTCTGTAAACCATCCAGAAAACATCACTTCTAAAGGATTTTTCACACAGGGTTCCTTCGTATTGTGGGGCTGGGGTTATAATGGCTACGTCAAAAATTATTTTTATTCTAAACTCTATTGAAATCTCAAAGTTGACAAGTATGTATGCCAGTTGGCAATATGGCAATCATGAACTGAACATTGTACTATATTTTGTTTTATTTTTTCACAGAGTCTGAAGGAAAGATTTGATTGCAAATCATCTGACTGATTATAAAGATAAAAGATTAAATTGAATATTAGAAAGTTCATCTTTGTATTCAAGAAACATAACAATACTGTAAAACTACAAATGACTCTCAGTTTGTTAATGCTATAATAAATGTTGGCAGACGTTGAAATTGACACCACATCTAAAGTATCTCCTTATACAGCACTAACAATAAACTGCACATTTGTCCTTCAGACGATGTTATTTAGTGGGAGTCATGAACTGGGAGCTGTCCAAGGCCAAGTTCACTGAGTACTGTAAGAATGTAATTAACAGCAGTCTCTGGTATCAGAGTACTACAGTAAACTGCATCATTTCAGTACATATTAATAGGACATCTTCAATGCAAATCAATAGCACATCCATCAAAGCATTTATGTTTCCTGGCATAAACCACTATGAAAAGTCCGAAAATTTGTGTGTAACACACAATTGCGCAAAAAAAAATGTGCTTTTGGTATTCAAGCAGCTCTGCCAAAATTGGGGGCAGAGCTGTGGGGGAGCTAAGGCCATGTCTGCTCATCAAATTCATCAAAAGTTGTAGCATTTCTTACACCAGAATTGTTAATCCAGTTAATCCAGTCACTGATGTAAAATCTCTGGTGAGACCCACGAAGACGTATGCCGCTAATAAGAGGCACCAAAATTAGGTTCACCTCTTAATGAATTTGGTGCATCTTACTCCTGCATGCCCCTCATTAAGACTGGAGTGAGAATCACCAATCTTAATGAATCAGGACCTTTGGTAAATTGGCAAAGGTTACTTGAAAGTGGAGCTTCCCTCCACATTGCCATGAAAGGAATTAGATATTTTTATGTTCATTTTAGATTAAATTCCCACAGGGGAACAACTTCTGATGAAAGGAAAGTCCTGTCAAAATGCTCATTCAATGTATCATACATACAACAGGAGAATTATGCAAATATATGAATTTTTTTTGGTTAATACTGCTTTAGATTTTAATAGCAAGAATTTCTAAACAGCGCCAGAGATTTGAGCTCTTTATAAAGACATTTTGTTCCTTATATTGGTGGTCGTCCAAGGTCACAAATGTCTAAATCATTAGACGGTTGAGAGGGGCTCCCTCTCTGAACCTATCCTTCCCATGTGACATGATCTCAGAATGCTGATGGATTGCTATGACCGGTAAGACCCCGAAAAATAGCTTCTGGGTCATTTTAGTACACCTATTATGATGCAGAACAAGTTATTGTAATGTATTATAGCAGTCACCATGTTTGCTCCATATGAGAGACGTCTACCAACCTTCATCCCTCATATACAGCAAACTAATATGCTGTATATCTGCCCCCAATTAAGCCTGCAACAAAAGAAAAACACCTTTCATTGCACTCACCTGCAGGGCGGCTGGGTCAGAGGGGCGTCGCTGGTCCTGGTCTGGTGCCTCCCCTCTACTTTTGAGCCGTCCTCTTTCTGTGCTTTGTGTGGATGACGCATCCCTAACCTTAAAGGGAATCTGTCACCCTTTTTGTCGACTATGAGCTGCCTGCATGGACATCAGGGGCTTATCTACAGCATTCTGTAATGCTGTAGATAAGCCTCCGATGTAACCTGAAAGATAAGAAAAACAAGTTAGATTATACTCACCGGGGTAGGCGGTCCGGTCCGATGGGTGTCACGGTCCGGTCCAGCGCCTCCCATCGCCATATGATGCCGTCCTCTTCTTTCCTTCCTGTCGTAGCTCCAGTGCACGCGCACTGCTCTGCCCTGTTGAGGGCAGAGCAGAGTCCTGCAGTGCGCAGGCGCCAGGAGAGGTCTGGCACCTGCGCCGAGCAGTATTCTGCTCTGCCCTCAACAGCCACGATAGGAAGGAAAGTGAGGACGGCATCGTATGAAGATGGGAGGCGCCGGACCGGACCATGACACCCATCGGACCGGACCGCCCACCCCATTGAGTATAATCTATCTTCTTTTTCTTATCTTTCAGGTTACATCAGGGGCTTAAAAAGTATATATCATACAACACCATATCTTAATAATATAATACAGAGTATAAAAGGAGAGAAAAATACCTCGCCCTAATATCAGCAAACTATGGTTAATGGATAGGAGACGAACTATATAAAGGTACCCTGCACCTAAATAGGGCGCAGCATAGGTCTATTAAATATTGCTGTGCTGAATATGCAGCCTAAAGATGACCAACAAGATGCAGCAGATTGCTATAACAAAAAGGCACACACAAGAATCGCCATATGAAAAAATACCAGTGTACCTGTAGTCATGCTGCCACCCAGGTGGAGGGGTGTGTTATAGCTTTATTATTGAATAGAATTTGAGGTTTATATTTGTTTGGGATTTACATCGGGGGCTTATCTACAGCATTAGAGAATGCTTAGATAAGCCCGTGATGTCCGTGCAAGCAGCTCATAGTCGAAAAAAGGGTGACAGATTCCCTTTAAGCACTGTGTACTCTGGCATCGCGCTCCTGCACAGGCATACTTTTTTGCCCTGTCTAGGGCAGAGCAAGATCATTTTTGTAATTTTTAGAATGTAAAAGATTAAAGTTTATATGGAATTTGTTTGCCTAAAATACAAAGGAAATGGGTCATATTTAACTTTAGGCCTTTTAGAGATCATTTCATCTTCAACTTTCTTAACTGTTTACAATAACAGTAATTTTGACCATGGGTGTCCAAACTTTTACATGTCATTGCAGATAAATTCTTCTGTAACATTAAATTAACCTCCTGAGTGTCAATTACCCTGCAGAGCTTAGTATCTTCTGCAAATATTAAAATTCTACTCTCTATGCTCCCTACAAGATCATTAATATGTTAAAAAGAAGAGGTACTCCACTGTTAACTGTGACCCAAATCAAGTGTGTTCCATTTATAGCCACCCTTTGTTTACTATAACTGAACCTGTTGTTAAACTAGTTACACATACTTTCCCCTAGTCCCACTTTACATACCATACCAAAGAAATGTTTATAAAATGGAAAGAGAGAGACATATCTAAAGAAGAATATAATGATGTCTGCAGAACCTGCAGGGCACAAATCAGATTACTAAAGCTGACAATGAATTGAGGCTTGCAAGAGACGTTAAAAGCAATAATAAAGGATTTTGGGGATATGTCAAAAGTAAAAGAAAAGTCAAAGATGCTATAGGATTTTTACAGCATGAAAATGATGACATGGTAAGACAGGATGTTGAGAAGCCCGAACTTTTAAATTCTTATTTTGCATCTGTTTCCTCTCAGAAAGGAAATGTATCATCAACTGTTCTTCACTGTCCTATTAAGGGAATAGAAGAATCCAGCATATCTATAAACAGAAAGATAGTGAGGAAACACTTAGCTAACCTAAATGAATTCAAGTCTCCAGGTCCAGATGAATTACACCCCAGAGTACTGTCTCCATAATCTTTGAAAATTCTTAGAGAACAGGAGAAGTCCCAGAAGACTGGAGAAGAGCAAATGTTGTTCCTATCTTCATAAAGAGGAAGAAGGTGGACCCAGGCAACTACAGGCCGGTGAGTCTGACTTCTATACCAGGAAAGATCTTTGAACAAATTATTAAACAACATGTATGTAAGTACCTGGATAAGAATGAAGTGATTAAACAGAGTCAGCATGGGTTTGTAACTAATAAGTCATGTCAGACTAACTTAATTTCCTTCTATGACAAAATCACTGATTGGGTGGATGAGGGAAATGCTGTAGATATAGCATATCTTGACTTCAGCAAAGCATTTGACAAAGTATCTCACACAATCCTCATTGAAAAAATGGCTAAGTATGGAATGGACAAGGCAACTGTTAGGTGTATTCATAACTGGCTTAGTGATCGGACCCAAAGAGTGGTCGTAAATGGCTGCACAACCAGTTGGAAGAATGTCTCAAGTGTGGTACCACAGGGCTCTGTCCTGGGCCCTGTATTGTTCAACATCTTTATCAATGATATCGATGAAGGAATTGAGGGTAAACTGATTAAATTTGCTGATGACACAAAGCTAGGAGGGATAGCTAATACTAGAGAAGAGAGCGAGAGGATTCAAAAATATAAATAAACTGGAGCAGTGGACAGCAACTAACAGACTGGTTTTTATAGGGACAAAAGGACAGTACTATGTCTGGGCAATAAAAATGAATAAAGCATATACAGAATGGGAGAAATAGGGCTAAGTAAGAGCACATGTGAAAAAGACTTGGGTATACTAATAGATCACAGACTGAATATGAGTCAACAGTGTGATGCAGCAGCATAAAAGGCAAATGCAACTCTAGGATGTATTAACAGAAGCATACAGTCTAGATCACTTGAAGTCATTATTGCCCTCTACTCCTCTTTGGTCAGATCTCATCTGGAAGACTGTGCCCAGTTTTGGGCGACACATTTTAAAAAAGACATCAACAAACTGGAGCAAGTTCAGGAAAAGAGCGACCAGAATGGTGACTGGTCTGCAAACCCTGTCTTATGAGGAAAGGTTGCAGGATTTAGGAATGCTTAGCTTTCAGAAGAGAAGACTGAGAGGAGACTTAATAGCTGTCTACAAATATCTCAAGGGCTGTCACATTGTAGAAGGATCATCTTTATTCTTATTTGCACAAGGAAAGACTAGAAGCAATGGGATAAAACTGAATGGGAGGAGACATAGATTAGATATTAGAAAAAACTTTATGATAGTTAGAGTGATCAATGAGTGGAACAGGCTGCCACGAGAGGTGGTGAGTTCTCCTTCAATGCAAGTCTTCAAACAGAGGCTAGACAGACATCTGTCTGGGATGATTTAGCGAATCCTGCTTTGAGCAGGGGGTTGGACCAGATGGCCCAGAAGGTGCCTTCCAACTCTACAATTCTATGATTCTATGATTTTGTATGGCACCGTATAAAACGCCTTTGAAAAGTCCATATAGACAACATCCACTGCGCTTCCTTGATCCAGTCTCTAAATTACCTTCTTATAAAAGCTGATCAGATTAGTTTGACAGGACCGATCCCTCATAAATGCATGTTGATACTGGGTCATGATAGCATAATAGCATCTCTAAATCCTCAAGTATTTTACCCACAGTGAGGTTAAACTTACAAGCCTACAATTTCCAGGCTCAGATTTTTTGATCCTGCTTTTTAAAAATTGGAACCACATTTGCTATGTGCGAGTCCTGTGGTACAGTCCCTGTTATTATGGAATCTGTGAATATTAAAAATAATGGTCTGTCTATTATGATACTTAATTCCTGCAGTACTCGGAGGTACTGTATTTGCCATATGGGCCCGGGGACGGGGATTTGTCTACCTTAGTATTTTTGACGCAGAACTTTATTTCCTGCTGGGTTCAGCAGGTGACATTTATGCTATGTGCACACATTGCGGAATTGCCGCAGAAATTTCCATGGGAATTCCGCAATTCCCTGCCGCGGAAAAAACACTTAGAATTCCGCATGCGTAATTCCCACATATTTCCCACGAAAAACTAGCGTTTTGCAAGTGTAATTAGCTTGCAGAAAGCTAGCGTTTTCCAAGCGATCTGTAGCATCGCTTAGAAAACCGATTGACAGGTTGGTCACACTCGTCAAACATAGTAGTTGACGAGTGTGACCAACTTTTTACTATGAGGTTGCCTATGCAGCATCAATAGTAAAAATATCTAATGTTAAAAATAATAAAAAAAATAAAAAATAGTGTTATTCTCACCTTCCGGCGTCCCACGCAGCGTCCTCAGGCTTCAGCGATGCTCCCGGCATCTTCCGGTCCCAGTGATGCCTTGCGACAATGACCTCAGATGACATAGAGGTCTTGCGAGACCGCTACGGTGTCGTGAGACCGCTACGCCATCTCGGGTCATTGTCACAAGGCATCACTGGGACCAGAAGATGCCAGGAGCATTGCTGAGGCCTGTGGACGCTGCGTGGGACGCCGGAAGGTGAGAATAACACCATTTTTTATTTTAATTCTTTTTTTTTTACAGTGATACTGTATGGTACCCAAAGCCTGGAGGAGAATCTCCTCTCCTCCAGACCCTGGGTACCATCTGCACAGTTTCCGCTTACTTTGCGCAAGGTGGCCATAGCCACATGCGGAAAATAAGCGGAACAATGCATTCCTATGTGTGCGGAATCCCCACGATTCCACAGAAAGAATGAGCCTGCTGCATATTTTTCTGCGATGCGATTTTGCTGCAGAAAAATACGCAGCATTAGCACAGCATGTGCGGAAAGACATAGAATTCAATGGGCTGCTTATTTTATGCGTTTTCGCCACGTTTTTGCGGCGAAAAAATGCAGCAAAAATGCATAAAATCCACGTGAATTCCGGACGTGTGCACACAGCCTTAATGGAGAATTTCTGGTAACTCTGTCTCCTGTCCACTTGCGGTTTACAGGACTTTATTAAGACTTTTAGTTTGCCTTTGCTATGTGTCTTCCTGTGGCTTCCAGGACTTTAATAAGACTTCAGCGTTGCTAGACTCTGGCTTGTTCTAGACACCTTTACCATCTCAGCAGCTGTCTGCAGTTTCTTGCATGTTGCCCGCCTGTCTGCGGTTGCTGACATCCTTCCTACCTGCCTGAGGTTTCTTGGACATCGCCTGCCTACCTACCATTGGTCTCCTAGATGTCTTCCATCTGTCTGCAGTTTCCAGCATCCTTCCTACCTGCCTGAGGTCTCCAGAACATCTCCTGCCTGCCTGTGGACTCCTGGACATCTCTCGCCTCACCTGCTTGCCTGTGGTCTCCTGGATGTCTCTCACCTGCCAGCAGTTTACAGCATCCCACCTGCCTGCGATCTCCTGAACATGGTTTCCAGCATTTCAACTGTCTACCTGCGGTCTCCAATCCATCAGCTGTCCGTGTTCCACGGGCTCCACATAGCTGCTGCATCGACACTTGTGGCCCAAGTGCGCACCTCACCTAGTGAGTCAATACCTTGATTTGCTTTTTACACAATTTAATTTTTTTTCTATAATTATTTAATGTATTATCTCTACCCTTAAGCTTTAATTCTCTAAACGCTTTCTTTTTGTCTTTTATTGTGCCCCTTACAGCTTTATTTGGCCATAGTGGTTTCCTCCTTTTTCCAGCTTGTTCATTCCTATAGGATATATATTGTGCACAGGTCCTATTCAGGATGATTATAGAAGTGTCCTATTTGCTTTGTGTACTTTTATTTCTTAGGACATTGTCCCAGTTTATCATACTAAGATAATTTCTCGTACATCAGAAATTCGCCCTCCTGAAGTTCAGTTTCTACGTACATAGCCAAGGGGTGGAGAACCTCACGGGTCGAAAACGCCCTTTTCTTTGGCACCTGGGTGGATTCCCAAGGACCATAGTGCTCGGGTCGGTGGCCGGGTTTTGACGGCTGTGGGTCCTTCAATTGCTCCTGAGACTGCAATCACATTCAGTATAGAACACTGTGGCCTGTGCATTGACGTATCTTGGAGTTAGTGAGCTCTGATCCATCAATGACGACAACAGCAGCAGCAGCAATCCCAGCCCGTCCTGTGATGTCTATATGCCTCCAGCCTGTCCTGTGATGTCTATAGGACCATCCTGTGATGTCTATATGCCCCCAGCCATTCGTGCGATGCGTATACAGTATGTAGTCAAGTAATTGTAGTCAAGTGGTGATTAATGATAACAGTTTTTTTTAACAATGCAATAAATGTCATAAAAACAAAACCAAAGAAACAATGCCAGAATAATGTTTTTTTGCAATTTCACTTTAAATTTTGCTCCTATTTTTCAGTACGTTGTATGGTAAAATCAATGGTATCATTCAAAACTACAACATGTATCACAAAAATCAAGACTTTATATGGGTATGTTGGCAGAAAAATAAAAAAGTGATGGCCTTTAAAAGAAATAGAAGAAAAAAAATGCATAAAATTCAAATTAGATGTGTCTGGAAAGGGTTAAAGACAATTGACAGTTGAAGAATTTGTACTGACTGCAGGCCACAAGCTTCAGGTTATGTCACTTCTGGACATCCTCTTTAATTTATAGATATTTCCCATCAGTGAAGTGAATTTATCATATGTAGTTGGTAAAAAATTAGTGCAGCAGTCAAAAATTGGTTGCTGTTGGCAGTCGCTCCACTATTTCTTTATCACTATCCTTTTCTAAATTGAGTTTTTTATTTCATGAAGAATGCTAAAGGAAATTCCCTTTGCTGTCATATCCATGTATTGTATAATAACATACCTGGCTTAGTAAGGTAATGACCATGTCATTAGATCAGTAGGATGAGTCAGTGTTGGGAAGTCTCCAGCTTACAGATGTCATTTACTCTAATTACAGGGTAACAGTCAATGACCTAAGTCTACAAAATTACAATTTCAATTCAGTCTTACATTCTAATTGCAAACTATAGAATTTAATTTAAAATATTATTCAAAGCATCCCACTTCACGAGAAGACAATTGTTATGATTGGAATTATAAATGTTTAAAGCAATCCTCCATACACCCCCATACTATTGCTCATTCCCCTGAGTATATGTGTGGCAGGTACCTAATAATGATCATTTTCAAACTGCCAGTTTATTATTCTGCACCTTGTAATCATCCTGATCTTGCTGTAATAGAAAATCTCTCCCTCTATTCCTTGATTTCATGGTGACTTGTGTTATGCACAGCAGCCAGTCAGAGGAGGGAGAGTTTCTGGGAAGAGGAGCAGCAAGATCCAATAATGAGATAGGAGGTGGGCCTCAGACTAATACAAACTCATAGAAGTCACTGTAGCCACTCTGTAGTCATCTATCATAGCTCTGTCTTAAAGGTAATTTGTCTGTAACATCTCCTTTCCCCACTACCCCAAACCCAATATAGGGGCATACAGGTCTTTGAAATATAAATCCATTGACACCTTTTTATCTTCCATCTGTTGCTTCAACGCTGCAGAATTTTCTCTTTCATTCATATGCAAATGAAGCGTCAACGGCCTCCGATGTGGCAAAGCACTTAACAAGTCTGTACCTCTCCAGGTTGTTTCCCTGCTCAGTACCAGCCTCTTTAGCTTGATTGGTAGTGTGGCGCCCCTGAGGCTCAGTCGCCACAGAGGTACTGCACTTTCTCCTAAGGTGTAGTGCCCCACCACCTAGGTAAGGCTACTTTCACACTAGCGTCGTGCACTGCACGTCGCTATGCGACATTGCAGTGCACCGACGCATAGTGTGGAAACGCTGCACAACGGGGGCAGCGGATGCTGTTTTTCATCGCATCCGCTGCCCCATTGTGAGGTGCGGGGAGGCGGGGGTGGAGTTCCGGCCGCGCGTGCGTGGTCGGAAATGCTGCAGACGACGCACCAAAAAACGTTACATGTAACATTTTTTGGTGGCGACGGTCCGACGTAACCGTCGCACGACGGTTGCGACGTGTGGCAATGTGTCACACTGCGTCGTTAATAAAAGTCTATGGAGAAAAAACGCATCCTGCAAGCACTTTTGCAGGATGCGTTGTTTCTTCAAAACGACGCATAGCGACGTGCAGTGCACGACGCTAGTGTGAAAGTAGCCTAAGTTGGGAGCTCCTTTCCACACTCCAACACTTGCATCCCACACAACAGGGTAGTTCAGCACAACCACATTGAGGTCTCTCTCTCCTCCTAGACATTAGGAGTGCCTTGGTGGTTCCCTGCATGGAACACTGGATGTGCTGGGAGGTGGGTGGAGTTTAGATATATAAAAGAGTGGGAAAGTGTAGGATTACAGTTCAGTCTGACAGAAGGTCAGTGAGGAAGGAAGCCACTCGGGAGGAGTGGGGATCCCTGGAAGAAGGGATGGAGGAAGGAGTGCTGCAGCTGAGAGAGGCTGCAGCTGTCTGCCATATGAGTAGAATTATTAGGAACATCTGACAGGAGGAACTCCAGAGTACCACTGTACTAGAGATCTTCACAATTTAAGGCGCAATAGAGGAGTCGTTCAGGAAAGGTACATGTTGGCGGAGTGTTGGAGAGGAGCTTCCCATCTGGCCTGGAGGTTGGCTGAGTCTCTGACCCGGAGGACACGGCATGGAGGCAGGCACCAGTGTGTACCATGGACTGTGAGTAAAGCTTTGGAACTGCAAGCCCTGGTGTCTTCCATTCATTTGTGCGCTAACACCATCAGCACCGCTACATCTGGGTACCAGCATTCCTCACACCGCCTGCGCCTATCCTTATCTATTGCAATTACACTACCCTGGGGTTACAGCTTCACCTGTGGGGAGCTACACCATCTATGCTGCAGCACACCATCAGCCCCAGAGGATCTGCACGCAGCGTTGGCTTAACATCTTGCTTGCCAAACACCACAGGTGGCGTCACGAACTATTCCATTAACTACATAGACATTTCGCCATTGACTTGGGTGCCCAGGGCCACGGACCGGGTCACCGCTGCTGTGACACATCCCCTTGATACCGGCCCGGTACCGAGTACCCCACAGCCCTGGGAGGGCGACCCAGTAGCTCAGCATCTGATTTCTTACCTTCTGCCCAATTTTACACAGATGGTGCGTTATCGATCAAGCTAGAAAGGTCGGTGGTGGGCATTAAAACCACCTAAGGAGGCAGAGACATGACAAGATGCTCTGTCATGCCCATAGCACTGAATGCCTCATTTGTATATTCATGAAAGCACTGATTTCTCAGGAATGCAGCATCAAATAAAAGATATAAAGGCATTGATGGGTTAAGCTTTCAAAAACCTTACATTTCTCATCCATACAGTATTACGTGGTCTGGGTACATTTCTGTGATCTTTAAAACTGAGAAAAAGCATTTAAAAATGTTGCTCGGTTACATTTCGCAGCATACAGCATTATGGGGTCTGGGTGCATTTATGTGATCTCTAAAACTGAAAAAGAGTCTAAAAATGTTGTAAAGCTACATTTCTCAGCCATTCAGTATTACATGGTCTAGGTACATTTTTGTGATCTATAAAACTGAGAAAAAACATTTAAAAATTTGATGGGGATACATTTCTCAGCCATTCACTATTCTATTGTCTGTGGGACATTTTTCTACTAGGCAGCCAACCCCTCCATAATTAGCTAGGTGTGTGGGTGGCTGTTTCTATCAGTAGTTTGCACCTGTGCCTGCCCTGCCTTTATCAATGGGGACCTGCTGCATCCTGCTAGTGCATTTGCAATCTGGGAAGGCTATATCCTTATGTGATGTGTTTTTTTTTTATTTTTCTATGTTTCTTGTGTCAGTCCTGGAGCAATGTGATGTCAAAAACACAAATATATGACTTGTATTTTCATCCACCAGGCACTTCAGTCTGCTAATATTGGGCAGACTGATGGTGGAGGGTGCAAGGCATATCTATTCTCACCTTTCCAGGTGTCAAAGAGTGAATTGAGGATGGTGTGTTTTGCCCATCCCCATTTCACTCTTTGTGACACAAGGCCAGGGGATCCTAGATACCTTGTCATGAACCACATCATCTATACAGTCTGTGGCAAATAGACTGAATAGATGATGGAGAAATTACAGGCCATATCTACAAATACCCTGGCCTGGTGTCATAACTATTTAGCACACCTGGCCAGGTGAGTATACCTATGAGTTGTAATCTGCAGCGTCACTTCAGTCTTCATTATCTATTGCACACAGACTGTAGAGATTCTGGAGGGTAACTCCTATGTGTATTCACCTGGCCAGGTGTCCAAAATTTCTGAAGTCAGGATGTGTTTTTTGGGGGCATCATCAATTCATCATGACACCAGGCCAGGGGATTGTAAAAGTTGTATAAACCTTTATCATTTCTCCAGTCTGCGTTCGACAGTGGAGATACTAAAACTAATAGTTTTAATCACATGGTCAGTTATCAGACAGAGTATACTTAGGCCAGGTGATATAAATATTAGTTGTATTATCTACACCTTCTCGCCAATATGCCTTATGAACATGGACTGGAGAAATGAGGAAGGTCATACAACTTTTATATGTAGGGTCACCTGGTCAGGAGTCCTAGTAAAGTCAGGAAGCACAGCATCCTGATTTCACTGGACACCTGGGCAGGCAAGTAGTGGAGTGTATTAAGACACAGTACACTGGGTACAGGAAAAAAAAACGGTATTTTATTAACAAACAACAAAGCTATTACACCATTTGATCCTGCCATGCTACACGACCCACATCGGATAAGAAGAAGTCCGCAAATTGGTCCCTCATTTGGGCAACTTCGACTGATGACCAAAGAGGATGCTGATTAAAATCTGGCAAAGGGTTGGCAGCAGGTTCATCCATGTCAAAGATCGGCCGCTCCTTTGCCATAACAAAATTGTGCAGAACCACGCACGCCTTCACCACCTCATCCACTGTTTCAAGTTTGAGATTGATGGCGGTGCTGAGAATTCGCCATCTGGACACTAGAATGCCAAAGGCGCACTCTACAGTCCTGCGTGCCCTCGTAAGCCTGTAGTTGAACACTTTCTTGGAGTGGTCCAAGTCACGGCTGGAGTACGGCTTCAGCAGGTTTTGGCACATCAGAAATGCCTCATCCCCAACCACTACAAATGGCAGTGGTGGAGCTTGGGTTTGGGGAAGAGGCCGTGCCAGTGGAAAATTGAACTGGTTGCCGTACAACCTCCGGCCCATATCAGAGTTTTTAAAAGTCTGGGAATCGTTGCCCCGTCCGAATGCACCTATGTCTACCGCCACAAACCGGCAGTCTGCATCCGCAATGGCCATGAGTACTGTCGAAAAGTACTTCTTGGAGTTGTAGTACTCAGAGCCACTTCTTGCGGGTTTTGTGATGCGGATGTGCTTCCCATCCACCGCTCCTAGGCAGTTCGGGAAATTGCAGACTGCCCAGAATTTGTCCGCTATTTGAAGCCACTTTTCGGCTGTGGGCAAGGGCAGAAACACCGGACACAGAACATCCCACAGAGCCCTGCAGGTGTCGGCAACAATCCCGGATAAAGTGGAGATTCCCAGCCGGTACTGGAAATGCAGGGATGAAAGACTCTCTCCAGTTGCCAGGAACCTGCAAAACATAAAAAGAAAAAAAAATTATATTTCTGTCCAGGGTATTAATAAAAACACTGAAAATAAAAAGTACATGGCATAACTATTTTGCATGGTTTTTTAATACAACATAGCAGAAAAACATTTTATAAAGGCTTGTGGTTAGTACATGACAGAAGAAAAACCATTATGCAAAAAAGCAATTTCCCAAAAATAATGTTAAAATTCATTACCAAAAAAACACAGAATTTTTTAGCCAACCAAAAAAAAAAAAAAATTGCAAACATAAAAACATTACATACCGTAAGGTGACGAGGAGCCTTTCTTCGGGAGGAATGGCACGCCAGAGCTGAGTGTCCCGTCTGTGGATGATTCCTTCAACCATACCCAGCAAGTCCAGGAAGCTTTGCTGGGACATCCGAGTATACTCTGCAAATTTCTCCTGGTTTTCCTGGAGCTCGCTGTACAGCGTGTGATACGCTCCACGGCTTTCCCGGAGTTCAATTATTGGATGCCTCCAAAACCGACGCCGCTGCCGTCTATGCTGTCTCTCCCTCTCCCTTTGTTGCTGGCAAGAAAAGGCATACGCCTGAGACAGCGCAATGTCAAGATCCAACTTGAATCGGAAATTATCCAGACGCAGGTCCATCTTGACACCGGAAACAGCAGCAAAATCTGAGGAATTCATATAACAGGGTCTATATAAAACATTCCAATAACACACGCCCACTGGTGTCTCATTGGTGTACTCTTTCTATTGTTTTTAAAGGAATGTGAACTGTCACACATAGAAACGCATGCGTCAAAAAAACGCAAACGCATGCAAAAACGCATGTAAAACGCAAGAAACGCTGCGTTTTTTTGACGCATCAGCGAACGCATGACGCTTAAAAAACGCGCGTTTGTATTGCGTTTGCATGCGTTTTTCGTTGCGTTTTTTATGCGTACGATGCGCTGCGCAAAAAAACGCTAATGTGAAACTAGCCTTAGCTGTTTTTGACATTTCTGTGATCTATAAAACTGAAGAAAGCACTAAAAAATGTGGCAGGCTTAAAGCAGCCATACTGTTTCATGTGTTCTGTGGTACGAGAGCATGCAACTTTTATTTAATAAAGAATTTTTTTTATTCTATTTGTGTTGTGTTGTTTGTTGTGATTTTAATTCCCTTCTTTCTCCTTTTTCTCTAGATTTAGTTATATTAGGAAACAAGTTTCTAGGAGTGATTTTGGATACTCTGAGACTGATCCCGTGAACATACATTTCTTGGGACTTTAATTATCTTCATATTTTTACTTTTTACCTCTATATATTCCTTGTACTTATGTGTTTCATAAGTTAATATTAGAAAATTACCATGTTGATTTTTTTTATATAATTTAATATATCACTTACTTTTATCCGTGTATCTCTATCTATATAAACATTGTGTCTGTCTGTAACCGAAACCGCAGACCGCTGATTGGTCGCGGCCGCCAGGCACCTGCCAGGCCGCAACCAATCATTGACAGGCACAGCTGTTTGTAACGGTAAGCTGCGCCTGCTGTTGATCGGTCAATCAGCGGCAGGCGCAGGCCTTAATCTGTACACGCGCCCGGCCTCGCGTTCCCAGTAATGCTTTGCGGCTTAGACCGCTGATGACGTCGGTCTTCTTTCTCACTCTCGCGAGAGTGACGTCGGTCTTCTTTCTCGCTCTCGCGAGAGTGACGTAATCAGCGGTCTAAGCCGCAAAGCATTACTGGGAACGCGAGGCCGGGTGCGTGGAAAGAAGACAGGAGGCCGTCGGGAGGTGATAATAACTTTTTTTTATTTTTTAATATTATTTTTGTACAGGGCCATGGCAGTGATTGGTCACGGCTACAGGGCCGCGTTGCTGATTGGTCTCGGACAGAGGGCCGCGACGCTGATTGGTCGCGGCTACACGAAAGGGGGGTGAAGGGACCATGCATACCAGGAAAGGGGGGTGAGGGAACCATGCATACCAGGAAAGGGGGGTGAGGGAACCATGCATACCAGGATTGGAGGGTGAGGGGACCATGCATACCAGGATTGGGGGGTGAGGAGACCATGCATACCAGGATTGGGGGGTGAGGGGACCATGCATACCAGGATTGGAGGGTGAGGGGACCATGCATACCAGGATTTGGGGGGTGAGGGGACCATGCATACCAGGATTGGGGGGTGAGGGGACCATGCATACCAGGATTGGGGGGTGAGGAGACCAAGCATACCAGGATAGGGGGTTGAGGAGACCATGCGTACCAGGATTGGGGGTGAGGGGACCATGCATACCAGGAAAGGGGGTGAGGGGACCATGCATACCACGAAAGGGGGGTGAGGGGACCATGCATACCAAAAAAGGGGGGTGAGGGGACCATGCATACCAGGATTGGGGGGTGAAGGGACCATGCATACCAGGATAGGGGGTGAGGGGACCATGCATACCAGGATAGGGGGTGAGGGGACCATGCATACCAGGATTGGGGGGTAAGGGGACCGTGCATACCAGGATTGGGGGGTGAGGAGACCAAGCATACCAGGATTGGGGGGTGAGGGGACCATGCATACCAGGATTTGGGGGGTGAGGGGACCATGCATACCAGGATTGGGGGGTGAGGGGACCATGCATACTAGGATTGGGGGGTGAGGAGACCAAGCATACCAGGATAGGGGGTTGAGGAGACCATGCATACCAGGATTGGGGGTGAGGGGACCATGCATACCAGGAAAGGGGGTGAGGGGACCATGCATACCACGAAAGGGGGGTGAGGGGACCATGCATACCAAAAAAGGGTGGTGAGGGGACCATGCATACCAGGAAAGGGAGGTGAGGAGACCATGCATATCAGGACTGGGGGTGAGGGGACCATGCATACCAGGATTGGGGGGTGAGAGGACCATGCATACCAGGACTGGGGGTGAGGGGACCATGCATACCCCAAAAGGGGAGTAAGAGGACCATGCATACCAGGATTGGGGGGTGAGGGGACCATGCATATCAGGAAAGGGGGATGAGGGGACCATGCATACCAGGAAAGGGGGGTGAGGATACCATGCATACTAGGATTGGGGGGTGAGGGGACCATACATACCAGGAAAGAGGGGTGACGGTGAGCATACATACCAGGATTGGGGTGTGAGAGGACCATGCATACCAAGAAAGGGGGGTGAGGGGACCATGCATACCCCGAAAGGGGAGTAAGAAGACCATGCATACCAGTAAAGAGAGGTGAGAGGATCATGTATACCAGGATTGGGGGGTGAGAGGACCATGCATTTCAGGATTGGGGTGTCAGGGGACCATGCATACCAGGATAGGGGGTTGAGGGGTAGCATGCATATCAGGATTGGGGGTGAGAGAACCATACATATCAGGATTGGGGGTGAGAGAACCATACATATCAGGATTGGGGGGTGCATTATTGCATTATTATTAAATCTTCAAAAATAAACTGCATATATATTCTAGAATACCCGATGCGTTAGAATCAGGCCACCATCTAGTTTTAATATATTTAGCACATAAAGAGTTATTTCTATTTATACATTTGGATACATGTAAATGTACTTTGGTTTCTTGCATACTATGTACTGTATATGATCATATTTTACATTTTGGTCATTTCATATTGACCTTTTGGTTGTTTAATGTTTTATAATAAAATACACTTTATTTCACCTCTTTTTGTCAAATTTATTTTTCTTTATTGGGTGTATCAATTTTGTTTGACACTTGGATATGCACTTTATTATTTTTATATGCATCCTTTATACATCACACTTTACACTTTATCACATTTTTCTCCTGCCACAGATATACATACGTCTATATGCATATTTTCACATATTTAAATTGGTATTCATTTTGTTTTTCTTGTCATGTGAGTTTTTTCTTGAATGATCTGATATATATGGGCCCATATATTTGTATGCATGTTGGAAAATTATCCCAATTATTATGCTTGTTTATGTGTTGGATTTTGGATGTATACTGTAAGTAAAGTACATGTACTGTATGTACTGTATGTTTGACATGGACATGAATGTGTTGTGCAGTCAAATGTACAGACTAATATATGCTTTATCATTATGGATATTTGGCCTAATTGTGCAATATATTTTTTCACTCAGTGCTTTTACTAAATATGGCATAATTATGTATATTGTAGAATCCTTGTTATATTTATATGTATTGTTTTTCTTGTTCAATTTAGCTATTTAAGTGTATCTCTTTTTTCATATTATGTATTTTTTTAGTACTTTGTCACGTTATTTTATCACTTTGTCCCAATTTTTATATTCTCGCTGTTTCTTTTCTGTTCTATGGTCATGCCACAGCATCTCAATTGGATTAAGGTCAGAACTTTGTCTAGGCCAATTACTAAGTCTTTATTTTGTTTTCTTAAGCTATTCAGAGGTGGACTTACTGGTGTGTTTTGGATCATTGTCCTGCTGAACAAGCCAAGTGCACTTCAGCTTAAGGTAACTAACAGATGGACGGACATTCTACTTCAGGATTTTTTGATAGACAGCAGAATTCATGGTTCCATTTACCACAGCAAGTCTTTCATGTCCTGAAGCAGCAAAACAGCCACAGACCACCACCCTACCATGACCATATTTTACTGTAGAGGGACATATACCTTCAAAAAATTTTATCTTTTGCTTCTTCAGTTCAGAGAGTATTCTCCCAAAAGTCTTGTGGATCCTCAAGATGTTTTCTGGCAATACTGATATGAGCCTTTATGTTCTTATTGCTCAGCAGTAGTTTTCATCTTGGAACTCTATCATGCAGGCCATTTTTGCCAGTCTCTTTCTTATGGTGGAGTCATGAACACTGACCTGGACTGAGCCAATTGAGACCTGCAGTTCTTTGGATGTTGTTGTGGGGTCTTTTGTGACCTCTTGGATGAGTCATCGTTGTGCTCTTTGGGTAATTTTTATTGGCCAGCCACTCCTGAGAAGTGTCACCAATGTTTTATGTTTTTGTAATTAGTGGATAAAGGCTCTCATTGTGGTTCAATGGAGTCCCAAAGCTTTAGGAATTACTTTATAACCTTCTCCAGACTGATAGCTCTCAATTACTATAACAGGTGTGTCAGATGCAACAGACTGTCACACTGCATCTGGTTTCTGCATTTGGCATTACAGATGCCTCCATAAATTTTCTGACTCTTAGACCCAGCGGCAACCTTCCTCCGGCTCTAGTTCACATACCTGTAACTGAGTGTTTATAAATCCCCAGTCTGCTTTAGAAAGTCACCGGTGATATTCACATTTTTACCTTGTGAAGGTTTGAAGCTATAGCAGTCGGCTAAGTTCCTCTCTGGAGCTGTTTAAGGATGTTTGGTGTTACCTCTGAGTCTGCTCAAGCTAAGTTCATTCCCTTTATTTGTCTACCTTTTTGTCTTTAGTTTACAGTGGGGACTAACCAGTGCATATCCCACCCTCTCCCTATCCAGGGCTTAGCTCTAGGAAGATTCAGGGTTTAGGTTTCCTGCTCGGTGATTGGTGAGGAACCAATTTAGGAATGGTAGGGCAGGTATGGTTTTATTAGATCTGCCTAGGGGTCTCCACTCCCCCTTTCCCTAGAGTCTGGGCTTCCTTCCCCTTATCCCTTTGTGTTGCATTTAGTCATTACCACACTGCTTGACAATTACTTTGTTTCTCATTTATTCCAGAATTTCTTTGCCACAGTTCAAATTCACCGCAGTGAAATTCTCCCTGTTAACTACTGTGAACTCGCCTCTGTACTGTGAAACTTTCTCATGGTGCTAGTGGGGATGTCACTGAGGTCACCACAGTTCAGTCCAGCTGGGAGCGCAGCCTCAGTGACCGGCAGTAATCTCAATGACGTCACCGCTAGTCACTGAAGCTACGGTCTCAGCAGCAGGTTATTTCCCAGTGGTTTTCAGCCTGGACGTTCACATCTTGGCACCGTCCAGGTTGAAAACTATTTATCTCCTAGACATGGATTACGGCATGGGACGGAACGACGGACAGGTGAGGGATATTGTTTTTTAGCTTTGTTTTATTACAAAAGACGAGGGCTTCAGTGGAATTAGACGTTAGGTGAATATAACTGTGTTTGTTATTTTTAAATAAAAAAGTAAAAGTGTGTTTTATTTTATTTCTGGCTGTGTGTCTATGTACCATATAACTATAGGATTTGTGATGGATAGGTGTCTTATAGATGCCTCTCCATTACTAATCCATGAGCTTGATGTCACCGAACAGTACAAAGTTGACATCAACCCCATGAATATGAACCCTGCTTGCCACCGCTACAGGGCAAGTGGGAAAAGCCAGGCAAAACACCAGAATTGGCGCATCTAATAGATGGGCCTTTTCTGGGAGGCTGCTGGTTGCTAATTTTAGGCTGGGGGGTCAATATCCATGGTCCTTTACCAACCTAAGAATACCTGCCCCCAGCTGTCTGCTTTAGCAAGGCTGGTTTTCAAAAATGGAGGGGACAACACGACGTTCTCTTAAAATTATTTAAAAAAACAGCGCGGGGACCCTTCTGTTCTTGATAACCAGCCTCGCTGAAGCTGACAGCTGAGGGTAGCAGCCCCAACTGTTAGTTCTGCCTGGCTGGTTTTCAAAAATACAGGGGAAACCAGGCAGGTTTTTTTTATTATTTATTTACAGCACAGGCGCCAGCTGATGAATAATCCCGCCGCTCCTGCTCTCACTGTTATTACGGGCAGCAGGCATCGGCTGCTGGGAGCAGTAGTCCAATCAGCTAACACCAGTGACCGGAGGTAAACTTTATACCTCCGATCATAGCGGTGGGCTCATACTGTCTTGTGACAGCATGGGGACCGCGGCTCTCTGATTGGCGGTGATGATTTTATCGCCGATCAGAAGCGGTGTTTTTCCACATTGTCATGCACATGACAGCGTGGCAAACACTGGATGTTCGAGACCCATATTTAAGTGAATGGTGTCCAGGTTTGGGTCCGGCTACTTTTCTGGTACCCGAACCCAAACTTTTTGTAACTGTTCGGCCGAATCCGCCAGACAGAACATCTAGGTAAAAACTTGTTAAAAAATGTATCAGTATTATATTGCTCATCCATAAACTTTTACATATTCTTGGATATATTTCAGTGGTATATTAGCATAAGAAACTTGCTAAAAATGTATTGGTATTATATTGCTTATCCATAGGGCATTATGTGTTTTTGGCTACATTTCGTTGGTATAAAACTATAAAATTTGTTTAAAATGTTATCGGTGTTATATTTCTCATCCATAGAATATCACATGTTCTTGGGTTCATTTTGATGACATCTAACTCTTCAAAAAATTGTTCATAATGTTTTCAGTATTTTTTTGCTCATCCATTGAGAATTACATGTTCTTGGGTAGTTTTCAGTGGTACTCTAACCCTCCAAAACATTTTTCACAAATTTCT
The DNA here is from genome assembly GCF_039654945.1 of Dendrobates tinctorius. Taxonomy (NCBI): domain Eukaryota; kingdom Metazoa; phylum Chordata; class Amphibia; order Anura; family Dendrobatidae; genus Dendrobates; species Dendrobates tinctorius. The sequence goes on from NW_027361732.1 coordinate 49,780,823, forward strand.
CTGTATTAGGCTAGTTTCACATTAGCGTTTACAGCCGCAGCGTCGGGCTGCGCACGGCCACCGCTAAGCCCCGCCCCCTGCCATGCCTCCGCCGGTAGCTCCGCCTATAAACGCATGACGCTGCATGCGTCCTGCATCCCCTATCTTTAGCACTGGGGACGCAGGCCGTGCGCAGTATGCGTTTGGCGGTGCATGCGTCCTTTTGACGCTGCGCTGAGCGCACCAAATTGCAACCTGTTGCGTTTGGCGCTGGTCGGCGCAGCGTCAAAAGGACGCATGCGCCACCAAACGCATACTGCGTACAGCCTGCATCCCCAGTGCTAAAGATAGGGGACGCAGGACGCACGCAGCGTCTTGCGTCCGTAGTCGGAGCTACCGGCGGAGGAGCGGCAGGGGGCGGGGCTTAGCAGTGGCCGTGCGCAGCCCGACGCTGCAGCCGTAAACGCTAATGTGAAACTAGCCTTACCGTATATTGCTTACCCATACACTATTCCATGTTCTTGGGTCCATTTTTTTGCTATACAATCCTCAAAAAACTTCTTTAAAAATGTTTCGGTATTATATTGCCCATTCATACAGTATTATGTGTTCTTGGGTACATTTCGTTGGTATATCACTCTCAGAAAACTTGTTTAAAAATGTGTCAGTATTATATTGCTCAGTCATAGACCTTACATATTCTTGGGTAGATTTTGGTGGTATATAATCCTCAAAAAACTTGATAAAAATTGTATCATTATTATATTGCTCACCCATAGATTATTCTGTGGTCTGGAGTACATTTCATTGCTAGATAACCCTCAGAAAACTTGTTTAAAAATGTATTGGTATTATATTGCTCATCCACAGGGTATTAAATCTTCTTGTGCACATTTTGTTGCTATACAAACCTCAAAAAACATGTTAAAAAATGTATTGGTATTATTTTGTTCACCCATAGACTATTCCGTGATCTGAAATACATTTCGTTGTTATATAACCCTCAAAAGTGCATAGTGTTTGAGTCTAAGAATGGACCTGAGTCCATTATTTTTGTCACTTCTTGCTTCCTTCATAAATTACAGTGAAATTTCCAATGATTTTTATAAAAAATTAAATTTTCATTTACTTATATACTTATTTTTTTAAAACCCTTTTTAAATGTTGTTATACAGTAAAAAATGTTTCTTACCATTTTTTTTTCCTGTAACCTCAAATTTCTAATTGACTTTGAGGCTATGTGCACAAGTATGCAGAACATTTCTGCATGAAAATCGGACTCCTTCCCAGAAAAAGCGCGTTTTTTCCGTGCATTTTCTGTGTGTTTTTTGCTCGTTTTCTGCATAAAAAACGTGCATTTTTTATGCGTTTTTTCCAGAGCGGCCCCAGTCTCATAGAAAATAGTTAGAAATGCGGATTTTTCCACGAAATTAAAGAGCATGCTGCGTTTTTTACAGCGATGCGTTTTTTTTGTGGAAAAAAACGCATCAATATGCACAAAAAGTGTACAATTCATTAAAATGAATGGGATGCTTGATTTAAGCGATTTTTAAGCATTTTTGCTGGTAAAAACACTTAAAAAACGTGAAAAAAGCGCAACGTGTGCACACACCCTGAATGTTTTATTTTCAGTCCTTAATGTGGAGTAAAAGTGTGACACCATTGTTCTCAGCAGCGATCTGGGAGTCAGAGATGCTTCCAGGCATCTTCCCCATGCTGTCCTTCCATTCAGCACTTTTCCCATCCATTTAAACATTTTCACTTCCCCCCAGACCTCTTTGTAGGGTCTGCAAGAAAAAAGATTGACTTTCCCGTTGACTCCCACTATGCTTGATAATCGAAACAAGTATTAGGAATTCCTTGGCTTGAGCAACGAGCACCCACACATTTTAGTGCTCGCACATCTCTAGTGTATAACACATATAGGAAGTGGAACAAATTTGTCATACCGATTCCCCTAATGTGGTATAAAACTAGTTTTTGCCTGCATGGTCTTGTTATATCCTGTCCAATTATTAAATCCGCTCAGTTGGAACAGTTCTGTGAAATATGTTGGAGCGATATAAATAAAATTATTAATATTGTTGTATTTAGTTACATGCATATTTTAAAATAAGCAAAAAAAAAGTATGAACAATCAATATTTGGGGTAGTTCACAGGGTCTCCCAGTATCAGCTTGTACTACTAAATTATGTCACATGCAATTTATATTGGCACTACAATGGAAAATCTGACATCATACTAATTATGGAAAGTGGTATATGTCTATATATGTATGCTAACGTCTTCTAGATCTCTCAGGAACACAATAGAAAAAGAATAATTATTCCTTGAAAAGCACAAGCACAAATTGACTATAGGAAAACCTGAAGGTGCCACAGAAATAATTACATTATAAAATGACCATCTGTGGATACACATTGAAGTAATGACTTCAATATACCTTGTGTTAGAAGATTCTACCAGATGGATAATGGAGACAGAAGAAATCTCTATGGCTGAGTTCACACATACAGTTTTTATGAGGGTGATGGTGAGAAAGTGTCTAAAATGCATTACACATTTGGCATGTGCCATACACAGTGAACGGTGAACTTGTTTTTATTAGTGATGGGCGAGCACTAAGAAGCTCGGGTGCTCGAGCCGAGCAACAAGCCCAATGTAAGTCTATGGGAAACTAGAGCATCGGCTGTCTGCAGAGGGACTAGAAATCGCAGAAATCAATGGGAACAGTGCTCAAATGACATGGGTACAGCATGGGGAAGACCCCTGGAAGCATTTCTGACTCCCAGGTCACTGCTGTGAACAATGTTTTAAGCGTCTTACGCATCTTTTACAGACTCACAATGAAGCATACAAAAACGAAACCAAAATGGATTTTCCTGGGAAATATGTTAAGAAACATCTTTTCCAGGGTAATGACTTGTATATAAGGCAAAATTAATGAACAAGAATAAAAATGCTCCTCCACACTTTGCGCTATGTTCACACGTAGCGTTTTTGATGCGTTTTTGAACTTTAGCATTGCTTTCAACCAAGACAAATATATTCACTGGGAAATATCATTTTAACATTTTACAACCTTATCTGGCCATGTGGTGTGTGACACATCATCAGACACATCTGGTTTCATTTATGAAGGAGGGACTCTGAAAGTCACAAAGCCTATTTTTATAGGGTCATCAGGCGGTCTTTACTATTCTTAAAGGGCCAGCAGTCGGCCCTCACTATTCTTAGAGAGCCATCATCCGGCTATGCTTTTTTGTTCCCATTACTAAATAGTGGGTCTCCTATACTGTTATTGTGTATGCAGTAAGTAGCAGGGCTGCTCAAAATTTGGAAGCACCCCAATACCCCTTTGAAGAGACGGACAGTAGGGCCTCATTAAAAAAATGTTCCCATTATTAGGAAGTGGGTCTCCCATAGTGTTTGCCTATGCAGTGAGTGGCAGGGCTGCCCAAAATGTGGACACGCCCCAATACCCCTTTGAAGAGATGAACAGGAGGGCCTACTGAAAATAATGTTCCAATTATTAGGAAGTGGATCTCCCATAGTGTTTCCCTATGCAGTGAATGCAAGGGCTGCCAAAAATTTGGACATAAGATGTAGTGGAGGGCATCATGAAAAAATGTTCCCATTATTAGGAAGTGGGTCTCCCATAGTGTTTGCCTATGCAGTGAGTGGCAGGGCTGCCCAAAATGTGGATGCGCCCCAATACCCCTTTGAAGAGATGGACAGGAGGGTCTTCTTAAAACAATGTTCCCATGATAAGGAAGTGGGTCTCCCATAGTGTTTGCCTATGCAGTGAATGCAAGGGCTGCCAAAAATTTGGGCACACCCCAATACCCCTTTGGTGGGATGTAGAGAAGGACCACATGAAAAAATATTCCCATTATTAGGAAGTGGGTCTCCCATAATGTTTGACTATGCAGTGAATGCATGGGCTGCCAAAAATTTGATGGCACTCCAATACCCCTTTGACGAAATATACAGGAGGGCCTCATGAAAAAGTGTTCCCATTATTAAAAGTGGGTCTCCCATAGTGTTTGCCTATGCAGTGAGTGACAGGGCTGCCCAAAATGTGGATGCGCCCCAATACCCCTTTGAAGAGATGTACAGGAGGGCCTCCTGAAAACAATGTTCCCATTATTAGGAAGTGGGTCTCCCATAGTGTTTGCCTATGCAGTTAATGCAAGGGCTGCCAAAAATTTGGACGTACCCCAATACCGCTTTGACGAGATGTAGAGAAGGGCCTCATGAAAAAATGTTTCCATTATTAGGAAGTGGGTCTCCGATAGTGTTTGGCTATGCAGTTAATGCAAGGGCTGCCAAAAATTTTATACCACTCCAATGCCCCTTTGAAGAAACATAGAGGAGGGCCTCATGAAAAGTGTTCCCATTATTAGGAAGTGTGTCTCCCATAGTGTTTGGCTATGCAGTTAATGCAAGGGCTGCCAAAAATTTGGAGTTAATCCAATGCCCCTTTGTAAGAGACGTGGATGAGGGCCTCATAAAAATATGTTCCCATTAGAAAGGAGCAGGTCTCCTATACTTGTAATGCCCATGCACTAAGTGTATGGGCTGACAAACATTTACCCCTGGGGGATATACATGAACATACTGTATAACCATTTTTTTTACGGGCATCATAAACACCCTTTAAAAAAATTATGTGGGTGTTGCATGGTGGACCACGGTCACCCTGGTGATATGTTGGTGGAGGATGAGGATGAGGAGAAGGAGGAGGACAACAGAAAATAGCCCAAATCAGGAAGCGTATAACCATGTGTGGGGTGAAGAGGTGCATGGGAATAGACCTCCCAAAAAAAGACACTGGATTTGAGTTTATGTTACTCTGCTAACATTCAGTGGTGATGAGTAGTCTGACCCAATCCAGCCCTTCTTCATTTTTATAAGAGTCAGCCTGTCAGCATTTTCAGTTGATAGGCAGATGTGCTTATCAGTTATAATTCCACCAGCAGCACTAAAAACCCACTCTGACAAAGCGCTAGAGGCAGGGCAGGCCAGGACTTCCAAGGCGTAGAGAGCCTGTTCATGCCACATGTCCAGCTTGGATACCCCAATAATTATAAGGCACAGAGGAATCAGAGGACGTTGGTACTGTCAGCAAGGTACTCCCTCAGCATCTTCCCAAACTTTGCACTTCTTGTGAGAGTACCCCGTGCCTCAGGGCCTGTGCAATGGGAGGGTCTGAGAAAATTCTCCCAGAACTTTGCTAGTGTTCCCCTGCCTCTGCTGGATTGGAGTTGTGTCTCTCTCGCCTGTACTCCTTGGTTGTCCAATGAACTTTGACCTCTGCTGCCAGCGTTTTCAGATGGGAATTTTTTTAATAATTCAGCAACAAGGGCCTTCTGGTACTGCCCCATTTTAGCAGACCTCTCCACCTCAGGAATAAGAGATAGAAAGTTCTTCTTGTAACGGGGGTCTAGAAGTGTCACCAACCAGTAATAACTGTCACCCCAAATTTTGAGAACGCGAGGGTCACAGGAAAGGCAGCGTAACATAAACTAAGCCATGCGTGTCAGACTGCTAACAGGCAAGACTTACATGTCCTCACTAAGAGGATGACTGACCATGCACTCCTCCTCCTCCTTCTCCTCCGTGTCCTCAGGCCATTCACACTGAACAGACGGTATGACAGTTGTGCAGGTAGTACCGTCTATAGTGCATGAACTAGCTCCTGTTTTTCTTCCTCTTCTTCCTCATTATCACCCAATCCACGTTGTGATGATATGAGGCTGGGCTGTGTGTAATCACCCTGTATGGTTCCTTGCTCCATCTCATCGTGTTCTGCCTGCAATGCATCCTCTTTGATTGTGAGCAGAGAGCATTTCAGAACACAGAGAAGCGGGATGTTGACGCTAATTATGGTGTCATCGCCGCTCACCATCTTGGTGGAATCCTCAAAGTATTGGAGGATGGTACACATGTCTGACATCCATGTCTACTCCTGAGGTCTTATGTCTGGAGTCTGAACTGAAGACCGATGGCTTGGTGATGCTAGTAGTCAACAACTGCCTTCTTCTGCTCACAAATCCTTTCCAACATCTGCAGTGTAGAGTTCCAACACATGGGAACATCACATACCAGTCAGTGAGCTGGAAGCTGTAAACACTGCTGAAGCACAGCAAGGGCAGCAGAAGCTGTAGCTGACTTTCTAAAATGGGCACACAGGTGGCATACTTTGGCAAGCAGATTCGGCAGCTCTGGGTAGGATTTGAGAAACCGCTGAACCACGAGGTTAAACACATGGGCCAGTCATGGTATGTGTGTGAGCTTGCCTCACCTCAGAGCCGCCACCAGGTTCCAGCCATTGTGACACACGACCATGCCTGGCTGTAGGTTCAGCGGTGTCAGCCACACATCTGAATGCTCTTTCAGAGCTGTCCACAACTCGTCAGCATTGTGTGGTTTCTCACCTAAGCATATTAGCTTCGGCACAGCCTGTTGCCGCTTGGCTGAGGCAGTGCTGCAGTGCTTCCAGCTTGTGACTGATGTGGTCATTTCAGAGATGGAGGCTGAAGAGGAGGAGGAGGAGGAGGTGTAGGAGCTGTAGACTGTGTTTTGACCTAGGGCCTGCAATCCTCGGCGTCGGGAGGATGTATTCCATCTCAAGGTCAGACTGGGTCCCGGCTTCCACCATCTTAACCCAATGTGCTGTCAGCGAGATGTACCGTCCCTGCCCACAACTACTTGTCCACAAGTCCATGGTTAGGTGGACTTTCCTAGTAACTGCTTTGTTGAGAGCACTGCTAATATTGTGGGACACATGCTTGTGTAATGCAGGGACGGCACACCAGGAGAAATAGTGGCGGCTGGGGACCGAGTACCGAGGGACGGCTACTGCCATCAGGTTGTGGAAAGCTTCTGTCTCTACGAGCCTAAAAGGCAACATTTCGAGTGCAAGCAGTTGCAAAATGTGTGAATTTAGTAGTGTGAACTGTGGGACATTGGCTGTGTATTTGCGCTTTCATTCCAACGACTGGGGTATGGATAACTGAACGCTGCGCTGGGACAAGGACGTGGACGTGCTTGCTAATGGTGCTAGTTGAGTGTGTGCAATGACAGGCGCAGGGCAGGAGGCATCTTCTCATGCACCATGAACAGGGGATTGACTTGCATGCACAACAGCGGAAGAAGCGGTGGTGTCATCCACAGACACTGTTCCTGGACCCTGGGGTTCGGCCCACAAAGACGAGTGCTGTGCTGCCATGTGTCTGATCATGCTGGTGGTGGTCAGGCTGGTAGTTTTTGCTACCCCTGCTGATTCTGTATACTTTTGCACAATGGCCTAATAATTAATACTTCCTATAAACAACAAATTCGACCAGAAAAAAGGGGGAAGTGCATACCATTTTAGTAGAAAAGAAAATTTATTTTGTTAAAACAAACATTTTATTCAGTAGATAGTAAAAATAGTACTCATTACGTAGGTCAAAAACAAGAGATAAATAGATGCAAAAAATAGCCACCAGCAGTTGGATCACTTAAGACCACACTTTGGGTAAGAGTGCAAATAGACGATTACAGCGAGTGATCCACTAGCTAGAAGACTATATCTACACCAGCAAGCTAGAAAAATACTTGAAATAAAATACTTGAAATAAAACTAATCTACTTTATTCAAAATTAGATTTAAAAGGGACTTAGTCCATTCATAAAATATGCACATGTACAAAAAGACAAACACTTACAAGAAAAAAACGCTCAGTCAGATGCGGTAAGACCAAACTTTCAAACACCTTTCCGGTATACCCTTAGTGTCGTTATCCAACTATACATAGACACTCCCTCAGAGTATCCGCTTAGTGTAAATTTCTTTTGAAAAAGCACACTCTCATGGTGCTAAAAAATGTCTTTTACAGATCCATTGTTCTAAATTTATGTGCCACTACTGTGTAACATACATCATTATCACTGACAATGATCCTAGACAAATTTCATAGTAACAGCCTAATTACAATAATCACCTAAAATTAAAGAATGGCATAATATACAGTCTGTAATTATGAAACCAGGGTGTGAACCTAAACATTCCTCTTAAGATCATGCAGTTCACCACCTTTACAGATTTTTTATGTCATCTTGTATATCATGGAAAGATCTCACCCAAATCTTTACATTCGTGGGTTCCTCCATGTGACGCTCCCTTCTCCCTACGCGTTTCACCAACCAGATCATCAGGGGAGTACTGAGTACAGCGTTATGCCTACATGAGAAAAATGCCATCACTGGGCTGTTCATTTACCCGCTTTTTATAACATGCACTCTTTAGTGTGTTCCCGCCTCATAAAGATGGGCGGGTGTATGCCCGTGACCACTTCCTGTTTCTATGTTACTATAGTGACAAGCCCGTTACTCATATGTTCCTTCACATCACTTACTAACTTACTCACATCGCATATTAATAGTATGCGATTATATCGACCTCCATATAAAACACATGATCGTGCGCGCTCTTTTCTCCTTCATTCAATTTATCGGGTTGCATAGTAACGCACTGACGTCACCTTTCTTTGACGCATGCGCATTCTTCTATGTCACGTCCAACCCTCTTTCTTACGTCAAGGCGCCTATTCCCTTCTTTATATCAGCATCAGGGGAATTACCGCGCCTGCGCACTCCAAAACATAGCCGCTTCTTTGCAGGCTTTGACTTCTAAATGCACGCAGTTCCATACCGCGCCTGCGCACTCCACAAACAGCCGCTTCTTTGCAAGCTATATTTTCTAAATGCACACAAGTCCCTCCTATCACAGGATTATCTTATGGGAGCACTTACAAATTTATATCCCCTTAACATACACGTCTTTTAACAGTTCTTTCTCATCTGTCAAATGTATGGGATTAGTATTATTTTACAGGACGATGATGCATTGGGGCTTTAGTGTTTTTTTGAAATTTTTTAGCCGATCAATATCAATCTATACACACATATAGTTATGATTAATATCTACCGCCATCAGATGATAGATGGCATATAAATACTTCACATTGTAGTCACTAGTTGTAACTGAAATGCTCACTATCCAATCCTCAAGTATACATGTGGGCATAAATCTTACCCTTGTACAAGAATAGGTTTCACAGTCATTTTGGGCATATTTCAATATTTACTATCCAGTTTTGGGACTTTTAGGACACAAAAAATATTCAACTCCATAAAGTATTCCTTAAAAAATCCTCTCAAACATCCCGAGCGATCACTTAAGACAATGTACAGTACTTGACTCAGACTCGATACATTCTCTTTATCTTCTTCTATTTTATTCTAAGGTTTCAACTCCGCATTTAGACAAACAAAGAAAGGGGGAAATAACCCATTAGAGAAGTATAACTCCTTTGGATTCCCTCCTGAGTAACCACACTACCCTTTACCCCTATACAGGGATCTGGTTTTACGTGGGGCACAATGGAGCTTGTCCTCCGGGGCTCACATCTCATTGCATATGGGTCAGTAAATTACAAAAAAGCCGTAAAAGATAGTTGGTCATTCAGGCCCGTTGGTTGGAGTGTTCTCAGCCAGAAAATCCATCTACATTCCCTTTGGAGGATCGCTTTGTCCCAATCTCCCCCTCTATGGGGGTAAGGAACTTTCTCGATCCCAACAAATTGAATTTTGCTATGATCACCCTGATGTATCCTATTGATGTGGTTCGCTATAGCTGTATCTCTTCGGTTCACCACATCACCAACATGTTCACGTATTCTCTTCCTGAATTCCCTTCTTGTTTTCCCTATGTATTCAATCCCACATTCGCACGTTGCCTTATAAATCACTCCAGTAGTACGACAATTTATAAACTGTCTGATGGTGTAGACTTTCTTGTTGTTCGTACTCCTAAAGGTTTTCCCTTGTGTTACTGACTGACATGCTATACAGTTACCGCACCTATAGCAGCCTTTTACCTCTCCTTCTAGCCAGGTACGTGCTTGAGTCTCTCTAAAGTGACTGTGCATAAGTCTATCTTTTAGAGATTTGTTCTTTTTGTATGTCACTTGTGGTTTTGAACCTAAAATTTTTTCTATGTCCATATCCATTTTGAGAATTGGCCAATGTCTTTCTAAAATTTCTTTAAATTTTACTGATCCATTCGAAAACCTAGTAATGAAACGTGTGACCTCTATATTTTCTTTTCTTTCTACTTTCATTAATAGTTCTTTTCGATCTCTTTTTATAGATTCCTCATAGGCGGCCCTTAAAACATGATCTGGATATCCTCTCTCCTGAAACCTTTCCCTCATATCATCAGCTTGTTCTTTGAATTTCTGAGGGTTCGAGCAATTACGGCGTAACCTCAAATATTGTCCTTTGGGTATCCCTCTTTTTTGTGGAAGGGGATGACTACTCTCCCATCTTAGAAGTGAGTTAGTAGCTGTTGGTTTCCTATAATTGCTCGTTTCTAAGGTTCCATCAATTCCCTTTTTGACAAACACATCTAAAAATCTCATTTCTGATGCATGTACCTCATACGTAAATCTCAAGCCTAAATCATTGCAATTGAGGTCATTTACAAAGGAAATAAACTCAGATTCTGTACTTTTCCAAATCACGAAAATATCATCAATATAGCGTAGCCATAGGGCTACGCTATCATGTCGAGAAGTCGTGTCATTGAACACAATTTTTTCCTCCCACCAGCCCAGGAGCAAATTTGCATAAGTGGGCGCACAAGGGCAACCCATTGCAGTGCCCCTGAGCTGGTGGAAGTACTTATTCCCAAAGAGAAAGACATTCTTCGTAAGGCAGAATTTCAAAGCCTTTAAAACGAAATCATTATGTTTCACAAAGAAACGTCCTCGGGACTTAAGATAGTACTCCACGGCCATCAGGCCTTTTTCATGGGGTATCGAGGAGTACAAAGCCTCCACATCTATACTCCCAAAAATCATGTCTTTCTCAAGGTATATGCCATCTAATTTGCATAGAAGATCGCCTGTATCTCTAATATACGAGCTCAAATTCATCACAAATGGTCTTAGAATCCGATCTATATACATTCCCAGATTCTGAGTCACACTATTGATACCTGCCACTATAGGTCGACCTTTTAGAGGGGTCATACCCTTATGGATTTTCGGGAGACAATAAAACGTTGCCATAGTAGGATGCAAGGGAATCAAAAAATCTTTTTCTTTTTTATCAATAACCTCAGAATCCAGGCCTTCATTGACTAGTGTCTTAAGAGCGTCAGATAGACTCACTACAGGGTTTGATGATAGCTTCTCATAATTCAACTTATCCTCCAATATAGAAAGGCACATGTTCTTATAATCAGATGTATCCATGATAACAATGTTCCCTCCTTTGTCGGAGCTTTTTATAGTAATACTGCTGTCATTTTCAAGTCTCTTTAGACTTTCCATCTCTCCTTTCCCTAAGTTATATGACCTTGAATTTAAAAGATCTCCTGATTTCATCAAATCATTTGTAACAAGATTAACAAAAATATCAATTGGGTTGACATCGCCTGTGGGAGGGGGCATACCCGTACTCTTTTTCTTTAGATCTGTGAATGGACCCTCACCTTTTAGGTTAGGATCAGCATCTCCCAGGTGAAACAGAAACCGTACATCTTGTAATAACTCTTCAGAAATACCCAACTCTTGTGAAAACCTCAGATCTTGTTTAGAGAAATGCTTTTTCCATTTTAGCTTACGGGCGAACAGATGTAGATCTTTCACAGTTTCAAAAATGTCTATGTCTGATGTTGGTACAAACGAAAGGCCTTTACTAAGTACACACATCTCAGTTTCAGTTAGGGGGCGTTGGGAAAGATTAATTACCTCTGGCCCTCTGGTCCGCTGTGGGGATTTAGGCGATTCCTTAATGGATAGCTTAGATCTAAAAAATCCCTCTTCGGTGACCTCTTATGGGAACCTCTATTAAATTTACCCCTTTGTCCTCCTCTTCCTCTACCTCTGAAATGCCTAGATCTACTCTCAGTGTCAGAAAATTCTGCCTCAGATGAGGATATGTCAGTTTCTGCTGGTCTATTGTTTCTGACCACTTGTACTGAGTAGGCCTTGTTATCTCTAAATTCTTGGAGATCCCTATTATACAACTTATGTTTCTTCTCTTTCAGATGATACTGAAATTTCTCTAGAGTATTCTGTAAATTAACCTCTTTTACCGTGAAATCAGACTCACCCGAGTACTTTTTCGTAATCTCAATTTGCTCTCTCAGGGATTCTGTAAGTTTATTAAGATTACTTTTTTCTTCCTCTAAGAGGAGTCTCATAAATCTGATCGAGCTCTCTGTTGCCTCCTTTTCCCACTTAGTGAGTAAGGACATGCTCCTATACCTAAACCCTGGGGTGAGGGTAATCCTCAGATGACGAGGTACAATGCCTGATCGTATGTAATTTTCTAAACTCTGAACCTCCCACCATGAGGCTATCTGATCTCTATAAATTTTATCAAGTTCCTTAAAAGCCGCACTATATGTCGGAGTATATCTTTTTTGTGTAAACACCTTATCAGAGAATACCTCTTTGGCCTCTGTAATCCATATATTTGTATCGATGCCTGTAGTCAAAAAACCTGCCATTGCTTGTATCTAGACGATTACAGCGAGTGATCCACTAGCTAGAAGACTATATCTACACCAGCAAGCTAGAAAAATACTTGAAATAAAATACTTGAAATAAAACTAATCTACTTTATTCAAAATTAGATTTAAAAGGGACTTAGTCCATTCATAAAATATGCACATGTACAAAAAGACAAACACTTACAAGAAAAAAACGCTCAGTCAGATGCGGTAAGACCAAACTTTCAAACACCTTTCCGGTATACCCTTAGTGTCGTTATCCAACTATACATAGACACTCCCTCAGAGTATCCGCTTAGTGTAAATTTCTTTTGAAAAAGCACACTCTCATGGTGCTAAAAAATGTCTTTTACAGATCCATTGTTCTAAATTTATGTGCCACTACTGTGTAACATACATCATTATCACTGACAATGATCCTAGACAAATTTCATAGTAACAGCCTAATTACAATAATCACCTAAAATTAAAGAATGGCATAATATACAGTCTGTAATTATGAAACCAGGGTGTGAACCTAAACATTCCTCTTAAGATCATGCAGTTCACCACCTTTACAGATTTTTTATGTCATCTTGTATATCATGGAAAGATCTCACCCAAATCTTTACATTCGTGGGTTCCTCCATGTGACGCTCCCTTCTCCCTACGCGTTTCACCAACCAGATCATCAGGGGAGTACTGAGTACAGCGTTATGCCTACATGAGAAAAATGCCATCACTGGGCTGTTCATTTACCCGCTTTTTATAACATGCACTCTTTAGTGTGTTCCCGCCTCATAAAGATGGGCGGGTGTATGCCCGTGACCACTTCCTGTTTCTATGTTACTATAGTGACAAGCCCGTTACTCATATGTTCCTTCACATCACTTACTAACTTACTCACATCGCATATTAATAGTATGCGATTATATTGACCTCCATATAAAACACATGATCGTGCGCGCTCTTTTCTCCTTCATTCAATTTATCGGGTTGCATAGTAACGCACTGACGTCACCTTTCTTTGACGCATGCGCATTCTTCTATGTCACGTCCAACCCTCTTTCTTACGTCAAGGCGCCTATTCCCTTCTTTATATCAGCATCAGGGGAATTACCGCGCCTGCGCACTCCAAAACATAGCCGCTTCTTTGCAGGCTTTGACTTCTAAATGCACGCAGTTCCATACCGCGCCTGCGCACTCCACAAACAGCCGCTTCTTTGCAAGCTATATTTTCTAAATGCACACAAGTCCCTCCTATCACAGGATTATCTTATGGGAGCACTTACAAATTTATATCCCCTTAACATACACGTCTTTTAACAGTTCTTTCTCATCTGTCAAATGTATGGGATTAGTATTATTTTACAGGACGATGATGCATTGGGGCTTTAGTGTTTTTTTGAAATTTTTTAGCCGATCAATATCAATCTATACACACATATAGTTATGATAAATATCTACCGCCATCAGATGATAGATGGCATATAAATACTTCACATTGTAGTCACTAGTTGTAACTGAAATGCTCACTATCCAATCCTCAAGTATACATGTGGGCATAAATCTTACCCTTGTACAAGAATAGGTTTCACAGTCATTTTGGGCATATTTCAATATTTACTATCCAGTTTTGGGACTTTTAGGACACAAAAAATATTCAACTCCATAAAGTATTCCTTAAAAAATCCTCTCAAACATCCCGAGCGATCACTTAAGACAATGTACAGTACTTGACTCAGACTCGATACATTCTCTTTATCTTCTTCTATTTTATTCTAAGGTTTCAACTCCGCATTTAGACAAACAAAGAAAGGGGGAAATAACCCATTAGAGAAGTATAACTCCTTTGGATTCCCTCCTGAGTAACCACACTACCCTTTACCCCTATACAGGGATCTGGTTTTACGTGGGGCACAATGGAGCTTGCCCTCCGGGGCTCACATCTCATTGCATATGGGTCAGTAAATTACAAAAAAGCCGTAAAAGATAGTTGGTCATTCAGGCCCGTTGGTTGGAGTGTTCTCAGCCAGAAAATCCATCTACATTCCCTTTGGAGGATCGCTTTGTCCCAATCTCCCCCTCTATGGGGGTAAGGAACTTTCTCGATCCCAACAAATTGAATTTTGCTATGATCACCCTGATGTATCCTATTGATGTGGTTCGCTATAGCTGTATCTCTTCGGTTCACCACATCACCAACATGTTCACGTATTCTCTTCCTGAATTCCCTTCTTGTTTTCCCTATGTATTCAATCCCACATTCGCACGTTGCCTTATAAATCACTCCAGTAGTACGACAATTTATAAACTGTCTGATGGTGTAGACTTTCTTGTTGTTCGTACTCCTAAAGGTTTTCCCTTGTGTTACTGACTGACATGCTATACAGTTACCGCACCTATAGCAGCCTTTTACCTCTCCTTCTAGCCAGGTACGTGCTTGAGTCTCTCTAAAGTGACTGTGCATAAGTCTATCTTTTAGAGATTTGTTCTTTTTGTATGTCACTTGTGGTTTTGAACCTAAAATTGTCTTAGACTCGAGTCTGAGTCAAGTACTGTACATTGTCTTAAGTGATCGCTCGGGATGTTTGAGAGGATTTTTTAAGGAATACTTTATGGAGTTGAATATTTTTTGTGTCCTAAAAGTCCCAAAACTGGATAGTAAATATTGAAATATGCCCAAAATGACTGTGAAACCTATTCTTGTACAAGGGTAAGATTTATGCCCACATGTATACTTGATTGGATAGTGAGCATTTCAGTTACAACTAGTGACTACAATGTGAAGTATTTATATGCCATCTATCATCTGATGGCGGTAGATATTAATCATAACTATATGTGTGTATAGATTGATATTGATCGGCTAAAAAATTTCAAAAAAACACTAAAGCCCCAATGCATCATCGTCCTGTAAAATAATACTAATCCCATACATTTGACAGATGAGAAAGAACTGTTAAAAGACGTGTATGTTAAGGGGATATAAATTTGTAAGTGCTCCCATAAGATAATCCTGTGATAGGAGGGACTTGTGTGCATTTAGAAAATATAGCTTGCAAAGAAGCGGCTGTTTGTGGAGTGCGCAGGCGCGGTATGGAACTGCGTGCATTTAGAAGTCAAAGCCTGCAAAGAAGCGGCTATGTTTTGGAGTGCGCAGGCGCGGTAATTCCCCTGATGCTGATATAAGGAAGGGAATAGGCGCCTTGACGTAAGAAAGAGGGTTGGACGTGACATAGAAGAATGCGCATGCGTCAAAGAAAGGTGACGTCAGTGCGTTACTATGCAACCCGATAAATTGAATGAAGGAGAAAAGAGCGCGCACGATCATGTGTTTTATATGGAGGTCGATATAATCGCATACTATTAATATGCGATGTGAGTAAGTTAGTAAGTGATGTGAAGGAACATATGAGTAACGGGCTTGTCACTATAGTAACATAGAAACAGGAAGTGGTCACGGGCATACACCCGCCCATCTTTATGAGGCGGGAACACACTAAAGAGTGCATGTTATAAAAAGCGGGTAAATGAACAGCCCAGTGATGGCATTTTTCTCATGTAGGCATAACGCTGTACTCAGTACTCCCCTGATGATCTGGTTGGTGAAACGCGTAGGGAGAAGGGAGCGTCACATGGAGGAACCCACGAATGTAAAGATTTGGGTGAGATCTTTCCATGATATACAAGATGACATAAAAAATCTGTAAAGGTGGTGAACTGCATGATCTTAAGAGGAATGTTTAGGTTCACACCCTGGTTTCATAATTACAGACTGTATATTATGCCATTCTTTAATTTTAGGTGATTATTGTAATTAGGCTGTTACTATGAAATTTGTCTAGGATCATTGTCAGTGATAATGATGTATGTTACACAGTAGTGGCACATAAATTTAGAACAATGGATCTGTAAAAGACATTTTTTAGCACCATGAGAGTGTGCTTTTTCAAAAGAAATTTACACTAAGCGGATACTCTGAGGGAGTGTCTATGTATAGTTGGATAACGACACTAAGGGTATACCGGAAAGGTGTTTGAAAGTTTGGTCTTACCGCATCTGACTGAGCGTTTTTTTCTTGTGTTTGTCTTTTTGTACATGTGCATATTTTATGAATGGACTAAGTCCTTTTTAAATCTAATTTTGAATAAAGTAGATTAGTTTTATTTCAAGTATTTTATTTCAAGTATTTTTCTAGCTTGCTGGTGTAGATATAGTCTTCTAGCTAGTGGATCACTCGCTGTAATCGTCTAGATACAAGCAATGGCAGGTTTTTTGACTACAGGCATCGATACAAATATATGGATTACAGAGGCCAAAGAGGTATTCTCTGATAAGGTGTTTACACAAAAAAGATATACTCCGACATATAGTGCGGCTTTTAAGGAACTTGATAAAATTTATAGAGATCAGATAGCCTCATGGTGGGAGGTTCAGAGTTTAGAAAATTACATACGATCAGGCATTGTACCTCGTCATCTGAGGATTACCCTCACCCCAGGGTTTAGGTATAGGAGCATGTCCTTACTCACTAAGTGGGAAAAGGAGGCAACAGAGAGCTCGATCAGATTTATGAGACTCCTCTTAGAGGAAGAAAAAAGTAATCTTAATAAACTTACAGAATCCCTGAGAGAGCAAATTGAGATTACGAAAAAGTACTCGGGTGAGTCTGATTTCACGGTAAAAGAGGTTAATTTACAGAATACTCT
Source organism: Dendrobates tinctorius (assembly GCF_039654945.1). NCBI lineage: Eukaryota > Metazoa > Chordata > Amphibia > Anura > Dendrobatidae > Dendrobates > Dendrobates tinctorius. The sequence goes on from NW_027361732.1 coordinate 49,798,068, forward strand.
AGAGAAATTTCAGTATCATCTGAAAGAGAAGAAACATAAGTTGTATAATAGGGATCTCCAAGAATTTAGAGATAACAAGGCCTACTCAGTACAAGTGGTCAGAAACAATAGACCAGCAGAAACTGACATATCCTCATCTGAGGCAGAATTTTCTGACACTGAGAGTAGATCTAGGCATTTCAGAGGTAGAGGAAGAGGAGGACAAAGGGGTAAATTTAATAGAGGTTCCCATAAGAGGTCACCGAAGAGGGATTTTTTAGATCTAAGCTATCCATTAAGGAATCGCCTAAATCCCCACAGCGGACCAGAGGGCCAGAGGTAATTAATCTTTCCCAACGCCCCCTAACTGAAACTGAGATGTGTGTACTTAGTAAAGGCCTTTCGTTTGTACCAACATCAGACATAGACATTTTTGAAACTGTGAAAGATCTACATCTGTTCGCCCGTAAGCTAAAATGGAAAAAGCATTTCTCTAAACAAGATCTGAGGTTTTCACAAGAGTTGGGTATTTCTGAAGAGTTATTACAAGATGTACGGTTTCTGTTTCACCTGGGAGATGCTGATCCTAACCTAAAAGGTGAGGGTCCATTCACAGATCTAAAGAAAAAGAGTACGGGTATGCCCCCTCCCACAGGCGATGTCAACCCAATTGATATTTTTGTTAATCTTGTTACAAATGATTTGATGAAATCAGGAGATCTTTTAAATTCAAGGTCATATAACTTAGGGAAAGGAGAGATGGAAAGTCTAAAGAGACTTGAAAATGACAGCAGTATTACTATAAAAAGCTCCGACAAAGGAGGGAACATTGTTATCATGGATACATCTGATTATAAGAACATGTGCCTTTCTATATTGGAGGATAAGTTGAATTATGAGAAGCTATCATCAAACCCTGTAGTGAGTCTATCTGACGCTCTTAAGACACTAGTCAATGAAGGCCTGGATTCTGAGGTTATTGATAAAAAAGAAAAAGATTTTTTGATTCCCTTGCATCCTACTATGGCAACGTTTTATTGTCTCCCGAAAATCCATAAGGGTATGACCCCTCTAAAAGGTCGACCTATAGTGGCAGGTATCAATAGTGTGACTCAGAATCTGGGAATGTATATAGATCGGATTCTAAGACCATTTGTGATGAATTTGAGCTCGTATATTAGAGATACAGGCGATCTTCTATGCAAATTAGATGGCATATACCTTGAGAAAGACATGATTTTTGGGAGTATAGATGTGGAGGCTTTGTACTCCTCGATACCCCATGAAAAAGGCCTGATGGCCGTGGAGTACTATCTTAAGTCCCGAGGACGTTTCTTTGTGAAACATAATGATTTCGTTTTAAAGGCTTTGAAATTCTGCCTTACGAAGAATGTCTTTCTCTTTGGGAATAAGTACTTCCACCAGCTCAGGGGCACTGCAATGGGTTGCCCTTGTGCGCCCACTTATGCAAATTTGCTCCTGGGCTGGTGGGAGGAAAAAATTGTGTTCAATGACACGACTTCTCGACATGATAGCGTAGCCCTATGGCTACGCTATATTGATGATATTTTCGTGATTTGGAAAAGTACAGAATCTGAGTTTATTTCCTTTGTAAATGACCTCAATTGCAATGATTTAGGCTTGAGATTTACGTATGAGGTACATGCATCAGAAATGAGATTTTTAGATGTGTTTGTCAAAAAGGGAATTGATGGAACCTTAGAAACGAGCAATTATAGGAAACCAACAGCTACTAACTCACTTCTAAGATGGGAGAGTAGTCATCCCCTTCCACAAAAAAGAGGGATACCCAAAGGACAATATTTGAGGTTACGCCGTAATTGCTCGAACCCTCAGAAATTCAAAGAACAAGCTGATGATATGAGGGAAAGGTTTCAGGAGAGAGGATATCCAGATCATGTTTTAAGGGCCGCCTATGAGGAATCTATAAAAAGAGATCGAAAAGAACTATTAATGAAAGTAGAAAGAAAAGAAAATATAGAGGTCACACGTTTCATTACTAGGTTTTCGAATGGATCAGTAAAATTTAAAGAAATTTTAGAAAGACATTGGCCAATTCTCAAAATGGATATGGACATAGAAAAAATTTTAGGTTCAAAACCACAAGTGACATACAAAAAGAACAAATCTCTAAAAGATAGACTTATGCACAGTCACTTTAGAGAGACTCAAGCACGTACCTGGCTAGAAGGAGAGGTAAAAGGCTGCTATAGGTGCGGTAACTGTATAGCATGTCAGTCAGTAACACAAGGGAAAACCTTTAGGAGTACGAACAACAAGAAAGTCTACACCATCAGACAGTTTATAAATTGTCGTACTACTGGAGTGATTTATAAGGCAACGTGCGAATGTGGGATTGAATACATAGGGAAAACAAGAAGGGAATTCAGGAAGAGAATACGTGAACATGTTGGTGATGTGGTGAACCGAAGAGATACAGCTATAGCGAACCACATCAATAGGATACATCAGGGTGATCATAGCAAAATTCAATTTGTTGGGATCGAGAAAGTTCCTTACCCCCATAGAGGGGGAGATTGGGACAAAGCGATCCTCCAAAGGGAATGTAGATGGATTTTCTGGCTGAGAACACTCCAACCAACGGGCCTGAATGACCAACTATCTTTTACGGCTTTTTTGTAATTTACTGACCCATATGCAATGAGATGTGAGCCCCGGAGGGCAAGCTCCATTGTGCCCCACGTAAAACCAGATCCCTGTATAGGGGTAAAGGGTTGTGTGGTTACTCAGGAGGGAATCCAAAGGAGTTATACTTCTCTAATGGGTTATTTCCCCCTTTCTTTGTTTGTCTAAATGCGGAGTTGAAACCTTAGAATAAAATAGAAGAAGATAAAGAGAATGTATCGAGTCTGAGTCAAGTACTGTACATTGTCTTAAGTGATCGCTCGGGATGTTTGAGAGGATTTTTTAAGGAATACTTTATGGAGTTGAATATTTTTTGTGTCCTAAAAGTCCCAAAACTGGATAGTAAATATTGAAATATGCCCAAAATGACTGTGAAACCTATTCTTGTACAAGGGTAAGATTTATGCCCACATGGATACTTGAGGATTGGATAGTGAGCATTTCAGTTACAACTAGTGACTACAATGTGAAGTATTTATATGCCATCTATCATCTGATGGCGGTAGATATTAATCATAACTATATGTGTGTATAGATTGATATTGATCGGCTAAAAAATTTCAAAAAAACACTAAAGCCCCAATGCATCATCGTCCTGTAAAATAATACTAATCCCATACATTTGACAGATGAGAAAGAACTGTTAAAAGACGTGTATGTTAAGGGGATATAAATTTGTAAGTGCTCCCATAAGATAATCCTGTGATAGGAGGGACTTGTGTGCATTTAGAAAATATAGCTTGCAAAGAAGCGGCTGTTTGTGGAGTGCGCAGGCGCGGTATGGAACTGCGTGCATTTAGAAGTCAAAGCCTGCAAAGAAGCGGCTATGTTTTGGAGTGCGCAGGCGCGGTAATTCCCCTGATGCTGATATAAGGAAGGGAATAGGCGCCTTGACGTAAGAAAGAGGGTTGGACGTGACATAGAAGAATGCGCATGCGTCAAAGAAAGGTGACGTCAGTGCGTTACTATGCAACCCGATAAATTGAATGAAGGAGAAAAGAGCGCGCACGATCATGTGTTTTATATGGAGGTCGATATAATCGCATACTATTAATATGCGATGTGAGTAAGTTAGTAAGTGATGTGAAGGAACATATGAGTAACGGGCTTGTCACTATAGTAACATAGAAACAGGAAGTGGTCACGGGCATACACCCGCCCATCTTTATGAGGCGGGAACACACTAAAGAGTGCATGTTATAAAAAGCGGGTAAATGAACAGCCCAGTGATGGCATTTTTCTCATGTAGGCATAACGCTGTACTCAGTACTCCCCTGATGATCTGGTTGGTGAAACGCGTAGGGAGAAGGGAGCGTCACATGGAGGAACCCACGAATGTAAAGATTTGGGTGAGATCTTTCCATGATATACAAGATGACATAAAAAATCTGTAAAGGTGGTGAACTGCATGATCTTAAGAGGAATGTTTAGGTTCACACCCTGGTTTCATAATTACAGACTGTATATTATGCCATTCTTTAATTTTAGGTGATTATTGTAATTAGGCTGTTACTATGAAATTTGTCTAGGATCATTGTCAGTGATAATGATGTATGTTACACAGTAGTGGCACATAAATTTAGAACAATGGATCTGTAAAAGACATTTTTTAGCACCATGAGAGTGTGCTTTTTCAAAAGAAATTTACACTAAGCGGATACTCTGAGGGAGTGTCTATGTATAGTTGGATAACGACACTAAGGGTATACCGGAAAGGTGTTTGAAAGTTTGGTCTTACCGCATCTGACTGAGCGGTTTTTTCTTGTAAGTGTTTGTCTTTTTGTACATGTGCATATTTTATGAATGGACTAAGTCCCTTTTAAATCTAATTTTGAATAAAGTAGATTAGTTTTATTTCAAGTATTTTATTTCAAGTATTTTTCTAGCTTGCTGGTGTAGATAAGAGTGCAAATAGCTAAGTACACCAGATAAACGTCATTGAATATAGAGTTACAAAAAACTCTTATACAGTATTTTGGGTAAATGTGCACAACAACAAGGAAAATAAATAGTTAATATCTTTCCCAAAGAATTTAGATTTCATTCATAATTAGATGCTAAAAAAGGGCTATCTGAGAAAAAGCTGCTGCAATGAAAAAATGTTTATAATCTCTATCAGATGTCAAAAAATGCACATATACAAGGTCCACAGGGTTTCAAAATAGCTACCAGAACTATAACAAAAAGACTCTAAGGTGCAAAGTGCATAAAACATTAATTATATCTCCTAATTGACCATTCAAGAAAATATATTAGTCAAAAAGTATTACCATGTGGCAAAAATAAGCTTAAAGCCCTGGATTAAGTCAATGATTCTCATAAGTAGACTAACATAAAGTGCTTAATGTGCATAATAGGATCATTTGATCCGAAGAGATTGCATAGATTATATAAGCATGGCAGCTAAATCAAAAGATACCTGACCTGCTGGTGTCAGAGGCTCCCCGACGCGTGATTCATGTAAGCTTTTTCAACGGGGGGTGTAAGTCCTGTATACCATTGTGTGGTACTGAATTAATTTTACTATTCTGTTACCATAAAAGTGATACAATTGCCAGAAAGTCAGGAGGAGGACCAGGGTGTGGAAGTGGAAGACAAGGTGCTGGATAATGTAGTAACTGACCCAAGCTGGCAGGAGGACATGCAGAACACAGGGGCAGGGAGGCGAAGCACACCAACAGGCAGAAAGAAGCATTATGGTGGCCGCAGACAGAAGTCGGGCAAACTTTCCCGTAACACCAACATGACAGTAGTTGCCAGTCCAATTGTTAGAGCTTCTCGAGTCTGGTTGTTTTTTAAAGAGTCTGCTGATAACCCCAAAAAGGCCATTTGCACCACCTGCCAGGCCAGAATCAGCAGGGTCCTCCGGAAGCAGTGCGAAACGCGCGTCGGGGCAGAGGGACATACAGGGATCTCCATCAGCTGACACTGGTAGGTACCAGAGAACAATTCATTTACACCCTTAATCATTCCATTTGGTTAGCGCCGTTAGGAGGATCATTGTGGAGGGAACGGTATACCTTGTTATTGCTGGCTGTATAAGCCTGTGGTGGGCAACAGCAGTACTGTATTATCAAGGGTTTTTTTGTCTCCCCAAACATTAATAATTGGGTGCAGTGATACAACATGGGTGTTTTCTTGTCCCTATGATTTAATGGCTGAAATGGGATTTCCAACGGACTTTGTGGTCCCTCTTTTATCTTTTTCATACCTTTCTTTTGTATGTGGATTGTAATGTTAATAAAGGATATATTATTTAATCTGTATACTATTGTGTGGTACTGATTAAATTTTACTATTCGATTACCATAAAAGTGATGCAATATAAGTGTGGTATATTACCCAAAATTTGGATTAAATTATTTAAATGGGTATTTGTTTGTAATTTCTGGCAATTGTGTGTCATCATTGTCCACCTCTTGTGACACCTTCGTGTGACCATGGACGCTCAAATATTTGGGCATCACTACATGTGATCTCTCGCCCTGCTTCAAGTGAACCAGGCAAGAAGCTTGAATCTATAAATGGAAAAGTGAACAGCTCTTCGGAGTGTCCAAGTGTGGAATAAGTTGTCTCCGGGCACTCGGCATGGTGGGAGGAAGGAAGATCAGGGTGAGGAATATGCGGTCCAGACTCACGGCTACTGAGACTTGACCGTGTGGAAGACAGTGTGGTGGTGGTGGCTAAGTGACTGGAAGTATTATCCGCTATCCAACCAACAACCTTTTGACACTTCTCTGGGTTCAATAGCGGTGTGCTGTGGTCCCCTAGTAAATCGGACAGGAAGGTAGAGCGAGAAGTTGTGGGTGTTTGTTGTGGCACAATTTCAGCTTGCCCACGGCCTCGACCTCTGCATGCACCATCAGCATCACCATCTCGCCCAGTTCCCCGTCCCTTGCAATGCACCTTGCCCATTTTAAATGAAGGACAATATTTTCCACGTTCACTACAAATGGCTGAATTTGGAGCGAACTTATATGTGATCCGTGTGACAGACAAACCACAGTTTGAAATAGCTGGCCTGTAGGTAACTATTTTTACCAGCAAACTGGTGTCAATAAATTCGATAACATACTGCAACAAAATTGAAAGGGAGGCCAGAAATGGCAGAATTTTGAGCGCACTTTTTCTCTCTGATCCGTGTGATGGACAAACCAATGTTTGAAATAGCTGTCCTGTAAAAAAAAATATTCCTGGCCCCTGATACTTGTGGCTATGTCTACATATATCTGTAATAGCAGAAGCAGACAGAACTGGAATACACCCTCTTGCTATGTGCACTGCAGTCTGCCACATACACTGCCTGCCTGCCAAGCACTGATATCTATGCAGCTTTATTAGTCCGCAGAAGGACTATTAGTTGAGATGGATATGTGTATTATATATAGTATGCTCACACTAAGTTAGAAAGAAGCAAATCTCTCCCTAGTTCAGCAGCAACTCTCCCTACACTTTTTAGAGCGCCAAACATGCAGGGCGGGGACCGGAGCTCCCACAGCGCAACCCCGGAAATACTCGACAAGCTCCAAGCATCTCGAGCAGTGAGATGCTCGGGCGAGCACCGAGTAGTGGCTAGCATGCTCGCTCATCACTAGTTTTTATACTTCCTTAGGGGGCCACTGTGGACAAAAAATCCAAGAGTAAATTAAAACCAGCTGCTACTGTTTAGTTGTTTCATGGTGTCATTTGGAAAACAAAGATGTTCTTCATCTTATAAACCCAGAAATGTCCCTGGAAGGCAAGATCACTAGACTCAATCTGACTTATTTTAGGCATGTTACGAATGCAAATTCTTTTGAAAAGGAGATGTTACTCAAAATGCTCAGTGATACAAGGAAATGAGAGACAAAAGAGCCAAAGGCTGGATACCATGAAAAATAACACAGGAAGCAACATCAAGCAATTGAAAGCAGCAAAAAAATAGACTCATGACGAGAACTTCTCTAAAGTGTATCCAAGGGTCAGAGACAGCAAAATAAATAGAACCAGAATAAGAATTGCATCATTTGGATTCAGCATTGTATGGAAGTATTATCTGGTCCTAAAATGGCAAGTGGTGGACCATACTTTGCTTGTTGCTCAGGGCCCCTATTTCTTTCTTTTCCAAAGATTTTATTCTTTTAACAATGGGGAGAGGGGAAGACAGGGGAATAGGGCGGGTGGTGGGGAGGGATGGGAATGGGAAGAGAAGGAAAAGATAAGGGGAAGTAGGCAAATCACAAGTTGACAACATGTAAAGAAAGTGCAGAACATGCATTAATGTTGTCATTTTACAAACGCATTTTACCAACGCCTAAACACGTAGAATAGCAGGTCAGGGGGTGAATAACACAATGTTTTATGTTTGTTGTTCTTTATCTCCTGAGTCACACACGCCACTACCTGTATAACTGTATGGGTAAGGAGGATACAGATGCATCTTAGCACTATCATCTGAATGGTCTTGTAAACTACTCTATCACATAAGGGAATATTTATCCATTGTTGAGATGTGAATGTTTATTCCATAACTCCCATTAATTTCTATATTAACTTTACAGGACTCGGCAGGGGGAGCACTAGTGTAGAGACACAGGACTCTGCCCCAAGGACACAGGGTTAGAGTCCCTCTAGTCCCACTAGCGTTCAGCACCGCAACTGCGGTGCCTGGACACAGTGACTAGGGATAACCACTTCCACAGCATGTGAACAGGCTTAAGGCAGCACACGTGGAAGTTGTCAGTGATACCCAGGTGTGGAGGAAGGGCCAGGGTTAACCTGCTCAAGGACCTTGAAGGGACCTATGAAGCGAGGCGCGAACTTGGTGGACTCAAACCGCAGCCTGATGTTACGAGCAGAGAGCCACACCAAGTTGCTGGGAGCAAAGGTCGGAGCGGGGCGCCGGTGTGCATCAGCGGAGGAACTCATTCTCTTCTTGGAGGCCCGGATGGCATCCTGAGTGCGGTCCCAAATGTCACATGCCTCCACCACCCAGTCTGCCACCCTAAAGCCAGTGGACGACACAGGCATAGGCACCGGATCGCGCGGGTGCTGGCCGTAATTAAGGAGGAATGGGGTCCGACCGGTGGATTCGGCCACAGCATTGTTCAAAGCGAACTCTGCCCACGGCAGCAAGGATGCCCAGTCATCCTGCCTGGCTGAGACAAAATGTCATAGATATGTGACCAGGGTCTGGTTGGCCGTTCGTCTCGGGGTGATAGGACTAGAGAGATTCAGCTCAATCCTGAGCAAGTGACATAGCTCTCTCCAAAACTGAGACTCGAACTGGGGACCCCGGTTGCTGACAATCTTGTCTGGCATGCCGTGTAGGTGGAAGACATGCTTAATGAACAACGCTGCCAGGCCCCGTGCAGAAGGCAGCCGGGAAAGAGGCACCAGATGCACCATATTACAGAAATGCTCGGTGACAACCCAAATGACCGTGCTGCCACTGGACTTGGGCAGTCCCACCACAAAGTCCATACCAACCATCTTCCAGGGCCTGTCCGCTACCGGCAGGGGGTGAAGTAGCTCAGCGGGCCGCTATCGAGGAGACCTATTCTGGGTGCAAGAGACACACGCCCGAATATAGTTCCTGACGTCACGGGCCATATGTGGCCACCAGTACATCCTCGCCAGAAGCTCAGAGGTCCGTTTTGTCACAAAATGTCCACCCACCCAGCAGGAGTGAGCCCAAGAGTGGACCTCCAGTCGCAAATGGGCAATGGGCACGCCAGTCTCCTGTGTTTATGCAAATTTATTTCTAGCACGATTTGAAGAGTTTTATATAAAAACAGCTCTAAATCCACACTTAAAACATTTACAAGCATATTTTCGCTTCGTGGACGATATTTTTATTATCTGGGGAGGTCCTCAGGAAGAATTTGCGGATTTTGTAAAATACCTGAATAATGTGAACAGTGACAACATGCGCTTCACGTTTTCATTTGGTGGAAACACTGTAGATTTTCTTGATGTCAAATTTAAAAAAAAAAATGGCTCTTTAAAAACAGAAGTGTTTAGAAAAGAAACCGCAACAAATAATTACTTACATTATAAGAACGCTCATCCATTACATACAAAAAAGGGACTTCCATACAGTCAAATACTAAGAGTAAGAAAACTGAATAACGATGAAACCATTTTTAATAAACAAATTTCTGAGCTGAAACAACGTTTTTTGGAAAGGGGATACCCTATGACTTTATTAAATGAAGCACATGAAAGGGTAAAAAATTTTCTCAAGTGGATTTATTAAAGGAAAGGACTAAAAAATTAAATAGTGTAGTCAAACCTACTAAAAAATTTAATTTTTGATTTAAACATAGTCCAATGGATAGAGCAATACATACAGCAGTGAGAAAACATTGGCATCTCATTGATGCAGAAAAAACCTTACACACAGATGGTACACTAGTTACGCAATTTGCATACAAAAGGGCACATAATATAGGTGATTTATTAGTACATCATAGACTTCGTCACCATCAAAAAAATTGGCTACGAGATTTATCAATAAAAGGAAATTATAATTGTGGTCACTGCAAATACTGTCATCTTCATCTGACAGGGAATTCTATACATTTTGGCTCTATTGAACATAAGGTACAAAACGATATTTCTTGTCAAATTAAATTCGTGGTTTATATTATTTTCTGTCCATGCGGTTATTTTTATATTGGAAAAACTATAAGACCACTTATGATACATTTTGGTGAACACTATAGATCTATTACCTCGGGAAAGGGCTCACTGCGATTAGTCAAGCATATTCAAGATGTGCATAAAGCTAACCCAGAAATTTTGAGTTTTGCAGGGATTGAAAAGGTCAATTTTCCACCTCAAGGAGGCAACCATGACAAAGCTTTATTGCAACAAGAAGGTAAATGAATCATGAAAGCGAATGTACAAGGTCCTTTGGGACTAAATGACCGGATCGATCTATCAGTATTTTTATAAAAAAAATTGTATATAAAGTTATTTAGATTCTAATCTTCCTATGATATTGTAAAAAAAAATTACACATTTTCTTGTAAATCGATATGGAAAGATTTAGTCTTTCCTAGCATCTTGCACTCTGTATATTGTATAATTATTTTGCTAAATATATATTTGTAAATGTTTGTCTCACAACTCATTATGTATGTTAATTAGTAAGGTCTGTGGTCCTATAAATGAAATGACCTTAAGCTAATCCCCTCACCTGGACCCGTAGAAGCGAGTAATCGCGAAACGGCCGTTGTCCGGCACCTCCCTCCCCAAGCATTCCTCTAACGTCCTACATGTCCACATATCTGTTGATGGAATTCATGTGAAATAAAGACGCACAGTTTTTCAGCTTTATTGGTGAGTGCTGCATATTTCTTCTTTTTTCATTTCACAGGGGACAAAAGTCTTGCCCGGAGGTACTGACTCAAGGGCGACCGGAGCCTTGGTCCTCAGGCTCTTGGATGGAACAATCAGACGAGGCTCCTCCTCCTCCGATGACACCACAGAGCGAGAAAGAGCATCGGCATGGACGTTCTTCTTCCTGTAGAGAAAATGTAGGGTAAAGTGGAACAGGGACCATTTGGCCTGGCGAGAGTTCAGCCGCTGGGCTGTCTGCAAATACACCAAGTTCTTGTGGTCAGTGAACACCTGGAAAGGGCGGTGAGCCCCCTCCAGGAGGTGTCTCCACTCCAAAAAGGCCAACTTCATCGCTAGCAACTCACTGTCCCCGATGGAATAGTTCCTCTCCCCCGGTGTGAAGGTCTTGGAGAAAAGGAAGCATGGCTGCTTCCGACCTTGTGTGTCCTCCTGGAAAAGGACCGCTCCAGCACCGACAGAAGAGGCATCCACCTCTAGAATAAAGGGTTTATCTACATTGGGGCGATGTAGAATGGGAGCGCTAGCGAAATGGGACTTAATGGAGGAGAAAGGCTTGGAGACAGGTGCCTACCACAACTTGGGATTTGCTCCCTTCTTGGTGAGGGCCACCAAGGGGGCTGCCAAAGTCGAGAAGTGGGGGATGAATTGGCAATGGTAATTTATGAACCCCATAAAGCGCTGTACCACTTTGAGAGAATGGGGCTCCTGCCAATCCATCACCACCTGTAGCTTGGCAGGATTCATGGCCAATCGCTGGGCGGAGTAGATATAGCCCAGGAAAGGCAAGGACTCCTGCTCAAACACACACTTCTCCAACTTGGCATAGAGTGAGTTTGCCAGCAGGAGGTTGAAAACTTTGCAAACATCTCTCCGGTGGGAGTCAATATCTGCAGAGTAGATGAGAATATCATCCAGATAGACTACAACCGAGGTGGTAAGCATATCCTGGAAGATATCATTCACAAAGTCTTGTAAGATGGCCGGAGCATTACAGAGCCCGAAGGGCTTCACCAGGTATTCATAGTGCCCATCCCTGGTATTAAATGCCATCTTCCATCCGCCCCCCTCATGGATGCGAATCAGGTTGTAAGCCCCCCAGAGTTCGAGTTTGGCAAACACTCTTGCTCCCCGTAGTCTATCAATCAGCTCCGATATCAGGTGCAGAGGGTAGTTATTCTTAATGGTCATGGTGTTAAGACCCCTGTAATCGATGCAGGGATGTTATTTCCCTCTACTCCTCTTTGGTCAGACCTCATCTGGAATATTGTGTCCAGTTTTGGGCACCACATTTTAAAAAAGACATCAACAAACTGGAGCAAGTTCAGAAAAGAGCGACCAGAATGGTGACCGGTCTGCAAACCCTGTCTTATGAGGAAAGGTTGCAGGATTTGGGAATGTTTAGTTTGCAAAAGAGAAGACTGAGAGGAGACTTAATAGCTGTCTACAAATATCTAAAGGGCTGTCACATTGTAGAAGGATCAACTTTATTCTCATTTGCACAAGGAAAGACTAGAAGCAATGGGATGAAACTGAATGGGAAGAGACACAGATTAGATATTAGAAAAAACTTTTTGACAGTTAGAGTGATCAATGAGTGGAACAGGCTGCCACGAGAAGTGGTGAGTTCTCCTTCAATGGAAGTCTTCAAACAGAGGCTGGACAGACATCTGACTGGGATGATTTAGCGAATCCTGCTTTGAGCAGGGGGTTGGACCAGATGGCCCAGGAGGTCCCTTCCAACTCTACGATTCTATGATTCTATGATTCTATGTAGTTTTCCGTTCTTCTTCTGGACGAAGAAGAATCCCGCCCCTTCTGGTGACACCGACTTCCTAATGAATCCCCTTGCCAGATTCTCCCTGATATACTGAGACATGGCCTCTGTCTCCGGGAGAGAAAGGTGATAGACTCGACCCCGAGGAGGCTCAGCACCTGGCAAGAGGTCAATAGGACAGTCGTAGGGACAATGGGGCGGAAGAGTCTCCGCTGCCTGTTTGGAGAACATGTATGCATACTGTTGATAATGTGTGGGAAGAGAGGAAAGATCTGCGGGGACTTCGGTGGAAGCAACCTGAATGCACTCCCTCTGGCATCTACCCTCACAGGCTTTACCCCAACCCAGAATCCTCGCTGAGGACCACTCAATATGGGGAGAGTTGAACTGAAATCAGGGAACCCCTAAAAGGACCTGATCGATACCCTCAGGCATGACAAGGAGGGATATCGTCTCCTGATGAGACGGAGACACCGAGAGTATCAATGGGGTGGTCAGGTGGGTTTTTTGTGAGGGTAGAGTTGCGCCATTCACCACCCTGACGGTGACTGGCTTGGCCATCATAACCAGGGGTATTGCATGCCATTGAGCGAAAGCAGAAGACATGAAATTGCCCTCCGCTCAGGAATCCACTCAAACCTCCACCGCCAGAGTGGATGAACCAACCTCAAGCGTTCCCTTAAAGGTCAGCTTGGAGGAAAACACCGCTAATTCTAGTGAGCCCCCTCCTATGACCACTAGAGGCGAGCGTTTTCCCGACCGCTGTGAGCACCACTTGGCAAGGTGACCAGACTGCCAGCAAACATGACAGACCACAGGTTCTCAAGCAGACCAGGACCTGAATCCCATGCGAGGAGCCCCCGAGGCCCCCTGATGCTTAGACGCCCGATCGGGAGATTCCAGAGGTTTAGCAAAACTAGGTGCCAACCTAAACCTCTGCCTACACTGGGACTGTGCCAGCCCTCGCTCGGTGAAACGAAGGTCTATACGGGTGGAGACGGTGATAAGCTCCTCCAGTGTGGCAGGAACCTCTCTGGTGGCCAGGGCGTCCTTCACATGGTCAGCCAACCTCTCCAGAATGCCGGAATAAGGACCTTATCTGGCCACCAACTCAGAGGCCAGCATCCAGAACTGGATGGTGAAGTGGCTGACCATGGATGAGCCCTGTGACAATGCTAGCAGCCGGAGCGCGGTGTCAAGGGTTGCTAAATAAATGTGTTGACAGGTTCCCTTTAATATGTCCTCTACTCTCACTCCTGTTTATTTATTTACTAGAGAAAGGCCCGATGCTATTGTGTCACCCTGGACAGTTAAGTCGCCACAGAGGTACTGCACCTCAACCAGAGGTATGGTATCCCACTTCCCAGGTAAGGTGGAGGCACCTGACAGTACTCTAACACCTGCACCCAACACACATCCTATAGCAGCAGGGCATCTGGATGAACCCTTCAGGAGGATGATCTCAACCCTGTCTGGGTGTTAAAGTGTGTTGAGAAGTGGGTAGAGCTAGTGGGATGAGAGCGAGAGAAGAGAGTTCAGTTAGTCAGTCATGAGGAGAAAGTGAAACTAAGCAGATGTGTGTGAAGCAGTTCTCTGTCAGGAAGAGCTGCAGAGAAGGAAAGAGACTGAAGGAAGCAACCTGAAGAGGGAAGGGATTCTACAGGCACGGTACAGTGACCATACTCTCCGTGGGGCTCGTTCCCCGCCAGCTTAAATTGGGTAGAGAGATCGGTCGCAGTTTAGGGACTGGCCCTAAAACTAGTGGAGTGGACAACAGTCTCAGCTAGATAAACCAGAGGCTCCGAGCATTGCAAGTGCTGCAGCCAAATCCACAATTATTCGCTGAAAAGGCAGACACATAGGATCCAGGGACCTAGAGGTTATTCCCGCCAAGATCTGAGTTTGTTGGCTTGGGACACTGTTTGTGTAGGTGCTGGAAGGAGGGAGGAAATCAGCACAGGGAGACGGCCAGGAAAGGAACACACTGAAGGGAGTTTTGGAAAGGTGTTCTCCATCTGCCTGAAAGTTTGCTGGACCCCTCACCTGGAGGGCGCAGCACCAAGCGGACATCCGTGCACACAAGAACTGTGAGTAAAGCTTTGGAACTGCATTCAGCTGTGACCTCTGAATTCTTTCTGCAACACCTATTCAGCACTGCTACATCTCTTGCAACTACTACACCACCACTGTCTTCTACAACATACATCTACCCTGGGAAAAAAGCTCTGCCTGTGGAGAGCTATTCCAACTCTGTTGCATCACACCATCAGTCCCAGAGGATCTGCACTGCAGCGCTGATCACCTCTGACCAGATACCACAGGTGGCATCATGAACTTATCTACACATAGACTTTATTCCTCATCACTTCTTATTTTCACATGGAGACTCAGGGTCATGGACCAGATGTCAGACATATGTAACATCCTCCAAAACTTTGAGGAGTCCACCAAGATGTTGAGCGGTGATGATGCCATAATTAGTGTCGCCATCCCGTTCATCTGCATTCTGAAAAGCTCTCTGCTCACAATGAAAGAATATGCATTGCAGGCGGAGCATGAGAACATGGATCAAGAAACCATACAGGGTGATTACACACAGCCCATCTTCATGTCAACCCAATGTAGATTGGTTGACAGTGAGGAAGAGGAGGAGGAGGAAGAGCAGGAGCTACTTTCATGCGCTATAGACGGTACTACAACCACAACTGTCATACCATCTGTTCAGCATGGATGGCCTGAGGACAGGGAGGAAGAGGAGGAGGACACCTTGGTCAGTCGTCTTGTTGGTGAGGACACAGAAGGCTTGCCTGTAACCAGTTTGGCACACATGGCTGACTTTATGTTGTGCTGCCTTTCCCGTGACCCTCATATTATAAAAATATTGGGTAAGTCATTACTTGGCAGTGACACTTTTAGAGCCATGCTGCAAGGAAAACTTTCAATTTCTTATTCCAGAGGCAGACAGGTCTACTAAAATGGTGCAGTGCCAGAGGGCCATTGTTGCAGCTTTATTAGAAAAATTCCCATCTCAAAACGCTGGCGGCAGACATAACAGTTCATTGGACAACCAAGGAGGACAGGCAAGAGAGACACAACTCCAATCCAACAAAGGCAGGGGAACACTGGCAAAGTTCTGGGACAGTCTTCTCAGACCCTCCCATCTCCCTGGCCCTGAGGCATGGGGTAATGTCACAAGGAATGCAATGCTTTATAACATGCTGAGGGAGTATCTTGCTGACTGTACCAGCGTCCTCTGTGATTCCTCTGTGCCTTTTAATTATTGGGTATCCATGCTGGACACGTGGCATGAACTGGCTCTCTATGCCTTGGAGGTCATGGCCTGCCCTACCACTAGCGTTTTGTCAGAGCGGGTTTTTAGTGCCGCTGGTAAAATTATCACAGATAAGCGCATTCGCCTGTCAATGGAAAATGCAGACAGGCTGACTCTTATAAAAATGAACAAGGGCTCGATTGGGAAAGACTTCTCGACACCACCGTAATTATTGGCAGCCCATCTACTCACTGCATAGACAATAACAGCATAGGAGACCCACTGTTTAATAATGGCCCTTTAAGAAGATTAATGCTGCCTGATTCCCCTGTAAAAATAGGCTCTGTGTCTTTAAGAGTCCCTCCTTCATAAATGAAACAAGATGTGTCTGCTTATGTGTCACACACCACATGGCCAGCTAGGGTAGTTAAATGTTACAATGACGTTTCCCAGTGAATGCATTTGTTTTGGTTGCAAGCAATGCTAAAGTTGCAAAACGCCTCGAAAACGCTGTGTGTGAACATAGCCCAAGTGTTGGAGGAACATTTTTGTTTTGAGTTAATTAATTTTGGCTTAGATAAAATTCATTGACCTGGAAAGGATGTTTCTTAACATATTTGCCAGCAAAATCCATTTTGCTTTCGTTTTTGTAGGTTTTTGGGTGCACCTGTAAAAAGGTTGTAAAACTCTGATAACATTGTTTAGAGTCAGAAATGCTTCCAGGGGCATTTGCCATGAAGTTCCCGTGTCATTTGAGCAGTGTTTCCATCATTTTCTGGCGTTTTTAGACCTTAAAAGGACCCCTGGGGCGATCGAGGTAAAAATGCTCGGATATCCCATAGACTTACATTGGGCTCCTTATTCTGTCTGAGTACCCGAGTATTCCAATTTGCTCGACCCGAGCAATGAGCCCCCGAGCATTTTAGTGCTCGCTCACCACTTAGTAATTATGTAATTATCTGACTGAGGGGGTTCAAGCCTATGCAGAACAGCAATGGGGACAGTGCGTCACCTTGGTATATGCTGCATTTGATGGTCACTTGTGCTAGTTTTCTTGAGTTCACTTCCAATGTTGTTTTCCATAGCCCGATTGAGTTTCTGAGGACAGATCTTAATTTTCTGTTGACATTGTAGAGAGCAAAGTATTCACAGATACATGTATGTGACATTGAGTCATAGGCTTTCCTGTAGTCAATGAGAGATTGGTCTGTCTGGATCTTGAGTCTTGAGCGACTTCTCTATCTACTAGGAGCTGTTGCTTAGAGCCTCTGGTGTTGTTTCCAATGCCGTTCTGAGCTGGATTCATGTACTGGTTCATATGGTTCTGTACCTTGGTGGCTAAGATGCCTGAAAGGAGTTTCCATGTTGTTGTAAGGCAGGTTATTGGGTGGTAGTTGTATGGAACTTTTTCTTTGTGAGGATCCTTCATGATCAGCACTGTTCTTCCTTGTGTTAGCCAAGCTGGATGGTGGCCTACTTCTAGCAGTTGGTTCATCTGCTTTGCCATGCGTTCATGTACCTCTGAGAATTTCTTTAGCCAGTAGATGTGGATCTTGTCTGGGCCAGGTACTGTCCAGCTCTTCATGTTCTTGACCCGCTGTTGGATGTCTGTGTGGGGAAGGTGACTTGACGGACAGACTTGACTGGAAGTAGGAGGGGACGATTTGTGCACTACAGACGGAGATTGGCAATGACAGAAAGGTAACAGCAGGGAAAGACAGAAAAGGGAGTGCAGTACCGAAATTCGACCACAATATGGCAGGGGGGAGCGTAGTTCAGGACTTAACATCAGCTTATGGCTATAGAAACTGCTTAGTCATGGGGGCGGGGAGATAGGAACCCAGAAGGGAAATTCCCAGTGAGAGAGGGGTTAAATAGGACTGGTTGGAGTTCCAGAGGCTAGGTTAGTCCCGGGAGGAGCTCAGCAGAGGGAGACTCAGGGCAGAAGACGGAGAACGTTGAAGAGCTCGACCAGGGGACTGACTGGAGAAGACAGTCAGGGGGGTGGCCCTGACACGACATACCACAGGACAGACGAGTGTTATGGCGAGTCACCGAAGGAGGAAAAAACAAAATACTAGCTAAGTCCAGAAAAACCAGAGAGGTTGGCAGCTATCGGATTGCAGACCCCTGAACCTATCCACAACAACTAGCAGTAGCCGTGGGGGGTTCCTACGGTGCCCTAGACCCCTCGATCACAGCCGGAGAACTACATAGCCTAAAGACAGAAAGGGGAAAAACTAAACTGCCCCAGAGCAGACCCCAAAGCAATAGGCAGCCCTCAACATATAATGACGGTGAAGCAAGATGAAAACACTAACACAGATAGAAAGATAGGTTGAGCAAATGATGGGGCCCAAGCTAACTAAATAGGACAGGATAGGAAAGCTGCTGTCTGCCATCCGCAAAAACCCTATCCAAAATGAGCCAACCGACTGATAGGAAAAACAAGCCCTGAAGTCGCTAGGCTTCAAAAGACTATATCAGCACTCAGGTATATTCTGAAGACAGAGCAATAGATCAACAGATCAGAGACAAAAATGGAATTCAGCTCACCCCCGGCCGGGGATGGCAGAACTCCCAAAAAACAAGGCAAAACAAAAACAAAACTGAAGAGTACAAAGCAGAGCAGAAAAACTTAGCTTTGAGACGTAGGCATCAGACTGGTCTCCAAGAATCCAGCAGGATCACCAGCAAGGCAGAAGGGCGCCGGCTGCCTTATATCCAGTCCTAAATTCCAGCCACCCAGTCATCATCTAGCTGCCCAGGTGTTTGGTAATCAGCCTCACTACCTTCCTTCACCAGAGGAGGGAGTTCATCAGACCTCAATGGTGAAGGGAAAAATGAACTCACAACAGTACCTCCCCCTTGAGGAGGGGTCACCGAACCCTCATCCATGCCACCAGGGCGATCTGGGTGAGCCCGATGAAAGGCACGAACCAATCTTTCGGCATGAATATCAGAGGCAGAGACCCAGGAATTATCCTCCTGACCATAACCCTTCCACTTAACCAAATACTGGAGTCTTCGTCTAGCCAGACGGGAATCCAGTATCTTCTCTACCTCATATTCCAAGTTACCTTCAACCAATATAGGGTCAGGAGGTGCCACCACAGGAACTACTGGTTCAACAAACCTCTTCAACAAGGACTTATGAAACACATTATGAATTTTAAATGTGACAGGAAGAGCCAACCGAAAAGAGACCGGATTAATAATCTCCAAAATCTTGTAAGGTCCAATAAATCTAGGCTTAAACTTAGGAGAAGCCACCTTCATAGCGATATTTTTTGATGACAACCAAACCATATCACCCACCTTAAGCTGGGGACCAACGGTCCTATGCCGATTGGAAAACCGCTGGGCCTTTTCCTGGGAGAGAGACAACTTATCCACTACTTGGTCCCAGATCTGGTGCATTCTCTCCACCACAGTGTCAACACCTGGGCAGGCAGACGGCTCCACCTGCCCTGAAGAAAATCGAGGGTGAAACCCAAAGTTACAAAAAAAAGGTGACATCAAAGTGGTAGAACTAGCTCTATTATTTAAAGCAAATTCGGCAAAGGGCAAAAATGAAACCCAATCATCCTGATTGGCAGAAATAAAACATCTCAAATATGACTCCAAAGTCTGGTTTGTTCTCTCCATCTGCCCATTGGTCTGAGGGTGAAACGCAGAGGAGAAGGACAACTGAATTCCCAGCTTGGAACAGAAAGTCCTCCAAAATCTAGACACAAACTGAACTCCTCTGTCAGATATAATGTTCTCAGGAATCCTGTGCAAGCGAACCACCTGTTGCAAAAGCAAGGGCACCAACTCAGAGGAAGATGGCAACTTAGGGAGTGGTACAAGATGGACCATCTGAGAGAATCTATCACAAATCACCCAAATAACAGTCATTCTCTGAGAGACAGGCATATCAGAGATAAAATCCATTGAAATATGGGTCCATGGCCTCCTGGGCACCGGCAAAGGCATCAACAAGCCACTAGAGCGAGAACAAGGTTTAGACCGGGAGCAAGTCCCACAGGACTGCACAAAATTCCTGACATCATGAGACAAGGCGGGCCACCAAAAAGACCGACTCACCAGATCTCTAGTACCAAAAATACCTGGATGACCAGCCAATGCAGAGCAATGAACTTCAGACATCACTCTCTTCCTCCACTGGTCAGGAACATACAACTTTCCACTGGGACAACGCTCAGGTTTGTCCTCCTGGAACTCTTCCAGAGCACGTCTCAAATCGGGCGAGATGGCAGAAAGAACTACCCCCTCGCCTAAGATGGTAGCAGGCTTAGTCACAACAGGAGAATCAGCAAGGAAACTCCAAGAGAGGGCGCCTGCCTTGACATTCTTAGTGCCTGGAAGAAAAGAGACCACAAAATCAAAACGTGTGAAAAACAAGGCCCACCTAGCCTGTCTAGGATTCAAGCGCTTGGCCGACTCCAGGTAAATCAAATTCTTGTGGTCAGTAAGGACCACGACTTGGTGTTTGGCTCCCTCCAACCAATGTCTCCACTCCTCAAATGCCCATTTCATGGCCAACAGTTCCCGATTCCCCACATCATAGTTACGTTCGGATGGGGAGAACTTTTGGGAAAAGAAAGCACAAGGATTCATTTTAGATGTCACAGGATCTTTTTGGGACAACACCGCTCCTGCACCAATCTCAGAAGCGTCCACCTCCACCTGAAACGGGAGTGAGACATCAGGGTGCTGCAAAACCGGAGCAGAAGTGAACCTCCGCTTCAGCTCCTGAAAGGCCAAAACAGCCTCTGAAGACCAATTCAGCACATCTGCACCCTTCTTAGTTAAGTCAGTGGTTTAGCAATACCAGAAAAAATAGCTATAAATTTCCGATAAAAATTAGCAAAACCCAAAAACTTCTGGAGGGCCTTCAAAGAAGTGGGCTGAACCCAATCATAAATGGCCTGTACCTTGGCCGGGTCCATTTCAATAGTTGACGGAGACAAAATAAATCCCAAAAATGAAATCCTCTGTACCCCAAAAAGGCATTTCGATCCCTTGACATACAGGGAATTCTCCCTCAAAATCTGGAACACAGTCCGAACATGTTCCACATGAGAGTCCCAATTCTTGGAGAAGATCAAAATATCATCCAGATAGATAATCAAAAATTTATCCACAGAGTCTCGGAATATATCGTTCATGAAGCACTGGAAGACAGAAGGGGCATTAGTGAGCCCAAAAGGCATCACCAGGTACTCAAAATGTCCCTCCGGAGTATTAAAAGCTGTCTTCCATTCATCCCCATGCTTAATGCGAATAAGATTATACGCCCCCTGAGGTCAAGCTTGGTAAACCAGCAAGCACCTTTAACTCTGGAGAATAGATCAGAAATCAGGGGTAACGGATACTGATATTTAACAGTAATTTTGTTGAGGGCACGATAGTCAATACATGGCCTTAATGAACCATCCTTTTTAGCCACAAAAAAAAACCCAGCACCTAAGGGTGAAGAGGATAGTCTAATATGACCCTTCTCCAATGACTCCTTAATATAGGATCGCATAGCCTCGTGCTCGGGTACAGATAAATTGAAAAGCCGACCCTTGGGGAATTTACACCCCGGGTTCAGCTCAATTGCACAGTCATAACTCCTATGAGGAGGCAAAGACGCAGACTCATTCTCACTAAATACATCATAATAGTCAGCCAAATAGTCAGGAACATCATGCGATCGGGGAGAGGTGGAGAAAACAGGAGCATAACTAAGGGCACACCGACAACCCCAACTCACCACAGACAAAGATTTCCAATCCAGAACTGGATTATGGATTTGCAACCAGGGAAACCCCAGAACAATGGTATCATGCAAATTATGCAACACCAAAAATCTGCAATTTTCTTGATGGTCTGGGGCGAGCCGCATTACCACCTGGGTCCAAGACTGAGGTTTATTCTTCGCCAAAGGAGTAGCATCAATACCCCTCAAAGGGATAGGCGTCCGCAGAGGTGTCATCGGAAATCCACAACGTTTAGCAAAATCCAAGTCCATCTGGTTCAGAGCTGCTCCCGAATCCACAAAAGCCTTGGCGGAAAATGTGGACAGGGAGCAGATCAGAGTAATTGCCAGAAGAAACTTAGGTTGAACACCACCCACAGAAAACGTGTGTGCACAACGTTTCTCTTGTTTAGGGCAGACAGAAATAATATGCGAGGCATCTCCACAAAAAAAACACAGCTTATTACGCCTTCTGAACTCCTGACGTTGCGCTCTAGACAAAACTCTATCACATTGCATAGGTTCAGACATTTGTTCAACAGGTGGCAACATCTCTCGTGTAGTTTTGCGTTCACGTAAACGCCGATCCACCTGAATGGCTAATGACATAGAATCGTCAAGACCAGAGGGAACAGGAAATCCCACCATAGTATCTTTTACAGTTTCTGACAAACCCTTCCGAAAGAGGGCTGCCTAGGCACCATCATTCCAGGTAGTAAGGACCGCCCACTTTTGGAATTTTTGACAGTACAACTCTGCCGAATCCCAACCCTGGCTTAATGCCAACAGGGTCTTTTCAGCCTGATCAATAGCATTAGGTTCATCATACAACAACCCCAAGGCTTGAAAAAATGCGTTCACATTATTCAGAATAGGATCATCAGGTTTCAAAGAAAACGCCCAATCCTGGGGATCGCCGCGCAGCAAAGAGATGACAATCTTAACCTGCTGCGCGGAGTTCCCTGACGAGTTAGGCTTCAAGGCAAAAAATAATTTACAATTATTCTTGAAATTCAAGAATTTAGACCAATCCCCAAAAAACACATCAGGAGTAGGAATCTTTGGTTCAGCAGCATGTGAATGAGCAAGATAGGCGGAAATTCCCCGCACTTCAGCAGTGAGCTGCTCCACACGATCAGACAATTGCTTCATCTCCATTGAGAGAAAAATTCCCCCTACGGCCTCAGAGATATAGAGGAAAAAAAATGCACAAAAAAAAAATTCTGACACACTTTTTTTTTTTTTTTCCTTTTTTTTTTTTTTTTACAATTCTCTCCTGCTATTGAGTACCCTAGGATCTGCGGTATGGCTGGTGATTCTGTTATGATGAGTCACCGAAGGAGGAAAAAACAAAATACTAGCTAAGTCCAGAAAAACCAGAGAGGTTGGCAGCTATCGGATTGAAGACCCCTGAACCTATCCACAACAATTAGCAGTAGCCGTGGGGGGTTCCTACGGTGCCCTAGACCCCTCGATCACAGCCGGAGAACTACATAGCCTAAAGACAGAAAGGGGAAAAACTAAACTGCCCCATAGCAGACCCCAAAGCAATAGGCAGCCCTCAACATATAATGACGGTGAAGCAAGATGAAAACACTAACACAGATAGAAAGATAGGTTGAGCAAATGATGGGGCCCAAGCTAACTAAATAGGGCAGGATAGGAAAGCTGCTGTCTGCCATCCGCAAAAGCCCTATCCAAAATGAGCCAACCGACTGATAGGAAAAACAGGCCCTGAAGTCGCTAGGCTTCAAAAGACTATATCAGCACTCAGGTATATTCTGAAGACAGAGCAAAAGATCAACAGATCAGAGACAAAAATGGAATTCAGCTCACCCCCGGCCGGGGATGGCAGAACTCCCAAAAAACAAGGCAAAACAAAAACAAAACTGAAGAGTACAAAGCAGATCAGAAAAACTTAGCTTTGAGATGCAGGCATCAGACTGGTCTCCAAGAATCCAGCAGGATCACCAGCAAGGCAGAAGGGCGTCGGCTGCCTTATATCCAGTCCTCAATTCCAGCCACCCAGTCATCATCTAGCTGCCCAGGTGTTTGGTAATCAGCCTCACTACCTTCCTTCACCAGAGGAGGGAGTTCATCAGACCTCAATGGTGAAGGTAAAAATGAACTTACAACAGACGAGGCCCCGGGGGTACCGATTGGACGACGACCTCGGGCAGGTGAAGCGCTAGCGGTAGATTGGTCTAGAACAGCCCCAGCGAAAGATCCACGAGGGACGTCATCACAACTAAAGGAAAGGTGAAAGGTACCCAGGTCTGGAAACGGAGAGCTGTAAAGAAACTGCGGTGCACGCTAAGGTTGTCAGGAGGACGACCAATAAACCCGGATCTGTTACAACTGAATTCTGCTTCCGTCTTGTCTTTGCATCGTCCGGTCGTGGTAAGCAGTGGACCACCCCCCAATCCCGGCCCCCTACCACCTCTGCATCTGTAAAGGTGACTGGTTCTTGCTCTAGGTGGTTGCTGTGCTTCATTCTCAGATCTTGCAGCCACATTACACTGGTGTTGTGTGTTTTTTCCTTCTCCCATGTGTTCCTCCAGTATTGTTCTTTCTCTGCTCTTGATGGAGTTGCTGCCTTTGTGCTGTTACTCTGTAGTTGGGAGTACTCCTTGGATGGTTCTTTGGAGAACAGGGCATTTATCTTCTTGGCCTCAGCTTCTCTAGTGTATCTCCTTAGTCTTGCAGCGAGTGCTGTGAGCCTTTGTTTAGCAGTCTCTAGGGCTTCAGTTGGGGTCAGGCCTTTGTACTTTTCCAACTTGATCTTATTCTTGATCTTTACACCTTTCTGTATTTCTGTTAGTTGGCTGACTTCTCTTTGTGTCACCCTGATCTTTGTCGCCAGTCTTCTTTTTCAAAGGGGGCACGCACTTCTGTTGTTCTTGCTAGTTGTATAGCCAAGCATTTCCATGATTGCTGAGGCAGTTGCATAGATCAGTTTATTAGTTTGAGTTGTGGTGGTGGTGGGTATTGATGCAAGTGCTCTATTTGGCATCTTCTAGCATACTGTCTGATGGTGTTTCTTTGCTGGGCCTTGGCAGTCGATCTCTGGTATTGATGGTATTTAGTTTATTTAAGGTCCTTCTGTTTCAGATCAGCTGCAGTGCTGTATAGTTGCAGGACTGGATCAGGGTCTTCAGGGGGTTGCACATGATGTTTTTCCAGGTCTTCATGTGGTGTGGTTCTGAAGTGCAGTGGATCCATCTCCAGTTGTGATGCTAGCTTTCTCTTTATGACATTGAAACGTTGGGTAACTAGTTGTTTCTCAGTCAGTGGACATGCAGATCTTGGCCGCGTCCATGCTCCTCCATGCGGTTTCTCATGGTCTCCACTTGCACAGGTGAATAACATATCCAATTATGTGTGTGCATGGGTGTGTATATATAATTCACAAATACCAAGCAGAGTATGCTATCTTTTTCCCTGAGGAAGCCACAATTGTGGCGTTACGCGTGGGATCCTATCCCACACCATCTTTGTCCCTACTGCCAGGGCCCTGGCTGAGACTCTAGGATCCACACTCACTCGTGTGTGTGAGCATACTTCAGCCCAGGAATGGGTTTGTTATCTTCCCTAAAATTGTGTGCTACTAGTTTCTCTTCTTAGGCTATGTTGAGGGACCTGTATTTAACAGGCTTATTACTTTCTTCTCACATGCATTTTTGTGTTTCTCTGGGCCCATATGGTACTATTGTTATGCACTTCATAGCCATTTAAGGTTTTTTTGTCATCTTTTATAAAATCTGTGCGCTATTGGTATTTTTACCTTTTGCCATTGCTGAGAGACCTGTATTCAACAGTTTAAATTACTCTCTTCTCATACGCTTTTTTTTTTTTTTTCTGTGGATCTCTGGGTCCACATGGTATTTCTCATATGCACTTTACAGCCACTGAAGTATTATCTGATGCTGCTACATATGTATTATATTTATGATGTGCAATACCTTGACAGTGGCATTATGTACTTATCTGGTTCTTTGGGAGATTAGTAGTTGTGGTAAGTCATTGCTTCTATAATAATGCATGACTCATTGTAGGTCCTTTTTGTATTTTAAATGTTTTTAATATGCTTTGTGTGGGGTAACTATTTGTTTCTCAGTCAGTGGACATGCAGATCTTGTATCCATCCAGAGTTTTCTCATACACTTCATATATCCTCTCTGATTTGGTCTTCTGTTATAGTAGCATTTCATCAGATCCAGGTTCTCTTGCCTTGTTCATGTATGGTTTGTTCCAGTATATACATCCAGTGCCTTGAAAAAGTATTGAACTTTTCCCCATTTTTTCACATTACACCCAGAAACTTAAATATTTTTATTAAGATTTTCTGTGATATACCAACATAAAGTAGCAAGTATTTGTGAAGTGTAAAGGAAACGATGCATGGTTTTTCTAATTATTTAAAAAATGTAAATCTGAAAATTGTGCCGTGCATTTGTACTCAGCCCCCCTGAGTCATGACTTTGTAGGACCATCAATCTCTATAAGTACTGCTGCTTTTCTTTTGGGGTATGTCTATATCAGCTTTGTACATCTAAAGGCTGCAATGTTTGCCCATTCTCCTTTGCAAACTAGATCTAACTCAATGAGATTGAACAGAGAATGTCTATGAACCACTATTTTCAAGTCTTATCACAGATTCTTAGGGGCCCGTCACACATAGCGAGATCACTAGCGAGATCGCTGATTTTGTGATGCATCAGCAATCTCGCTGTGTGTGGCACGCATCAGCGACCGCCCCCCCGCCGGGTATTGCTGACCGTGCAGGAACGTCCTGGGCCATTTTTTGATCGTTGGTCTCCCGCTGGCCAGCACGCATGGCTGCGTGTGGCAGCGGGAAACCAATGATCAGCGAACTCCCAGCGCTATAAGCAGACGCTGGGAGCTGGTATCCAAGGTAAATATCGGGTAACTAAGTGCTGCGCGCGTGCTTAGTTACCCGATATTTACCTAGGATACCAGTGTCCTCTCTGGTCCGGATCGCTGGTGAGATCTGCCTGTTGGACAGTTCACCAGTGATAATGTAGCGATGCCCTCCCAGGCATGGTTGCGGCTGGAAGTCCTGGCCTAAAGTCAACAGGCAGAGAGACTCCGCTTTCAAAGGGGGAAAGAATAGTTGGTTCTGAGGACTAAACAGGTGAGGTGAGTATAAGGCTCTTTTTTTTTTTTTCTTCATTTTTTACATTTGTGGTCTGGAGAGCATAATAAGGAATATTCAGTTTGCGAGAAATATCTTTGCTACAAATCGAACTCCTCATGAAAAATTGTCATGATTTGGTGAAATTTAATTTTGTAAGATCTGCTCATCTCTAGTACTAAGCTTTGATAATTGCTGGCTTATATATATGTTTGAACCATATATTTATTATCCTTATTTTCATAGTTGTATTCTAAGAAATAACAATGGTGGAATTGGGTCAATAATTTGCCATTTAAATTAATTCATGATAAAACAAAGAGATAAAGTTTTGATCAACTACAATCTACCACTAATAGCAAATTATATTGTACAGTTACAGCATGGTATTGTCAATGTCTCAGCTCAAAGGGAAAAAGTTTTTCATTAAAGAAAGCAAATATTATAAGAGTCCTTCAGGGCAGTAAGTAGCCATTCTCAATGTGACAATTGCCAGATGCAGTGTTAGCGGAACGCAGGGACATAATATATTTATTGTTGTCATTACTATTTTTATGACTGCTTGATGTGTTACATAATGGAGGAGCTGTTCCTGTCCTGAATGCTTTCTCTGTAAGTCTACAGTGCGACCAGTTACACTACTCCATAAAATAGGTACACTTCTGAAAGAGGCCTGACACACGAGAAAGAGATCATTCAACACAACAAAAGCCATTGAACTTGTATAGTTAGGTGTTGAGTTACACATTTCTACATCATAATAACTTTGTCATTTTAATAAATGCTACATCTGTAGGTCCTGTCCTCTAGTAATCCATATACCAGTACCATCGTACATCTGTAGGTCCTGTCCTCTAGTAATCCATATACCAGTACCATCCTACATCTGTAGGTCCTGTCCTCTAGTAATCCATATACCAGTACCATCCTACATCTGTAGGTCCTGTCCTCTAGTAATCCATATACCAGTACCATCGTACATCTGTAGGTCCTGTCCTCTAGTAATCCATATACCAGTACGATCGTACATCTGTAGGTCCTGTCCTCTAGTAATCCATATACCAGTACCATCCTACATCTGTAGGTCCTGTCCTCTAGTAATCCATATACCAGTACGATCGTACATCTGTAGGTCCTGTCCTCTAGTAATCCATATACCAGTACCATCCTACATCTGTAGGTCCTGTCCTCTAGTAATCCATATACCAGTACCATCCTACATCTGTAGGTCCTGTCCTCTAGTAATCCATATACCAGTACGATCGTACATCTGTAGGTCCTGTCCTCTAGTAATCCATATACCAGTACCATCCTACATCTGTAGGTCCTGTCCTCTAGTAATCCATATACCAGTACGATCGTACATCTGTAGGTCCTGTCCTCTAGTAATCCATATACCAGTACCATCCTACATCTGTAGGTCCTGTCCTCTAGTAATCCATATACCAGTACCATCCTACATCTGTAGGTCCTGTCCTCTAGTAATCCATATACCAGTACCATCGTACATCTGTAGGTCCTGTCCTCTAGTAATCCATATACCAGTACGATCGTACATCTGTAGGTCCTGTCCTCTAGTAATCCATATACCAGTACCATCCTACATCTGTAGGTCCTGTCCTCTAGTAATCCATATACCAGTACGATCGTACATCTGTAGGTCCTGTCCTCTAGTAATCCATATACCAGTACCATTCTACATCTGTAGGTCCTGTCCTCTAGTAATCCATATACCAGTACCATCCTACATCTGTAGGTCCTGTCCTCTAGTAATCCATATACCAGTACCATCCTACATCTGTAGGTCCTGTCCTCTAGTAATCCATATACCAGTGCCATCCTACACCTGTAGGTCCTGTCCTCTAGTAATCCATATACCAGTACCATCCTACATCTGTAGGTCCTGTCCTCTAGTAATCCATATACCAGTACCATCCTACATCTGTAGGTCCTGTCCTCTAGTAATCCATATACCAGTACCATCCTACATCTGTAGGTCCTGTCCTCTAGTAATCCATATACCAGTACCATCCACCTTGCTGAATTGTTGTCTTCTATATCATAATGCTCGTAAACACTCACATTAACTGCAGTCCATGTTCACACCATAACATTTTCACACACAGATTTTGGCACATAATCCATGTAGGAATCATTGTCAGATTTCTGCATTTAAAAAGTGGCGTTTCAAAATAGTCGTGTAAGTCTACAACTGGCACTGGAGGCAACTTAGAAAGTAGAGATTTATTCTGCTCCTTTCAACCTTGAGGGGTTGACTAAGATTGAAATTTTTAGGATCGCCAATGTTTTGGTAGTTTACGAACGTTGGTTATGGCTTGCCTGTATAATGGAGTTTGTTCTGCAGTGACATCCAAAAGAAGAGGAGTCTGTCACCTCCAAAACTCTAAACCATTTATATATTTGTGTATGGGATTTAGCACCTAAAAAAAAAATCAGGTGGGTTACAGACTCCATTTAAAATCAGATCAGCGGGAGGTTGGCAGCTAGACAATAATTACAGAAAGCATGTGGGGAATAGAGATAGAGAAGCTGATAGATTGGGAGGAATAAACCACTATTGCAAAGATATGTACTACTGACTTCTGAAAATATAACATAGATAACAATACAGCTTAACAGTATCATTTAGGACTAGAACGTATTGACACGGATACATTGAGCAAAAAAGAAGGCCAAGAGGAGACATTAGCTGTCTACAAATATCTGAAGGGATGTCACAGTGTAGAGGGATCATCATTATTCTCATCTGCACACGGAAACACCAGAATCAATGGGATTAAACCAAAAGGGAGAAGATACACAAACGTTTTGACAGTGAGGGTGATCATTGAGTGGAACAGCTGCCATGAAAGGTGGTGAGTTCTCCTTCAATAGAAGTCTTCAAACACAGGCTGGACACATCGGAGATGGTTTAGTCAATCCTGCATTTAACAAGGGGTTGGACATGACGACCCTGGAGATCCCTTCCAACTCTAACATTCTATGATTCTATGAGCGGGGAGGGGGTCAAATTACTTTTTTGAGGCACTTGAATTGATAAATCCATGGGTTTTTTTTAAACTATTTATTTTTACATATGTGTGTTAAAATCAATCTGTCATTTAATAAAATAACCATTTCATGTTTTTAAATATTTATTTCAGTTTGAGTTTGTTACACTGCATGATGCACAGAAGCTAATGAATGTCATTGTTGATACCTATAGAAACAGGGTGCTATCCTACGTATAGTTATATAACTTTCAGATACTGTCACTTTTTGTCAGTAAATTCAGAATGGTACATATACCCCAAAGATAATTAGCTGGCATCGGTGACAAGCAGTCAAGAAATTCTATGTAATTTTCAAATCAAGAGCACCACCCAGTGGGGAAAGAGAAAACATAACTGAAGAGTCATCAATGGTGATTGAAATTGCAGAACACATAGCTTTATTTTTTTGTGAATTTTAGGGAAAATATTTTTTTTTTCTGCAAAGGTGGTTCAGCTACATGAACATTGAAGACTTATTGTCATTGATGTACAAGGAGGAAAACATGGGAAAAACAATCTATAGTACTCTTATATCATGTACATTATATTATTGATGTGCGTTATTAGGGTTATGAATATTGATGGTGCAATGCAATATATAAAGTGTGTTAAATAAATTGCAAAATCAGTGTGAGATTATTTCTATAGTTCTCAAGGGGTTAATGGCCTGTGGAATGATATGTGATGTGGCATGAAAGCAAGGTAAATGACTGGTGAGTGGGCAGCGTATGTCGGAATGAGCGAGTGGCTAGTCCTGTGTGCGGAGCGTTAAGATCTTTGAGCAATGAAGAAGCTTTTCACAAAGTGTCTAAAAATTATGACTTTGAGGCTATGTGCCGACGTATGCAGAAAATTTCTGCTTCAAAACCGGACACCTTCCCAGAAAATGCGCGTTTACCGTGCGTTTTTTGCTTTAATAACCACGCGTTTTTGATGCGTTTTTTCCACGCGTTTTCTGACTTATAGAAAATAGCAAATCGCTGATTTTTCCGCAAAATTAATGAGCATGCTGCTTTTTTGACCGCTAAGCGTTTTTTGAGCAGAAAAAAAACGCATCAATGTGCACAAAAAGTGCGGAATTCATTTAAAATGAATGGGATGCTTCTTTTATGCGTTTTTGAAGAGTTTTGACCAGGACAAACGCTTACGTGGGCACACAGCCTCATAAGGAGAAAAATAGGTGTGTGCAGCACTTTTGAAAGTGAAGAAGTAATGGCTTCTCAACTAGTAGTGAAAAAATCATCACTATTTTGGATCAGCATCAGGTTTTCTACTCTCAAGTAAACAATTACATAGACTTTATAAATGAACCTTCCAAAATGACCCCATTTTTAGACAGCAGGAACAGGCTAGTTGTAAAGAAATAATGGCTTGCTGTCAATAAGCCTTTAAAAAAAATAGCTGTCACTGGGTCACCACAACAGTGTGGAGCCAGAAGACCGCAGCGTCTGATTGCTCCTACTCC
Organism: Dendrobates tinctorius; assembly: GCF_039654945.1. NCBI lineage: Eukaryota > Metazoa > Chordata > Amphibia > Anura > Dendrobatidae > Dendrobates > Dendrobates tinctorius. Next base: position 49,829,527 of record NW_027361732.1, read on the forward strand.
GTCGCTGAAAAGAAGCACTTCTCCTTCATTTTAAATGGGTTTATTCTAGCAAAACAGGGATTAATCGGCCATGTTGGAAATCCCTGTGTTCAGAGCAGAGCTTGGTTAGCCACTCCTTTTCCCTTTATAATCTGTGCTCTGATACAAATCCTTGTCAGAGCTAGCTTTATTGCTGCATGGCTAACAGAGGGAGAGTTCTTATGAGGAGAGTTGGAGGAGTTATTAGTGACTGTTGTTTGGTTTGTATGTGTGGTAGTTCCTTATCCTTCTCAGTTTTGGTTTATTCCCCTACCTTCACACCCCGATGCAATCCTCTGTTACATGTGAGTGAATATTTTGTGTGCCTGGAGTTTTCTATTAACAGTTGTTTGTGTTGACTTGTTTGTCAGGTTGGTGTACTACAGTGCACAGTAGCGACCCCTCTTCCCTTGGTGGGGGAAAGAACAGATGGAGGGCTAACTCAGGAGATAAGGCAAGGGCGGAGGCCCCAATATCTTCGCCATCTGAAGTATCCCAGGGAGCAGGACATGCTAGGGCGCCCCTAGCGTTAGGGACAGGGATGGAGCCCCTAGTCCTGGGTCACCCGACAGCTGTGTCGTGACAATAGCTCTATATTGTGAACTGTTTGATGCTTGCACATTTTGCATTAGAGGTACAATCTATCAGTTTTTGTAGGGGGACATGTGCAGATTTTATCAAAGTTTTTCAAAGTGCCAGTAAGTTAAACATAGACATTGAACAGGGCAGGAGATAGATAAATCATGCAAAACATTCAAACAAACATGTTATTAGTAGAGATGAGCGAATTTGTTTGGATTTGGTTCCGAATACGATCGGAATCAAAAAAATTTTTGCAATATTTGTTTAACATAGCCATACGTCTTTAGAATCAATGGGAGTAGAAATTATTGAATGTGTTCAGAACCGATCATAAGACATATATTCGGCCTGAATAGTGTTCGAATAGTTATTAGTTCATTTGTGCAGCAAAATGTATTCACCATATGTATTTGTATCATTTATATTCTAGCCGCAGCAATCACTCATATCTACCACCCTTTCACGCACTCCATCCATATTAGTTCCTTGCTCCTTCCCTCTCCTATGTAGCACTCATGCACCCTCTCCACAATCTTAAAACACAAAGTTCCATTCACTCTCACCATACAAAACAAGAGGCGCTCTCACAAATCACTTGTCACACTGTGACAGTTTTCAGTAATGAAGGGGGGCCTCAAAGTGTCCCTAGAAGTGGGACCTTAGCTATCTGGGGTACTCTTGAATGTAGAGAGGCCCGAGTCTCTGACCTAACTATGCTCCTTATAAACCCTCATCTGTCCCCTCTCCCTCACCATGAGGCCTGATACAGAAATATAAGGTAAACAAGACACAAAGACAAACCAAGCATAACAGAAAGCAACAAACATACAGGCACTCACCAAAGGTAAAGAGGTACAGTTGTGCCCAAAAGTTTACATACCGCAGCAGAATTTTTGCATTCTTGGCCTTTTTCCAGAGAATATGAATGATAACACTAAACCTTTTTCTCCACTCATGGTTAGTGGTTGGGTGAAGCCATTTATTGTCAAACTACTGTGTTTTCTCTTTTAAAATCATAATGACAATCCAAAACATCCAAATAACCATGATAAAAAGTTTACATACCCCATTTCTTAATACCTTGTATAGTCCCCTCTAACATCAATGACAGCTTGAAGTCTTTTGTGGTAGTTGTGGATGAGGTTCTTTATTTTCTCAAATGGTAAAGCTGCCCACTCTTCTTTTCAAAAAGCCTCCATTTCCTGTAAATTCCTGGGCTGTCTAGCATGAACTGCGCGCTTGAGATCTCCTCAGAGTGGCTCAATGATATTGAGGTTAGGAGACTGAAATGGGCACTCCAGAACATTCACTTTGTTCTGCTGTAGCCAATGACAGATAGACTTGACCTTATGTTTTGGATCGTTGTCATGTTTGTCTTGCTTTTGTATTTTTTATGGAACTGACTTAAAACAACCTAGATTTAACAAAATTAAAACTAGCTATCAAGAACCACGAGGTGTAGGTCCAAGTGAAGGAAGAGGTGGATGTGTCATGTAGGTGAAAGAGATGGAGGAAGAGGTAACCAACACAGTTGTTTGGGTTTTTTATTTAGAATTGAGGCTCCAAAGCAAAACGAATGACAAATAGAATTGAATACTGGCTGGTTGCAGCTAATATAGTTGTCTAGTCATCCAATGGTATTGACAAGTCCTGTGGGATTCACGTCTGGTTCATTTTAAGGAATGTTAGGTTCCCCATGTTGGATGTGGACAGGCGGAAGTGCATATCTGTGATCATACCCTATTGCATGCTAAACACACGTTCCGACATGACACTTGCCGCAGGGCAAGCCAGCACCTTAAAGGCATAAAGGGCAAGCTCAGGCCAAATGTCCAATTTGGAGACCCAGAAGTTAAATGGTGCAGACCCATTGGTTAGTACGTGGAGGCATGTGGACACAAATTCTTCTACCATGTTGTTGTAACTCTGGCTTCTGCGAATACAGAGGTGGTGCTGTATGTTGTGGTGTGCTCATAACATTTTGCTACATTTCGTCCATGCTAACCCTGCCTTCAGAGGTGCTGGTGGTACATCAATTGCATTGGTGACTTCCTCCTCCACTTCTGCCTTGTTCTTCCACTAAGCCCCAGCTGTCAGATGGGAAAGCCATCACTAGTTTCTTCACCAACATCTACTTGTATTCACACATTTGGCGCTCCCACACCAGTGACGGAAATAATAATGGTACATTGTCCTTGTAGCGGGGATTCAGACGGATGGCCAAACAATAATGCACTGGTATCAGTGCACTCAGTCTCTTCCACTTTTAGGGAAAGGCCAAGTGGATGGGCCACAGAACCACAGCCAGTAGAGTTATCAAAAAGCAGAAGAGACTGCTGCATAATTATGGCTCAGACTGATTGGCTAATTTGCAAGGGGATGAGGTGGAAGCCGGATGACCATGGTCCTCAGGTGCCAACTGTGCACTTACTGCAGTGGACCAGGTGAAAGATAATAAGAAGGAACTGGAGCCACTCTCAGCCATCCAATCTAATACCTTTTCAACATCTTGAGGCCTCACCATTCGTGCAGTACTACTCAAGCCTACGAAAGGACGTAAAATGTGTCTCACCCTAGAAAAAGACTATTGTCACCCTGCCTTCCCATGGAGGTTGGCACCCTAGAGTACTGCGCAAATGGTGCCCACGCTCGACGGCGGCTATCCCTCCTGGCCCTGTTATTCCCTATTTATCAGAGAGGTACACAATTATAACCAAACAACAACACCAGTGTTACCATTACCAAAATACTAAATGAAAAATTATCCAATAAGGCTGCCATTTGAGTCTCTAGGGACACTTTCTCAAATTGAAACAGTCTCATTAATGTCAGACATGAATATGAAGCGAATATACGACTATATGAAGTTTTATACTTTATTGAATTTCCCCTCTTTTTGATTGTGGTCATGCATGTATATATCTCTGAAAATAAGGATTCAGTCCTTCTGTGTACATAGATTGGGATATAAAATAGATGAATGTAATCTAATATATAAAGCTCAAGTTTGTGAATGTTTGTATGTATGTCCGGGATTGGCATCCACACCGTCGCAGCTACAGCTACAAAATGTCATAGTTTGAACAGGGTTCTTGCCCTGCACACACAGGGTTAAGTGTTCGTGGCCTCTTTCTGGATCTGGGAGGGGTATTTATACTCACTCTTTACCAGGGTTCTCTGTCAGCTATACTGTTGTTCTGGTGTGTCTGACCCCTGGTGTTATGAATGAGTCACCGAGGAGGAAAAAACCAAAAGCAAGCTAAGCCCAGAAAACCGGAGAGGTTGGTAACTAGCGGATTGCAGACCCCTGATCCTATCCACAACAACTAGCAGTAGCCGTGGAGCATGCCTACGGTGGGCCTAGACGCCTCGTCACGGAGAGAGAACTAAATAAGCCTAAAGAAAGAAAGGGAAAATCTAAACTGCCCCAGAGCAGACCCCAAAGCAATAGACAGCCCCCAACATGTATTGTCGGTGAAACAAGGTGAAAACACAGACACAGGTAGAAAGATAAGCTGAGCAAACGATGGGGCCCTCACTAACTAGAAAGGACAGGAAAGAAAAGCTGCTGTCTGCAATCACGCAAAAAACCCTGCCAAAAAGAATGTCCAACACATCTGATAGAAAAAGGCCCTGAGTCGCTAGACTTCAAATCACTATATCAGCACTCAGGTATATTCTGAAGACAGAGCAAAAGAGATCAACTGATCAGAGACAAAATGGGGATGCAGCCCAGTCCCAACCAGGGCTGGCTGAACACAAAAACTAAGTAAACCAGACAGAAACTCATATGAACAATAGCAGAGAAAACTTAGCTTTAGGAAGGCAGGAACCAAACTGGAAACCAGGAGCCACAGTCAGGAAAAATCACCAGCAAGAAACTAGGGAGTCGGCTGCCTTAAATCCAATCAGAAACTCCTGATGTCCAATCGCAGTCCTCTTCCTCAGGTGGCCGGTCTCTGCCATTTAGATCAGCTTCATTACCTCCCTTCACCAACAAAGGGAGTCCAGATAGAGAACTCACTACTCCTCTGTCAGCACAGCCAGCTCCATAACCCTCACCAGAAGCCAGCGGCAAACCCGAAAATGAGCTCACAACAGTACCCCCCCTTGAGGAAGGGTCACCAAACCCTCATCCATGCCACTGGGCCGATCAGGATGGGCCCGATGAAAAACACGAACCAATCTATCGGCATAAATATCAGAGGCAGAGACCCAAGAATTGTCCTCCTGGCCATAACCTTTCCACTTGACCAAATACTGGAGTCTCCGTCTAGCCAGACGAGAATCCAGTATTCTCTCTACCTCATATTCCACATTACCTTCAACCAATACAGGGTCAGGTGGTGCAGCCATAGGAACTACTGGCTCAACATATCTCTTCAACAGCGACTTATGAAACATGTTATGGATCTTAAACGTAACAGGAAGAGCCAATCGAAAAGAAACCAGATTAAGAATCTCCAAAATCTTGTAAGGTCCAATAAATCTTGGCTTGAACTTTGGAGAAGCCACCTTCATAGAGATATTCTTTGATGACAACCAAACCATATCACCCACTTTAAACCGGGGACCAATGGTCCTATGCCGGTTAGAAAACCGCTGGGCCTTTTCATGGGAGAGAGACAACTTATCCACTACTTGGTCCCAAATCTGCTGCATTCTCTCTACCACAGTGTCAACACCTGGGCAGGCTGAAGATTCCACTTGCCCTGAAGAAAATCGAGGATGAAACCCAAAGTTACAGAAAAAGGGCGACATCAAGGTGGCAGAACTAGCTCTATTATTTAAAGCGAATTCGGCCAAGGGCAAAAATGAAACCCAATCATCCTGATCAGCAGACATAAAACTTTCAGAAAGGCAGATTTTAAGGGATTCAGAAAGAGAATTGGAGGGGTGTGGCCTAGGCACCATCAAGAGAGGAAGCTTCTTCCAGGGGCTCCTGACCTCAAGCCTGGAAATCAACATCCATCGGCCACACTGTTGCTGTAAATCATCTTGTCTTAACGTCTAAGCCTCCATGACAGTGTGCTGCGCCTGGTGGACCACAAGAAAATAGATTTTACAGACTGTGAAGGGATCTCTGGAACCTGAGCCTGGAGGCCTGGTGAGTGTGACAGGCATGTGCTTCCCCTGAGAGCGAGGGCCTGTGATTTGCTCCCTGCACTCCTTGCTTCCCAAATACCTAACAGCAGAAAGGCCAGCGCTTTTATCATCTCCCAGAAGTTTCCCTAATCCTTTCCTGCTCACAGCCAGATTAAGGAGATTCCCCCTGAGCAGAGTGGTGATTACTACCTGCACACGCTTGCAACAATAGACCTGTTCTCACAGTGTGGGGGCTGGGACAGATCTTTCTTCTCTGAGCGGGCACAGCTGAGTGTGTGCTACTGTCACCCTCCTCCATAAAAGAAGATAAACTACTTTAGAATCCCATCCTTTCTCCAGTAACAGCACACAGTAGAACAATAAGACATTTATCAGAGACAGCGTCTTTTTTGCATGTTTCTCCTCTCTACTAATATCACAGCCCTGACTGTGTTCCTGCTTTTGCAACATCATCACTGGGTTGTACTCTCGGGTGCACTGTTCTGGGCTTGTCCCACACCTAACCTTGTTATGCTGGACCTAAAATGAGGTGACGAGCTCCGGCACCACCAGACATAAAGCGGCTCATATCGGCTTTCACTGACTCTCCTGACCGCTGAGGCGCTTACTGCTGGCATCGTAGCACGACTGGGCACATGATGACCCGAGGTAGATCTCAAAAGAAGGCCTCTCCTCCTCGCCTGCCAGATTTCTTCCCGCGGTCACAGACCGCACATGCTGCAGGGAAAATGGCGGCGGCTTCTTCCTCCAGATCATCACACTCCTCCCGTGGTTCCCGTGACTCAGAAAGAGGTGAGGCCTCAGCAGGAGCACAATATAGCAGCTCCGCACCTATGACCAGGGGGGATATGAAGGAATTCCTCACATCTATACGCGCCTCATTAAAAGAGGATATGCAGGATATGTTGAAGGAGATAAGAGGAGACATTAACGCTTTAGGGGCCCGCACGGATCATTTGGAAAACAAAATGTCCGAATATGTCTCTGTAATTAACGCTCTGGTGGATGAAAACCGAGCTATAAAGGGCAAGTTAGAAGGGGCGTTTGATAAACTGCACGACTTAGAGGACAGATCCAGGAGGAACAATATACGTGTGAGAGGAATCCCTGAAGATGTTGCAGATAAAGATTTAGCTGCTTTCCTCCAGAATTTTATGCAGGCTGTCCTGCCCTCACTTTCCTCTAGAGATCTACTGACGGATAGGGTACATAGAACACCCAAGCCCAAGCATCTAGATCCATCTCTTCCTAGAGATATCCTTGCACGGATTCATCTGTACACTACTAAAGAGACATTCCGGCGGCAGATAAGGAGCCCCCCCGATCTACCCCCTGAATTCCGGGATCTCCAGGTCTTCCCGGATTTGTCAGCTGCTACCCTGGCCAAAAGGAGAGAATATGCCCGTGTCTGTAAAGCTCTGAGGGACACCAACATACGTTACCGATGGGGGTTTAATCCTGTGCATTTGATTATCACATATGAAGGACGCACAGTCGTCTTCTCCTCACCCAAACAGGCAGAGGAGAAGCTTACGGCCTGGAAAATACCCTTTGCTCCCAGACCTGCGGATACAGGAAGGAAAATAGCCTCGGACTGGTCAACGGATTGACAGTGTCACATGGACAGTGTCTGGACTGCTGAGCTCTCCCACTGCACCCCTTAGTGGGCCTTTGGATTGTGAACCTCTCTCTTCCACCCCTCCACGCAGATTTTGTTCTGCGGATTGTCTGGACTGTTCCCGACGTTCCTACAAGGATTACCTATGTTTTGTTTTTTTTGTTTTTTTCTTTTTCTTTTCCTTTGTTTTTACTCCTTTTTATTTTTTGGTTCTTTTTAGGCTACTTTCACACATCCGTTTTTTTAAATCCGGCATGATGCGGCGAAATTTGTGTAAACCGGATCCGGAATTGGATCCGGTTTTTTCACATAGAATATAATGATCGCCGCATCATGCCGGATGGACATGCGGCGCCTCCGGGTTTTGCCGGATACAGCAAACATGCGCCGTCCGGCGTCTGCAAAAAACGTTGGCTGCAACGTTTTTTTGCAGCGCCGGACCGGATTTTTCAACTGCGCATGCCCGGGCACTATGAGTTTTAACCCCACAAGTGCCCGGCGCGCATCTCTCTCTCTCCCCCTCCCCTTCTCTCTCTCTCTCTCTCCATACGCTCCATACCTTTCTTTGGCTGGCTCTCTCGTCCCCCTCTGTCTCTCTGGCTGCTCTCTCGTCCCCCGCTGTCTCTCTGGCTGCTCTCTCGTCCCCCGCTCTCTCTTCGGCTGTTCTCTGGTCCCCCGCTCTCTCTTCTGCTGCTCTCTCGTCCCCCGCTGTCTCTTCGGCTGCTCACTCGTCCCCCGCTGTCTCTTTGGCTGCTCTCTTGTCCCCCGCTGTCTCTCTGGCTGCTCTCTCGCCTCCCGATCTCTCTCCGGCTGGCTCTCTCGACCCCCGGTGCTGCGGCTCCTTTAAATGTCCTCCAAGCCGCATCAGGGGCCGCATGTACATCCGGTGTCACCGCTGCAGGCCGGATCCGGCGGCCCGGCTATTCGCCGCAGGCCGCCGGACCCCTGACACCGGATGTCTGAAAGAGGCCTTACTCTGTTCAGCATACATTAGGAGTCTCCCCCCGATGTGACTACATACTTGCCCTTCCCCTTTCTTCCCTCCAGGTTTTTTCTCTCCAAATCCCCGGGCATTCTCTGTCTATATTGATTTTTGATTGCTATTATGGAACTGGCAGTTATTTGTATGTAAGTTTCGGCACACCATTGGTGGGGTCACTGGATAATACTGGCAGTATAGACTTTAGTATAATGGTACCATGAGTTTACAAATTCTTTCTTTGAATGTCAGGGGTTTAAACTCCCCTGAGAAGAGATCTATGATGTGGAGGGAGGTGAAGCGGTCAAAAGCAGATATTATCTGCTTGCAGGAAACCCATTTGTTGGCCGAGGATAATTTCAGGCTTCGTCATCCCCTCTTCCCGCACATTCTATTTGCTAATGGCCCAACCAAAAAGGCTGGTGTGTGCACCATGGTGAAAAATACAATCGCTTTTAAATTGATAGCGCAAAATAATGACCCCACGGGTAGATGCTTAACTATTACGTGCCTACTGAATGGTGAGTTACACACGTTGACAAATCTTTACGCTCCCAATGAGGGACAACATAAATTCCTGAGAACAACCCTTCATGAAGTCTCTACGAATGTGAAGGGTAGTAATATAATATGTGGTGACTTCAATCTCCCCATGCATGTGGACCTTGATTGCTCTTCTGGTAGCAGACGACCTAGAGGGGACTTGACTCTCCTCACAGGCGAATTCCACTTGCATGATTATTGGAGATATTCACATGCATCTGAGAGGGATTATACCTTTTACTCTTCCAGGCATTCCACATACTCTCGTATTGATTATTTTCTAACAGACAGTGCAACTCTGTCCAGATGTAGATCCGCAACTATAGGCTTAATAACATGGTCTGATCACGCTCCCATCACTCTCACTCTGAGTCTTACTTTGGCACACCAAGCTAACACAGCCTTTAGGTGGCGATTAAATGACGCATTGCTGCTGAATAGGGAGGTGTTGGGTAGAATCTCCTCGGAGTTGGAACATTACTTTCAGATAAATGATAATGGAGAGGTTTCTGATGAGACCTTATGGTCGGCACATAAAGTAGTGATTAGAGGTGTGCTCCTCCAACAAGCTTCCTACCTGAAACGGAGGAGGGAGAGTGGCAGAGAGGTATTACTCTCCCGCCTGCAATATTTAGACACTATTAACAAGTCTGCTCCCACGCCTTCCATCTCTTAGGAGATCTATCAAACTAGGTTTAAATTGAGAGAAAATCTCTTGGCTAGATATGCACATAACATGAAGAAATTCAAGACTAATCTATATGCTGCAGGTGATAGGGCGGGTGCACTCCTGGCACGCAGAGTACGCAAGAGGGAAGCTAAATCAAGAGTGGACCATATCTTAGATAGAAATGGGAAGGCCCTCAGAAACCCTCAGGACATAGTCCAGGCCTTTGCAGAATATTATACCGGCTTGTATAATTTAAAAGATGACCCTTTTACCCCCCAACCGGATCACCAATCTATCTATAAATATCTAGACTCTATAAAATTACCCCGTATCACATCTGAGCAGCTAAACTACCTTAATTCTCCCTTCACTGATTTAGAAATTAACTCGACGATTAAACAAACTAAATCTCATAAGGCCCCAGGTCCAGACGGGTTGACGAATGATTATTATAAATCCTTTCATTTGCTGTTGACTCCATATTTGCAGAGATTATTCTCGGTGTGGAGAGACTCGGGTACTGTTACGGCTCCTGGTTTGGAGGCTACCATATCTACCTTACCCAAGCCTGGGAAACCCCTCACACGCCCTAGTGACTTTAGACCCATTGCTCTGCTCAATTCGGATGTCAAAATATTCACTAAAATTATAGCGTCCAGACTAAAGCTTATCATTCCAACTATAATTTCGCCGGACCAAGTGGGTTTTGTGGCTGGACATGAGACGAAAGATGGGGTGCGGCGCATGCTGAATCTGATTAAAATAGCCGAGCTGTCTGGCCTGCCCAGTGCATTCCTGTCACTTGATGCTGAGAAGGCTTTTGACAGGGTGCACTGGGGGTACCTTCGGGCAGTATTGGAGAAGTTTGGACTGTCAGGCCCCATATTCTCAGCAATCTGTGCTATGTACACGACTCCTTGTGCCAGGGTCTTGACGTCCGTTTTTTTATCTGGTTCGTTTCAGATCACGAATGGCACTCGTCAAGGTTGCCCACTCTCTCCTATTATCTTTGCACTGTGCATGGAGCCGCTTGCTGAGCGCATAAGAACTTCTATTAATATCACCGGAATCAGGGTTGGACAGATGGAGCACAGAATTGGCCTATATGCTGATGATGTTGTCCTGTCCTGTGTCAACTTGGAGACATCCTTGACAGCTATTATCTTGGAACTCGGGGAATTCAGTAATGTGTCATATTACAGGTTGAATCCCACGAAGTCCTTGTTGTTTCCGGTGGCGGTTCCATGCGCGGCCAAGTCAAAAATGGAAGCAGAATTTCCATTTACATGGATGACAGAGGGTATCCCGTACTTGGGAGTTATATTGACGGGTTCTGAACAGATTGTCGAGAAGAATTTCACACAGGCTAAGTCACAACTTGACCATTTTCACATGGTTATGACGTCCTGGATTGCAAGGATTAATGTTTTCAAAATGATGATCCTGCCTAAAATACTGTATCTCCTTAGGTGTATCCCATTAAAAATCCCCAAACGTTTGATTTTGAAATTACAAACTATGTCATACAATTTTATTTGGTCACACAAAAAATCTAGAATCTCTAGGACCTTGATGTACTATCCGTTCAAACGGGGAGGGCTGGGAATGCCGAACCTCCTGCTGTACCATAGAGCGGCCATACTAACTGGACTCAGAGATTGGTGGCAGGCGGACAAAGACCATAGATGGCTCCAAATAGAGAACTACTATGCCAAAACTAGATCTACCCGCACAATTCTTGAGGCTGAATCAATTGCAATCACTGATTATTCCCCTACCTTACCAACCATGAAAACCGCGCTCCACTACTGGAGGGCACTGGTCCCTTCCCTGATTAAATTATCTCATGATTCCCTATCCCTAAAAGCCCTTGAGACACACATCCCATTTCTTAATCTCCAGCCTTGGGTTGATGCTGGAATCGTAACATTAGGGCAGATATTGGGTGCCACTGGCCTTGTCCCCTTTGACCACTTGGCCTCTAACTTCCCGAATATCCGAAGATATTTCTATCAATACTTGCAAATACGTCATCTACTTCATAATTCCCCAAACTCGCCTTTTCTCAACTCACATTTAAATAACAGGGTTAATGGTTACTTCTTGTTGCCTGACTCTGGCCCGAAGGGAATTTCAATATTATATAAAGCCTTAAACGACCCAGCAGAAGATGTTAAACTGCCATATATGATCAAGTGGGAACAGGATTTGAACTTCCTATCTGACCCGATAGACTGGGAGGGGGGGCTGGGTGAGGTGTTACGAGTATCTGCCTGCGTCAATCATCTCGAACAATTAAAAAAAGTACACCTTAGATGGTATCAATATCCGGTTCAGGTGGCTCACTATGACCCTGCCGGGTCGGACAAATGTTGGAGGGGTTGCGGTCACAGGGGAACTCTGGAACACGCCTGGTGGTCGTGTCCAATTCTTCGGCCCTGGTGGAGAGATATGGACCTTTTAATTGCACAGGTCTTGGGGATCCAGCTGAATCTGTCACCTAGGCAGGCCATTCTTCACATTGGCCTGGAGGAAATTCCACACATACTTCGAGGTACACTATCACATATTCTAATAGCTGCCAGGTTATTAGTCGCCTCAAGATGGAAAGACACTAATTCTCCCAATATTAGTGAATTAATTGATAAACTTAATGTCCACTGCCAATATGAACTCGCCTTGGCTCACTCCATGACTGCCAAAACCAAAAGACAGAATATTTGGCACCCCTGGTTACATAGTGGTCATTCCTCTATTAACCCGCTCCACCTTGTTTGACCGTTTACTTGAGTGGGAATAAGTAAGCATCATTGACATAATATTCTCATTTTGCCATAGTTTGCCAGGAACCCTTGTCTATAACTGAACTGCTAGACAGTGCCTTGTGAATGCCTATACTCCTTTCCTCTTCCCCCTATTCCCCTTACCGTTCCTACCCCCCTCCTCCCGCTTCTCTCCCCTACTTCTTTTTCTTTTCCTTATTTCTGGTCATTTTTGGTTAACCTCTGTTACTGTTACTGTTATTACTGTTTGATGGCACTGTATTGTTTTGAAAATCTTTAATAAACACTAATTGATAAAAAAAAAAGAAAGAGAATTGGAGGGATCCAATGGCTGGATATCCTTAAAGACAAAAATGTCCAGGAAGGATGGGAAATCTTGAAAAATGAAATTCTCAAAGCACAATTGTTAACAATTCAGAAAAGAGGGAAGAATAGGAAGCATTTAAGGAAGCCAGGATGGATGAACACAGAACTTAAGCACATGCTAAAAAGGAAGAAAAAAATGTTTATAAAATGGAAAGAGGGAGGCATAGCTAAAGAAGAATATAATGCTGTCTGCAGAACCTGCAGGGCACAAATCAGATTAGCTAAAGCTGACAATGAATTGGGGCTTGCAAGAGATGTCAAAAGCAATAATAAAGGATTTTAGGGATATGTCAAAAGTAAAAGAAAAGTCAAAGATGCTATAGGATTTTACAGGATGAAAATGATGAAATGGTAAGACAGGATGTTGAGAAGGCCGAACTTTTAAATTCCTATTTTGCATCTGTTTTCTCTCAGAAAGGAAATGTAACATCAACTGTTCTTCACTGTCCTATTAACGGAATAGAAGAATCAAGGATATCTATAAACAAAAAGACAGTGAGGAAACACTTAGCTAACCTAAATGAATTCAAGTCTCCAGGTCCAGATGAATTACACCCCAGAGTACTGAAGGAGATAGCAGAAGAAATTTTTGAACCCCTCTCCATAATCTTTGAAAATTCTTGGAGAACAGGAGAAGTTCCAGAAGACTGGAGAAGAGCAAATGTTGTTCCTATCTTCAAAAAGGGGAAGAAGGTGGACCCAGGCAACTATAGGCCGATGAGTCTGACTTCTATACCAGGAAAGATCTTTGAACAAATTATTAAACAACATGTATGTCAGTACCTGGATAAGAATGAAGTGATTAAACAGAGTCAGCATGGGTTTGTAACTAATAAGTCATGTCAGACTAACTTAATTTCCTTCTATGACGGAATCACTAATTGGGTGGATCAAGGAAATGCTGTAGATATAGTATATCTTGACTTCAGCAAAGCATTTGACAAAGTATCTCATACAATCCTTATTGAAAAAATGACTAAGTATGGAATGGACAAGGCAACTGTTAGGTGGATTCATAACTGGCTTAGTGATTGGACCCAAAGAGTGGTCGTAAATGGCTGCACATCCAGTTGGAAGAATGTCTCAAGTGGGGTACCACAGGGCTCTGTCCTGGGACCTCTATTGTTCAACATTTTTATCAACGATTTAGATGAAGGAATTGAGGGTAAACTTATTAAATTTGCTGATGACACAAATCTAGGAGGGATAGCTAATACTAGAGAAGAGAGAGAGATGATTCAAAAAGATATAAATAAACTGGAGAAGTGGGCAGCAACTAACAGAATGGTTTTTAACAGGGAAAAATGCAAAGTACTACATCTGGGCAATAAAAATGAAAAAAGCATATACAGAATGGGAGGAATAGGGCTAAGCAACAGCACATGTGAAAGACTTGGGTATACTAATAGATCACAGACTGAATATGAGTCAACAGTGTGATGCAGCAGCAAAAAATGCAAATGCAATTCTAGGATGTATTAACAGAAGCATACAGTCTAGATCACGTGAAGTCATTATTTCCCTCTACTCCTCTTTGGTCAGACCTCATCTGGAATATTGTGTCCAGTTTTGGGCACCACATTTTAAAAAAGACATCAACAAACTGGAGCAAGTTCAGAAAAGAGCAACCAGAATGGTGACCGGTCTGCAAACCCTGTCTTATGAGGAAAGGTTGCAGGATTTGGGATTGTTTAGTTTGCAAAAGAGAAGACTGAGAGGAGACTTAATAGCTGTCTACAAATATCTAAAGGGCTGTCACATTGTAGAAGGATCAACTTTATTCTCATTTGCACAAGGAAAGACTAGAAGCAATGGGATGAAACTGAATGGGAGGAGACACAGATTAGATATTAGAAAAAACTTTTTGACAGTTAGAGTGATCAATGAGTGGAACAAGCTGCCACAAGAAGTGGTGAGTTCTCCTTCAATGGAAGTCTTCAAACAGAGGCAGGACAGACATCTGACTGGGATGATTTAGCGAATCCTGCTTTGAGCAGGGGGTTGGACCAGATGGCCCGGGAGGTCCCTTCCAACTCTACGATTCTATGATTCTATGATCTCAAATAGGACTCCAAAGTCTGGTTTGTTCACTCCGTCTGCCCATTGGTCTGAGGGTGAAACGCAGAGGAGAAGGACAAATGAATTCCCAGCTTGGAACAAAAGGCTTTCCAGAATCTGGAAACAAACTGAACTCCTCTGTCAGATACAATGTTCTCAGGAATCCCATGCAACCGAACCACCTGTTGTAAAAACAAGGGTACCAACTCTGAGGAAGAAGACAACTTTGGGAGTGGTACAAGATGGACCATCTTAGAGAATCTATCACAAATCATCCAGATAACAGTCTTTCTCTGAGAGACAGGAAGATCAGAAATAAAATCCATTGAAATATGGGTCCATAGCCTCTTAGGCACCGGCAAGGGCATCAACAACCCACTAGAGCGAGAGCAGAGTTTAGACCGGGAACAAGTCCCACAGGACTGCACAAAATTCCTGACATCACGAGATAAGGCGGGCCACCAAAAAGACCGACTCACCAAATCTCTGGTACCAAAAATACCTGGATGACCAGCCAATGTGGAGCAATGAACTTCAGACATCACTCTCTTCCTCCACTGGTCAGTAACATGCAATTTTCCCATAGGACAACGCTCAGGTTTGTCCTCCTGGAATTCTTCCAGAGGACATCTCAAATCGGGTGAGATGGCAGAAAGAACTACCCCCTCACCTAGGATGGTAGCAGGTTTGGTCACAATAGGAGAATCAGCAAAGAAACTCCTAGAAAGGGCGTCTGCCTTAACATTCTTAGTGCCTGGAAGAAAGGAGACCACAAAATCAAAACACGTAAAAAACAAGGCCCACCTAGCCTGTCTAGGATTCAAGCATTTGGCCGACTCAAGGTAAATCAAATTCTTGTGGTCAGTGAGGACCACAACTTGATGTCTAGCTCCCTCCAACCAATGTCTCCACTCCTCAAATGCCCATTTCATGGCTAACAATTCCCGATTCCCCATATCATAGTTGCGTTCAGATGAGGAGAACTTTCGGGAAAAGAAGGCACAGGGATTCATTTTAGACGTCACCGGATCTTTTTGGGACAAAACAGCTCCTGCACCAATCTCTGAAGCGTCTACCTCCATCTGAAAAGGAAGTGAGACATCAGGTTGCCGCAAAACCGGAGCAGAAGTGAACCTCCGCTTCAGCTCCTGAAGGGCCAAAACAGCCTCTGAAGACCAATTCAGCACATCAGCACCCTTATTGGTTAAGTCAGTGGTTTAGCAATACCAGAAAAAATAGCTATAAATTTACGATAAAAATTAGCAAAACCCAAAAACTTCTGGAGAGCCTTCAAAGAAGTGGGTTGAACCCAATCATAAATGGCCTGTACCTTGGCCGGGTCCATTTCAATAGTTGACGGAGACAAAATAAATCCCCAAAATGAAATCCTCTGTACACCAAAAAGGCACTTCGATACCTTAACATACAAGGAATTCTCCCTCAAAATCCGGAACACAGTCCGAACATGTTCCACATGAGAATCCCAATCCCTGGAAAAGATCAAAATATCATCCAGATAGATGATCAAAAACTTATCCACAAAGTCCCGGAAAATATCATTCATGAAGGATTGGAAGACAGAAGGGGCATTAGTGAGCCCAAAAGGCATCACCAGGTACTCAAAATGTCCCTCCGGAGTATTAAACGCCGTCTTCCATTTATCCCCATGCTTGATGCAAATAAGATTATACACCCCCCTGAAGTCAAGCTTAGTAAACCAGCAAGCACCTTTAACTATGGAGAATAAATCAGAAATCAGGGGTAACGGATACTGAAATTTAACCGTTATTTTGTTGAGGGAACGATAGTCAATATAAGGCCTTAATGAACCATCCTTCTTGGCCACGAAAAAAAAAAACAGCACCTAAGGGCGAAGAGGATGGTCTAATATGACCGTTCTCCATCGACTCCTTAATATAAGATCGCATAGCCTTGTGTTCGGGTACAGATAAATTGAAAAGTCGACCCTTGGGAAATTTACACCCAGGTCTCAACTCAATTGCACAGTCATAACTCCTATGAGGAGGCAAAGACGCAGACTTGCTCTCACTAAATACATCATAAAAATCAGCCAAATAGTCAGGAACATCATGCCACTGGGGAGAGGTGGAGAAAACAGGAGTGTCACCAAGAGCACACCGACAACCCCAACTCACCACAGACACAGATTTCCAATCCAAAACCGGATTATGGATATGCAACAAGGGAAAACCCAGAACAATGGAATCATGTAAATTATGCAACACCAAAAATCTGCAATTTTCTTGGTGGTCTGGGGCGACCCGCATTATCACCTGGGTTCAAAACTGAGGTTTATTCTTCGCCAAAGGAGTAGCATCAATACCCCTCAAAGGAATAGGCGTCCGCAGAGGTGTCATAGGAAAACCACAACGTTTAGCAAAATCCAAGTCCATTAGATTCAAGGCCGCTCCTGAATCCACAAAAGCCTTAGCGGAAAATGTAGATAAGGAGCAGATCAGAGTAATTGCCAAAAGAAACTTAGGTTGTACACCACCCACAGCAAATGTGTGTGCAAAACGTTTCTCTTGTTTAGGGCAGACAGAAATAACATGAGAGGCATCTCCACAGAAAAAACACAGCTTATTACGCCTTCTAAACTCCTGACGTTGCGCCCTAGACAAAACCCCATCACGTTGCATAGGTTCAGACATTTGTTCAAAATGTGGCAGCGCCTCCCGTGTAGTCTTGCGTTCACATAAACCCCGATCAACTTGAATGGCTAATGACATAGAATCGTCAAGACCAAAGGGAACAGGAAATCCCACCATAGCATCTTTTAAAGTCTCAGACAAACCCTTCCGAAAGAGAGCTGCCAATGCACTATCATTCCATGTAGTAAGGATCGCCCACTTTCGGAATTTCTGACAGTATAACTCTGCAGGATCCTGACCCTGGTTCAATGCCAATAGGGCTCTCTCAGCTTGATCAATAGCATTAGGTTCATCATATAACAACCCCAAGGCTTGAAAAAATGCATCCACATTAGTCAAAACAGGATCTTCAGGTGTCAAAGAAAACGCCCAATCCTGGGGATCGCCGCGCAGCAAGGAGATGACAATTTTAACCTGCTGTGCAGAGCTCCCCGATGAGTTAGGCTTCAAGGCAAGAAATAATTTACAATTATTCTTAAAATTCAAAAATTTAGACCGATCCCCAGAAAACACATCAGGAGCAGGGATCCTTGGTTCAACAGCATGTGAATGAATGAGATAGGCGGAAATTCCCCGCACTTCAGCAGCGAGCTGCTCCACACGATCAGACAATTGCTTAATCTCCATCAAGGAGAAAAAGAAAAATAAATAAATAAATAAAAGAAGAATCTTCCTACGGCCCCAGAGAAAAAGAGGAGAAAATATACACATAAAAAAAAAATTCTGACACTTTTTTTTTTCCTTTACAATTCTCTCCTTCTTTTGAGTACCCTAGAATCTGCGGTATGGCTGGTGATTCTGTTATGAATGAGTCACACCGAGGAGGAAAAAACAAAAAGCAAGCTAAGCCCAGAAAACCGGAGAGGTTGGTAACTAGCGGATTGCAGACCCCTGATCCTATCCACAACAACTAGCAGTAGCCGTGGAGCGTGCCTACGGTGGTCCTAGACGCCTCATCACGGCCGGAGAACTAAATAAGCCTAAAGAAAGATAGGGAAAATCTAAACTGCCCCAGAGCAGACCCCAAAGCAATAGGCAGCCCCCAACATGTATTGTCGGTGAAACAAGATGAAAACACAGACACAGGTAGAAAGATAGGCTGAGCAAGCGATGGGGCCCTCGCAAACTAGAAAGAACAGGAAAGAAAAGCTGCTGTCTGCAATCACGCAAAAAACCCTGCCAAAAAGAATGTCCAACACGTCTGATAGAAAAAGGGCCTGAAGTCGCTAGACTTCAAATCACTATATCAGCACTCAGGTATATTCTGAAGACAGAGCAAAAGAGATCAACTGATCAGAGACAAAATGGGGATTCAGCCCAGTCCCAGCCAAGGTTGGCTGAACACAAAAACTAAGTAAACCAGACAGAAACTCATATGAACAATAGCAGAGAAAACTTAGCTTTAGGAAGGCAGAAACCAAACTGGAATCCAGGAGCCACAGTCAGGAAAAATCACCAGCAAGAAACTAGGGAGTCGGCTGCCTTAAATCCAATCAGAAACTCCTGATGTCCAATCGCAGTCCTCTTCCTCAGGTGGCCGGTCTCTGCCATTTAGATCAGCTTCATTACATCCCTTCACCAACAGAGGGAGTCCAGATAGAGAACTCACTACTCCTCTGTCAGCACAGCCAGCTCCATAACCCTCACCAGAAGCCAGAGGCAAACCCGAAAATGAGCTCACAACACCCTGGTGTGCGTGTATTCTGCGGTGCTTGTTTGCTTCCCGTGTATGACCCGCTCCGTTCCCTCACTCTGTACTCTGTTTCTTGTTTCGGCACTATTGTCTTTTCCGGTTCTGACCTCCTGGCTTGGCTATCGTTACTCCGTTACAGTTTGTCCCTATTGTACCGTCTATTGCCCATTCTGGTTTTCTGATCTATTGCTACGTCCTGACTATCCATTCTGTCTAACCCATTGGTACTGTATTGCTATCTCGTGCTTTGACCCCGCTTGATCTGGTTTCTGTCTCTGTCTATGCCCCTTGGTTACACTGTCCAGTAGTTACCTTTCTAGGAGTTTCCCTGTAGCTCCTGGCTCTGTGGCGCTGAGGCCACGCCCCCAGCAGTCACATGCTTCAGGTCCTGTGAGCTTGGAGCATGCATTGTCACCACTGAGACCCCGCTCCGCAAGTATCTTTGTGCACAGTCTTTGTACTCAGGACAAGCGCACTGGCTCAGTGAGCAAGTGCAGTGCGGTGTTCCTGACACAAAATGTGGCACAGTCACACGTCTGGACCCCGAGAGTATCCTAGGCTATGTTGTGAGGCGAAATTTTAACCCCGCGCATTCCAATTCACCAAACAATTTTGCCCCTATCTACATAATGGGGAAAAAGTGTGTGTGCATCAAGCCCTGCCCTTCATTATGATGTCACAATTGTTGCCATGGCGACGCTGATTTATCATAGGTTGCAATGGTGACAGTTATGTCATAACAGTTGCCATGGTGATGTCATAATGGGTATATGGGCACGGGACTATGGGATGGAGGATGTGTGATGAGTATATGGGCACTCAACTATGGGATGGAGGATATGTATGACGGGTATATGGGCACGGGACTATGGGATGAAGGATATGTATGACAGGTATATGGGCACGGGACTATGGGATGGAGGATATGTATGATGGGTATATGGGCATGGGACTGTGAGATGAAGGATGTGTGATGGGTATATGGGCACTCGACTATGGGATGGCGAATATGTATGATGGGTATATTGGCATGGGACGGCGAATATGTATGATGGGTATATGGGAATGGGACTATGGGATGGAGGATGTGTGATGGGTATATGGGCATGGGACTATGGGATGGAGGATGTGTGATGGGTATATGGGCATGGGACTATGGGATGGAGGATGTGTGATGGGTATATGGGCACTCGACTATGGGATGGAGGATATGTATGATGGGTATATGGGCACGGGCCTATGGGATCGTGGATATGTATGATGGGTATATGGGCACGGGACTATGGGATGGATGATAATTATAATTTGCTATCGCTAACCACAGTTAGTTACTATGCCCGGCAGCGCCGGGCTCTTCAGCTAGTATTTGGATAAATCACATCATTATATGCCATATATTGATATGAGTTTATATTTCTTATGATTAATAGTGATTGTCTAAAATGCTAGAATCATGTGATGATTTATTGTCTATGAATTTAAATGGATATTTCTGATATATTTATTTCCAATTTTTTAATTTATACTCAATTTAAACAGTTTTTTTGTGTTACAGAGTTTAATGATAACCCATATTGTAATGTCAAAACATCACTTTATTGGATTGCCTTATAAATAAATCTAAAATAATTTTTTCTTGAATTCTGGAGTGCTGAGTACTTAATTTCAATACCAGAAAACACACAGTGGTCCTGAAAAATTATTTCTTTTGGCTAGAAATGGCAACAAGATGGCTGATGCCAATTATTTATTTCCCAGACTGCTAAAAAACACAAGTGGTGATAAAAAAACATTTATTTGGTCTACAAATGGCAACAAGATGGTTGAAGCCAATTATTTTTTATGTCCCAGACTCCTATAAAAAACTCCTGTTTAAGAAAATAATATATTTGGCATAGAATTGGCAACCTACAGCTCTTGCCAATTTATTTCCCAATCTACTGGAAAACACACCAAAAAAATAAAAATTATTTATTTGGCAGATAAATGACAACGAGATTTATTTCCCAGACTATTAGTAAACACAGGCCAGTTTAGCAAAATTATTTATTTGGCCTTGAAATGGCAACGAGATGGCTGATGCCAATTATTTATTTTCCAGACTACTAGAAAACACAAAGAGGTCCTGAAAAAGTATTTCTTTGGCCTAGAAATGGCAACAGTACTGCTGATGCCAAGTATTTATTGCCAATAGGACACAGAAATATTTTTTTTTGTTGATTTCATATTTCATGATTTATGTACACAACATAACATAATACAATATTTCCTATGTAGTTCAAGCCATAATAACTGTGATTTGTGTTGGGAAAGAATAAGTCTGAGTAGCTATCATTAAAGGGGGTTATCCCATCTTGTCAAGTTGATGGCAAGTGAAAAGAATATACCAGAACTTTATGATCAGTAGGTGTCTGACGTGATGGACCCATATCAACCCTAAAAATGAAAGGGTCGCAGAGCCCTTGCAGGGCTCTGCGGCCATCTCACTGTGCTTGAATGTGGTCATGCACAGAGGATGATAAACTGTGCTGCTGTGCAGAAATAAAACAGTGAAAGGAATGCAACAATACATGGCTTTTTCGTTCTACAAGAAGTCAGACCCTCTCTGACCTTAAAGTGATGGCATATTCCAAATATATGACATTATATAACAAAACTCCAGTTTCATAATTATTCTGTCTGTAAGCAATGAATATTAAAAGCCTATTAAACAATATAATGGGGTTCTTTAATTGCACTTTATTTAAAAACAGGCCTTTCTCACCCTTCCCAGGTCTAGTCTTGAGTCTCTACTGCTACTGGAGTCTATTATTCTCTGTAGACTTAACGTTACTTTAAGAGCACTGCAGGCAACATCTAAGCTCAGTGGCTCTGCCCAAGTTGACAGCAGAAGACACATGGAGCGTAGTTATTGGCTGCAGTGTTTTCAACGCCACATCAGCGCTGCAGACAATAACAGAAACTGAGAGCAGCGATGGAGACTGATAGACCCGGGGAAAGTCAGTAAAGTGCAGTTTATTTGTTTGTTTGCTTTTCAAACAAAATGCAGCCAGGACAAAGGTTTTACAAAAATCAGGAAAGCCCTTTAAGAATATATGACCTGATAATTCCCAAGTACCTATCTTCTCTGCTTAGTACTCTGTGGCTGAGGAAGAGGCTGTAGCAAAGCTCATCACATAGGCAATGACCTGGAGGATGTGTCTACATCACTTTGAAGGTGAAGAGATAAACTGCTCTGTCTAGGGAAGCATTCCTACTTTACACCGGACACCTCAGCACCTGGATGGGTCATGAGCTATTGCTTTTTAAAGGGAATCTGTCACCCCATTTTTGCTCTATGAGCTGTGGCTACCGCCATCAGGGGCTTAGCTACAGCATTCTGTAATGCTGTAGCTAAGCCCCTGATGTAACCTGAAAGATAAGAAAAACGAGTGAAATTATATTCACCCGGGTCTCCGGTCCGATGGGTGTCGCGGTCCCGTCTGGTGCCTCCCATCTTCTAGCGATGACATCCTCCTTCTTACTTCTGCCACGGCTCCTGCGCAGGCATACTTTATCTGCTCTGTTGAGGGCAGAGTGAAGTACTGCAGTGCGCAGGCGCCGGACCTCTCTGACCTTTCCTGGCACCTGCGCACTGCTGTACTTTACTCTGCCCTCAATAGGGCAGATAAAGTATGCCTGCGCAGGAGCCGAGGCAGAAGTAAGAAGGAGGACGTCATCGCTAGAAGATGGGAGGCGCCGGACCGCGACACCCATCGGACCAGACCGGACACCCGGGTGAGTATAATCAAACTTGTTTTTCTTATCTTTCAGGTTACATCTGGGGCTTATCTACAGCATTACAGAATGCTGTAGATATGCCCTTGATGGCGGTGGCTGCAGCTCATAGAGCAAAAATGGGGTGACAGATTCCCTTTAATGGTAAGTGGACATACTCAAGCATGCAATAGTATAATGCAATGCTAAGTATGTTGCGAAGTGGAATAAATTACAGAAAAAAATCACCAGAATACAGTATTATTAATAAATTATCAAATACAATTTAATGAGTTATAAACAAAACCATGGACTGTTTCATTCAAAGCCCTGACAGTTTAGGAGATTGCACTAGTTACATAATTGTAAAACATGTAGAATCATGTTACCAATTACACATACTGTAAAGTGTTAAAAAGTGAAATGAAATGTATTACAAAAGTGATAGCGATTATCTAATTTTATGACAAATATAATTGCTTTATACATATCATTGTGTATTAACATTGTATTATTCATTTTAAGCTTATTGATTTTTATAAAAAAAGAAATAACAGATTACTCGCTTATATTTAGAGGGCATCTTCAAGAAATCACTCAATATAAATACGTTTTTGGCTACAGTTAGAACTGAGTCCCAGCTTTATATACAAGTATGTTTAAAGTGCATGAAGCTGAGCTGCAGCACCATACACAACCCTTGGGCAAGAGTGGAGCTGTTTCTGTGCAAAAATGTCGAGCTTTTTTTCTAACCCTGCACAGCCCCTTTGAATCATGATATCAATATATCAAAACCTAGTAATCCTTTACAGATGTATTTCATTGTCACAATGGCTGCAGCTACATTTATTTAGGAAGATATTTCTTGCTTGCTAATTGCTTGTCCTCTTTGTCTCAGAAATGAGCATAGTTCTGAGCAGTCTGATAGATCTTCCAGCTTGTTCACCATCTCCACAATACCATCTACTGCAACTTCAGAAAGCACCGTCAATGCGTTAGACCTGAATTTTTTAACTAAGTCTTCATTGCTCAATGGTTTTCTCCAGTGACCGTAAAATGTGTTACACCTCTCTGTAAAGGTGGCTCCGTTTGTCAATGTAACGCTCACCTCACAGTACAGTTTTTCAAAATTTGGTTGATTGTCAGATGGGTGAACCACTTCTATTTTACTCAGCATCTTCTCTAGCTCTGGCCTGGAGATATTCTGGTCATTGAAAGACTGGACGGAAACAAGTCCATCAAGCAAAGCTGTGCAAGCATTGAACTGAAAGGAATGACGAGCTTCATGTTCTGAACTTGGCAAGGGACGACTCACATACTTGGCTTCCGGGATTCTGAGAACAATTTTCTGAATATTATCAATGAGCAGTGGTTCATCATCACCAGCTATGTGTTTCCGTACTGCACATGCAGCGTCTGCCACCCAGTGCATCCCGAGGTGAGCAGGAAACCGTTTAATCGCCACATCTTGTTTCTCTAGCAGCCAGTTGTAGGATTCTAGGGATGGTAGGGCTTGTGGGTTGTAGTCATGGTAGAAAGCACCAAAGCCAGACTCTAAATCCAAGATCTGCTTATTTCCTTCTAGACCTAAAAATGCAAAGCAAGCAGCTTCCAGGCCATGCCTGCCGGCGTTACCTATGTGCAGGGGCTTAGTTTGTGTTCCTGCATTTGCCATAGGGGCCCCAGAATAAGATGCAGCAATAGCTAAGGCTTCTCTGCACTGAACCTGATCCAGGCCTAAAAATTTAGAAGAAGCTGCAGCACTTCCCATAGTGCCAACCACAGCAGGAGGGTGAAACCTACAGAAACAGAAGAAGTATAGTGAGGAAGGAAAACTGGGCACAATACAATAATACATCTCATACACATAAATAACACAAGTCAAACTGAAATTTAACTACAGAATGTGCATATAAAATAAAGTTTTTAGATAGTGTTTGCTTTAGACCTCATTCAGTTGGTCATTTGTCACGTACGTGTTCTGTGTTTTTTTTTTTCATTGAAAGAACACATATCTATTATAATTTTTGAGGCCGTTCACATGTTCATGTTTTTGGGTGGACCGCATATCCGCCAAAAAAATGGCAGAGATGTCTGTTTTTGATTCGTATCATGGATCAAAGTTACCAATATAAGTCTATAGGTCCGAGAAAATCACTCACAGCACATGGATGGCATCAGTGTACAGCCTGTGTGCTGTCCGTGATTAAAGGGAACCTGTCACCCCCCCAGGGCGTTTTTAAGTAAAAGAGCCACCTTCAGCAGCACTAAGGCGGCACTCTGTGAAGGTGGCTCTTATGTTTCTGACCCCTAGTAACGCCGAAATATTGACTTTTATAAATAGGTCTCCATACCTGTATTGCGTCCCTGAGGTATGTTGTGTCCCCCTGTATCAGGTGCCTCCCAGCCATCCATCATGCCCCTGTTGTGTCTGTGTTCCACCTCCAAGCCGTCCATTATGCCCCTGTCTTGCGTCTGGGTGCCGCTTCCCATCCGTCCATCATACCCGCTCTTGCGTCTGAGTGCCACCTCCAAACCATGATGGACGGCTGGAAGGTGGCACCCAGATGCAAGACAGGGGCATGATGGATGGCTGGGAGGCGCCTGATACAGGGGGGCACAACATACCTCTGGGACGCCATACAGGGGACCTATTTATAAAAGTCAATATTTCGGCATTACTAGGGGTCAGAAACATAAGAGCCACCTTCACAGAGTGCAGCCTTAGTGCTGCTAAAGGTGGCTCTTTTACTTAAAAACACCCTGGGGGGGTGACAGGTTCTCTTTAACATTGTAACTTATAGGAGAAACTTTGTAATTTATTTATTTTTCCATATATGAAAATCACTAATGAAACACTAATGGTAAAAACTGACCATAGACTGATGAAACTCAGATCTAAGGCACTGATGAACAACAGTCCATGTTTTTAAATAGGAGCAAAATCATGGACGTCTGAATGAGGTCTCATGGCAACTATTGGATCCAGCCATGCAGGGATCAGCCTCGTGTCATACAGTAGATCAATGCCGTCGACGGAGGGAATAAGGTCACAGACCAGTTTTCTGTATAACAAGATTCCCCTTTATTAGAGGAGGTTAATACATATTTATCCAGTATCTTTTTGGGCATTGCAAAGAGATAAGATACAAAAACATTAGCATCTCATTGGTTGTATTAACATCTTACTACTAATTGGTAATAATTCAATCATCTATGTAGTTGAATCTTCATTTCTAACTAACGTGCTATATGTTAAATTTCAAGCATCTTATTAACATAGTGTGAGTACTGCCATTGGGGGGTCTCAAACCTTGTCTATGTGAGATGAACACTACATTCTTTTTCAGTGGAAATCATGAAGGCCACAAATAAAAACTTGCATAATGTTCATTCAGCTATATTCTGAAGAACGGTGCGTAGGGAGAAAAATGTCTTTTTAGAAATTCAACATATAATTATTGTGCGTCCAGAATACCCCACAGAAAATGGATGTCTGTGCCAGTATTCTAAAATGGATTCCACCATTACAGAGGCCATAAGTGAAATTAACATTACATACCTTCTTGGAATATTGCTAGCTTCGTTAGAAAACCGCATGAGTCTTCCCTGCACCTCAATGCCAACATTAAATGCTAATAGAAAATCGAGTCCAGATTTCTTGTGATGTGACGGTAATGTTTCTGAAAGGGCAATCAATGAGGGAAGGACAGCCCCAGATGGATGTGTGGCAGGGTGCCAAGTGTCATCAAAGTCCATTGAGTGAACCTACAAAATAATGAACACATTTCAATTACAAAGTAAAACAAGCCAAATATAGACTCCTAATAAATTATTCATGTTATCCTTAAAGGGTTATTCCCATTTTAGTAAGTAGTTATCCTACTATAGGATAGGTGAGAACTTGGTGATCAATGGGCGCCTGACTGCTAGGACCCCACAAATCCCAAGAATGGGGCTCTGAAATTCCCCATTAGAATGGATTGGTGGCCAAGAATGCACATCTCCACTGCATATATTTTCCATGGGAGAGTCAGGGATAGTCAAATAGAGCTTTGGATAGGTGATAGCTTGCTAAGGTGGGAATATAACCCTTTACATTTCTGATACAGCAAATAAAAGTAGACCTCTGTCACTCTACTGCCATTTCTTTTGTCAGAAGAGAGTGTGATATTGTGTCGTAAGTGTGATTGACAACTGATTGATGCAGTAGCTCAGGTTCACATTCCTTTTACACAATGGGTGGTTAAGACTGGCCAGTTGTACATTGATTCATTAACACTAGGGAGCTGAAATGAGAAAAAAGGGTACCAATTGTGGGAGATTGGGTGGAATAGAGGAAAAAAGTGCTTGGGGGACCAAAGCCAATAAGGGAATGTTGTAAGTTGCTTTTTAGGTGGAGATAGGACTAACACATTACTTTACTGGCAGGCAACTTTCTGTTCTCCTATTTGAAATTTTTATTGTGATTCTTTGAATTTAAGTTTCTTAGAAATTCAGAAATAGAATAAGCTGTATTATCAAGCTCATGTTGGGCAACCTGAGTCTCTTACAAAATCACATATGTGGCAACACTGAATGGGATCCATATTACAGAACACAGCGACACTTGTTGGCACTTTCTAGATCTATACTGAATTGGCAGAGGCCAATGCTGATTGCTGAAAACTGCTCACCAAAAAGTTATCTAAGGAGCCATTTTGGTAAATCTGTAAACCATTACCAATTGTATGTCATTTAATAACCTAATAAGTAAATGATGATCACTGAGCGACCTGTAACAGATCACGCAGTGTATACAGGCTGCCATGGTTCTTGGCAGAGCATGTCCTGTTTACACAGGATGATGCACAGCCGAAAACAATGATTTTTGCACTATGCGAAAAGATCGTTTCACCCAATGAATGAGTGTTTTGTTCATTAATTAGGTGATCAGCGGCCTATTTACACTGAAAGATTATTGTGAAACAAGCGTCATTAGGAACACTTGTTCACAATTGTCGATGTAAATGTAACTTTAGTGGAGAGTCGGCAGGGTAATTTGCAAATACATCAGATGCATGCTCATCTACAGAAAAGTGATGAACAATCCAGCACGTTTACAGATTAAAGGCAAACTATACCAAGATCCATTCTAAAGATGCTTCTCAGTAAGTTCCCAGGCTTGAAACAAACTTTTAGTCATAGACTGTAGCCTGGCGCGTCAAGCATGTAGGCAGATCCTTTCTGTGCGTTTTGACCTTTTATTTAGATGAGTGGTACATTGTCTATTCTTTATTTAAAGCCCTTTATACTAACTATTTTAAATACTCAAACCAAGAGATCGTATTTTTTGCAATTGTGATCTGCATTAATTTTGTTATCATTATTTTTGCCAGTATTGATATTTCAATGTAATATTGTGAAACAGGTTTTGCAGTTGATATGCCCCAATCACACTACTTCTGCCAGATTGCTATCTTTCCATAGCGAATACTTGTTCTGCCTTTTCCCCAGGAAAGCAACATGAGCATCCGGCCATCCACATGATGTGAGAATGTATGACACATCAAACTATGCCACCTTTGTCCATTGCCCCATGATCCAGCTCTAATGCTCACTTGCCTATTGTTGGTGATTATAGATTTTTCCTTCTTCGAGCACCACAACTTCATGAACTGACTGTACACATGCTGCCTCTTGACATGTGCCATTGTCATGATATAACAATTATTTACTTAAAGGGGTTGTCCTGCCTTCTGATGAAAGTCTGCAGTCACTTCATGGGATTGAAAACTTCTGAATCCTTACAGAGTGCACACCATATGATGTCAGGATTCTCCAGTTTTGCCGCCGAGATCAGGTGTTGATGTGACCAGAAGAAAGCTAATTGTTTACTTCCAGCCACATTCTGACTAGACGTGCACAACCTCACTCTTTACATTTGTATTAAGTGAGGCCAAGCATGTCTAGTCAGCATGTGATCTCATACATGCAAATTGTACCCTTTTGGTCATGTGACCACTTGCACATACCGACAACACATAAGACTTTTAACAGCGTGTGATGTGTATGCTGTGAAGATTAAGAAGTCTGCAGTCACAAAGTAACCGAAGACTTTCATAAGAAGACTGGTCAACCCTTTTAACATGACATTGGTTTTACTGATATTGCTAATGTGATTGCATAAAACAAAAATAAAGAACATACCCATACATAGTAGTGTACTTATTTCTTATTTTTATCAGTGCTAACATTATGATAACTGATTCAGTCCAAAACTTTCATAGTCTATTTTGCAATATGAATAGATATCTGGGTTGCCAAATATATATGTTTTGCAACAGGCTAGAGCGCTTTCCGCTACATCACAAAAAGGAAGTATATGCATTTCTTCCTACCGTTTTGTCTATGGCAGTTATTACACAGAGTGCCTACTTATCAGTTAACTATTTTCCCACCTAATTCCTGCTTAATATTTTGCTAGCTGAATAAATTTAAACATAAATTGACCAAATTGTTCCTAGAATGTCAAAGACAACATTATATGAAGGAATTGTAGAGAAACAGAACAACACCAATTTCAAAGAAACAATGCTGTAACGTAGATTTTATTCTTAGAAAAATACAATTATTTACTATAACAGACTTGTCAGAAGAATTGCCAGGTCCTCTTTATCAAATTTCTAAAATATTCAGACATTATGGCATACAGTATGTATCAAGCTAAATATGCTAGAGTTCACACACAATTTGCAGCCAAAAAAACTTGTCTTTCGTTGCATGTGTATGGGGGACGACTGCACCGCAGGTACCTGCGTGCCGGGTCCGGAACTGTTTAGGCTGCATTCCCTTTCCTGGGGGAAGACATAGGAAGCCGGATCATACTCTGAACCCAGGGAGGCTTTGAGATATAAAAGAAAAAGCGCGTGCAGCAGCAGGGAGTTTGGCATCAATCCAGGGCAGCGCGCAGTCAGGCGAGCAGCGCGCTCTGCTTCCTTTCCCCACCCGGCGCTGCGACAGGCCGCATTGGGAGAGTCCCCTGCCATCTGCAGAGGGACTGCTGCACTCAGGAGGAGCCGTGTGTTGAGCAGTTCAGAGAAAAGAGTGCTCCGCCCTGGGAGCACCAGCATCGTGCAGGCTAGTGTCCACCGTTTCCCGTTGCCAACAGCGGGGACCAGAGAGAGAGGGACATGCAGTGTGTGACGGTGACTACCAGAGAGTAAGGCGCCGTACGCTCCGTGTCCTTGAATACAGCACATGTGCCACATAAGAGGGACCAGGTACGGGACAGACAGTTGCGCCCTGATTATGCCAGTGTATATTTGCCAAGCCACATTGGGCTTGTACAGGACTGGGGCCCGTCAGCCACTGCAGCATATGTACTAGGGGCAACGTAAGGTACCAGAGACCGACCGCTGCCGTCAGAAAATGAGACATTGTTGTCTACAGGATCCCACTGGAACAGACACCGCGCCTGCCGTTGTCGGCGCTGTTGACTTCATAGTCTGAGGAGCTACTGACTTTCTAGCCAGAATTCAACAGAACTGCCATTACTCTATCCATTGTTCTTTAACCCTGAATATCCTTTGCAAATTGTACTGTTTTGTCCTCCCTTTAACGTGGAGTATTCCCCTGTTAAGTAAAATTGTTAACCCTTGCTCCATCACTACATCCCACAACCTGCTCACACATGCACCATATTTATTATTGAGTTTTAGACACTTTTTGTGACTAGTACTGAAAGGTTATGGACTAATGATTGACAAAAAGCGCACCTGGCGCCTTAACCAAATAGCATGTGGTTTAATTGCATTTTACTCTCTCCTTGTGATGCTGTGCATCCACAGCACTTGATTAGCCTTCGATAACAATACTGCAGCTGCTGCTGCTCCATTAGTTCGATAAACCAACATCGATATACACCAAAAAAGGAGAAATGGGGGTGTGCTGTGCTGCTGGTGAAGAATTCACAGGATTCTGTTGAGTAGAAATAGATTGTAGTTTATTCCCAAATGTGTTTCTAGGTTGAATCTCTTCCTCAGTGATCCAAAATAAAGATCATTATTATGGATTCACTGAGAAAAGCTTCCATTTGACCTAGAAATGTGTTGGAAATCTATTTCAATTTATCTGAATCCTGTGAATTCTTCACCAGGAGCACAGCACACCCGCATTTCTCCTTTTTGGCACATAGTCCTACAAGGTGGCATAGCTTCATCAATAAGGGCGAGGGGAGTGACCTAATGAGCGATACCATGAGGCAAAAAGATGCGCCAAAATTTTTGCGTAAATGTCTGGTACATAGTATGCCAACTAATAAGTGGTGTAAAATTAGATTAGACAGTCTTAAAATATGCCAGGTTCATTGGCATGAACTTCTTTCATAAATATGCGCATTTTAAGAATTTCTAGTTAACTTTTCACCTCCTTAGGCGACATTAACAAAGCTGCCCCATTATGTCATTTTTAACCATTACTAAAACATTAAGTCCAGAATTGTAATAAATGCAAAAGACAATACCAATGTCAGCTTATAGCACTAAGCTCATAGAAGATTGCAGTCTTTCTTCTCCGCGAGCAGCATCTAACTCTTACACCAATCTGAAGACATTGTTCATGTATCATTATGTATTATTTCTACAAAATGGTTAGTGACAATCCAATATTGATCAGAGATAATTGTATAGAAGGATGATTTCTTACAGCAACGCCATTGACAAAAGAGGCATAGAGAGGAGGAAGACGAAGGTCAGGATGGCCCCAGACAGTGCTTGAGATGTCGGTGCTGTAAATCTGAAATCAATAAAGCAGGTGATCACATAAGCAGGAAAAAGAAAGAAAAAAGCAGAAAAGTACACAAAGAAGTATACAGAGAATAGCTGTCACTGTCAAATAGCAAATGATTATCTTTTATCACTATGGAAGTAAATTACATGTACCGGCAGATAGCGTTCACTGGGAATATATTTTTATAAATATATAACTGATTATGTTTCATAACTTATTATATAGCAACTCAAGTATAAAATAATAACTGTACATAGGTCATATTTACTGCAGATACTAACATTTGTTAAAGCACCACTCCAATGGGTGTTTTTATTGGAGCTCTAGAGTTGTGCATCTAATCTAAGTTCCTAGCCTATAGTCTTGAACTCACCTGCTGACATCCTTACCTTCTATCACCGCTGCCCCCATCTGTTTTCAGCAGTTTTTGACCTGCCGGATTGCTCCAGTGTTTGCTGGAGCGAGCCAGAGGTCACTTTTCAATGCAAGTCTATGGGCTCCTCATTCTGGCTCTTATAGACTTGAATTAAGAGGTGGTGACTATTACTTCTGATTTCCAGCCAGTGATGAAGTTGCAGTCACAGCATTGCACCACGGGACCAAAGTGGTGCCGATAGTAGGTAAAGAAGGCAACAGGTAAGTATAAGACTACAGTCAGGCATCTTAAGCACCATTCCGATGCCGATAAAAAAATACAACCCTGGAGTGGTGCTTTAATCGATTTAAACTGCCTAAAATGAAGGTCACATACACAAAATAATATGAACAAATTGGAGCAACAAATCAGGATGCTTTTTCAGTTTCTGCAAAGATATTTTTCTGAAATAGAAATTTTAAGTAACTAATACAAAAAATACTAATGCTATATCGGAACATACAGTAATAACTATGTCTTACTTTGCTGTACTGCAATGCCTTATGGAAGACTTCTGTTGTGGTACCAATCAACCCAACTCCTAGGGTGTCCAAAATCATACGCTTGCTTCTCTGAATCAACGCTTGTGTTAGATTACTGGTGGTCAGACCATGAATAATTCCAGCAAAACTCCCTGTGACTGACTGGAAACAACATGAAAAGAAATAAGCTTGCAGCATGTCACTGTTACAGAATTCATCTGCTCCATCTGTTAAATAAGAAATTAAAGGTGTTTTACCACAGTCCATGTTTATCACCTATCTGGCTGTTTCCACAGTGAATTATATGGAACAACATCCCGAATGCTTGAATGCCTCTTCATGTAAACTCCTCCTAGTATTTGGTGGAGGTCCGATCTTTGGACCCCATAAATATCTAATATTTTTAACCTACCCCATGTTTCATTGAAGATTGTCGTCTATAAGAAAACAAACTCCTTTAAGCTTTGAATATAATGAATTATATTTTATTGGAACCCTATGGCATATTGCTATGTGTGAAATTCCCAGAGTAACTGAAAAGTTGTTATTAAATAGAAATATATCCAATCTATGTAAATAATCATTAATAAAAGAATATCCACAAGTGTTCGCTTAGTTTTAGAAACAAAAATATTGAGCATGAAATATAGAAAGTATCATACGCTGTACGTTCTGAACAGGATTTACTGGTTTGAAAGAGTTTCAGTTCCATCCAGTACGATAACTGTATGAGCTCAAAGGGAACCTGTCACCCCCCCAGGCGTTTGTAAGTAAAAGAGCCACCTTGTGCAGCACTAATGCTGCATTCTGTCAAGGTGGCTCTGTTACTTAGCTTCCGTTCCACCGCAGAAATAATCGTTTATAAAATTGTTCAAAAATACCAGAAATTTGACAGTGGAGCAGGTCTTTCCCCCTCTGACAGA
The DNA here is from genome assembly GCF_039654945.1 of Dendrobates tinctorius. NCBI lineage: Eukaryota > Metazoa > Chordata > Amphibia > Anura > Dendrobatidae > Dendrobates > Dendrobates tinctorius. Next base: position 49,862,960 of record NW_027361732.1, read on the forward strand.
CGCCTCGCATCCATCACTCATTTCGTATTTGGCGCCGCCTCCTCAGTTTTCTTTTAAAATGTGGCACCTGCGCTGTACTATATCTTCTTGGGCATGCGCAGTCAGCGCTGCCCGTGCTCTCAGATCACATCCTGGCCTTCATATCGCGCGGCCACAGATCCCACCCCACAGTTGCTTATGATTTATTCATACTGCAGGGCTGGGAATCTTGGGCATGACAGCCGCAGATAACTACTGCGCATGCCCAAGATTCCCAGCCCCGCAGTGTGAATAAATCATAAGCGACTGTGGGGCGGGATCTGTGCCCCCGCGATATGAAGGCCAGGATGTGATCTGAGAGCACGGGCAGCGCTGACTGCGCATGCCCAAGAAGATATAGTACAGCGCAGGTGCCACATTTCAAAAGAAAACTGAGGAGGTGGCGCCAAATACGAAATGAGTGATGGATGCGATGCGTCTGTTAGAAGGGGAAAGACCTGCCCCCTTGTCAAATTTCAGGTATTTTTGAACAATTTTATAAACGATTATTTCTGCGGTGGAACGGAAGCTATGTAACAGAGCCACCTTGACAGAATGCAGCATTAGTGCTGCACAAGGTGGCTCTTTTACTTAAAATCGCCTGGGGGGGTGACAGGTTCCCTTTAAGACCAGTTTAAAAAGTTGAATATTCTCAGCCTGAGTACGGACCGCGATGTCCAGACGCCTCATATGGCAAGTATTACCCAGTGAGAACCAGGCCTAATGGTTAGGCTGGACACAGATACTAAATAGTAAATGGTTATATCCCCTTTAATTCTACCCACTACTTTAATGAGCTACATCTAAAGGACACACTAGGTTCCTTAAAAAAAGTAACCTGTGAGTTAGCTACATTTTTATATAAGATTAACTCATGCCAAAAAAGTGTCTCTTTTGGAATTGTTTTCACATTACTCAAAAGTGTAACCTACCATGCAGTTTAATACTCACAAAATGGAAAATTAATGTGTATATTATTTTTAAAATACATTTATGTTCATGTCACATGCATATATATGCAGTTACATAGGTTTTTTTGTAAAAAGTTGAGCATTTTTTGAAAAGTTTCGCTCAATTATTGAGTGTAAAAGCCTAACCAAGCGAAAACTTGCATGTCAATCCCTTTAAAGGGAGCATGGCTGGCAAACATCTCTTGCACTCTTTTTTTTGCTTTTAAGATAAACACGCTAAATTAATTGGCCAAAGAATTCTATCATATCCTGTTTACTCCAGATACCGTGTACTCCTTTGGCAGATTGCACCAAAAAAATAATGGCACCCACTATATTTAGTTTATTCACAATTGAAAGTTGAGACGTTTGTCAAAAATACACGTTGCCTCCGGTCGCCTTTCCCCTTGCTTTGTAGATAGTAAGCCCTTACAGACAGGGTCTTCTCTCCCGCCATATTATTCTGTTTCTCCTCTAGTGTGTGTTTAACAAAAAATTTTTCTCCTAATCCACTTTGGGAATTTATGGCTCTTTAAAATATATAATATTAGTAATAATACAAATATAAGCATATAATTATGTATAATATATTATGTTTTGAAAAGGCAAAAGTCTATTAACATCATAATACCCTCTATTATTACTAAACCCAGCAATAATTACTAAAACAGTGATCCAGCTTCATAAAGTTTGTTGTTTCTGATTGACATCTCATAATATGTCTTTTTTTACTTTTAAGAATCCAAAATATTCGTATATTTAAATAGCACCAATTTGGTCAAGACTTAGATGTAAATCATATAAAATTACTTGTATGAGGACTGAATATTTAATTGTGTGTTTATTATCATAAACTAAAAGCACAGGTACAGAGTCATCAAATTGCTAAGCAGAAGGCCAAATATGCTACAAGTAAAATAAAATAAATCTGATCATCACCATTGACATACTTTGTCATTCATTATATTAATGGCAATAATATTATCCAGAATAGAGTAAGCAGAGAACAATACCTTCGTAGCAATCATGTTTCTTAGAATGAATGAGCAGCTTCCTGAACGAGGTTTCTTCTCTGATTGCTACATACATCCTGGCTCATTTTATAGTCTAAGCACCTTCCCACAAGTTTCATTCTTCCCCTTTTTTAACTGGGTTTTCCATTTTACATAATTTTCAAGTTCCCAGTCACCGTAGGCAAAGAAGTCATCATTTCGGAGTGTTGGTGAGGTTAGCCACGTGATGATGACCTATTTTACACACATATTTTGCCATTTACTTACATATTATTTTTACAATGTTTAGGCCTTTTCACATCAGCATTTTTTTTTTTTAGTCTGGTGCTCTTCTCCATGTTAGGAACAGAACAAGTTACTGAGGGGAATGCAAGACCCTGGACATGCCAAACATCAAGGACCCTGGACATGCCAAACATCAAGGACCCTGGACATGCCAGACATCAAGGACCCTGGACATGCCAGACATCAAGGACCCTGGACATGCCAGACATCAAGGACCCTGGACATGCCAGACATCAAGGATTTCCAACAGACCCCAATGACTATCAATGGTGTCCAACCGGTTAACATCATGGGTCCAGCAGTTGACCAACATTGCATAGCATGCTGCATTATTTAGTTTTTAAACTTTCTGCTGGATCTATGACAGACATGTGAACAGAGCCTTATTCGTAAATATTGATATATTGTAGCAAACTAACTTGACCATGGAGGGATTTTGCCCTGTGCATGCTGTATGTACTAGACTAGAATTTGTGACTATATTTGTTGAGGACACCTGAAGTTTATATTAAGGGGGCTGTATTTGTTTGGGGTTTTGTATTTATTTCAACATCTGAGTTCTCCATATTTAAGTGGCCTGCTCTGGCATCTATATTTTATTAGGAAGATCTATATTTTGAAGTCTAATCTGAGGTTTGTACATTTTTCAGAATATGTAAGTATTTAGGCTACCTGTAGGTATATTTGTGTATTAATTTTGGGATGTCATCTGGGGGCTATATATTGATTCTGAGGGGTTTCTATACTGTACTGTATTTATTTATGGGATCAGGTCTAGTGTTTGTATTTTGAGAGGTCGGTACTTATGTTTAAAGTCTGTAGTCTGGGGTATAGATTCATTCTGGGATTTCTTTTGTTTTGAGGCCAGGGTAATACAGACCATTTTTCTGAGGTCTGAATTTATTTTATTTATTTTCAGTGTCTGGGTTTGTATATTGTATTGCATTTATGATTTATTCTGAGAACTTTTTTGAGGTGGGTTACTTATTTGGAGATCTATTTATGCTGGGATTTGGATTGTGATCTTTATTAATTTTAGGAGGAAATGAAGGCTGTAATGAACTACTTGTGACTGGAGTACACTTGGTAAGGAGTTTTGTAGAATTACTTATATACGGTAAATGACAGGCATATATATAAAAAAAAAAAAACTCTTCACCAGTGCATCACATTTCTTCTCTGATGTTGCCAAGCAAAATTCGCTGTCTGTATGGCAGGATCTGTGCACTCTCAGTTGTAGTTGTAGACCTGTGATTGGGGCACCAGATAGGGCTGGAGCATGAGAAGGTGCACCACTGAAAGCACTATGCTTGAATGATCTAATGTATTCCAGCTTATTTCTTGGTGCACATGCAAAGGACTTTGCTGGTTTAGGAAATAGTACATCTACCCTTTTATTGTACGTTTATTTCTGGCACTTTAGCACTTTTTAGATTTTTGATAGGTGACCTTGGCCATCATCATTACCTGAATCCATATTTGTCTATATATGTGCATTGTTATTCATGCAGTATATGTTTAATACATTTATATATTTTTACATAAACATCTGTCAGGATCCTGTCAGCGCCGGTGAGCAGCCTCCGCTGAGCAGGGACTCACCCGCACTGTAGGGGGGCCTGGGGTCAGGTACAGCTGGAAAGTACAGATACACAGGACCTGTGGACGCTGAAGTTTAGCAAGCAGTCACAGGACCTACGGTCCTGTGACTGCAAGGGAGCAGGGCTTAGCATCATGCTTTCAGAGATGGCAGGACACCATACAGAAATACTCAGAGTCAGGCAAAACGGAGGTCATACACAGAGAAATCAGTAAAGTACCAGGGATGAGACAGGACGGATAGTCAGGGCCAAGCAGAAGTCAAAACCAAACAGCCATAGAAGGTACCAAGCAGAATCCAAAGCAATATCCAGAGAACAGACCGAGTCATACACAGAGAATCAAGCGACCAGAACACAGCACAAACACACTCAGTGGTCACCACACAATGCCAAGGGCGAAAGTATAACTGATGGGGATGGGAGCATCCTGAGGCTATAAGAAGTCTCTCCCAGAACCAGGGAGAGGCCACAATCATAGCCCCAGGTGTGCAGGTAAGCCTGCACTGGGATCACCACCTTTAACCCCAGAAATGCCAGTCATCAGCACTGGTTCCAGACATTAACCCCACGTGTGCGAGTCAAACCCGCACTGAGATCATAACAGTACCCCCCTCTCAATGCCCGGGTACTTAGCATGGAAAGCCCGCACCAGGCGATCAGCATGCATCAACCGGGCTGGTACCCAGGACCTGTCTTCCGGTCCATACCCCTTCCAATGAATCAGGTACTGTACCGACCTCCGTACCAACCTGGAATCTACGATATGACCAACCTCGTACTCCACCTGCCCCTCAACCAAAACAGGAGGAGCAGCGGACTCAGAGTCTCCCCGGACTGCTTCAAAATGTTTCAGTAGAGATTTGTGGAAGACGTTAGGGATCTTGAAAGAGGGTGGAAGGCACAGCCTATAAGCCACTGGATTGATTTTTCCACAATCTTGGTACCCCATGCAACCGGATCACATGCTGCACAAACAACCTGGACAATGTCTCAGCTGACGGTAGTGCGGACAGGGGTACAAAATGAGCCTGCTTAGAAAACCTGTCCACCACTACCCATACCACTGTATTACCCTTAGATGGAGGGAGATTGGTAACAAAATCCATGGATAATTGAGTCCATGGTCTTTCGGGCACTGCCAAGGGCATCAGCTCCCCTGCCGGCCGGCTATGAGAGCTTTTAGAACGAGCGCAGACCCCACAACCAGCAATGAATTTTTTCATGTCCGAACCAAGGGTAGGCCACCAAAAGATCCTAGCCACCGCCAGACGCATGGCTGAAATACCAGGGTGAGCACTCAGCTTGAATTCATGGAATTCCTGCAAGAGTTTCAGGCGAAGTTGCTCTGAGACAAACAACTTCCCCTCCGGCTTGGCCGCCGGGGCCCGCGACTGGGCCCCCTGAATCTCCCGTTCCAATTCAGACGAGACCTCTGCTATCACAACCCCAGGGTGAAGAATGGAAGACGGTGGTTCAGGGGGCGACACCGGCTAAAAACTGCGCGATAAGGCGTCAGCCTTGACATTCTTAGACCCTGGACGAAATGTAATCGTACACTGAAAACAGGAAAAAAAAAAGAGACCAACGGGCCTGTCTGGGCGTTAGTCTTTTAGCAGACTCAAATTTTTGTGATCCGTGATCACTGTAACTGGGTGATTGGCCCCCTTCAAAAAGTGCCTCCATTCTTCAAACGCCAATTTGACCGCAAGAAGCTCTCTATTGCCTACGTCGTAATTTCTTTCCGCAGCAGAGAACGTCTTGGAAAAGAAAGCACATGGTCTGAGGTTGGTTAGAGTGGCAGGCCCTTGGGACAACACCGCCCCCACCCCCACCTCAGAGGCGTCCACTTCCACGACGAATTGTTTGGACGGATCTGGCTGTACTAACACGGGAGCAGACATAAAGCTTCTTTTCAGGGTCGCAAAGGCCTCTTTTGCGAGCGGACCAGTTTCTCACATCCGCACCTTTACAAGTAAGATCTGTAAGTGGCTTGACTACCTGTGAAAACCCCCGAATAAATTTGCGGTAATAATTGGCGAACCCCAAGGAGCGCTGAAGACCCTTAAGGTCTCGGGGTTGCACCCAATCCGCAATGGCCTGCACCTTCTTGGGGTCCATGCGAAAACCCTCACAGGACACAAATAATCCCAAAAAATACAATTCTTGAACAAAAAATACACATTTCTCCAATTTGCCATACAGATGATTTTCCCTCAGTCTTTGGAGAACGGTTCGTACACAATTCAGATGAGACTGACTGTCGGGAGAGTATATCTGAATATCGTCTATCGTCTAAGTAAATAACAACAAAACGACCAATGAGATCCGAGAATACCACGTTGATGAAATTCTGAAATATGGCTGTGGCATTGGTAAGACCAAACGGCATGACTAAATTTTCAAACAGTCCCTCAGTCGTGAGGAACGCGGTTTTCCATTCATCCCCCTCCCAGACCCTTATCAAATTATATGCCCCCTGAAGATCCAGTTTGGAGAACCATTTTGCCCCTGAAAGTTGGTTACACAAATCGGGAATCAACGGAAGGGGGTACGTATTTCGTACAGTAATCTTGTTCAGCTCACGAAAATCGAGGCAGGGACGTAACCACCATCTTTTTTCTTAACAAAAAAAACCCTGCCGCCACAGGTGAGACTGAGGGACGTATGTGTCTTTTGCGAAGACTCTCAGCAATGTAATCTTTCATGGCCAAGCGCTCAGGGCCAGATAAATTAAACAGATGGGCTTTAGGCAATTTAGCCCCCGGGACTAACTTGATTGCGCAGTCAAAGGGTCTATGTGGCGGCAACGTCTCGGCCTCGCTTTCAGAGAACACATCTTCGAATTCTTTCAGGTACTCCGGAATACCTTCCAGCTCGACAGATGACACAGATACAGATTTAACAGGTTCAACCAATAGTGCAGACTTATCACATAACATCGAATCATTAAACCCCCACTGAACAATCTCCCCTGTTTTCCAGATAATGACTGGGTTATGGCGTTGTAACCAGGGCATGCCCAACACCAATCCTGCTGGTAGATTGTCCAGAACCAAACAACTTAATTTTTCCACATGGGTAGCGCCAACTTTGAGTGAAAACAAGTCAGACATAAAGAGAATTCCCTCTTTAGTGGGGGGGAGGAGTCAATGGCCACCACTTTGATCGGAACCTTAAGTCTAACTGTCCCTATCTTACAGCGTGTGACCAATTGGAAGTCAATGAGATTGATGGATGATCCGCAGTCCACAAAAGCTGTAGAGGGAAAACAACAATCGTCCACTAACAGTTCACATGGAGCAACACCTTAGAAAACGAGGAAAAGGGTACCTGAGGGTCTGAGTAGTCTCCCCGCTGACTACCCAGACCTAGTCGCTTCCCGTCGACCGGGTTGAGGATGGACAATCAGGACACTCCCTTTTCCAATGTCCCGTTTTACCACGGTAGAAGCATAACTGCTTTTCTCTCCGGCGTTGTCTCTCCTTTTCCTTCAGGGAGAGAGCCCCTACGTCCATGGGTACAGAAACAGTCTCTTTTCCACTAGGGAACAATGGAGTCTCCGCCTGCATCACCCCCCTGGCCCGCAGCCTGCGGTCCATCCGGACGGCCTGGGTCATGGCGTCCTCGAGAGAGTTAGGTGGGGGATGTAATGTCAAGGTATCCTGTAACCGCTCGGACAAGCCTCTGCGAAAGAGTCCTCAGAGTGCGGTGTCATCCCAAGAGATCTCTGCGGCCCAGCGGCGGAATTCTGTGCAAAACCACTCAGCCGAGTGTTTCCCCTGACAGACACTCATCACCATGTCCTCTGCCAATCGCACTCGGTCCGGCTCATCATATATGTGCCCGAGGGCCTCAAAAAACGCATTCACAGACACTCTCTCAGGGGCAGTGGGAGGAAGGGAGAAAGCCCAAGCTTGTGGGGACCCTCTTAACAGAGACATAATGACCCCTACCTTCTGACTTTCGTCCCCAGAGGAACGTGGCCTCAAACTAAAGAAGAGTTTGCACCCCTCCATGAAGACCCTGAACTCCTTTTTGTTCCCAGAAAAAAATCAGGAGGTTTAACAGGTGGTTCGGGACACCAAAACAACATCACTCGCCCCAGCCCCCAGAGACCCAGCAGTTAAAGCCCCCCGCACTGTCTCAGAAACCTGCTGCTGAGAACGAGCCAGAGCTTGCTGCTCCAGAGATAAACCCTGAAACATCTGACTCAGATTTTTCATTTGCTCAGCAAGAGATTGTATGGGATCCATATTTCTCAGCAGAGAAAGAAAAAAAAACCCAAAGACTTAACGGTCAGTTATAAAGTCAGGATCCTGTCAGCGCTGGCGTGCAGCCTCCACTGAGCAGGGACTCACCTGCACTGTAGGGGGGCCCGGGGTCAGGTACAGCCGGAAAGTACAGATACACAGGACCTGTGGACGCTGAAGTTTAGCAAGCAGTCACAGGACCTACGGTCATGTGACTGCAAGGGGCGGGGCTTAGCATCATGCTTTCTGAGATGGCAGGACACTAAACAGAAATACTCAGAGTCAGGCAAAACGGAGGTCATACACATATCAGTAAAGTACCAGGGATGAGACAGAATGGACAGTCAGGGCCAAGCAGAAGTTAAAACCAAACAGACATAGAAGGTACCAAGCAGAATCCAAAGCAATATCCAGAGAACAGACCGAGTCGTACACAGAGAATCAAGCAACCAGAACACAGCACAAACACAATCAGGGGTCACCACACAATGCCAAGGGTGAAAGTATAACTGACGGGGATGGGAGCGTCCTGAGGCTATAAGAAGCCTCTCCCAGAACCAGAGAGAGGCCACAATCATAGCCCTAGGTGTGCAGGTAAGCCTGCACTGGGATCACAACCTTTAACCCCAGAAATGCCAGTCATCAGCACTGGTTCCAGACATTAACACCACGTGTGCGAGTCAAACCCACACTGAGATCATGACAACAGCAACATGGACTCTATACTCCTATGTGGTCTTTTTGATTTCATGGTTATATTCAGGAGTGTTCTATAGAGAGCTTGCATATTACCCTATTATGGCTGCTGGTTGCTCTGGCATCCCATTTAGTATTTTGCCTTTTTCGGTCTGTATTTATTCACTGGAAACTGGCTACCTGACTGGGAAATGGATAACATGCAAGCAGGTTACATAGCTACATAGGTTGGGAAAAAACGGAATGTTTATTTTGTGACTTGTAGACTCGGGAGGTGCGCTCGGCTCAACCAGGCTGGAAGTCCTTGATCGAGCCCTCGACTCCCAACGTTCGGGAGGAGGACCACAGGCTTGCTCGGGACTCACAAATGCACTGGACACCTCTGACACCGAAGATGGAGAGCCATATCTCGAGGACCAGGAATGGTGACGACCACGAGAGGAATCCCTGCGGCCTGAGTGCCTCAATTTCTTATGACGCCGCTGCATTGCGTGGTGGCCGTGATAACGCGACTGCGGGGATGAAGAATAAGAGGAGGGAGGAGGAGGAGGATCTCCGGCGTCTACGCCTGTCTCGCCTCCCCCTCAGGGGGTAATCATCTACTGCGGCAGCCACGGAAGCTTCCCTGCTACCACTAGCTACAGCAGTAGCCGAAGCCGGGCTCTAAATAACATCCCCTTGGACACCACCACCCTGTGGTGCAGGAGCAAGCACCATAGTGCTCGGCGTACCCAACCCTGCAGGAGGAGAGGATGCCTGGACTGCCCCCCCAACAGGTCCCTGTGAGACACAGACCTCCCTCTGTTCCTCCACCCTGGGCACAATGGGCTGTTCATTACTCTGCTCCTCTGCTGAACCAGAGGAGGTTGCTCTGTGCCTACCACCCATAAGGAATCCCGCTGTCCCGATAGGGTTAATCCCCCCTGGCGCCAGACCCAAATCCCTCCCCACAACCGCTGCTACGCTGGGCACCTGCCCTAATCCCGCAGCCTCCCTGACCCCCTGCAGAGGTGTCGCGCTGAACCGGCGCGCTCCTCTCCCATCGTGCAGACGCCGCTCCACGCTCAGCGTCGCTGGACCGGAAGTCGGGGGGCGGTGACTTCAGCCTAGCCGCGCGCCGCCGGGAAACCCCAGCCAACGCCGGCGAGGCATCCCGCAGCCGCAAAGGAGGGTGGAATCACCGCACGGACCACCTGCCTCCCAGCAGCCCCGCCGCCACCAGCTGCTCCTGCTGTAAAACAGCGGTGGCGGCCGGACCAGACCGCGATGAAGCCTCGACAGGACCAGGCACCTGTAAAGAAGCTGTAACCTGCGAGACCGCCAGGTGAGTGCCGATCCCCGCTAGGAAGCTGCGCAGCCAGGGCTCTCCCTCCTGCAATACCCATAAGCGCAGGGCCTCCATAAGTGGGTCTGCCATACAGCCGCCGGACAGTGCTCGTGACAAGCACTTCCAGGATCCGATCTCAGGAGGAAAGAGGGAGGGCGACCTCAGATCCAGTGATATATATCCACAGGAAGGGGCCGTGCTAACCCCTTCCTGATCCCATTGGCCCTATAACATTAAATCCCCTCCCCACCACAATGTGGGTGGGCCAGCTCCATTACCCATAGGGAAGGGGAGGGGAGGAAAGGAACCACAGTCAGTGGCACTCTCCTTATTCAGTACAGTGCCCACCAGTATTTTGCTCTATATCCTGCTCGACCAAGGCACGTATCAGCAGTTCCTTGGATTTGTCACCTGTCTCTATTCCTCTCTGGAGTGACAGAGGCTTCAGAACTACAACAGCCATATGCATATCAATTCAAATTCAATATCAATATCAATTTAAATGCGGATTTCTCAGAAATGGACTGTCTAGGTAAAGATATTGCTGTACTTGTCTTTGAAAGAGCTAAATGCGCATAGAAGTAGTTTAGTGTGTGAAATCCTGCTGACAGATTCCCTTTAAAGATAACCTGTCATCAGAATTAGGCTGGAGTCACACTGCCGAATTTCTCATGTGATAATCGCATCGCATAGCACGGACTGGCCGGCACCTCTCCTGACCCAAGCATGACAGCTTGATGGATTACTATGCAGCTGTCAAGCTCAGGTCAGGAAAGCAGACAGCCAGTGAGAGTTTTGCTATGCGATTCTTGGACGAAAAATACGCCAGTGCGTCTCTGCTCTTAGGGCCCCGTCACACATAGCGACTCACCAGTGATCCTGACAATGATATCAACGTGTCAGGATCGCTGGTGAATCGTTACATGATCGCTGGTGAGCTGTCAAACAGACAGCTTCACCAGCGATTAGCACAGCGACGCCGAGCGTGCGGCGTCGCTGTGTTCGTTAGTTACCAGCGCGCTGATGCAGGGAGCTGGTAACTAACGTACACATCGGGTATCTAAGGGACATGCGTCCCTTGGATACCCGATGTGTACGTTAGTTACCAGCAGTTCGCTGGTCTCCCACCTGTCACACGCAGCGATGTGTGCTGGCCAGCGGGAGACCAGAGACCAAAGAAAAGTCCAGAGGTTTCCCAGAGCGATCAGCGATACCGGCAGGGGGGCCGGTCGCTAATCGCTGTCACACACAGCGATCTCGTTGGAGAGATCGCTGTTGTGTCACAAAACTTGTATGTGTGACGGGGCCTTTACCCTAAGTAAAGTTCAGACAGAGCCATATTGGTGCTGTCATACTAATTAAAATGTACAAGATTATCATCCACACTCTGAGAAGATTGCACTAGTGTTTTTTTATTTTACCATGAAATAATCATTCACCACACTGCTGGATATCATAACAAGCGATGATGGGTAAAGTGATAGGTTATGTTTCGACCCAACCTGGGTCTTTTTCAAATATCGCTACAAAAGAAATATACAAAGATTACTGTGCTGTACAAATAAAAAATAAGGAAATGGTTTCACTCAATTGCATTAAGGCATGTCAATATGAAATATATGAAGTGTGAATAGCATAATGGCTTTTGAAATTTAGAAAAAACATATGAGATACTTAGCACAAAATTTGGCCAAAAGATGTGAGCCCATTTGTATGCTAGCTTTCTGACTGAGCACTCCGCCCTTCATCAAGCTGTGATTTTAATTACATCCAATCACATTTTGGTTCCTATCTTCTTATAAATACAGGCTTTACCATGTTATTAGCCAGAGGTTAGTTCACACTAGGCAGTTAGAATTGGGACCCATTCGATTATGAGATTACCTTGATGTTGGTGAATGGGCTCACATCTTTTGGCCAAATTTTGTGCTAAGTATCTCATATGTTTTTTCTAAATTTCAAAAGCCATTATCCTATTCACACTTCATATATTTCATATTGACATGCCTTAATGCAACTGAGTGCAACTATTTCCTTATTTTGATATGTAAGCTGTTTTTTGGTATGCACCTATTCAGACTAGTTCTAGATGTGCCATCAGTTTTTTCTGTCATTTGTGCTGTACAAATATACATGTGATAATGTCCAAAAATAAATACTGTTGGAAAATAAAATTATATTCACCCTAATATTAGAAATAACAAGAACAGAATAAAATAATATCAAGCAAAAAAAAATAAAAGAAAAAACAAAAGGACACAGCAGTCTAATGCTAAATACAAAATAATACAAAATAATCTGATGCAAAGCCACATCATAGGGCATAGCTTTCAGACATGCTCTAGAACTAGGCCGATCCTACACATTGGTGATTGTATTCATGCTTGAAATCAGGAAGGAACTGATAAGTGAAAGATTAATATATGTTCAAGAACAGGAGGATAGAGTGTATATAAAAAAGAGGGGGGTAGAAAAGGACATCAGTAAAATATCATGGATCGTTTAACCTATGTCCAGTTATTCCAGATATGTAGGGTAACTGCGTTCTGAGCTCTGAACGCCTCAGCTAGTAAACTGATATCCTCATGTTCCTTTTGATCACCACTAGTGTAGTTATCCAATAGTTTTATAGTTTTGCTGCTGTTGTTAGGGATGTAAACACATAAATAAAAACAGATGTATTCACATTATGACATAACTTCCTAAATTAACCATATTTATAGAATACCATGACTAATAAATCTTGCCTATTGGTGATGCTAATTTTGAACCCTTTTCTGATGGGCGTAATAGTACACGCACGTCAGAATCCCTCCCTTTGATGTGGGCTCTGGCGCTGAGCCAACATCTTTCCCAGCACATGTCAGCTGACATGTGCCTCTAACAACGTGATACACCCGCAGCTGTTAACCTGTTAAATGCCCCTGTCAATCTCTGACAGTGGCATTTAACTCGCACATCCGGTAAGCGCTCCGGGAATCCTGCCCATCGGTGAACCCGTCACGTGTTCGTGGGTCACCAATGGGTTGGCATGACAACCAGAGGTCTCCAGCAGACCTCTATGGTTGTCATAACCGGATTGCTATGAGCACCACTCGGGGGTCGGCGCTCAGAGCATTTCTGCTACATACAGGCGATCTCATCATATTGGCAGTGAATATTAATTTCTCTGTAATAGCGTGCACAGTGTCAGCTGCAGCCACTGACTTACAGCAGCGACTGGGCGATCACATGTGCCCGCTACTTAAAGGGAATCTGTCACCCCTTTTTTGAGATATCATATAATGAAATCATTCAATTGTGTGTCACATAAGGATTCTCTTAGTACTTTTGCTTCCCCCTGACCTGCACCTTTCATGCATAAATACCTTTTTTATATCGGTTCAGATGTATGTAAACTGCCACGGACCGGTCCGATGGGCGGGGCTTATTCAACTGCTCCCCCCTCCCTGTCTTGCTCAACGCATTTCTTCTTGTGTAGAGCAAGACAGGGAGGGGGGGAGCAGTTGAACAAGCCCCGCCCAGCGGTCCGGACAGCGGCAGTTTACATACATCTGAACCGATATAAAAAAGGTATTTATGCATGAAAGGTGCGGGGTCAGGGGGAAGCAAAAGTACTTAGAGAATCCATATGTGGCACACAATTGAATGATATTATATGATATCTCAAAAAAGGGGTGACAGATTCCCTTTAAGAGAAATGACTATTCACCTCTCTCCACTCCCATAGGCGTGGAGCACAGTGAATATTCATTCCCTTAAGTAGCAAACACACGTGATCGCCCGGTCGCTGCTGGAAGTCAGTGGCTGCAGCTGACACTGTGCGCGCTATTACAGAGAAATAAATATTCACTGCCAGTGTATGTTGTTGTAGGGAGCCGTGCAGCATCTGGGGTTGTAGCCACGGGTCATCTTTCTGGCCTTGCAATCACGGCAATGATGATGAAGCCGACGCTGCAGTTCAGATTCACTGGGGCAGTTGGTGATGTAGCAGAGTTGGTACAGCTCTCCACGGGGAGAGCTAGGCCCCAGGGCAGTTATAGTGTTAAACATGTTGGTAATGGTTGTAGTGCAGGGCAGATGACGCAGTAAATAATCTGGAGGGCACAGCGGAGTGCAGTCTTCACACTTTTACTCACAGTTCTTCCAGTTACAATCCCCAGCTGGGGTGCTGTGTCCTCCAGGTTGGTGGCCCAGCCAGCTCTCAGGTAGTTTGGGGTCCACTGTACCAGAACCCCCTTCTTATGTTCCTTTCCTGGCCGTCTCTCTGCTCTAGCTCCCACCTCTTCTACCCTGTGCCTTCATTCACAGTGTCCCAAGCCAGCAGCCTCTAATCCTGTCAGGCGGTGTTCTCTTAGCCCCCTTAATCCTATCTGGCTGCCTTTTCAGGGAATGTGTATGGAGTAGGCTGTAGCACATACAGTAGCTACAGCCTCCGGTATGCTAGCTAAGTCCTTAGTTTCTCTACTAGTCTGGGGCCAGTCCCCTACTAAAACCTGGTCCCTCCACCCGACTACAGTGGGCGTGGATTCGGGCGCCACGGGTGGATTCCTCACTTCCCATGCCCCTAGGACCTCTTCTTTCTCTCCTTCATCTCATGCTGTGCTAGTCTAGGGACGTGCTCCTCTCTCCTTCAGTCCCCAGCACCAACTCAACGCCTCACTTCCTGACTCCTCCTCCAACTGTCCAACTGTTACCATGACAACTCTCCACTCCCAACTGTCAGATTTCTCTCCAGCTGCCCTTCTCTTATCTGCTTCCTCCACCCACACCCTCTACCTAGTTCCTCCTTGAAACACAGAAAAACACAGTATAACAAACGTATTAAAATACTCTGCTGTAAAAAAGTAACAGTAAACAGCAAAAAGATGATAACAAAACAGGGTATTTGGTTGATACGTTTTTTTGCAAAAAATGTATACTAAGCCGCTCTACCAAACGTCAAGGTATACCCATATCAGAGCAGTCCCTAAGGCTACTTTCACACTAGCGTTTTTTTTACGCTGCGTTTGGAGCGCACATGAAACGCATGTCAAAAGCACATGCAAACGCTGGTAAGCGCTGCGTTATTTTGTAGCATTATTGTGCGCATAACAACAAAAAATCGCAGCGTTTTTATGCGTTTGTAAGCGTTTTTCATGCGTTTGCATTTTTTATGCGCAATTAACTGGAGAAAAAATCCTTGAAAAATTCTTGCAACACACTCCACCAATGGGACACCAGTGGGTGTGTCTATGGAAATTCTTTATATAGACCCAGTTTACACCTGAATTCTTCACATTTGCTTGCATTTGACTTGAGAAACATGGATCTGCGCTGGAAAAACTTTTACTTTGACTTGGATCTGGACATGAGGACGGCTCAGGCTTATGCTGTTGCTTGCCATGAACAGAGGGAGAGAGAGAGGCAGCGAAGACGGCAGCAGCGGCGTATGTGGATACATCCCATTATGGAACTCCGAGGGAGCCGTGGAGCGTATCACACCCTCTACTGCGAGCTACAGGCAAACCCGGAGAAATTTATGGATTATACCCGGATGACCCAAGAAACATTTCACTATTTGCTTGTTCGGGTAAAAGAAATCATCCGGAGACAGGACACGCAGCTCCGGCGTGCGATTACTCCTGAGGAACGGCTCCTGGTCACATTAAGGTACGTGGTGTTGCTAAACCAATGTCTGCTGAATTTTCTTGCTTGTGACATGTACTCTTCAAAATCTGGCAGAATTACAGTTCTGCCATGTCGGTAACTACAAGCTGCGTTAATTTTTGGGTGCCATGTATTGAACCAAATGCTGCCGAAATTTTTTTTTTTGTTTTAATGTAACGTGTGTAAAAAAATTACATAAACACAAATATTAATTTTTGCTGTTTTCTTTCTGTCACAGATTCCTGGCTACTGGAGAGACCCTCTCCTCACTGCACTTCCAGTACCGGATTGGAATCTCCACGTTGTCTGGAATTGTAGCGGACACCTGCCGGGCTCTCTGGAACATTCTCTGTCCCGAATTCATGCCCATGCCAACCGCAGAAAAGTGGTTGGACATTGCTGAAAGATTCTGGACTGTATGCAATTCCCCTAACTGTTTGGGAGCGGTGGATGGGAAACACATCAGGATTATCAAGCCCAAAAGAACAGGCTCTGAGTTCTTTAACTACAAAAAGTACTTTTCAACTGTACTGATGGCCATTGCGGATGCAGACTGTACGTTTATTGCAGTGGACATTGGGGCATTTGGCCGTGGTAATGACTCCCAGGCTTTTAAGACATCAGACATGGGCAGGAGGTTGTATGGCAACAACTTCAATTTCCCCATGCCACGGCCTCTTCCCAACACCGAAGGTCCGCCACAGCCATTTGTAATGGTTGGTGATGAAGCGTTCCAGATGTGCCAACACCTCCTCAAACCCTACTCCAGCCGGGACTTGGACCTACAAGAAAGAATTTTCAATTACAGGCTGACCAGGGCCTGGAGAACAGTAGAGTGTGCCTTCAGTATACTTGTATCTAGATGACGCATTCTTGGCACAGCTATAAATCTGAAACTGGAAACAGTGGATGAGGTGGTCAAGCCCTGTGTTGTTCTACATAACTTTGTACTCTCTCGAGAGCATCCGAACTTTGATCTTGATGATGTTGATCCTAATCCATTGCCTGAATTTACACAGCACCCTCTCAGGTCATCTGTTGAAGTTGGCCAAATGAGGGAGCAATTTGCGGCATACTTCAACTCAGATGTAGGACGGGTGGAATGGCAAGAGCAAATGGTTTAAAAAATTTGTCTTGCATGTTGTTTGTATGTTAATAAAAAAAAACTGTTTTGATACCTGTAATGACTGCATTCTCTGTTTTTAGACTCCCAATACCATTAGCAAGTAGCCAGGTGTATCAATGAATTTAAGATGCTGTGTTTTGTGCATCATGATTTCACTAATACTCCAGAGTAGGTGACTATATAGATTATGTGGTTATTTACAAGGTATATCTATAGTTCCTTGCATTTTTTAAATGAGAACAATAGATATACCTTGCATTCAACACCATCCTCTATAGCAAGGGTTTTAAAACTTTACTCCTAATGTCAACCAACATATCATGCTTAATTTTTTTTTTGAACTCCAATGTAATTACTAAAAACATGCTATGTTGGTTTGGTTTGAACACTGTAGTTAGGGAAACCAACTCTATTCAGTCTGCAATACACCAGATATCTCGATTACTGACGTTTCTTGTGTCAGTCTTGGAGATATGTTTTGTCAACTAAACCAATCTACATCTTCACCAACTCCACAAGGTTCAACAACTGATCATGTTGTAGTGAAATCCATAGTTGCTAAAAAAAATTTCAAACAGAGGATTCCATACAACATGATCTTTTGTTGGACCTTGAGGCCTGGAGTTGGGGAACCCTGCTGGATGCACTCTGTGCAATATTCCTACAATGTAGAGATTGTTCTGGAAAAGAAAAGTCATGTAGATTATACCTATATGACTTATCTTTTCCACAGCAGTCTCTACATTCTAGTAATATTGAACACACTAGATCCAGCAGGGTTCCCCAACTCCACTCCACAAGGTTCAACAACTGATCGTGTTGTAATGAAATCCATAGTTGCTAAAAAAATTTCAAACAGAGGATTCCATACAACATGATCTTTTGTTGGACCTTGAGGCCTGGAGTTGGGGAACCCTGCTGGATCGAGTATGTGCAATATTTCTAGAATGTAGAGACTGTTGTTGAAAAGACAAGTCATGTAGATTTGGTTTGTTGACATCACACATATCTCCAAGACTGACACAATAAACATGTCTCACATAAGAAACAGTAATGGAGATATATGTTGTTGCAAAAATGCTAAGTGTACGGCGTAGTGTGTGTAGTCGGCGATAGACACAGTAACCATTCCAAATTTTTTGAAAGCACAAGTGCACATTTATTTTGTAATAAACCAAAAAAAACTTTATTTTAGGAATGACGTTTGGGAGAAGAATGGGAGACTTTGGGTGTATGGAGAGACGAGGAACAACTGGAGGTAGAGGAAGCGGTTCTAGGAGAAGGGGCGACAAAAGTACTGGGGGAAGGGAGCTCTGGAATGGACATTGAGCCAGCTTGAGACACATTAGGAGGAGACGGTGGATGGACAAACAAAGTTTTTTTTTTCTTCTTCTTTGGCGCAGGAATATCCTGCTGCGGAGTGGTGGCGGTGCTCCTTTGCTGAGGAGTGCTGGCGGTGCTCAGTTGCTGAGGAGTGCTGACGGTGCTCCTTTGCTGATGACTGCTTGCGGGGCTCTGTTGCTGTGGAGTGCTGGCGGTGCTCTGTTGCTGCGGAGTGCTGGCCATGCTCCTTTGATGTTGACTGGTGGTGTCGGTGGCCCAAGCAGGTTCTGTGGTGGTTTGGCTCCAAGCTGGTGGTGCTGTGGCGGTGGTGGTGCTCCATACAGGAGCAGCGCTTGCCATAGTGGTGGTGGTGGAGGAGTGTCCAGCAGCACTCAGACTTGAGGTGGTGTAGTGATGTCCGGCTTCGCAGGGAATGCAGGTGGCCGTGCAGTGGTATGCAGCAGAAGTCGGTAGTGTGGTTAAGCGAGTCAGCGGTGTAACTTTTGGAAATGACACCACTGACTGCTGAACACACCGATTCTGCTGCATAGCCTGCAAGTAAGCAGTGTTGCAGGCCTGTAACACACTCAGCTGTTGCTCAGGACTAAGGTGTTCCGCCATGCCCTGTTCAATTTTACTGAAAAAATGGTGCTCTGGTCTGTTGAGGTTGGCCTCCAGACAGTCAAGGCGCTGGTCGACAGAGTGGAAGCGGTGTTCCATGTGGTTAAAACCACGTTCCATGTGGTTAAAACCACGCTCCATCAGGGAAAAACCGCTTTCCGTTCTGGCGGCCAGCGCCTTGAGGCTGGCCTTAAAGGCCTCGTTCAAGTGCATGAACTTGGGCATGACATTCCTGTCCAAGGCCCTCTGCCACTGGCGGGTAGTGCCCGCATAGCCAGTGACAGGGACCTGGGACAGGGGAACACCTGATGGACCAGCTTCCTGGTCACCAGCTGTCTGTGTTGCTGTCCTGCAAGATGCTTCCTGGCTGTCGGAGGGCTGGGACGGGTCCGAGGTCGTTTGATGAAGAACCGCTCCCAGGACAGGGTCAGGTTGCAGGGTGCTGCTCCAAGTGCTGTGGAAAGAAAGGGAAACATGAGTATCATCAATGTACAAGAAGCATCACCTGTGGAATAGAAAAGCACATAGTAATAACAAACCCAAAAAAAAAACAAAAAAAAACTTACGCTCTGCTGGCAAGGACCGGTCTCAGGAAAGCCAACTCGCGATGGTAGCGGTACTTTCTTCTGCGCCTTGCCGCAGAACCACTCCGAACCTGTCCCTCAGCACGAACATCAGTGTTGAAGCGGTCTTTCATCGAGCGCCAACGTGTGCGGATTTTTTGCACTGTTGGTAAAAAAAAAAAATAAAAATGCACTACTTTAACGTCATTCTCACCACACACACCTGATTGAACTTTGAAAACAGTCACTGCTGCAGCACCAATAAAACACCACCACCGTCAGGTCCACAAAACAATGCAGCAGTTGAAGACACAAATCAATCACAGTTTTCCACCAGGCATTGGTGTGTTTAATGCAAGAATATATCTTGCAAAAAACACATCAGCACCATCAGGTCCACAAAACAATGCAGCAGTTGAAGACACAAATCAATCACAGTTTTCCACCAGGCATTGGTGTGTTTAATGCAAGAATATATCTTGCAAAAAACACATCAGCACCGTCAGGTCCACAAAACAATGCAGCAGTTGAAGACACAAATCAATCACAGTTCTCAACAAGGCATTGGTGCTTTTCATGCAAGAATAACTAGAATTTTGGATAACTAGAGGCGGAAGACCTGTGAAGACTCAGACGTCAAGGTTAGATTTCAGAAAGGCAGATTTTAAGGGATTCAGAAAGAGAATTGGAGGGATCCAATGGCTGGATATCCTAAAAGACAAAAATGTCCAGGAGAGATGGGAAATCTTGAAAAATGAAATTCTCAAAGCACAGTTGTTAACAATTCCGAAAAGAGGGAAGAATAGGAAGCATTTAAGGAAACCAGGATGGATGAACACAGAACTTAAGCACATGCTAAAAAGGAAGAAAAAAATGCTTATAAAATGGAAAGAGGGAGGCATATCTAAAGAAGAATATAATGCTGTCTGCAGAACCTGCAGGGCACAAATCAGATTATCTAAAGCTGAAAATGAATTGAGGCTTGCAAGAGATGTCAAAAACAATAATAAAGGATTTAGGGGATATGTCAAAAGTAAAAGAAAAGTCAAAGATGCTATAGGATTTTTACAGGATGAAAATGATGAAATGGTAAGACAGGATGTTGAGAAGGCTGAACTTTTAAATTCCTATTTTGCATCTGTTTTCTCTCAGAAAGGAAATGTAACATCAACTGTTATTCACTGTCCTATTAAGGGAATAGAAGAATCCAGGATATCTATAAACAGAAAGATAGTGAGGAAACACTTAGCTAACCTAAATGAATTCAAGTCTCCAGGTCCAGATGAATTACACCCCAGAGTACTGAAGGAGATAGCAGAAGAAATTTTTGAACCCCTCTCCATAATCTTTGAAAATTCTTGGAGAACAGGAGAAGTGCCAGAAGACTGGAGAAGAGCAAATGTTGTTCCTATCTTCAAAAAGGGGAAGAAGGTGGACCCAGGGAACTATAGGCCGGTGAGTCTGACTTCTATACCAGGAAAGATCTTTGAACAATTTATTAAACAACATGTATGTCAATATCTGGATAAGAATGAAGTGATTAAACAGAGTCAGCATGGGTTTGTAACTAATAAGTCATGTCAGACTAACTTAATTTCCTTCTATGACGGTATCACTGATTGGGTGGATCAAGGAAATGCTGTAGATATAGTATATCTTGACTTCAGCAAAGCATTTGACAAAGTCTCTCATACAATCCTTATTGAAAAAATGACTAAGTATGGAATGGACAAGGCAACTGTTAGGTGGATTCATAACTGGCTTAGTGATCGGACCCAAAGAGTGGTCGTAAATGGCTGCACATCCAGTTGGAAGAATGTCTCAAGTGGGGTACCACAGGGCTCTGTCCTGGGCCCTGTATTGTTCAACATCTTTATCAACAATTTAGATGAAGGAATTGAGGGTAAACTGATTAAATTTGCTGATGACACAAAGCTAGAAGGGATAGCTAATACTAGAGAAGAGAGAGAGAGGATTCAAAAAGATTTAAATAAACTGGAGAAGTGGGCAGCAACTAACAGAATGGTTTTTAACAGGGAGAAATGCAAAGTACTACATCTGGGCAATAAAAATGAAAAAAGCATATATAGAATGGGAGGAATAGGGCTAAGTGACAGCACATGTGAAAAAGACTTGGGTATACTAATAGATCACAGACTGAATATGAGTCAACAGTGTGATGCAGCAGCAAAAAAGGCAAATGCAATTCTAGGATGTATTAACAGAAGCATACAGTCTAGATCACGTGAAGTCATTATTTCCCTCTACTCCTCTTTGGTCAGACCTCATCTGGAATATTGTGTCCAGTTTTGGACACCACATTTTAAAAAAGACATCAACAAACTGGAGCAAGTTCAGAAAAGAGCGACCAGAATGGTGAACGGCCTGCAAACCCTGTCTAATGAGGAAAGGTTGCAGGATTTGGGAATGTTTAGTTTGCAAAAGAGAAGACTGAGTGGAGACTTAATAGCTGTCTACAAATATCTAAAGGGCTGTCACATTGTAGAAGGATCAACTTTATTCTCATTTGCACAAGGAAAGACTAGAAGCAATGGGATGAAACTGAATGGGAGGAGACACAGATTAGATATTAGAAAAAACTTTTTGACAGTTAGAGTGATCAATGAGTGGAACAGGCTGCCACGAGAAGTGGTGAGTTCTCCTTCAATGGAAGTCTTCAAACAGAGGCTGGACAGACATCTGACTGGGATGATTTAGCGAATCCTGCTTTGAGCAGGGGGTTGGACCAGATGGCCCAGAAGGTCCCTTCCAACTCTACGATTCTATGATTCTATGATTCTATGAATATATCTTGCCATAAAAACACCACCACCATCAGGTCCACAAAACAATGCAGCAGTTGAAGACACAAATCAATCACAGTTTTCCACCAGGCATTGCTGTGTTTAATGCAAGAATATATCTTGCAAAAAACACATCAGCACCATCAGGTCCAAAAATCAATGCAGTATCACAGAGCATCTTTATACTTACTGAACGCCCTTTTTGAAGCTGCAGAGGCGCTGTCCCAGCCATCCATCAGCGCTGCGGCCACCTCATTCCAGAGCTGCCGGGTCACCACTGTGTCTTTGTACTGCTGGTCACGGCTGTCCCACAACGGGATGCGCTCCTCAACAACGTGGATGAGGTGCTCGTTGTCGATGTAGACTTCGTCATCCCGCTGTGGAACCTAGAAAAAAAAAATATAGATTGTTTAGAGGTATGGAAAAGATACAAAAAGAAACAGAAAAGAAGCAAAAGAAAGAAAGACTGAAAAAAAAATATATATATATACTCACATTGCGTCTCCTCGCCACAACTTGACTACGCTGCTCCCGCTCAGAATCCTCAGACGGCTCCCGCTCAGACGGCTCCCGCTCAGACCGCTGCCGCACTCCATCTTCACTGCCCATGTCAGATGTCTGTAAAGAAAGGAAAAATTAAAACACATTTCTAGAGGAAGCTATACTTACCAAAGGGCAGCAAGATTCTCACCTCACGATCAGCTTGGGCCAGTTCTTGACGAGATGGCGAATAGACCGATCCAGGAGACATGCTGAAAAGAAAACAAAAAATACATTAGTACATAATACATTGTACAGGACACACAGACATTATTTTTAAGAATACTCACATTTTGGCTCCTGAAGCTTGAATCCACAGGTAGAAGGCTCTTGTAGAATGCTTGTCTGGTCTCTGTAAGGCTGTATGTTGAGTAATTGTCTGACCCTGAAGACACCTTCTTTTATGTACAGTACACTCCTCCAAAACAATGTTGCTTGTTTAGGGGGAGTTCTAGACAATTGTCTAGACATTGTTTACTCAAATCGCGTGCGCGCACAAGGCGCTGACGTGCGTGGTGCCAAGCGCTCGTCAGCGACCACATATACTGTAATGCTATTTTTGTGCGCACATCGAGCGCACACGATTTTTTTTAACGATGCCGCCAGAAAAAAAATGCAACATGTAGCGTACGGCGCATCTGGGCGCACACCTGTAAAATGCGCAGCGCATGCTAAACGCTGAAGAGTGCGTACATTCGCAAGACCCTGCGATCAGCATGTTAAAGATAGGGGGACATTGCGCATGCGCCCAATAGTGCACGATGCGCTGCGCGATCGAACGCTAGTGTGAAACCAGCCTAACCGATGTATTTAACCCCTTCCTGACATCCGACGTACTATCCCGTCCACGGTACCCGGGCCCGTATGACCGTGGACGGGATAGTACGTCTACCGCGATCAGCGGCGCCCACGTGGTGAGCGCCTTCTGATCGCGGCCGGGTGTCAGCTGATTATCACAGCTGACACCCGGCACAATGTGTCAGGGGCGGTCACGGACCACCCCCGACACGTTAACCCCTTGCACACCGCGATCAAACATGATCGCGGTGTACCGGGGGTTAAAGGGAAGCATCGGCAGGGAGGGGGCTCCCTCCGTGCTTCCCTGAGCCCCCCACGGCAGCGCAATGTGCAGCGCTGCTGCGGGGGGCTCCTTTCCTCCAGGCCCCCGAATCCAAGATGGCGACGGGGGCCTTCGGGGGCCTGAGGAAGCTGGCTTCCTCAGTGCCTGCAAAGCGCAGGCATGAGGAAGCCTTCTGCAGTGCCTGTGTCAGATCGCTGATCTGTCACAGTGATCTGTGATGTGACAGATCAGCGATCTGTCACAGGACAGTGATGTCCCACATGGGACTATTTAATAAAGTAAAAAAAAAAAAAAAGTGTAAAAATAATTTTTAAAAAATCGCCAAATATATTAGAAAAAAAAAAAAATATTCCCCCAATAAATCCATTTTTTGGAAATAATAAAAAAAAAATCAATAAAAGTACACATATTAGGCATCGCCGCGTCCGTAACGACCCGCCCTATAAAACTGTCCCATTAGTTAACCCCTTTAGCGAACCCCTTAAGAAATAAAAATAAAAAACGAAGCAAAAAATGATTCATTATCATACTGCCAAACAAAAAGTGTAATAACGCGCGATCAAAAAGACGCATATAAATATCCATGGTACCGCTGAAAACGTCATCTTGTCCCGCAAAAAACGAGCTGCCACACAGCATCATCAGCAAAAAAATAAAAAAGTTATAGCTCGCTTAATAAAGCGATGCAAAAATAATTATTTTTTATATAAAATAGTTTTCATTGCATAAAACCGACAAAAACATAAAAAAACGACCTAAATGAGGTATCGCTGTAACCGTACTGACGTGAAGTATAAAACCTCTTTATCAATTTTACCGCACGCGGAACGGTGTAAACGCAACCCCCCCAAAAGAAATTCATGAAACGCTGGTTTTTGTTCATTCTGCGTCCCAAAAATCGGAATAAAAAGCGATCAAAAAATTCCACGTGCCCGAAAATGGTACCAATAAAAACGTCAACTCGTCCCGCAAAAAATAAGACCTCACATGACTCGGTGGGTCAAAATTCGGAAAAATTATAGCTCTCAATATGTGGTGATGCAAAAACTATTTTTACCATAAAAAGCGTCTTTTAGCGTGCGACAGCTGCCAAACATAAAAACCGCCATAAATAGTAAATCAAACCCCCCGTTATCACCCCCTTAGTTAGGGAAAAATAATAAAATAAAAAAAATGTATTTATTTCCATTTTTACATTAGGGTTAGGGTTAGGGTTAGGGCTAGGGGTGTGTTGGGCTAGGGTTAGGGCTAGGGTTAGGGTAGGGTTAGGGTTAGGGCTAGGGCTAGGGTTAGGGTTAGGGCTAGGGTTAGGGCTAGGGTTAGGGTTAGGGGCGTGTTGGGGTTCGGGTTGGAGTTAGAATTGGGGGTTTCCACTGTTTGGGCACATCAGGGGCTCTCCAAATGCAACATGGCGTCTGATCTCAATTCCAGCCAATTCTGAGTTGAAAAAGTCAAATGGTGCTCCTTCCCTTCCAAGCTCTGCTATGCGCCCAAACAGTGTTTTACCCCCACATGTAGGGTATCAGCCTACTCAGGACAAATTGCAAAACAATTTTTGGGGTCCAGTTTCTCCAGTTACCCTTAGGAAAATAAAAAATTGGGGGCAAAAATATCATTTTTGTGGAAAAAAATGATTTTTTTATTTTCACGTCCGAGTGTTAAAAACTTCTGTGAAGCACTTGGGGGTTCAAAGTGCTCACCACACATCTAGATAAGTTCCGTGGGGGGTCTAGTGTCCAAAATGGGGTCACTTGTGGGGAGTTTCAATAGTTTAGGTACATCAGGGGCTCTCCAAACGCACATGACACCCGCAGACCATTCCATCAAAGTCTGCATTCCAAAACGTCACTACTTCCCTTCCAAGCCCTGACGTGTGTCCATACAGTAGTTTTATCCCACATATGGGGTGTCAGCGTACTCAGGACAAATTGGACAACAACTTTTGGGGTTCAATTTCTCCTGTTACCCTTGGGAAAATAAAAAAATTGGGGACTAATTGATCATGTTTGTGGAAAAAATACGATTTTTTTATTTTCATGCCCTGGCATTATAAACTTCTGTGAAGCCCTTGGGGGTTCAAAGTGCTCACCACATATCTAGATAAGTTCCATGGGGGGTCTAGTTTACAAAATGGTGTCATTTGTGGGGGGTTTCCACTGTTTAGGTACATTAGGGGCTCTCCAAAGGCAACATGACACCCGCAGACCATTCCATCAAAGTCTGCATTCCAAAACGTCACTACTTCCCTTCCGAGCCCCGACGTGTGCCCATACAGTAGTTTTCTCCCACATATGGGGTATCAGCATACTCAGGACAAATTGGACAACAACTTTTGGGGTTCAATTTCTCCTGTTACCCTTGGGAAAATAAAAAAATTGGGGACTAATTGATCATGTTTGTGGAAAAAATACAATTTTTTTATTTTCATGCCCTGGCATTATAAACTTCTGTGAAGCCCTTTGGGGTTCAAAGTGCTCACCACACATCTAGATAAGTTCCTTGGGGGGTCTAGTTTACAAAATGGTGTCATTTGTGGGGGGTTTCCACTGTTTAGGTACATTAGGGGCTCTCCAAAGGCAACATGACACCCGCAGACCATTCCATCAAAGTCTGCATTCCAAAACGTCACTACTTCCCTTCCGAGCCCCGACGTGTGCCCATACAGTAGTTTCCTCCCACATATGGGGTATCAGCATACTCAGGACAAATTGGACAACAACTTTTGGGGTCCAATTTCTCCTGGTACCCTTGGGAAAATAAAAAAATGGTGACTAAAATATCATGTTTGTGGAAAAAATACGAATTTTTTATTTTCACGCCCGGGCGTTGTAAACTTCTGTGAAGCACTGGGGGGTTCAAAGTGCTCACCACACATCTAGATAAGTTCCTTGGGGGGTCTAGTTTACAAAATGGTGTCATTTGTGGGGGGTTTCCACTGTTTAGGTACACTAGGGGCTCTCCAAAGGCAACATGACACCCGCAGACCATTCCATCAAAGTCTGCATTCCAAAACGTCACTACTTCCCTTCCGAGCCCCGACGTGTGCCCATACAGTAGTTTTCTCCCACGTATGGGGTATCAGCATACTCAGGACAAATTGGACAACAACTTTTGAGGTCCAATTTCTCCTGGTACCCTTGGGAAAATAAAAAAATAGTGACTAAAAGATCATGTTTGTGGAAAAAATACAAATTTTTTATTTTCACGCCTGGGCGTTGTAAACTTCTGTGAAGCACTGGGGGGTCAAAGTGCTCACCACACATCTAGATAAGTTCCTTAGGGGGTCTAGTTTCCAAAATGGTGTCATTTGTGGGGGGGTTCCACTGTTTTGGTACATCAGGAGTTTTCCAAACGCGACATGGTGTCCGATCTCAATTCCAGCCAAAAACGTCAAATGGCGCTGCTTCCCTTCCGAGCTCTGCCATGCGCCCAAATAGTGGTTTACCCCCACATGTGGGGTATCAGCGTACTCAGGACAAATTGCACAATATCTTTTAGGGTCCTGTTACCCTTGGAAAAATAAGAATTGAGGGTGAAAAGATCATTTTTGTGGAAAAAATATGATTTTTTAATTGTATGGCTTTATGTTATAAACTTCTGTGAAGCCCATGGGGGTTCAAAGTTCTCACCACACATCTAGATAAGTTCCTTAGGGGGTCTAGTTTCCAAAATGGTGTCATTTGTGGGGGGTTTCCACTGTTTTGGTACATCAGGAGTTTTCCAAACGCGACATGGTGTCCGATCTCAATTCCAGCCAAAAACGTCAAATGGCGCTGCTTCCCTTCCGAGCTCTGCCATGCGCCCAAATAGTGGTTTACCCCCACATGTGGGGTATCAGCGTACTCAGGACAAATTGCACAATAACTTTTAGGGTCCTGTTACCCTTGGGAAAATAAAAATTGGGGTGAAAAGATCATTTTTGTGGAAAAAATATGATTTTTTAATTGTACCGCTGTACGTTATAAACTTCTGTAAAGCCCTTGTGGGTTCAAAGTTCTCACCACATATCTAGATATGTTCCTTGGGGGGTCTAGTTTCCAAAATGGGGTCACTTGTAGGGGGTTTCCACTGTTTAGGTACATCAGGGACTCTCCAAACGTGACATGGCATCCAATCTGAATTTCAGCCAATTTTGCATTGAAAAAGTCAAACGGCACTCCTTCCATTCTGAGCTCTGCCATGCGCCGAAACAGTCGTTCCCCCCCACATATCAGGTATCTGCGTACTCAGGACAAATTGCACAATAACTTTTGCAGTTCAATTTCTCCTGTTACCCTTGGTAAATTAAAAAAAATTGAACCTGAAGTATTTTTTTTATGAAAAAAAGTTAGATGTTCATTTTTTTTTTAAATATTCAAAAAAATTCCTGTGACGCACCTAAAGGGTTAATAAACTTCTTGAATATTGTTTTGAGCACCTTAAGGGGTGCAGTTTTTAGAATGGTGTCACTTTTGGGTATTTTCTATCATATAGACCCCTCAAAGTGGCTTCAAATGTGATGTGGTCCTAAAAATAAAATGGTGTTGTAAAAATGAGAAATCGCTGGTCAACTTTTAACCCTTATAACTTCCTAACAAACAAAAATTTTGGTTCCAAAATTGTGCTGATGTAAAGTAAACATGTGGGAAATGTTAGTTATCAAGTTTTTTGTGTGCTGTATCTCTGTGATTTAAGGGCAAAAAAATTCAAAGTTGGAAAATTGCGAAATTTTCTAAATTTTCGCCAAATTTCCGTTTTTCTCACAAATAAACGCAAGTTATTTGAATTAAATTTTACCACTAACATGAAGTACAATATGTCACGAGAAAACAATGTCAGAATCACCGGGATCCATGGAAGCGTTCCAGAGTTATGACCTCATAAAGGTACAGTGGTCAGAATTGTAAAAATTGGCCCGGTCATGAACGTGCAAACCACCCTTGGGGGTGAAGGGGTTAAAACCTGACCATGTGTATGGTACCTATATGAGCAGGATTCAAAAAGGTAATGTCCGATGTGGACACGCTGTGGAAGACAGCTTATATGTACATGGCCCACAAGGGAGGGGTGAAGACCTCCCTAATCTTGCAGAAACAAGAAACCAATTAAATATAAACACATGGGCCATGCACACAGTGAACAAGTCTGTAGGACAGTGTTCAACCAAATACCCTGCTTTGTTATCATCTTTTAACTAGCACTTGTTGTTTACTGTTACTTTTTTACAGCAGAGTATTTTTATACGTTTGTTATACTGTGTTTTTCTGTGTTTCAGTCTTTTGGTGGTGTGAACACTGTCCTACAGACTTGATCACTGTGTGCATGTGCATGGCCCATGTGTTTAAATTCATCTAGTTCCTTACTGGCCTGGAGAGGTCTAGTGTTGGGTGCTAGTATGTGGGTACCGGGTAGTGTCCCCTCCTTACCCGAGAGCGGGGTACCACACCTCTGGCTGAGGTGCAGTACCTCTGTGGCGACTGGACCCTCAGGGGCGCCACACCAGGAGCAGGTGTAACCAACAACAATAAGAAATGTATAAATGTATTATGCTTTACACTAGAAAATGTTGCATGTTTTGGCTCAATTTTGCATCTGCTCATAGAAGGTATAGATTTCCTTTTCTGACTTTAGGCAAATATACTAAGTCTATTAAGTGGCTTAAGCCTCTTTTAACTTGCTACAATTCCAGTCTTAATACTTCCAGTACTTCCTGTCTTAATTACTTTTCAATATAAGCGTATGTTTTCAAGATTTTCTGCGGATTGAACGCTGTGTACAGCCGCAGCGTTGAATCCGCAGCATCCAGATGTTACAGCATACTGGAGGGGATTTTATGAAATCCCATCTCCACTATGCTTGCAGGGACGCGGGTGACACACCCGAAATTACAGATATGCGGCGCGCCTTTTCAGACTGCAGCATGTCTATTTATCTTGCGGAGACACTCCGTCTCAGCAAGATAAATAACCCAGTCTATGGATAGGATGTGGTTGTTCCGCATGTGTTCAATGAGCACATGCGGTATCACCACGCGTACAACAGGGGGTGGCGCTTTGGGCGGAGCGGGGTTTCCACTGCATCCAAAGCGCTGCAAGTACGCAGCGTGGAAACACACCGTTATGTAGAGATATGTCAATGCTCATGTATTTCGAATTGTTTGAAAAATGTACTGTACTTTGCCATCAAGTCCAAGTGTGCTACATAAAGAATTCTTCTAAGTTGAAGACCAGAGAGCATCTATGTATCAGTTCTGGCAGACCTGGTTTCCCACAATGTTTAATATAATTGTCTGGGGTTTAGAAAGCAGATCCAGGCTTCATTCCTAAAAGGGAAATAAATTAAAAAAAAATGATACATTTCACTGATTTTATTTTAGCAATATTTCCTAGTAAAATGCTGTAGTCATTTTAAGCAGACTGTTTTGTAACTACATTTCTCGCAGATGACCACTTCCTTGGGTGATTACAAAGACAACAATGGCAATTCCTGTTCTGTAATGGATTTACTGAAACTTACCACACTAGTAGCTGTTGTCCTGATTGTACATGTGTAAACTCTAGTATGTGACCTGTTAAAGCTAGTTGCATCACATCGATTCTGTACAGGGGCCCGGAGGCGAGGTTGCCCAAACAAATGCTGAACTACTAAAATTTTATGCTTCATCATAAATCCAGTGGCAGCATCAACACTAAGTGGAGAGAAGCGGGGTCATACCTGAGTCATCTGCAGATAGAGAGGGGCAAGTCTACTATGCACACTGCAAAAGATGCTGGACAGAGCCTTGTTCCTCTCCTCTTGTTGATGCTGCTGCTGGGTTTATGATACTGAAGACTCACCGCACTGCAGGGAGAGTTACATGGTGTGTGGGACTCTCTCTCCATCTGTTTCCATATTGTTTCCCTATAACAATAAGTACCCACTTAACATTTAATAATGTTCTGAGTCTCCCCCTGTACAGCTACCCTCGACACAGCATGATGCTCTCTTATACACAATTTAATTCCCCCTCACTGTATAGTACCCCCCACACAGTATACTGACCCCTTAGTAGCCCCAAATCTGTTGATGGCTCCAACACTCTATGATGGTCCCCACACTGTACAAAGACCCCACATGATCTCCCACAATGTATGATGCTCCCCTCCTTGTAATCTCCACACTGTATGAAGGCCCCATAAATAGCCTTCATATAGTATAATGCATCAGATAGTCCTCAATATAGTATAATGCACTCCACATAGGCCTCTTTGTAATATAATGCTCTCCCCATGGGCCCTTATATAGTACAATGCACTCCCCATAGGCTTCCATATAGTATAAAGCACTTCCCAAAGACCTCCATATAGTATAATGCACTCCCATATGCCTATTTATAGTATAAAGCACCCCCATAGTTCTCTATACAGTGTAATGCACTTTCCATAGGCAGCCTCTGTATAGTATAATGCACTCCCCATAGGCCACCTAATAGTATAATGTACCCCTTAGACCTCCATATAGACTCCATATAGTATAATGCACTCCCTATAGGCAGACTCTATATAGTACAGTGCAGTGCCCATAGGCAGACTCTGTATAGTATAATGCACTCCCCATATGTCTATTTATAGTATAAAGCACCCCCATAGGCATCTATACAGTGCAATGCACTCTCCATAGGCAGACTCTGTATAGTATAATGCACTCCCCATAGGCCACCTAATAGTATAATGTACCCCATAGACCTCCATATAGACTCCATATAGTATAATGCACTCCCTATAGGCAGGCTCTATATAGTATAGTGCACTCACTATAGGCAGACTCTGTATAGTATAATGCACTCCCCATAGGCAGACTTTATAAAGTATAGTAACATAACATAGTAACATAGTTATTAAGGTTGAAGGGAGACTTTAAGTCCATCTAGTTCAACCTATATCCTATCCTAACTTGCCCTAAGATGTTGATCCAGAGGAGGGCAAAAAAAAACCATGTGGCAAACAGTAAGCTTCACATTGGGGGAAAAAATTCCTTCCCGACTCCACATACGGCAATCAGACTAGCTCCCTGGATCAACGCAATATTAAGGAAACTAGGGTATATACCCTGTAATATTATACTTTTCAAGAAAGGCATCCAGTCCCTTCTTAAATTTTAGTAGGGAATCACTCATTACAACATCATGTGGCAGAGAGTTCCATAGTCTCACTGCTCTTACAGTAAAGAATCCATGTCTGTGAGTATGCTTAAACCTTCTTTCCTCCAGACGTAGAGGATGCCCCCTTGTCCCCGTCACAGTTCTAAGCGTAAAAAGATCATTAGAAAGGTCTTGGTATTGTCCCCGCATATATTTATACATTGTAATAAGATCACCCCTAAGCCTTCGATTCTCCAAACTAAATAACCCCAATTGTAATAACCTGTCTTGGTATTGCAGACCCCCTAGTTCCCTAATAACCTTGGTCGCTATTCTCTGCACCCGCTCCAGTTCAGCTATGTCTTTCTTATACACCGGAGACCAGAACTGTACACAGTATTCTAATTGTGGTCGCACTAGTGACTTATATAGAGGTAAAATTATGTTCTCCTCATGAGCATCTATGCCTCTTTTAATGCATCCCATTATTTTATTTGCCTTTGCAGCAGCTGCCTGACACTGGCCGCTAAATGTGAGTTTGTCGTCCACCCGTACACCCAGGTCTTTTTCAGTGACTGTTTTGCCCAGTGTTTTACAATTAAGCACATAATTATACATCTTGTTCGTTCTACCCAAGTGCAGGACCTTACATTTATCCCCATTAAAGATCATTTGCTATTTATCAGCCCAAGCTTCTAGTTTACATAAATCCTCCTGCAATATAAAATTGTCCTCCTCTGTATTGATTACCCTGCAGAGTTTAGTGTCATCTGCAAATATTGAAATTCTACTCTCTATGCCCCCTACAAGGTCATTAATAGAGCACTCCCCATAGGCCTCTATATAGTATAAAGTACCCCATAGGCAGACACTATTCAGTGTAATGCACTCCCCATAGGAAGACTCTATATGGTGTAATGCACTTCCCATAGGCAGACTCTATAACGTATAATGCACCCCCATAGGCAGACTCTATATAATATAGTGCACCCCCATAGGCATTTATAGTATAATACACTCACCATAGGCAGACTTTATATAGTATAAGGCACTCTCATTGGCATTTTCTATATAATATAATGCACTCCCCATAGGGCCAGTATAGTATAATGAGCTCCCAATAGGCCTCCATACAGCATAATGCACTCCCACTAGGCAGACTCAATATAGTATAATGCAATAACCATAGGCAATCTATATAGTATAATACACTCCCCATAGGAAGACTCTATATAGTATAAAGCACCCCCATAAGCAGATTCTATATAGTATAATGCCCACCCATAGGCCTCTATAGTATAAAGCACCCCATAGACAGACTCTATATAGTATAATGCACTCCCCATATATAGCGGACGCCAAGTAATGACGTCATCACGCCTGCTGTCAGTGTCTGTGTCAGGGACAAGTCAGGGGAATCATGGGAAAGGGAGCATGACACTCCCTGTCTCATCAGTGCTTTCAACTGTATCGGCATCCAGCCTGCAGGCTGCAGTCCTGCTATGTGTAACAAAAATGTTCCTCTGCTATGAGTGCCAACCACCAGGTGGCAGTCATTGCAGTTCTGCATTGACAACCTCATGGATTTCCTGCAGACCCCGGGTTGTCCTACCAACCCATCTGCGCCCCGCGATCATGTGACGAGGGCTGAAAGACGAAGCTATGGCGCTCACTGGGTTTGCACGAGTTAAATGCCGCTGTCAGAGATTGATAGCGGCATTTAACTAGTTAAGAGAGGCCGGTGGATCGAAATTCCATCTGCTGCTGTTAGGGGCTCAAGTCAGCTGATCAGATAAGCTGTCATGTGTCAGAAAAAATGTGGGCTCAAACTGTGGGCTCAAAGCCGGAGCCCACATAAAATAGGGGGAGGCGAATGTGGCGCCCCCAGGAGTATGGTCACCACACTGGCATTACCTTCCTCCTAGGGAGGGTGATGTCAGGCTTGGAAGCAATGAAGGGTCTCTCTAGCAGTTAACCATAACATGCAACACAGTTCCCACTCCGGGCCAGCAGAGGGAGCTCTGAACCAGAATTGGGGGAGGAGTGCTCTCTGAGGGCCAGGAAGGGAAATTAGTGAGTTAGTGTGAGGAGGCCAAAGTGTGTAGACGTGGAGAGAGAAGCTGGGGGGGATTGAGCAGAGTTGAGAGCTCGTTCCCAGCTGGAGCGCATGATCTGGAGCCTGGTCTCCACAGTTGTATGGATACTAACAGTCCTGCAACAGAAACCAGAGGAATAGGAAGCTGTAAATGCTTTATTCCCACCTAAGACTCGGAGGTACAACAGCAACGGGTGAGCCAAGAGAAGTGATAGAAGGCTACAGCTGTCTGCCATACGAGGTAGATCTGAGCGGAAACAAGAAGGAGGAGCTTCAGTGTAACACAGTAATGGATGTACCTCAAGTAAGCGCTAGGAAGGAGACTACACAACCTATCTGCATAGAGAGATTCCTGAGTTGCTTCCAGGCTAATCAGCTCCTGTGCCATCTGTAATCTGGACCCTGGACTGCACTTACAAAGTAAAGGCAAAGAAACTACATTACGCTGTGTCCTTGCCTTCTTTCTGCAACTTCTCCAGCACTGCTACATCTCTGTGTCAGTCACTGCACCCTCTTCCCCAACACCGATCTACACTGCCCTGGGACTACAGCCCTGCCTGTGGAGGGCTACACCATCATTGCTGCACCACACCATCTGTCCCAAAGGATCTGTCTGCAGCGTCGGCTTAACATCTTCATTGCCGAATACCACAGGTGGCGTCACAAATCACTCATAAACTTTATTCCACCACTCTATCCCTTTTACATGGGCGCCCAGGGCCACGGACCGGGTCACCGCTGCTGTGACATTCCCCTCTGAGAGACCGGCCCGGTACCGAGTACCCCACAGCCCTGGGAGGGTGACCCACGACCTATGACAGATATACACATCATAGGTCATAAAGGGGATAATGGTGATGCAGCCTCTGTGGCCTATCAAAAAAGATGTTTATATTCCCCACCTCACTACTTTAACTCTTTAAGGGACGGTAACAATCCAGGAGGAGCCTCTTTAATGGCCGCTATATCCATGATAAACCCAACTCAGACCACTTACTTTGGTCTAATTATAGACCAATATCCCTTATTAACGTAGACCTTAAAATACTAGCTAAAATTCTATCTCAGCGGTTGAACTCAGGTTTGGGAACTCTAATACATAGAGATCAAGTAGGCTTTGTCCCTTGTAGACAAGCCTCAGACAACATACAGAGGGTCTCCCACCTGCTGCACCTCTGCAAACAGCGCAACATATCAAGCATGTTACTGTCACTGGATATTAAAAAAGCCTTTGACTCCATTTCCTGGCCTTATCTGTTTGCGGTCTTGCGGAAGTGGAAGTTCCCTGACCACTTTCTTTCTTGGATACACGCTCTTTACAGCTCCCTATTGTAACGTCCGTCTGCAAGTCTGGGCTGCAGTAAGACAGCACCCCGAGCAACCCCGATACCCTTTACCCCTATACAAGGATCTGGATTTACAGCAGAGCCCAGGAGGTAGCTGTCTGAATAGGAGCAGCGGCCAGAGCAGGACGGTCGCCAGAGAGGGGTTAAAAACGGGACCAAAAGCGTAGTCGGGAATCCGAGTCTAAACGAGGCGGACAGCAGAAGTACAAAACGGCAGGCAATAGCAGAGTCAAATTCAGGCCAAGGTCAGAGTCATAAACCAGGAGGACGGCAGAGGTACAGAATCGTTAGGCAGGAGCAGAGTCACAATATCCAGGCCAAGGTCACAAACCAGGAGAATAGCAGAAGTACAGAATCGTCAGGCAATAGAGGGGTCAGAAATCCAGGCTGAGGTCAGAGTCAAACAATAGTCAATCACACAGTAGCACATAGGGGAACCAAGAATATATCCGGCGGCCTGCAAGACCAGACCCAAAGTATTTGAGGGATCAGGTCATCCCTCACAGGCTCCCGGACTGCTGATGTCATCCGGACCGCCCCCAGGACCAGGTCGGATGGTGATGCACCAGCCCCTTCATGACTGACCGAGGAGCGGAGCCTGCGTCCAGCGGATGCCTGAGCAAGAGCCTCATCTCTATTGCCGCTATTACTCGGGGGTGAAGCACAGCGCCTCCCAGTGACCGAGGCAGGAACAGCAGGCCGTGAGTCAGACTGTGATGTGACAGTCCGGTGCCTCCTAGTGGCCAAGGCCGAGACAGCAGGTCCTGAGTCTGACGGCGACGTGACACCCATCCGCTTACGTACGCTACACTGGCTTTTCCTCTGCACTTTTCCCCATTAGTAGAGGCACTCGGCAAGGATGCCCTCTTTCGCCCTTATTATTCCTTTTGGCATTCGAACCATTAGCTATTCATCTTCGCCTCAACTCTAATATACAGGGTGTAAAAATAGCGTCAGTTTCTCACAAGCTCTTTTTGTTCGCAGATGACATGCTACTTCTTCTATCAACCCCTCAAACATCCTTGCCGACCCTACTTCAAACCCTTAGTAATTTTGAATCTATCTCCGGTCTACAGGTTAATCCTTCAAAATCTTATGCCATGAATATATCTCTCCCTTCACCTATTGTTTCACAGCTCCAACACGACTTTCCGTTTCAATGGGCCACTAACCATCTGGATTACCTAGGGGTGAAACTGACTGCCAGTTTAGACTCCCTTTATGCAGCCAATTATCCTCACATGCTCCGCAAACTCCGTCTACTACTTCAGTCATGGGAGAAGCTACATCTCTCCTGGCTCGGCCGGGTACGAATACTAAAGATGACCATACTCCCCAAATTACTTTACTTATTTCATGTCTTGCCAGTCCCTGTCCCTTCACACTACCTCAAAATAGCCCAACGATTAGTGAATGCTTTTGTTTGGAGAGGTGGCCTCCCCAGGGTTAACAGAGCTACCCTCTACCGTCACCATTTGAAAGGAGGCTTGGGAGTTCCCAATCTTTCTAAATATTACCATGCAGCCCAATTGGGTCAACTGACCCTATATCTTGCCTACTCCGAACCCCTACTGTGGCTATCTCTAGAGGCCCCAGAATTTCACTCAGGTACCCTCGACACACTACTATGGATTCTCCCAGCCCAGCGAAAACACATCTCGAATCCTATTACAACGCACTCACTTAGGATTTGCGACTCGTTGAAATATTCCTCGCAGCTAATCTCACTATTTTTACCCCTCGCCCCCCCTTTGGGGCAATCTCCAGTTTCCCCCAGGTATGGAATCCCTTAGGAATTTTCGTTTATGGGTCGCTAATTTCCCCCCTGGAGAGGTATTTCGCTATCTA
Organism: Dendrobates tinctorius; assembly: GCF_039654945.1. Classification (NCBI taxonomy): domain Eukaryota; kingdom Metazoa; phylum Chordata; class Amphibia; order Anura; family Dendrobatidae; genus Dendrobates; species Dendrobates tinctorius. Next base: position 49,900,194 of record NW_027361732.1, read on the forward strand.
CAACTTGAAAACTTTGTCAACTCATTACTAAAAAATTCTACTCCTCCCTACTCTTTTTCTCCCTTCGAACAAAAATGCCGTCAAAATCCACATGCTCCAGGTACTATATCTCTCCTCTACTCACATATCAACTCCTCCTCTCATAGGCGCTTCTTAAAATACACTTCTCGCTGGGAGTCCGACATTGGTTCCACCTTGACAGATTCGGAGTGGTCCCAAATTTGGTCCTCCTCTACTGGAGGAATATTAAATACCATTATGCTGGAAACTAACTATAAGGTGTTAACCCGATGGTACCTGACCCCAGCCAACTACTCTCCAAATTGCTTTAGAGGGTGCAACTCCACAGGAGATATGTTCCATACATGGTGGCTATGCCCGACCGTACATAGATTTTGGATCAGAATCTACCATTTGGTTTCCTCTATAACAAATATGAACCTTAAAAAAAACTCTTGGGAGGCCTTACTCAACAAACGCATCCCCAACATCCCTAAACACACTCAAACCCTCATTGCATTCATATTCCTGGCAGCCAAGCAAACCATAGCTTTGGCATGGAAAAAACAAATTTAGATTTATCTGTGGTTAAAGCATGCCTTTCTTAGTATATGATCAACGAACAATTATCTGCCATACTTACAGATAAAGTCGGTAAGTTTGAGAAAATATGGCTTCCCTGGGCGGAGTACGCCAACCACACCCCCTTTGCCACACCTGTATTTCATCTAACCAACCCAGATCCCCCTGATTCTGATTGAATCATTAACGATAATTGGATACAACATACCCCCCTCCACGGGCTTCCCCCCTCCCCTCCCTTGCCTCCTACCCTGTTGTTTGTTTGTTTGTCAACTGTTTATATGCTCTCTTATGCATATTGCAAACACAGCTCTGAATTGAGATTTGCTATCAACTTATTTGTAAAATGTAAACTTTCAATAAAAATTTATTGTTCAAAAAAAAAAAAAAAAGATGTTTATATACTGATAGACCATGTGACACTTCGATTGTACACAGGTGGACTTCATTTCACTGAGCATGTGAATTATGAAGGTAATTGCTTGCACCAGAAAATTTTAATGGCTTCATAGTAATGTGGATAAATACTAATGCCCTTGTTAATTTTTAGCTATTTGATCCCATAAATTTAATTTATGCCTATATTTTTTCAGTTCACTTCACCGTCTTAGACTATTTAGTGCTGGTGCGGCATGGACATGACAGCAAACAGCGGTACATACATGTAAGTCTAATTTGTGCCCTTTATTCAACCTATGTGGAAAAAATTTACCCACTGTTTTTTTACAACATTAGAGCCACATCTCTGTATACATTTACTAAGCAAATTGCCTCTTCAGAGAGAAAGAGGACTTGAACGCTATAGCGCCACCTGTTTGAACTAGAGCTGGCATGTCACTCTCCACAAGGAGAAACCTTACCTCTTAGACCCCAGTCCAGTGCCTCTCACCTAGCCAAATCAGTTCTCCTACAGTACTTTGCAGTTACGAGGGCCAATAGCCAGAAACGCAGTGTCTGGAAATTGAGATTCTTATTTGGCTCTTATCCTAAGTCAAGCAGGTGGTGCTTTAGAGTTCAAATACTCTTTCTCTCTGAAGAGGCAATTTGCATATTAAGTTTTCTAGAGGAGCATTGCACGGCGAATAAAGGTATGTGCACACGTTGCGGATTTGCTGCAGATCCGCAGTGGATTTGCCGCTGCGGATCCGCTGCAGATTTCCTAGTGATTTACAGTACAATGTAAATCTATAGAAAAAAAACCCGCTGTGCACATGCTGCCGAAAAATCCACATGGAAACGCAGCAGTTTATTTTCCGCAGCATGTCAATTCTTTGTGCAGATTCCGCAGCGTTTTTACACTCATTCCATTCCATTCCATTCCATAGGAATCCGCAGGTGTAAAAATGCATGCCAAATCCGCAATAAATCCACAGGAAATCCGCAGGAAAAACGCGCACTGTCAAGTTAGCAGTGTTAAACTGATTAAAATGATACATGGTGTGAAGAAATCCATCTCGTAGTTCTTGTGTAATCAGTGTTAGAAGTTTTCAGCTAATGATATGCCTGTGATGCACGTAGGCAGGGTCTTATCTTCCTTCTCTAAGCCAGATAAACCAAGGAAAGACCTGCCCACAGGCTTGATGATGTGTTGTGGCTCCTCCTCCTCATCAGAAGACAGAAAAGACCTAGATAGTGCTTCCGCCTTGATGTTCTTATCAGCCGCCTGGATATGGAGAATAAAGTAAAAGCAGGCAAAGAACAGAGACCACCAGGCTTGTGGATTTAACCGTTGTGTGGACTGCAGATAGGGTAGATTCTTGTTTCTTATGGTCAGTATAAATAACCACCAGGTGCACCACTCCTTCATGCAAAAAATGCCACTCCACCAGAGCCAGTTTTATTGTCAACAGTTGTGGATCACCAATCGAATAGTTGTGTTCTGGCTGAGAAGATTTTGGAAAAGAAGCTGCAAGTCACCATACAGCCCGAAGGAAACTTCTGGGTACGAACGTTCCCGGAAGATATCGTTCACCAGTTCTTGAAAGACTTCAAGGGCATTACAGAGCCCAAATAACATTACAAGATACTCATAAAGGCCATTGTGGGAATTAAAGGCCAGCTTCCATTCATCCCCTGGCATATTTGGATCAGGTTATTTGTCCCCCGGAGGTTGAGTTTTGTGAAGACTCTGGAGCCTTTTAGACAATCAAACAGCTCGGAAATGAGAGACAGAGGATATTTATTTTTGATCGTTATTTGGTTGAGCCCCCTATAATCGATGCAGGTTTAAAGAGAACCATCATTTTTCTTTACAAAGAAGAATCTTGCTCCAGATGGGGAGGAAGACTTCTGGTTAAATCCCCTGGCAAGATTCTCTTTAATATACTCGTACATTGCTCGGATCTCAGTCTGCAATAGGGGAAGGTGAGACCTCATGGAGGGGATGCACCAGGAAGATGATCGATACAACAGTCATACAAACTATGTGGTGGTAGCATCTCAGTCTATTCTTTGTCAAAGACATCAGCGTACTTCCAATATGCAGCAGGCAAGCTGGGTAAATTAGATGGAGAAGCCGGAGGTCGAGCAAGACGAATGGGAAGCATTCTTACCCGAAGTTTAACAGGCTCGGTATCGAAAAGGATGGTCTCAGAAAGAGGTTTTCCATCCACCGATGAAACCAACCAACGGATCCGGTAGATGCTGGATCAGGATTTTATACTGCTCCACAACGGCCTGTTGGATGAGATTACCTGGGGAACCAAAGTACAAAACGGATGTTGCCACAGGAAACAGATACCATAACAGACACCGATGGAAAGGAGTGATTCTCGCCCAGGATGGTCTCTCCAAAAGACCCTTGGCACTGGAGTTTCCCGGTTTTCTCTGGACAGGAGCAGATTACATGCTCAGGACTGCCACAATAGAAGGATCTTGCTTCTGCACAAAGAGCATCATGACGATGCCTGGCCATCGACCTGGTAACCCTACATGGACTCTGGGAAGGATGCCGAAGCTGAGGCATGCTGTAAGATCAGCCTTTGGAAGGTAGGAACCAGGTGGGCAGATCTCTTGCTGGTCACCTCCTTGGAATGCTCCTGAAACCTGATGTCGATCCGAGTTGCTAGAGACATCAGGTCATCCGGCGAGGTGGGTATATAACAACGGGCCAGCTCGTCCTTGATTAACCCTGAAAAGCCCTCCCTGAAGGTAGCCATCAGAGCCTCATTATTCCAGGCGAGTTTGGATGACAGTGTAAGGAAACAAACAGCATACTGGCCCACTGTGAGTTTTCCCTGGTGCAGTCTGAGGAAAGAAGATGCTGTGGAGGAAACACAGGTGAGCTCATTGAAGACCTTACAGAAGGATTGAATGAAGGACTGGAAGTTCGACACAAGAGGATCCCCTCTTTATCATAGAGAATTGAACCATGCCAGAGCTTTGCCAGTGAGATGGGACATGATGAAGGCCACTTTGGCCAGATCTGAGATGAAATGATGAGCCAAGAGTTTGAAATGCAGTGTTCACTAATTAATAAACCCCCAACATAGGGCAGGATCACCGCCATAATGTGGAGAAGCTGACACATGGGGTTCGTAACCGGCTAACAGGCTAATGGGTCGTTGCCGAGGTGGTCACAGCTTGGGTAGGTGTGGATGCGGCCAGAGTTGTCAGTGTATCTAGACAGGTGGTTACTGTCTGCAGGTAGGAGAGGATTTGATCCTACTGGAAATTCTGGCGGGAGACCTCCTGTTACACATCTGATATGGATGTAGAGCCAGCGGATTCCATGGCCTGTGCAAACTATAATGGGAGTGGTGGAACCACTGTGCTATGGTCCAAGGAGAGCCTGAAGGGGCGTGACTAGGAGAGCACCTGAATCTTCACTAGAGTCCCTGATGGTGGGTTAGGCTTGGCTCCGGATGGACATTAGGTGCTACTCCAGGACAGACCACGGATGCACAGCAGTTGACCCCCATGGAATAGGTAGCTGGAACAGCCCAGTACGTGGATACAGCTGATACAGGCAGGAACACAGCAACCACAGATGCAGAAGAGTACAGCAGATATACCTATTGACACGGCAGGTGCACACAGGACCAGCTGATATACAGACTGGCTCGGCAGGCGCAGATGTGACCGGCTGATGTATAGTCTGGCAAAGCAGGTGCAGACGGGACTAATTGTACATAATGGCACGGTAGGTGCAGGCGGGTCCGGCTGAAATACAAACTGACAAGGCAGGTACTGGAGTAGAGGTTAAGGATGGGCGGCATATAATAGCAGTACTTGAAGAACACATGGATAGGGACCTGAGAACTAGCAAGTACATAGGAACTAACAATGTTGCACAGATGGGTTGCCCTCCCAGGGCTGTGGGGTACTCGGTACCAGGCCGGTCCTTCAGAGGGGAATGTCACAGCAGCGGTGACCCGGTCCGTGGCCCTGGGCGCCCATGTAAAAAGGGGATTGAGTGGTGAAATAAAGTTTATGAGTGATTCGTGACGCCACCTGTGGTGTTCGGCAATGAAGGTGTTAAGCCTACGCTGCAGACAGATCCTCTGGGACAGATGGTGTAGTGCAGCAAAGGTTTTGTAGCCCTCCACAGGCAGGGCTGTTGGTCCCAGGGCAGTGTAGATAGGTGTTGGGGAAGAGGGTGCAGTGTCTGGCACAGAGATGTAGCAGTGCTGAAGAAGTTGCAGGAAGAAGGCAAGGACACAACGGAATGTAGTTTCTTTACCTTTACTTGTAAGTGCAGTCCAGGGTCCAGATTATAGTTGGCACAGGAGATGATTAGCCTGGAAGCAACTTAGGAATCTCTCTGTCAGATGGGTTGTGTAGTCTCCTCTCTAGAGCTTACTTGAGGTACATGCAGTACAGTGTTACACTGAAGTTCCTCCTTCTTCTTCCCTTTTGGATCTACCTCGTATGGCAGACAGCTGTAGCCTTCTATCTCTCTTGGCTCACCTTCGCTGTTGTGCCTCCGAGTCTTAGTTGGGAATAGAGCATTTACAGCTTCCTATTCCTCTGGTTTCTGTTGCAGGACCTTCAGTAACCATACAACCGTGGAGACCAGACTCCAGATCATGCGCTATCACTGGGAGGGAGCTCTCTATCCTCAGCTCAACCTCCAGCTTCTCTCCGCACGTCTACACTCGTTACCCCCCTCTCACTAACTGACTAATTTCCCTTCCTGGCCCTCAGAGTGCACTCCTCCCCCAATTCTGGTTCAGAGCTCCCTCTGGTGTCCCGGAGTGGGAACTGTGTTGCATGACATGGTTAACTGCTAGAGAGACCCTTCATCGCTTCCAAGCCTGACATCACCCTCCCAGGAGGAAGGCAATGCCAGTGTGGCGCCACACAGACACCTCCATGCAGGTGGATATGCCTTAAATAATAAGTTTCTCCAGCCATTGACTGGGGATGGGTCCTAAGCACAGTGCTCAGGGATCTGCGTGCAGAGCTCGTACCTCGGGCAACAGCAGGACAGGAAGGAGGAAGTGCAGCGGTGAGTAAGTCAGCGTCCCTGCAAGGGGAGGGGAGCAGCGTGCAGGAACACAGGCGCTACAGACATTAAGGATATGGGCATGTCAAGCTCTGTGTATACTTGTAGTCTATGCAAATGCTGTTGATGCTCCTTCTGGATCATATTTTTAGAACTGATGCTGACCACTAGTAAAAGTTACCTTCCATGTTTCATCCACCTTTATGGAGAATAGATGGCTGTTCCAAATGTCCAAGTAATATTACTGAACCACTGGTAGAGCGAAAAATTAGTTGGGGATGAACCGGTGGAGCAGGCATCAAGGATGTTAGTAAGTTCCATTAACCCTATTCAAGCCAACTTTTCTTCATTATGATAGTTTCGAGGAGAGAAATTCTTCAGTTCCATAAGTTCAATAGAGCAAAGGGAACAACAGTTCCAGAGCAGTGCAGAGTGATTATTTTTAATCATGATAAAAAATACCACTCTGATAATAAGAACCAAATCACAATTTAGAGAATTCAGAAACTAGACAATGCTAGACTAATATTGTGGCTAAAAAAAGGAACCACTGTTCTGATTGAATTTAGAGTTCAGTAGGAACACAAAGTAAATCACAGCATTACAACATATTGTAATGGGTAAATTGTGAAATTGTAAAACAATATTTCATCATATTTCAGTCATTAAGTGCTGATTGAATCTCTTTGGTAAATATTTTGCCCAGCTGCTCACATCACAGCCCTGGTCCCTCTCACATGGTGGATCATAAAAGTGCCTCTTTTATGGTATCTGCATCTAATGGATGCCAAAACAGTTATAAAGTCATTGCTGTTTCAACAAACTTTACATAAATTAATACCATAAGCAAATATAAGAACATTTTTATATATCTTATCAGAGAAATACACATCTCTCTCCATTTATGAGCCACTTCTTATCCATCTCTTTGCCACCTGAACTTATCACCCACTATGAAAAATAGCCTATAAGCATCTTCGTCAAAACAAGATGGATCACCGAAAATCAGGTTATAGATCTTATTAAAACGAATGAAAAGGGGAGAGGGAGGTTGGATAATTATGAGGGGCAGAGAAACAGAATGGTGCTGCAGCTTCAAGCAAATATTTTATCTTATCCCAGTGTTGGATTAACAGATACACTGCTCTGTTTTGTATAGTGTCTTACATACTGCTGATACTCCTGGCTGTATGCTACACAAAGAAAGAACAGCAGGACAACCTCTCGGTGTGAACTGTATCTATCTATCTATATATATAATCATCTTTTGGTGTCTGTCTGTAACCGAAATCCCGCTGCCCTGATTGGTCGCGGCCGAGACCAATCAGCGACAGGCGCAGTGCGCGGGCGCAGTCCTCAATTAGAAGGACGCTTGCCACCGCTACCGTGCCATCGGTTGCCGCGGGTCATCTTCAGGTGCACGGGCGTCAACGGCGACGCAGCCGGGAGATGACCGGCGCTAGCCGGTACCCATGGTCAGGAGGAGAAGAGACTCCTCCAGACCCTCGGTACCATAAGTGTGTAAAAGATAGAATAAAAATAAAAAATAGTGATCTACTCACCTTCCGACGGCCCCCGGAATCTGTCCCTCCTCTCCACGCTCCCGGCATCTTCCGTTCCCAGTACTGCTTTGCACGAAATACCGCTGATGATGTCGCGCTCTCACGAGAGGACGTCAGCAGCGGTCTTTGGCGCAAAGCAGTACTGGGAAGGGAAGATGCCGGGAGCGTGGAGAGGAGGGACAGATTCCGGGGGCCGTCGGATGGTGAGTATATCACTATTTTTATTTTAATCTCCCGCTAGCCATATTCTAGAGTACCCGATGCTTTAGAATCAGGCCAGCAGCTAGTATAGGATAATCCTAGTCAAGCTAGAAAAAAATGCTGATATATTCCAAGAAGATATGATTTGTCCCATTTTCTGGTCAGTAGTTAAATTTGTTTCTAAATCCTAGAAAGCTCTGCACAAAGTACTGAGAGTGTAGCTGGATTTTCTTTTATTTACCATCCTTACAACAATCATCAGGCTGATTAGCTTATGCCATAAAACAATAATTTTGATATTTTCAAACAGTCATCAAGACAATTTGCCTGATCTTGTTCCTTGGGTTGAATTTACCAATAACAACTTGTATATGAAGGACACTAGGGCATCCCATTTTATAAAGTATTTGAATGGATCACTCGCCTTTCATTGCCAACCTCCCTGAGAGCTGGCTTACCAAACTGCTACTTCAGCTTCTCTGCAAAAGCTTAGCTACATCTTCAATTTTACTGCGATACTGACTCATCAATCCTACTGCACCAGTGCTACCTGAAAAACATGCTCAAAGGCTGACCAGAGGCTTTTTGGATCCACATCACCTGATGAGACATAACAGCCACATCACAACATGTGCACTAATAGGAGCAATAGGAAGGGCAACCACCCGCTCAGAAAGTCATCACAGCATTCTGGGCCAGGTAGAAGAGGTAAATGACTCCTATCTGAAAGGACTTCATCTGTTATCACTACATGTAACTGTACTGGTCACTGTATAACGGTGCTTTTGTGATTTCTATTTATACAGTTTTTTGTATTCAGTAGCAGTTTTGTTATCCACTGAGTTGCCCACTATACCCACTTATAATAAGATTCTGCCTCTAAACTTTGTGCTCTGTTAGGCGTCAGGTTTCTGCATCTGCTCTGCAGGAATCCAGAGCCTCACATTCTGCGGTCTCCTGCTGTCTATCTACCGCAGAGGAGATTACTTTGCAGCAGATCGCTCCAGAGAATAAGTCCCTCTGTTCTCCTACTGGGCGTGCTCACAAGACGATCTCCCATTGGAGATCGGGAGTCATGTGCCCAGGTCCTGCTCCAGATCTCATTGGTCCATCTCGGAGATCTGGAAGCCTCCGGAAGGTCCCGGCTATAAAAAGCGCGCATGACCGTTCGGCCATGCGCTAGTATAGTCTCTAGTTGCTACTGTGTGAATGATGATGGATGTATGAACCTGCAAAGAACTCATTAAGATCCCCTCACTCTGATATTACGAATGTGTACAGGGACTTAGATTAGAGTCAGCACCAGCGCGTGGCAAGCCTCAAGCCACTACAGCATCATCCACAGTACTAGCGTCCGACATTGCGCCTGCTTCCTTGCTTTGTCAACCAGCGGCAGTGTCCTACACTGCGCTGCAGTTGCAGCCCTCTTTGGCGTCCGCAGTAGCGACGCCGCACGCACGGTAGGTCTAGATGGACGCAGCTCCACAGTCTTGGGTCCTGCTCCTGTGACCAGATACCCTGTGTGCATTTACCTGAGACCTTTGACACTAACAGGCTCAGTCTTTTGTGTTTACCTCTGCTGACATCTCTTTGAGCAAACAGAGATTGCTTAGCGCACTTGGGTGACGTTCAACCCGCGTGCGCATTTCCACCATATTGCTCATCTGTCACTACTTAACAGCAGTGTTTACATTTACTGCATGGTGGACCCCGAGCGGCGAATGCACTTTATTATTTATTTTTATTTAGTGCGTTCCGCCATTCCTAACATTATACTAGCGCCAGGGTCTGGCTAGTAATGGCAGATCAGCAGCAACTCCTACAGTACATTCGGCAGCTAGAGGACCAGTTGGCTACTCTTGAGACTGCTATCTCAGCTGTGAAGTCTACTGAGGCTGCTGTACAGGCAATCACAGAGGCGGTTTCACGTATGTCCACGTCCTGCCCTGCGCCGACAGTTTCTCGCCTCCCGTTGCCCGATAAATTTTCTGGCGACGGTGTCTCATGTAGGGGTTTGGTGAGCCAGTGCTCTATCCAGCTGGAGTTACTGGCCGCGAGATTCCCTACGGAATGGGCTAAGGTGGGGTTTATTGTTTCCCCTCCTGTCGGGCAGGGCATTGGAGTGGGCTACGCCACTATGGGAGCATGGTGACCCAGAGGTTCGGACCGCTGCTCGGTTCTTAACATCTATCAAGCAGGTCTTCCTGGGACCACGGGTCATGCACAATACCTCTCTTCAGCTACTTGCATTAACTCAGGGATCTCTCTCGGTCAGCCAGTATGTCGTTCGTTTTCGACACTGGCTTCCGAGCTGGAGTGGTCTGATAAAGCCCTTATCCCTGTGTTTTGGAGAGGTTTAGCGGAGCATGTTAAGGATGCTCTGTCTACCAGAGAGGTGCCTGTAAGTCTGGAGGAGCTGATTGCCATTGCCACCCGCATTGATCTCCGTTTTTCGGAGCGCGGGCTGGAGTGTGCTCAAACCAGACAGAAGGTTACTTCGGCTCCCAATCTTTTTGAACTTCTGGAATTACCCGAGCCAGAGTGTTCACTCTCAGAGCCCATGGAGGTGTCGCGCGCCAGTCTCGAGGCGCGTCTGGCACTAAGCTCCACTCGCGGTTACCACTGTCAGCACTCTGTTCCCCAGGATAACGGGGCCCCGCAATGGCCAAGCTCGGTGCCGTCGGGCAAGACCTTTGTCCCCCGTCGCCTTCGGCCGAAGGTTCTCACGTGGGCACACACGTCCAGGGCAGGTGGTCACTGTGGCTACATGCAGACCACAATACTCCTGGCAGGGTCTTATTGGTGGCCGCACAGGGCTCGGGACACTAAAAAGTATATTCGGGCATGTGCCTCTTGTGCTTGGAATAGCTTCCTTAACAAGAGAGTGATGACGCCCACCAACACACTGCGGCGTTCCACTTCGACTTCTGCTCCTGGCGATTTTTCCGCTCCCGTTGTCTCCCAGGTATCCCTTCTTTTAAACCTGGTGATCTTGCCGCCTCTGATACTTTCCACGTGTCCCGGTTTTCCGTGTCACCTGCCGGGACATCAGACTTGCCTTCGGACGAGTCTGAGGCCTATGCCTCTGATGAGCACAAGGTGGTGGATTGGAAGACTCAGAGGAGAGGGGGCCCTAGGAGGGGGGTAATGTTAGGCGTCAGGTTTCTGCATCTGCTCTGTAGTAATCCAGAGCCTCACATTCTGCGGTCTCCTGCTGTCTATCTACCGCAGAGGAGATTACTTTGCAGCAGATCGCTCCAGAGACTAAGTCCCTCTGTTCTCCTACTGGGCATGCTCACGAGACGATCTCCCATTGGAGATCGGGAGTCATGTGCCCAGGTCCTGCTCCAGATCTCATTGGTCCATCTCGGAGATCTGGAAGCTTCTGGAAGGTCCCGGCTATAAAAAGTGCGCATGACCATTCGGCCATGCGCTAGTATAGTCTCTTTTTGCTACTGTGTGAATGATGATGGATGTATGAACCTGAGAATGACTCATTAAGATCCCCTCCCTCTGATATTACGAATGTGTACAGGGACTTAGATTAGAGTCAGCACCAGCGCGTAGCAAGCCTCAAGCCACTACAGCATCATCCACAGTACTAGCGTCCGACATTGCGCCTGCTTCCTTGCTTTGTCGACCAGCGGCAGTGTCCTACGCCGCGCTGCAGTTGCAGCCATCTTTGGCGTCTGCAGTAGCGACGACGCACGCACGGTAGGTCTAGACAGACGCAGCTCCTCAGTCTTGGGTCCTGCTCCTGTGACCTGATACCGTGTGTGCATTTACCTGAGACCTGTGACACTAACAGGCTCAGCCTTTTGTGTTTACCTCTGCTGACATCTCTGTGAGCAAACAGAGATTGCTTGGCACACTTGGCTGACGTTCAACCCGCGTGCGCATTTCCGCCATATTGCTCGTCTGTCACTACTTAGCAGCAGTGTTTACATCTACTGTACTGCACAGTGGACCCCGAGAGGCGAACGAACTTTATTATTTATTTTTATTTAGTGCGTTCCGCCGTTCCTAACAGTGCTCTAATAGAAAAGGAGGATACCACTCCGTAAGAAGAATTACTGAGTAAGAAGAGAATGGCTGAGTAGGAAGCAAAGGCAACTAATTGTAAAAATATATTTTGAAGTATGATGTTGTAGTATGTTGGTGAGGACTAAAACTATCCCGGTAGAATCAAGTTTTTATCTGCGTATATGCTTTTCTTCAGGGTCTAGGACAACCACCTCCAAACATTGCATCAGAATGATCTCAAGTATTCATTCCTACCAAGTAGCGGGGTCCATGGACATCCAGTGCTGAGCAAAGGTAATTTTAGCAGCCTTGAGGAGACGGTGGCGTAATAGAGACTTTTTGTATCTAGATAGGGCTATTAGGAACATAAAGAGGAGGACAACAGTTAAGTTTTTTGAGACTGAGACTCCTGTTACAGGGTACCATATATACAATGTAGCATGATATTGTAAGGGGGTGAGATGTAATGTCTTTCTTACCTCCCTTCCTCTGATTACCCTTCGAATGTTAATATGTACATATTGCTAATTGATAATGTCTATGATAAATGATTGCCACAAGTATATCTGTGTTTCCATTCTGTAGAGGAATGTTTTATATTGCCTAGTGTTCCTTTAAGATTATAGTGTATAATATGTGTCACCAATGTTCTTCTACAGTTAGGGTAAGTCTCAGCCCCTTCAGAACGGGTGAGTGCGCTCTTGTCTCCGACCCCAGAAGGGAGGCCCTCCCCGCAAAGTTCCATCCCAGAGGCCGTCGTCCACCCTCGCTTACCCATGGGGGAGCCCATCCCTTCTCCCCTGCCGTCGGAGGTCCAGCCGGTCTCCCACTCAGCCACAGCTCTGGGGGCCACACATTCCCACCCGGCCACAGAGAGTCCCTTCCTCACACCCAGGCAGGCCGCCTGGGTGGAAGGGGTGATCCACGACAAGAAGCAGCGGGAACGGGAGGTATGGAGAGAACTGCGGCGGCCTGGAGGGGGCGCTCTGATATACAGACACCGACCAGGGCTACAGCTTCATTTGGGAGGAAGGAACGGATGCCAAGGTGTATGTCAATGTGGCGTCCGTCAAATTCGGGCGATTACTAAACAAGGGAGACCGGGTTTCCTTCTTCAAGGAAGACTGTCCTCGTGGGTATTATGCAGTTGCGGTTACCCACTACGACGAGGATGACATGGACCTCTTCCCAGAGTCAGTGCAGGCCCAAACATCAGCCGGCTCCAGGGAACCTGACAGCGCTAAGATGGCGCCATCCACATCTTCTGCAGCTGCAGAGATGGCTTATGAGAGAGCGACATATGGTGCGTGCCGTTGAAATTTGAAAATCATTATGTGTTATGCCTGTTGCATCTTGTTTAGAGCACTGGGACTGTTCTGCGTCCCTGTGGGCACTGTAGCCCCTAAAAGAAGTTTTACCCCACTCACGGTAAGTGGAACTAGTTTGGCCTTTGACAACGCTGAAGATAAAGCGTTGTCCGTATCAATGTTTCGGTATGTTATTTCGGCTTAGAGGACTGCGAGCTAGGCAGAATATATGGAGCTTAAGGACTCTTGTTTTTTGTTGCGCCTGTTGCGCCCATTCTGCTGGAAAAAGGAGAGACTGTCTTCTTAACCGGAGACCTCTGAAAAAACTGTATTCCCCTCAAGGGAGGTGTAGAAAAGATCTCTAAATTCTGGAGGACTGGAAACCAGGAATGTTGCCTGTGTGTCACGAACTCCGGTGCGTACCGAATGCGGCTTACATTAAGCCAAATGACTTGCGTTTTTTTACGGTTAAAAAAAAAGTTTTTTTATTTGTTGGATTTTGTATCATGCCTTGGTCTAGGACGACCAAGTTCAAGGAAAGAAGCAGCCTTGAGGAGACGGCGGCGTAATAGAGACTTTTTGTATCTAGATAGGGCTATTAGGAACATAAAGAGGTGGACAACAGTTAAGTTTTTTGAGACTGAGACTCCTGTTACAGGGTACCATATATACAATGTAGCATGATAGTGTAAGGGGGTGAGATGTAATGTCTTTCTTGCCTCCCTTCCTCGGATTACCCTTTGAATGTTAATTCATACATATTGCTAATTGATAATGTCTATGATAAATGCCTGCAGTACTGCTACATAGAAATATGTAATATCCCTCATCTCTTATGGTATTGCCACAAGTATATCTGTGTTACCATTCTGTAGAGGACTGCTTTATATTGCCTTGTGTTCCTTTAAAATAATATTGTATAATATGTGTGACCAATGTTTATATACAGTTAGGGTAAGTCAGTGCATCCTTTTTGGGGGACATTAGAGGAGGGCACATTAGTATATAGTTTATATTGGTTTGGGTAAGTGTAGTTCTGTTGTGGGCCACTAGATGGGGGGTATACTAGTGGGCCTTATAGGTCTAGCTGATAGAATGTTTATAGAGGGTTAATTGTAGGAGGAGCTGCTGGGCAGTAAGAGGGAAGCTTGTAGGAAGTTAGATGAGACAGGACCAGGGTACCCTAGTGTCCACATGGGCTATAGGCCCTGACAGCTTGGCAGCCACACAACATTCAAACACTGCAGCCCACGTTACCCACGGCCACTGTGTGCAATAGCAGTGGGCCAGTGCAAGGAAGGAAAGATGTGGTGACTTATCACCTGGGCAGATGCTTTTAGGGCAGGAGTGAGTTGGACAGGTGATATGAAGGAAGTTGGAGCTTTGACAAGATCGGTACAGATGGGCCGGATGCTTTACCAGAGGCAACCAAACCTGGTGACTGATGATTTCGAGTCTGGGGCAAAACAGGCAGAAGGAATTGTCATCATGGCGAGGGCAGGCCAGGAAGGAACTGGTGAGCAGTCTAGGACGGTCCGGTCTGGGCATGTACTGTACAGAAGCGACAGCCAGAAAGGGAAAGATGAGGAAACCATTAAATGTCATGATGTACCAACTGTGGATGTAACGTGTGAAATACTCAGTAAAGAAAGTGTTAAAGTTAACTTGGACTGTGTCTCTATTGCTGGAGGTCACCTGAGAGAGGGACCATCTGTCATGTCGGACACTGTTCACACCAGGGTGTCCGGCAGACAGCGGTAATACCCTGTTGGGTATTCTGTTCCAGTCGGGATTGGGTTCACCAGGTTGTCATGCTGGCTGAGGGCTGGGCCACGCCCTTGGTCTTTAAATAGTTCGTCCTGACTATGGGCGTCGCCGACTATAGCTTTAGCCTAGTGCTAGCAATACCGGTCAGCAGTGGTGGTGTTGGAGTGTCTGATATCTGGTGCAGTATATCCCTCAGTGGTTCTTTCTCCAATCTGTTATATATATATTTGGTTGCCCTTGCACATTATTGTATTCCCTTGTGTATTAACTGTGTGGTGTTTCTTTTACCCCTGTCCATACGTATTTGTGGGGTCCGGTGTCTGGTCCCCTCACTGGGTGGAGGGAGGTGGGTTCAGCTTAGGGCTGGACAGGAGACAGGGACAGGGTGGATGCTCAGGCAGGCACACCTTCAGTGTAAACCCTGGGTAGAGGGACAGACAGGGTTCCCCTAGTCTGAGGGACATCGCATGGGTCCCGGGGTTTTTGCCTAAAGTAACCTAGGCATACCATGACATTATAGTCGGCCCAAATAATAAAGTGAGAGAAAAAAAAAAAAAAGGTATAGATAGGGAATATAGGGTTACTTACTATGGATCCTATACTTTCCCTAACCAAGCAGTAGGAGGCTCTATCCATACAGGTCACTGAACTCAGGGGGGCGGTCCTGCAACAAGGCCTGTCAGCTCCTGCAGTACCTGCTGAGGCTGCAGCCAGGGCAGCTGAGCCCAAGTTTCCCCTTCCTGAACGATTTGCTGGTGATCGTGGTAAGTTCACGGTGTTTCGTGAATCATGCAAATTGTATTTCCGTATGCGTCCACATTCCTCAGGTAATGAGGCTCAACGCGTGGGCTTGGTGATTTCTTTGCTGAGTGGTGACCCACAGGCCTGGGCCTTTTCACTCCCTTCAGACTCACTGGCATTTGAATCTGTAGATTTTTTTTTCTCTGCTCTGGGTTTGATCTATGACGATCCGGATAGATTAAACTTAGCAGAGTCTAAGATACGCTCACTGCTACAGGGTGATCGACCAGCTGAGGATTACTGCACGGAATTCCGGCGCTGGGCGGTGGACACGCAGTGGAATGACCCTGCGCTTAGAAGTCAATTTTTGCATGGGGTTTCTGGAAGAGTTAAACAGACTCTCCTAATGTACGAGACTCCCGCCTCTCTGGAGGCTGCGATGGCACTTGTAGTACGCATAGACCGACGTCTCCGTCAGGGGGCGCTGGTTTCGTTGCCTCCGGGAGGTGGGGGAGTGGTCGGTGAGGTTGCCGCGGGTGAATCCGTGGAACCCATGCAGATCGCTGATATAGCACAGTCACCGAGTAACAAGCCTAAACGTCCTTGGCACAGAAGGCAGGGGCTCTGGTTTTTTTGTGGCAAAGGAGGACATTTTATTAACGCTTGCCCCCTGGTACATAAGAAGGGCGCGCCGGCGGAAAACTGATAGGCTCAGAGGGTTTGGAGGAGTCTAGTCTGAGCCTTTGTGTATCCTCCGTCATGGTTTCCCAGTGTATGCTCCCTGCTAGGGTGGTACTTGGGGGGCAAATGCTCTCTATTACAGTATTTATTGATAGTGGCTCAGCTGCCAATCTCATTGATGAGAGGTTCGCGCATACAGCGGGATTTCCGGTGGAGAAATTGCCGAACCCCATCCGGGTGGTTACCATCAATGCTTCCCCGTTGTCTCAAGGGGAGATCACAGAGTGTGTGTTGGATATACAACTCCACATCGGAGTATTACACTCAGAGCGGGTAACTTGTAAGGTGCTTAGTAACTTACCGGCTCAGATGGTTCTGGGCTTTCCATGGTTGTCAATGCATAATCCTGTTATTGATTGGAAGACCCAGGACATAATTCAGTGGAGCAGGGAGTGTCAGGAGAGGTGCCTGGCTACATGTATTTCCGCTTTGACCCCCAGTATCCCGGAGCCGTTGCTGGACTATGCGGATGTATTTTCTGAGAAGGGTTGTTCAGAACTACCACCGCATCGCCCCTATGACTGTGCTATTAGGTTGAAACCAGGGGCCAAGTTACCTAAAGCTAGAATGTTTAATATCTCAGGTCCCGAGAGGCTAGTTCTCAAGGAATACATTGCGGATAGCCTGAGCAAGGGTCATATTAGACCTTCCTCTTCTCCTCTGGCTGCTGGCTTCTTATTTGTTAAAAAGAAGGATGGCGGTTTACGCCCGTGTCTGGATTTCAGAGAACTCAACCAGATTACGGTCCGTGATCCTTACCCTATGCCACTTATACCCGATTTATTCAACCAAGTGGTTGGTGCCAGGTGGTTCTCCAAACTGGACCTCAGTGGGGCGTACAATCTTATAAGAGTCCGTCAGGGGGATGAGTGGAAGACGGCGTTCAATACCCCTGAGGGTCACTTTGAGAGTTTGGTAATGCCGTTTGGGTTGACTATGGCACCGGCGGTCTTTCAACACTTCATCAATGATGTCTTCTCTCAGCTGTTGGGGAGGTTCGTTATAATTTATCTTGACGACATTCTCATTTTCTCTCGCGACCATGATACACATATAGAGCATGTTAGACAGGTTCTGCAGTTGCTCAGAGAGAACAGGCTCTATGTCAAGCTTGAAAAATGTGTGTTTTTCGTACAGGAGCTACCGTTCTTGGGTTATATAATCTCCGCCTCAGGTTTTAAGATGGACACCGCAAAGGTGCAGGCGGTACTACATTGGGATCGGCCTGATAATCTTAAGGCGCTTCAGCGATTTCTTGGCTTCTCCAATTACTATAGGAAATTTATTAAGAACTTCTCTATGATTGCCAAACCACTGACTGACATGACTAAGAAGGGTACCGACTTTTCTGACTGGTCTGAGCCTGCGGTACAGGCGTTTGAATTCCTCAAGAATAGTTTTGCCTCAGCGCCCATTCTGGTGCAGCCCGATGTCTCCTTACCGTTTGTCGTGGAGGTGGATGCGTCGGAGGTTGGAGTGGGGGCTGTACTGTCTCAGGGCCCTTCTTGGGCCAAGTTGCATCCGTGTGCCTTCTTCTCCAAGAAGCTGTCGCCTGCGGAGCGTAATTATGATATTGGCAACAGGGAATTATTGGCCATCAAATTGGCATTTGAGGAGTGGCAACACTTCTTGGAGGGGGCTGTTCATCAGATTACTGTGATAACCGACCATAAGAATTTGCTTTATTTAGAATCTGCTAAGCGCCTGTCCTCCAGACAGGCTCGCTGGGCATTATTCTTCACCCGGTTCAACTTCATTGTTACCTATCGACCTGGGTCGAAGAATGTTAAGGCAGACGCTTTATCCAGGTGTTTTCCTGGTGGAGAGTTATGTGAAGATCCGGTGCCTATTCTCCAAAAGGGTGTGGTGGTACCTGCCATCACGACAGAGATTGAGGCAGAGATTGCGGAGGTTCAGGAGGTGGTACCGCCGGGGTTACCTGCTAATAAATCTTTTGTGCCGCTACATCTACGCTCTAGAGTGTTGGGCGAACATCACGACACGGTACTGGCAGGTCATCCAGGGGTTAAGAGCACTCTGGAACTGGTATCGCGTCGTTTTTGGTGGCCTAAAATCCGGCAGGATGTGGCCTCATATGTGGCTGCCTGTACCATGTGCGCACGGGCCAAGACTCCTCGTTCCCGTCCCGCTGGTAGCTTGCAGCCTCTCGGGGTGCCCAGTAAGCCATGGACTGAGATTTCCATGGATTTTATTACTGACTTGCCCGCCTCAGCAGGGAACTCGGTCATTTTGGTAATTGTTCATAGGTTCTCCAAAATGTCACATTTCGTTGCTTTACCGTCTTTGCCCAATGCTAAGACTCTTAGTCAGATATTTATTCGCGAGGTGGTCAGACTTCATGGTGTCCCGTCTGACATTGTGTCTGATCGAGGTACGCAGTTTGTGGCAAAGTTTTGGAGAGCTTTTTGTTCTCGCCTTGGAATCAAATTATCTCATTCATCGGCTTTCCACCCTCAGTCGAATGGACAGACTGAGTGGATGAACCAAAACCTGGAGCAATACTTGCGCTGCTTTATTTCCGACAATCAGGAAGAGTGGTCAGCGTTTCTTCCTCTGGCAGAATTCGCAATAAACAACCATTGCCAGGAATCGTCTGGGGAATCTCCTTTTTTTTGTGTGTATGGTCAACATCCTCAATTTTGCACCTTGCGTCAGGGGTGCTCAGTTGACGTCCCTGAGGAGGACCAGTTGGGAGCTCAATTGTCGTCTGTTTGGAGGAGAGTCAAGCAGCGCTTGTTGAAGGTGGGTTCCAGGTACAAATGGGTGGCTGACTGCAGACGTGTGCCAGGTCCGGACCTGTGTGTGGGTGATTGGGTGTGGTTATCTACTAGGAACATTAAGCTCAAGATACCGTCACTTAAGTTGGGTCCCAGGTTCATTGGCCCATTTAGAATCTCCGCAGTGATCAACCCCGTGGCATTTCGTTTGGAGTTGCCGGCTGTGTATAAGATTCATAATGTATTTCACAAAGCATTGCTAAAGAAGGTCGTGGGTTTGGTGGATGGTTCCCCCGGGCCACCACCTCCCGTCTTGGTGGATGGCGCGTTGGAATTTGAGGTGTCCAAAGTGGTGGACTCTAGGGTTGTGCGTCGCACTCTACAGTACCTGGTCCACTGGCGTGGCTATGGTCCTGAGGAGAGGACATGGGTGCCGGCCTCTGACATTCATGCTGATCGACTGGTTACTATGTTCCATCGTCGCCATCCGGACAAGCCAGGTCCTCGACATGGTGAGGTTCCGGAGGTCCCTCGTAGAAGGCGGGGTACTGTCATGTCGGACACTGTTCACACCAGGGTGTCCGGCAGACAGCGGTAATACCCTGTTGGGTATTCTGTTCCAGTCGGGATTGGGTTAACCAGGTTGTCATGCTGGCTGAGGGCTGGGCCACGCCCTTGGTCTTTAAATAGTTCGTCCTGACTATGGGCGTCGCCGACTATAGCTTTAGCCTAGTGCTAGCAATACCGGTCAGCAGTGGTGGTGTTGGAGTGTCTGATATCTGGTGCAGTATATCCCTCAGTGGTTCTTTCTCCAATCTGTTATATATATATTTGGTTGCCCTTGCACATTATTGTATTCCCTTGTGTATTAACTGTGTGGTGTTTCTTTTACCCCTGTCCATACGTATTTGTGGGGTCTGGTGTCTGGTCCCCTCACTGGGTGGAGGGAGGTGGGTTTAGCTTAGGGCTGGACAGGAGACAGGGACAGGGTGGAGGCTCAGGCAGGCACACCTTCAGTGTAAACCCTGGGTAGAGGGACAGACAGGGTTCCCCTAGTCTGAGGGACATCGCAGGGGTCCCGGGGTTTTTGCCTAAAGTAACCTAGGCATACCATGACACCATCGTCGCCTGGGAAGTGCCCAGAGGATGCTGAATCTGGAGATACAGGTATGCCGGAGAGAAGAGCACAGTTTTCTGTAAAGAAAGGACTGGACATAGATATTGCGCTTATTCAGGTCACGACTACAGTCCTGTCCCTCCCTTACAATACCACCTTTTAAGAGATGTGATAGCTCCTTTTCTGGTGATAAATGATTTATAAGATAAACATAAACATTTAATTCAATGGTCTGCTGTAATTTGCTTACACAGTTTAGTTTCCTAAAAAGCTAGTTGCATACAAGTTGACAGTAATAATTTGCATATAGCTGAGATGACATGTGGGGAACGGGGGAAAAGACATGCACATCTGTCTGATTTTGGAACATGATCTGTGAAGTTCAATGTGTCAGGTTATAAAAAAAAGCTGTACATATTTAAATGCTGACCATATTTTTGGTGTATGGTATTGCAAAATTGAGGAGAGGAGGAGTAACCTTCCACCTTATACTATTTGGGTCAATTAAAAAAAGTACTGTTTTGTGCCACCTAGGAATATGTTAGCTATGGTACCCAGCAAAAATAGGGAGTTTTCTGGAATGGGAGTCAGTGGACCATGGGAATTAATATTTGTTGGGTACTTTAGGAAATAGATATTGTACAGTAGATATTATCATAGACCATGGGAGTCCATGGGAATGTGGACACTGATCTGGTGCAGAGACCCTACTCAATATGAACCCAGAGATTTGATTTAGAACAGTATAAAGGATTAAGGATTCCAGTATGAATCACCACTAAGTTGCTTAGGCAACAGTTGGCTTTGTTAAACCCAACAGCATCCATAATCCTGGCAAGTATTTCTCTTAGGAGACTAGGAGAGCTAGGGACCCCCAAAAAAGCATCTAAAGTAATGCAGGATCTGAGTCTAAACAGGAGGAGGAATGTAGTGGGAATGGTCTGTAATAAATACAGCAATCTGGGCAGTAAGATTATTTTGACGTTGATCCTACACATACAAAGAGAATTCTTTGTTCCAGGAATCAAAATCACAACTGAACTCGGACAAAAGAGGAACATAATTTACAGTAAATTCCTCGGTCTAGGGGATTTTAATTCCAATATAAATATTGTTATTGGGCCACAAGAAAGGGAAGTTTTATTTTGAGCCTTATCAATTGTGAAAGTGTGATGTTTACAGCCTTTAGCTCGGTGATATTTATTTTAAAATCTGACCACTCCTAAAACCATGTGAATTACAACATAACGGAAGAAATATACTGTATGTGGGTTTATGATGGAAATTAAGAGGTCTTCAGGAAATACAGAGCAACCAATTTTAATTACATAGATTTCAGAGTTGGCTTGTATTGCAGCCATGAGATCTTCTATAATATGAGGGTACATTCCTGTTAAGTGCCATTATGTACAGTGAGGAAAAAAGTATTTAGTCAGCCACCAATTGTGCAAGTTCTCCCACTTGAAAAGGTGAGAGAGGCCTGTAATTGACATCATAGGTAGACCACAACTATGAGAGTCAAAATGAGGCAACAAATCCAGAAAATCACCTTGTCTGATTTGGCAAGATTTATTTTTCAAATTATGGTGGAAAATAAGTATTTGGTCATGAACAAAAGTTCATCTCAATATTTTGTTATAATAATAATAATTTTATTTCTATAGCGCCAACATATTCCACAGCACTTTACATTTTAGAGGGGACTTGTAGAGACAATCGACATTACAGCATAACAATAAACACATAAATCAAACAGATACCTAGAGGAATGAGGGCTCTGCTCGCAAGCTTACAGTCTATGAGGAAAAAATGAAGACACGAAAGGTGGATGGTAACAATTGCTTTCGTTGTTCAGACCAACAATAGTGT
The DNA here is from genome assembly GCF_039654945.1 of Dendrobates tinctorius. Taxonomy (NCBI): domain Eukaryota; kingdom Metazoa; phylum Chordata; class Amphibia; order Anura; family Dendrobatidae; genus Dendrobates; species Dendrobates tinctorius. Next base: position 49,922,288 of record NW_027361732.1, read on the forward strand.
AAGAAATCAGGTGATCATGTAATGCTGCATGAACCGGTTATCAGCCTAAGTAGGTAATAGTACAGACACAGAGGGCTATTAAATGTATAAAGCATGTGAGAACATGATACGAGGAACCTGGTTATGGTAAAAATTTTGAATAGTCAACACAAGGATAGTTAGATTAATGTGTTGAGGCGGTAGGCCAGTTTGAAGAAATGCATTTTTAGGACACGCTTAACCCCTTTCTGCCATTAGACGTACTATCCCGTCCATGTGCCCTGGGACTTAATTCCCAAGGACGGGATAGTATGTCTAATGCGATCAGCGGCGCCCACGTGGTGAGCGCCGCTGATCGCGGCCGGGTGTCAGCTGATTATCACAGCTGACACCCGGCACAATGTGTCAGGGGCAGTCACGGACCGCCCCCGACACGTTAACCCCTTGTACACCGCGATCAAACACGATCGCGGTGTACCGGGAGTTAAAGGGAAGCTTCGGCAGGGAGGGGGCTCCCTCCGTGCTTCCCTGAGCCCCCCACGGCAGCGCAATGTGCAGCGCTGCTGCGAGGGACTCTTTCCCTACAGGCCCCCGGATCCAAGAAGGCGACGGGGGCCTTCGGGGGCCTGTAGGGAGCTGACTTCCTCACTGCCTGCAAAGCGCAGGCATGAGGAAGTCTGCAGAACTGCCTGTGACAGATTGCTGATCTGTCACAGTGATCTGTGATGTGAAAGATCAGCGATCTGTCACAGGACAGTGATGTCCCACCTGGGACTATGTAATAAAGTAAAAAAAAAATAAAAAAAAAGTGTAAAAATAATTTTTAAAAAATCGCTAAATAAATTAGTAAAAAAAAAAAAATTCCCCAATAAATTCATTTTTTGAAAATAAAAAAAAAAAACAATAAAAGTACACATATTTGGTATCGCCGCATCTGGAGCGACCCGCCCTATAAAACTGTCCCATTAGTTAACCCCTTTAGCGAACCCCTTAAAAAATAAAAATAAAAAACGAAGCAAATAATAATGATTTATTATCATACCACCAAACAAAAAGTGCAATAACGCGCGATCAAAAAGACGCATATAAATATCCATGGTACCACTGAAAACGTCATTTTGTCCCGCAAAAAACGAGCCGCTATACAGCATCATCTACAAAAAAATAAAAAAGTTATAGCTCGCAGAATAAAGCAATGCAAAAATAATTATTTTTCATTGCAAAAAACCGACAAAACATAAAAAAAGACCTAAATGAGGTATCGCTGTAACCGTACCGACGCGAAGAATAAAATCGCTTTATCAATTTTACCGCACACGGAACGGTGTAAACGCACCCCCCCAAAAGAAATTCATGAAACGCTGGTTTTTGTTCATTCTGCGTCCCAAAAATCGGAATAAAAAGCGATCAAAAAATGTCACGTGCCCAAAAATGGTACCGATAAAAACGTCAACTCGTCCCGCAAAGAATAAGACTTCACATGACTCGGTGGGTCAAAATATAGAAAAATTAAAGCTCTCAATATGTGGTGATGCAAAAACTATTTTTACAATAAAAAGCATCTTTTAGCGTGCGACAGCCGCCAAACATAAAAACCGCCATAAATAGTAAATCAAACCCCCCGTTATCACCCCTTAGTTAGGGAAAAATAATAAAATTAAAAAAAAGTATTTATTTCCATTTTCCCATTAGGGTTAGGGTTAGGGCTAGGGTTAGGGTTAGGGCTAGGGTTAGGGCTAGGGTTAGGACTCAGATTAGGGTTAGGGGTGTGTTGGGGTTAGGGTTGGAGTTATAATTGGGGGGTTTCCACTGTTTGGGCACATCAGGTGCTCTCCAAATGCAACATGGTGTCTGATCTCAATTCCAGCCAATTCTGCGTTGAAAAAGTCAAATGGTGCTCCTTCCCTTCCAAGCTCTGCCATGCGCCCAAAGTGTTTTACCCCCACATATAGGGTATCAGCATACTCAGGACAAATTGCAAAACAACTTTTGGGGTCCAATTTCTCCTGTTACCTTTAGGAAAATAAAAATTTGGGGGCAAAAATATCATTTTTGTGGAAAAAAATGATTTTTTTATTTTCACGCCCAGGCTTTATAAACTTCTGTGAAGCACTTGGGGGTTCAAAGTGCTCACCACACATCTAGATAAGTTCCGTGGGGGGTCTAGTTTCCAACATGGGGTCACTTGTGGGGAGTTTCAATAGTTTAGGTACATCAGGGGCTCTCCAAACGCACATGACACCCGCAGACCAATCCATCAAAGTCTGCATTCCAAAACGTCACTACTTCCCTTCCGAGCCCCGACGTGTGCCCATACAGTAGTTTTCTCCCACATATGAGGTATCAGCGTACTCAGGACAAATTGGACAACAACTTTTGGGTCCAATTTCTCCTGTTACCATTGGGAAAATAAAAAATTTGGAGACTAATTGATCATGCTTGTGGAAAAAATACGATTTTTTTATTTTCATGCCTGGGCATTATATACTTCTGTGAAGCCCTTGGGGGTTCAAAGTTCTCACCACACATCTAGATAAGTTCCTTAGGGGGTCTAGTTTCCAAAATGGGGTCATTTGTGGGGGGTTTCCACTGTTTAGGTACATTAGGGGCTCTCCAAAGGCAACATGACACCCGCAGACCATTCCATCAAAGTCTGCATTCCAAAACGTCAATACTTCCCTTCCAAGCCCCGACGTGTGCCCATACAGTAGTTTTCTCCCACATATGGGGTGTCAGCGTACTCAGGACAAATTGGACAACAACTTTTGGGGTCCAATTTATCCTGTTACCGTTGGGAAAATAAAAAAAATGGGTACTAAAAGATGATGTTTGTGGAAAAAATACGATATTTTTATTTTCACGCCCGGTCGTTATAAACTTCTGTGAAGCACTGGGGGGTTCAAAGTGCTCACCACACATCTAGATAAGTTCCTTAGGGGGTCTAGTTTCCAAAATGGGGTCACTTGTGGGGGGTTTCCACTGTTTAGGTACATCAGGGGCTCTCCAAAAGCAACATGACACCCGCAGACCATTCCATCAAAGTCTGCATTACAAAACGTCACTACTTCCCTTCCGAGCCCCGACGTGTGTCCATACAGTAGTTTTCTCCCACATATGAGGTATCAGCGTACTCAGGACAAATTGGACAACAACTTTTGGGGTCCAATTTCTCCTTGTACCCTTGGGAAATTGAAAAAAATTGGTGACTAAAAGATCATGTTTGTGGAGAAAATACGATTTTTGTATTTTCACGCACGGGCGTTATAAACTTCTGTGAAGCACTGGGGGGTTCAAAGTGCTCACCACACATCTAGATAAGTTCCTTAGGGGGTCTAGTTTCCAAAATGGTGTCATTTATGGGGGTTTCTACTGTTTTGGTACATCAGGGGCTTTCCAAACGCGACATGGTGTCCGATCTCAATTCCAGCCAAAAACGTCAAATGGCGCTGCTTCCCTTCCGAGCTCTGCCATGCGCCCAAATAGTGGTTTACCCCCACATGTGGGGTATCAGCGCACTCAGGACAAATTGCGCAATATCTTTTAGGGTCCCGTTACCCTTGGAAAAATAAGAATTGAGGGTGAAAAGATCATTTTTGTGGAAAAAATATTTTTTAATTGTACGGCTGTATGTTATAAACTTCTGTGAAGCCCTTGTGGGTTCAAAGTTCTCACCACACATCTAGATAAGTTCCTTGGGGGGTCTAGTTTCCAAAATGGTGTCATTTGTGGGGGGTTTCTACTGTTTTGGTACATCAGGGGCTTTCCAAACGCGACATGGTGTCCGATCTCAATTCCAGCCAAAAATGTCAAATGGCGCTGCTTCCCTTCCGAGCTCTGCCATGCGCCCAAATAGTCATTTACACCCACATATGGGGTATCAGTGTACTCAGGACAAATTGCACAATAACTTTTAGGGACCTATTACCCTTGGAAAAATAAAAATTGGGGGTGAAAAGATCATTTTTGTGGAAAAAATATGATTTTTTAATTGTACCGCTGTACGTTATAAACTTCTGTGAAGCCCTTGTGGGTTCAAAGTTCTCACCACATATCTAGGTAAGTTCCTTGGGGGGTCTAGTTTCCAAAATGGGGTCACTTGGGGGGGTTTCCACTGTTTAGGTACATCAGGGGCTCTCCAAACACGACATGGCGTCCGATCTGAATTCCAGCCAATTTTGCATTGAAAAAGTCAAATGGCGCTCTTTCCCTGCTGAGGTCTGCCATGCGCCGAAACAGTGGTTCCCCCCCACATATCAGGTATCGGCGTACTCAGGACAAATTGCACAATAACTTTTGCAGTCCAGTTTCTCCTGTTACCCTTGGTAAATTAAAAAAAATTGAACCTGAATTATTTTTTTAGTGAAAAAAAGTTAAATGTTCATTTTTTTTAAAATATTCAAAAAATTCCTGTGACGCACCTAAAGGGTTAATAAACTTCTTGAATGTGGTTTTAAGCACCTTAAGGGGTGCAGTTTTTAGAATGGTGTCACTTTTGGGTATTTTCTATCATATAGACCCCTCAAAGTGGCTTCAAATGTGATGTGGTCCGTAAAAATAAAATGGTGTTGCAAAAATGAGAAATCGCTGGTCAACTTTTAACCCTTATAACTTCCTAACAAAAAAAAATTTTGGTTTCAAAATTGTGCTGATGTAAAGTAAACATGTGGGAAATGTTACTTATTAAGTTTTTTTGTGTGCCTTATCTCTGTGATTTAAGGGCATAAAAATTCAAAGTTGGAAAATTGCGAAATTTTCAAAATTTTCGCCAAATTTCCATTTTTTCACAAATAAACGCAAGTTATTTGAATGAAATTTTACCACTAACATGAAGTACAATATGTCACGAGAAAACAATGTCAGAATCACCGGTATCCATGGAAGCGTTTCAGAGTTATTACCTCATAAAGGGACAGTGGTCAGAATTGTAAAAATTGGCCTGGTCATTAACGTGCAAACCACCCTTGGGGCTTAAGGAGTTAAAGCTGTTGGTATTGAGCATTAATCAAATTAACCTTTGTAGTGCATTCCAAAAAATTGGCGCAGCACGTGAAAAGTCTTGGAGACCGGAGTGGGAGGTTCTGATTATTGAGGATGTTAACTTCAGTGTTAACTTCAGGTCATTAGCAGAACGGAGGGCACGGGTAGAGTGGTAGACTGAGACGAGAGAGGATATGTGGGGTGGTGCTGAGCCATGGAGTGCTTTGTGGGTGAGGGCAGGAAGTTTATACTGAATTCTGGAGTGGATGGGTAACCAGTGTAATGACTGGCACAAGGTAGAGGCATCAGTGTAACGGTTGGTGAGAGAGGAGAGTTTGGTAAGAGGGAGACCGATTAGTAGAGAGTTACAATAGTCCAGATGAGAATGAATAAGAGAAACAGTAAGAGTTTTTGCAGAGTTGAAAGTAAGAAAAGGTTGAATTCAAGAAATATTTTTGAGGTGCAGATAACAAGAGTTAGTCAGTGAACGGATGTGGGGGTGAATGTAAGCTCTAAATCAAGTACGTCCCCAAGATAGCGGGCATGTTGCTGGGGAGCAATGGTAGAACCACACACGGAAATGGCAATGTCAGGCATAGGTAGGTTAGTAGAGGGAGGAAGCACAAGGAATTCAGTTTTTGACAGGTTCAGTTTCACATAGATGGAGGACATGATGTTGGGGACAGTGGTGCAGTTGTGGCCAAAAGTATTGACACCCCTGCAATTCTGTCAGATAATACTCAGTTTCTTCCTGAAAATGACTGCAAACACAAATTCTTTGGTATTATTATCTTCATTTAATTTGTCTTAAATGAAAAAAACACAAAAAGAATTGTCCTAAAGCCAAATTGGATATAATTCCACACCAAACATAAAAAAGAGGGTGGACAAAAGTATTGGCACTGTTCGAAAAATCATGTGATGCTTCTCTAATTTGTGTAATTAACAGCACCTATAACTTACCTGTGGCACCTAACAAGTGTTGGCAATAACTAAATCACACTTGCAGCCAGTTGACATGGATTAAAGTTGACTCAACCTCTGTCCTGTGTCCTTGTGTGTACCACATTGAGCATGGAGAAAAGAAAGAAGACCAAAGCCAGGCTGGAGTTTGCCAAAACTTACCTGAAAAAGCCTAAAACGTTTTGGAAGAATGTTCTCTGGTCAGATGAGACAAAAGTAAAACTTTTTGGGCAAAGGCATCAGCATAGAGTTTACAGGAGAAAAAAAGAGGCATTCATAGAAAAGAACACGGTCCCTACAGTCAATCATGGCGGAGGTTCCCTGATGTTTTGGGGTTGCTTTGCTGCCTCTGGCACTGGACTGCTTGACCGTGTGCATGGCATTAAGAAGTCTGAAGACTACCAACAAATTTTGCAGCATAATGTAGGGCCCAGTGTGAGAAAGCTGGGTCTCCCTCAGAGGTCATGGGTCTTCCAGCAGGACAATGACCCAAAACACACTTCAAAAAGCACTAGAAAATGGTTTGAGAGAAAGCACTGGAGACTTCTAAGGTGGCCAGCAATGAGTCCAGACCTGAATCCCATAGAACACCTGTGGAGAAATCTAAAAATAGCAGTTTGGAGAAGGCACCCTTCAAATATCAGGGACCTGGAGCAGTTTGCCAAAGAAGAATGGTCTAAAATTCCAGCAGAGCATTGTAAGAAACTCATTGATGGTTACCGGAAGCGGTTGGTCACAGTTATTTTGGCTAAAGGTTGCGCAAACAAGTATTAGGCTGAGGGTGCCAATACTTTTGTCTGGCCCATTTTTGGAGTTTTGTGTGAAATGATCAATGTTTTGCTTTTTGCTTCATTCTCTTTTGTGTTTTTTTCATTTAAGACAAATTAAATGAAGATAATAATACCAAAGAATTTGTGTTTGCAATCGTTTTCAGGAAGAAACTGAGTATTATCTGACATAATTGCAGGGGTGTCAATACTTTTGGCCACAACTGTAAGTCAATCACTGGTATTTCCTAAAAAGGCAGGCGTGATATCAGGAGAGGAAGTGTATATTTGGGTGTCATCAGCATAGAGATGCTTCTGCAAACCAAATCTACTGATTGTTTGACCAATAGAGGCAGTATACAAAGAGAAGAGGAGGGGGCCTAGGACTGAACCTTGAGGAACCCCAGCAGTAAGGGGGAGATGAGAGGTGGAGGAGCCAGCTTTAGATACAGTGAAGGAGTGGTCAGAGAGATAGGAGGAGAACCAGGAGAGAACTGTGTCCTTGAGACCAAAGGAGCAGAGCATAGTGAGGAGGAGCTGATGATCCACAGTGTCGAATGCCGCAGAGAGATCCAGGAGAATTAGCATGGAGTAGTGACCATTAGATTTAGCTGTTAGTAGATCATTAGAGACTTTAGTGAGGGCAGTTTCAGTAGAGTGTAAAGAGCGGAAACCGGATTGAAGAGGGTCGAGAAGAGGGTTATCTGAGAGATAGTGGATAAGACTGGAGTGGACCAGTTGTTTGAGGAGTTTAGAGATGAAGGGGAGATTAGAGACAGGTCTATAGTTAGCGGCATAGTTTTGGTCGAGGGATGGTTTTTTAAGTAATGGATGTATGATGGCATACTTAAATGAGGAGGGAAAGATACCAGAAGAGAAAGAGAGGTTGAATATTTTTGTTAGGTAAGTGGTGACAGCAGGGGAAAGGGACTGGAGGAGATGTGACGGAATAGCGTCACTGGTGCAAGTAGTGGAGCGAGAAGATGCAAAGAGCCTGATCGCTTCTTCTTCTGTGACTAGTTCAAAATCAGAGAGTGAGCTAGATGCAGTGAGAAAGGGAGGACAGTGCATGGTATGAGGGGATTGGGAGAAAATTTTCTGTCAGATATGGTCAATTTTTTCTTTGAAGTAATTGGCCAGATCATCAGCATGGAAATCCGTGTTTGGGACCTGTACTCTTGGGTTGAGTAGGGAATGAAAAGTGTCAAAGAGATGTTTAGGGTTATTGGATAATGAGAAGATGAGGGTGTTTAAATATCCTTCATTGGCAATGACAGAGGTCAAACGTTTTCTGTAAGTCTTCACAAAGTTGGCACACACTGTTGGTGGTATGTTGGCCCATTTCTTCATGCAGATCTCCTCTAGAGTAGTGATGTTTTGGGCATGTTGCTGGGCAACACGGACTTTCAAATCCCTTCAAAGGTTTTTATGGGGTTGAGATCTGGAGACAGGCTAGGCCACTCCAGGACCTTCATATGCTTTTTACGAAGCCACTCTTTCATTGCCCTGCCGGTGTGCTTGGGATCATTATCATGCTGAAAGACCCATCCACATTTCATCTTCAATGTCCTTGCTGATGGAAGGAGGTTTGCACTCAAAACCTCACGATACATGGCTCCATTCATTGTTTCATGTACACGGATCAGTTGTCCTGGTCCCTTTGCAGAGAAACAGCTCTAAAGCATGATGTTACCACCTCCATGCTTCACAGTAGGTATGGTGTTCTTTGGATGCAACTCAGCATTCAGTTTCCTCCAAACACAACGAGTTTTGTTTCTACCAAACAGTTCTACTTTGGTTTCATCAGACCATATGACATTCTCTCAATACTCTTCTGGATAAATCTAAATGCTTTCTAGCAAACTTCAGATGGGCCCGGACATGTACTGGCTTAAGCAAGGGGACATGTCGGGCACTGCAGGATCTGAGTCCCTGGCGGCATAATGGTAGCCTTTGTTAAAGTGGTCCCAGTTCTATGCAGGTCATTCACTAGGTCCCCCCCCGTGTGGTCCTGGGATTTTTGCTCACCGATTTTGTGATCATTTTGACCCAACGGGGTGAGATCTTGCGTGGAGCCCAAGATTGAAGGAGATTATTAGTGGTCTTGTATGTCTTCCATTTTCTTATTCCTGCTCCCACAGTTGATTTAATTACATCAAGCTGCTTGCATATTGCAGATTTAGTCTTCCCAGCCTGGTGCAGGGCTACAATTTTGTTTCTGGTGTCCTTCGACAGCTCTTTGGTCTTCACCATAGTTAGGATTGTGACTGTTTGAGGTTGTGGACAGGTGTGTTTTATACTGATAACAAATTCAAACAGGTGCCATTACTACAGGTAATGAGTGGAGGACAGAGGAGCCTCTTAAAGAAGAAGTTACAGGTCTCTGAGAGCCAGAAATCTTGCATGTTTTTAGGTGACCAAAGACTTATTTTCCGTCATAATTTGAAAAATAAATCTTATCAAATCAGACAAGGTGATTTTCTGGATATGTTTTCTTATTTTGACTCTCATAGTTGTTGTCTACCTATGATGTCAATTACAGTCCTCTCTCATCTTTTTAAGTGAGAGAACTTGCACAATTGGTGGCTGACTAAATACTTTTTTTCCCCACTGAATTAAGAAAGTGTCTAAAAGGGATTCATTGATTTTTAGTCTTGCGGAGAGTAATTAGTAGGGGGACATTATATTATAAGCAGAGGCGCAGCTAGGGTTTTGGTTCAGGGGGGGCCAAAACTTCTGAGTGGGCCCCTAACCAGATAACCTTGATTACAACTATGGTGACGCACCCTAATAGTGGATATAGGAGAACCTCAGCAGATGACAGCGCCATTGCTAAAAATAATCTCTATATAAAGACCGACAATGATATTACCGCCATATGGACAGTGGTAGATACCAGTCCTACATAGAAATAAAAGAGATCGCAGCACAGTTACAGATGATGTCTTACTGCTAACGTTCTTTCTGATGGAATCGTTCTCTTTTCCAGTCATTTCCATCTGGCACAGAACTGACATGACAACTTCTTCCAGCAAGGACTCGGCTGCAGAGATTACAACACTCATTTCACTTCTCATATTTTCAGCACTGTCACCATCTTTCCCAAACTGCACAAACTCCTCATCCTTCTGATATCCCAATACTGAGCCGCTGCTGCTGTATGCATCCCTATTACTGCACCTGATACCCCAATATTGAGCCACTGATGCCATATGTGTCTCTATTACTGCATCTGCACTGTGGAACAGTGTGCCTCTAGATGGTAAAAAAAAACCCTCTAGAATATAGTAACGCCATGTGCAAGTGCCCTAAAAAACAGTGCCCACATTTTGCCCCCAAGAAACCAAGAAAGTAATATTGCCCTGTGTGTGCCTCTTTGACAGTCACAGTAACCTGAGTTTCCCTATAACAATAAGTGCCTATTTTACATTTAATACTGTCCCGAGTCTCCCCCCTCTACAGCTCCCCTATACACAACATAGTATAATACCACCCACACAATATACTGACCGCTTAGTAGCCCCCAAACTGTTTAATGGTTCCAAAAACTGTATGATGGCCCCCTCACTGTAATCTCTACACGGTATGATGGCCCCTAGATAGCCTCCATGTAGTATAATGCACCAGATAGGCCTCCATATAGTATAATGCACACCCCATAGGCAGACTCTATAGTATAATGCACTCTCCATGGGCAAATTCTATTGCATTATGCACCCCCCCATAGGCAGACTCTATAGTATAATGCACTCCCCATAGGCAGATTCTATAGCATAATGCACCCCCCCATAGGCAGACTCTATAGTATAATACACTCCCCATAGGCAGATTCTATAGCATAGAGCACCCCCCATAGGCAGACTCTATAGTATACTGCACTCCTCAAAGGTAGACTCTATAGCATAATGCACCCTCCATAGGCAGACTATAGTATAATGCACCCCCCATTATGCAGACTCTAGAGCATAATGCACCCCCATAGGCAGATTCTATAGTATAATACACTCCATCCCCATAGGCAGACTCTATAGTATACTGCACTCCTCATAGGCAGATTCTATAGTATAATGCACTCCCATAGGCAGACTCTATAGCATAATGCACCCCCCATAGGCAGACTATAGTATAATGCACCCCCCATTATGCAGACTCTAGAGTATAATGCACCCCCATAGGCAGATTCTATAGTATAATGCACTCCATCCCCATAGGCAGACCCTATAGTATACTGCACTCCTCATAGGCAGATTCTATAGTATAATGCACTCCCATAGGCAGACTCTATAGTATACTGCACACACCCCCTCCCCATAGGCAGACTCTATAGGATAATGCACTCCCATAGGCAGACTCTATAGTATAATGCACTCCCCATAGGCAGATTCTATGGTATAATGCATCCCCAATAGGCAGACTCTATAGTGTAATGCACCCCCCCCCCTAGGCAGACTCTATTATATATTGCACACACACCCCTCCCCATAGGCAGACTCTATAATATATTGCACACACACCCTCCCCATAGGCAAACTCTATAATATATTGCACACCCCCTCCCCATAGGCAAACTCTATAATATATTGCACACACCCCTCCCCATAGGCAGACTCTCTAATATATTGCACACACCCCTCCCCATAGGCAGACTTTATAGTATATTGCACACACCCCTCCCCATAGGCAGACTCTATAATCACACCCCCTCCCCATAGGCAGACAGTTTGACTCTATACTCTATATGATATAAAGCACCCCATAAAAACAATAAATCCAATACTCACCTCTCTTCCTCCTGGTTCCTCCGCTGCTGAGTGCCTGCACATCTCAGGACAGCGGGCGCCGAGCAGTGACGTCATCGCACCCACTGTCAGTGTCAGCGTCGGTGATGTCAGACACTGACAGGGGGATCATGGGAGAAGGAGTGTAATGCTCCTTCTCTCATCAGTGCGGTCAGCTGTATCGGCATGCAGCCGATACAGCTGAACTTGGGGTGACGGGCGGGGGGAACTGCTGGCACCAGTCCCCCATGCCTACTCAGGGGCCCCATAGCGGCTGGGCGGCAGAGCAGGGAGATCGATTCTCCCTGCTCTGCCGCAGAATGTAACTGTAACGGCGTGTTAAAGTACTGTAGCCCCATGTTGAATTTAGAGATATAGCTGTTCGGGCCAGGGATTTTTGCTCCATAAAGGTATTTGATCACACGTAAGAGCTCTCGAAGGAAGAAAAAATATTCCAAAACCTCAGTGACTTTACTGGAACTGTTGCTAGTTAGACAGAATGGGTCAGTATGAATCTGAGACAGCAGGACAGAAGATATGAGATGACACAAATTGGAATTATAGGAATGGAAAGTGTTAGCTATTTTCCAGGGATTTTATAGATGGGATTTGAGCATGATTTATGATAGTTCTAGTTCTAAAGGCTCTGACCAACATCCACCCATTCCCATTGTTACATTCATATAATTCACTGGGGGCGTGGCTTGAGCTGGCGATGGTGTAACACGCACGGCTCAGGATCTCTGAGGAGGCATCTCCTAAAGCGACAAATAAAGCAAAAGAAAATCGCTCTCTTCGATAACCCACGGAAGGATTGTTTTCTCATTACTCAGATGTACATTCTGATACCCCTTTTCTGAGCTTTGGACATTAAAAAAGACATTTTTGAAATCTGAGGCCTTTTCCCGCCATTTTACTGCAAGGTGACACCATTTTGAACCGTGAGTGAAAAAATCCTTTCCCTGCTCCCTCCATTACCCACCGGCTGTCCTTGTCCTCAGAAAAAGTATCTCCATGCTTGTCTACCAGATTTTAAAGATCTTTTTTGTCTTTTGGAGATATTTTTTTTTTAAAATCCTGTCATATACCAGCTGATTGGCGGAAGGATACAAAATAGTCCCCACCCTGTGCCTAATCTGACAGGATTTCTCTCGTTGCATAATTAAAAGACATTGACTTTTTTTTTTTGGAATCTCCTCTTGTCTGTTTTAGACCCTTTGGAAGTCCCAGGGTGTCCTAATTTAGCTATATTCCCCTGCTTTGTGCGAGGCTGCGGGAGCTATAACGGCTGCGGAGGGATCTCTTTCATCTCAACGTCCTATCTCAAGTACGCCATTTTCCTGTCATAACAGATCTGTGAGGCGGAAGGACACAAAATAGTCCGTGATTTGTGCCTATTTCTATGTTACCTCCGCTCCCCACCGCTCCTGTGCGGCTCCACTGGGGTGATCTGCCTTTCTTCAGCGGTGCCGTGTATCAGCTGCCGGCTCCCCTGTTGCATATTTTATGAGCGGGGACTGACGTCACTGAGCCCTGTGTGAAGACTAGCCGCCTGTCATGACTGCATTTAAAGTCAAAGGGAGCGCGTCTATATCGGCGCGCAGTTAATAAAGGTTTTTACTGTATGCATCACACAATATTAAAAGTGCCATCTGATTCTGTGGTGTATCTCATTCCTCACGGTCCCTTTTATAAAAAGGCATAGGAAGACACAAGAATTTTCTATATTTTTAACGTTTATTCAGTATAAACATCACCAATAATATCAATTCTCTCTAATATAATCCCTGCAAGGCAGGATTCAAAAAAGGGCACAAGATGAGTCACAAGGCTACTCCAGTGTCCAAATCAACGAAAGTGTCTAATACGACTCCTCAAAAAGCACAAAAATTTCAGGATTCTTACAATCCTCACTTTAAAGATCAAGTGGATATCGTTAACCCATTTAAGGCCAGATCTCCTCATAAAGAGGTCATGGATACATCTCTCTCATGAAAAAGGAAAAATCCTGGTAAAACTTCTGAAAAATTCACATCGCCAGCCGACGCTTCAAGTCCTGAGTCTGGAGATAATTCACCAAACTTTTTGCCTGAAAGGTCAAAATTTAAGATGAATAACACCAATCCTTCTCCTTCCCAAAATCTGGATGTTATATCCATACACTCTTACATGGATACTCTTGTCCAGAAAATCATGTCCAGTATGACTCAATCATTTGAAAACCAAAATAAAATTTTACAGTCCACCTTGGATAAATTTAGCAGCAGGTTAGACAACCACGAAAAACGGCTAATTGTAGTGGAAGAACACAATGATGATTTATCAAAAGACACCCATGACCTCAAATCTGAATTTCACAGACTTAAAATTAAAGTTGCGGATATAGAAGACAGGAACAGACGAAACAACTTGAAAATAAGAGGAATACAAGAATCTATCGCTCCGGATAAACTAGAAGACTTCGTCAAGACAATTTTCAAAAAATTACTACCGACACTTACAGACCAAGATCTCATCATAGATAGGATCCACAGACTTCCCAAACCACGGAATATCGATAAAGATCTACCTAGAGATACCATCTTAAGGGTACACTTCTTCAAGATTAAGGAAAAAATTCAACAATCGGTTAAAGATCTAGGAGGTTTTCCAGAACCCTATGCTCACCTTCAGTTATTCACGGATCTTTCAAAGGAAACGATTGAAGGAAGAAAGTCTTTTAAGCCAGTCACTTCCACCTTGAGGGAAAATAATATCCCCTATAAATGGGGCTTCCCACTTAAACTTTTGATAATCTACAAAGGAAAGACGACCGTCCTATTCTCGCCTAATGAAAGAAGAGATTTCCTGTCCTACTGCAGGATACCCGATCGCCATAGAAACTCTAACTCTCAAGACCCCAGGCCCTCTTCAGAGACGGGATGATCCAACAGAAAGACCCTGCCTACATATTTTCTCTCCTGGTTAAAAGGCCTCTCTACACTTTTTGATTATTTGTTCAGTGCATTACTCTGCTTATTATTCTTCTTTCCACAGGTTTTCTTACTTCTCTACTTCTTTATGGACTCATATATCACATGAGATTATTTTCCTTCTAGGAACAGTGCAGTTATGATTGACAGTTAAAGGATGCCTCTAATGGGATCCTTACACAAACTTTCCCCACTAAGGAATTAGAGCCTACCGGCTAGGCTCTTTCTGAAGGACAATTTTGTTCTTACTGTTTTGTGTTTTTCTGTTTTCGGTTTTTAACAGGTCTTCAGTTTTAAGTTGTTTTTTTTTTTTAACTAAGTTCTTCAAAGGTAGGTGCCCTCTGGTTTCCCTATTTCATCTACCCCACTTCATACAGTCCTTGCCAATCTTGTAACATGAAAATAAAAGTTGTGTCTTATAATGTCAGGGGGCTAAACAGCCCTTGGAAGAGATTTTCCATTGGTAAATAAATTAACGGGTTACATCCTGAGGTTGTATGCCTCCAAGAAACTAAGTTCAAAAAGGACAACCACCCTTCTATAAAGCTCAAAAATTTCCCATTTGTATTTGATTCTTGCGGCCCATGAAAGAAAGCTGGGGTTTTAACCCTGATTGGTAATTCAATTTCCTTTGAATTTCTCTCTGAAGTCAAGGACGTAAAAGGTCACTATCATATTCTTCTATGCAAATTGAACAGCCACACCTTCACAACAGTTAATACTTATGTTCCCACCATCAGACAACTTAGCTTCCTAAATAAGCTAATGAAAAAAATCGACACCTTACGCTCAGGAACTCTACTTTTATTAGGTGACTTTAATATGGTGCCAGATAATACACTAGACTCCACCTCCCCCAGCAGACAAAGATCGCAATCCTTGAACAGCTGGATTTATAATCACGAGCTATTCGACTCATTCCGCTGTTTGAACACCACATCTAGAGAATTTATTCATTTTTCTGATGGCCATCAGTCGGCCTCTAGAATAGACTTGATACTCACAGATGTCTTCTCCTTGCCAAGGTTCTCCTCCGTCTCCATACTTAATAAATCTATTTCAGATCATTCTCCGGTAACTGCAGAATTGACAATAGGGCCTCCAACTCACCCCCAATTCATGTGGAAATTCAACTCCTCTTTGCTTCATAACCCCTCCACCAAATCTGAAATCAGCTCAGCCTTACAGAATTATTTTAGTGAAAATGACTTCGTCCTCCTAAATCCATTTTCCTGTTGGAACGCTCACAAGGCGGTATTGAGGGGAGTTTTGATCCACATTCCCTCCAGACAAAAAAAAGTTAACAGAGATAAAATCCTTACCCTACAACAGTCAATTAAATCTAAAGAAGTGGAACTTTGTCGATCCTCTGTTTCCTCTAGCAAACAAGCTGTTTTATCAGAACTTACCGATCTTAGAATGCAATTAAGGAAACTCATATTTAATTTTTACGACTCAGCTATTAGATCGGCAAAATGTAAACATTACTTATCTATAAATCGCCCTTCAAAATACCTGTCAAACAGAATTAAGAATATACGGAAACGGAATAGAATTGACACTATAACTTCCTCTAATGGTACATCTCTGGTCCACCCTAAAGATATTGTAAAGGCTTTTGCCGATTATTACAAAAATCTGTATAATATTAATCAGGATAACCCTAATTTGCAGCCAACTACCTCAGAGATTGGATCATTCCTTTCCAGCATGAACCTTCCAAAACTCAACTCTGAAGACTTATCTTTTTTGTCGTCTCCCTTCACTGAACAAGAAGTCCTGGAAACTATAAAAAAAATTAAAACATTTAAATCACCCGGACCAGACGGGTTTAGTAATGATTATTTCAAGTCTTTTAGTAATTTATTGGCCCCTCACCTTGTAAAAGTATTTAATTCAGCTTTCCACTCAGGTCAACTTCCCAAACAGATGCTGGAAGCGACCATTGTCGTAATCCCTAAACCAAATTCTGACACTAGCCAAGTTTTTAATTATAGACCTATATTTCTCATCAACACAGACGTAAAAATTTACGCAAAAATCATAGAATCATAGAATCATAGAATCGTAGAGTTGGAAGGGACCTCCTGGGCCATCTGGTCCAACCCCCTGCTCAAAGCAGGATTCGCTAAATCATCCCAGTCAGATGTCTGTCCAGCCTTTGTTTGAAGACTTCCATTGAAGGAGAACTCACCACTTCTCGTGGCAGCCTGTTCCACTCATTGATCACTCTAACTGTCAAAAAGTTTTTTCTAATATCTAATCTGTGTCTCCTCCCATTCAGTTTCATCCCATTGCTTCTAGTCTTTCCTTGTGCAAATGAGAATAAAGTTGATCCTTCTACAATGTGACAGCCCTTTAGATATTTGTAGACAGCTATTAAGTCTCCTCTCAGTCTTCTCTTTTGCAAACTAAACATTCCCAAATCCTGCAACCTTTCCTCATAAGACAGGGTTTGCAGACCGGTCACCATTCTGGTCGCTCTTTTCTGAACTTGCTCCAGTTTGTTGATGTCTTTTTTAAAATGTGGTGCCCAAAACTGGACACAATATTCCAGATGAGGTCTGACCAAAGAGGAGTAGAGGGAAATAATGACTTCACGTGATCTAGACTGTATGCTTCTGTTAATACATCCTAGAATTGCATTTGCCTTTTTTGCTGCTGCATCACACTGTTGACTCATATTCAGTCTGTGATCTATTAGTATACCCAAGTCTTTTTCACATGTGCTGTCGCTTAGCCCTATTCCTCCCATTCTATATATGCTTTTTTCATTTTTATTGCCCAGATGTAGTACTTTGCATTTCTCCCTGTTAAAAACCATTCTGTTAGTTGCTGCCCACTGCTCCAGTTTATTTATATCTTTTTGAATCCTCTCTCTCTCTTCTCTAGTATTAGCTATCCCTCCTAGCTTTGTATCATCAGCAAATTTAAATCTTGGCTAATAGACTAAATCAATTTCTCCCGACACTAATTTCCAACGATCAGATAGGCTTCATTAAAGGAAGACAATGCATAGATGGTACGAGAAGGCTCATTAACATAATTAAGCTCATTTCCTCGAAAAACCTCAAAGCCTTTCTCTTGATGCTGAGAAAGCGTTTGACCGCCTTAATTGGTCTTATCTCGAAGCGACTCTCAAAAAATTTGGAATGAATTCTAGACTCACGGGAGGTATTATGGCTTTGTACTCCGGCCCTGGGGCGAAGGTATATTCCAACAATCATATTTCCCCTACGTTTAATATAGCTAATGGGACTAGACAGGGCTGCCCCTTGTCACCATTGCTTTTCGCATTGGCCATTGAACCTCTGGCCCAATTAATCAAGAATAGTACAAAGATCTCAGGAATTAAAACCTTGCATAGAGATTTTAAAATAGCGTTATATGCAGATGATATAATTCTTACCCTCAAAGATCCAAGCAACTCAATCACTGCCTTACAAACTCTAATCCAGACTTTTTCCAAGGTCTCTTATTTTAAAATAAACGACTCTAAATCCAAAATACTTGGCTTTCACCTGGGAATAGACCAAGGAAAAATTGAGGGCCTCTCGCCTTGGGGTTGGGCTACTGATGGGCTGACATACCTAGGCCTAAAATTTGTCAAAAATGTAAACTCTCTTATAAAATTAAACTTAGAGATTCTTACCAAAAAGCTTTTTAATGAATTTCGTATATCTAGAGATGATGGACTCTCTTGGTGGGGAAGAATCATTATGGATAAATCATACATCTTTCCAAAAATCCTATATCTACTTTGCTCTCTTCCTTTAAAGGTCCCCAGTTCTTCTCTTACAAATCTCCAAGCCTCATTGAATTCCTTCATATGGAATAAAAAAAGACCCAGAATAGCAAAAAAACATTCTCTACAGTCATAAATCTTGTGGTGGAGCTGGTTCCCCAAATATCACGGCTTATTACGCTGCAAATTTAGTCAAACAAAGCGCATTGTGGTGGCCACATGATAAGACACCAGCTTGGCATGAACTAGAATTGTCTTTTAACAATTATAAACCTCTTCACCTATTAATTCTGAAGCAACTCCTTCATAAAAAATTAATTGAAAACTCTCATCCAATTTTTAAAGCTATTTCTGAAGCTTGGAAAAAAATTTCTGTTCCAAAAAGAGGCTCTAATAAAGAAGTCACATTTAAAAATTTGACCTTATCAGTTATTTTTCAAGCATCCAATCAGACTATTGACCCCGTTTGGTCTACACTTGGTCTCAAAAGACTCAAAGATTTATACGATGGTGCTCTTTGTACACCTTATAACA
The DNA here is from genome assembly GCF_039654945.1 of Dendrobates tinctorius. Classification (NCBI taxonomy): domain Eukaryota; kingdom Metazoa; phylum Chordata; class Amphibia; order Anura; family Dendrobatidae; genus Dendrobates; species Dendrobates tinctorius. The sequence continues at coordinate 49,941,003 of NW_027361732.1, forward strand.
AACTCAAGAATAGATTTCAATCTACTACTCCTGCTTTCTTACAGTATGTCATCCTTAAAGACAAACTCCATGAGTTCCTTGCTATTTCACCAAGAATTTCTGAACCAGCATTTAATCTTATTTGTAATATAGACCATAATATTTTCTGGAGTTTTGAGTATACTTACAAGTGGTGTAATAAAAGCTTTGCAGTGGTCAAGACTCAAAATATTATCAAATGGGAAAACAAATTACATACAATAATTGACCCTCCTGACCTTGAACAGGCATGCTCCCTCTCGTACGCCTCTACCATTTCCTTATCACTACAAGAGACCCACTTCAAACTTTTAACGAGATGGTATTATACCCCTGTAAGACTCCATAGAATCAACCTTGACAATTCTCCACTCTGTTGAAGGGGTTGTGGATGGCCAGGAAATATTTTGCATATATTTTGGCAAAGTCCCAAAATTGTTCCCTTCTGGAGAAAGGTTTCAAATCTTATCGATTTTATCTTAGGAATGCGACTTATTTTGTCTCCTCTTCTGGCCCTTCTTTCTCTAGACGCTGACAAAATTGACCCTACTAACAGGCTGTTGATTATGCACATTTTACTAGTTTCCAAACACAATATCGCTTTCCTTTGGAAAAATCCAAAACCTCCACAAATTAACGATATTATAGACAAAATTAGCCTTCATCATTCCTTTGAACTGAAATTTGCACATATGCATGATCAACTTGCCAAACATGCTAGGAAATGGTCTAGATGGCTGGAGCTGTTCTCTTAAGGTCTTCAACCAGAGTGCGCCTGACTAGGCCCCTTTGGGGTTAGGTCTTTGGCTTGGAACAAATTTAATATATTATATGCGTAAATACTTAACTTTGTAATAGTTCATTGTATAATATGCTTCTGCATTAGCATGTTACATTTTATGTATTCTTTACATTTGGACACTGTTGTCCATCCTCTTTTCCTTCTTTTCCTATTCATCTTTCCTTCCCTCCCCTACACCTTCTTCCCCATTTATTAAAACTCCAATAAAACGTTTGGAAAATATTCATATAATTCACTGTGACAAACAGGGAAGAGACATTTGTGGGATGCTTCCAACAGTTACTTACCTACTCGTGTATAAGCCGACCCGTGTATTAGCCGACCCTCCTAATTTTGCCACAAAAAACTGGGAAAACTTACTGACTCGTGTATAAGCCGATGGTGGTGCTGCACAAGGGGTAATGATGGTGCAAAAAGATGCTCCATAGATAAATACCCCCATAAAATGCTGCAAAAGGGTTAATGGTGGCCCAACAAGATTCTCCAAGGATAAATACCCCCATATATTGCTGCACAAGGGTTAATGTTGTCCCAAGTAGATGCCCCATACATAAATACCCCCATATGCTGAACAAGGGTTAATGGTGGCCCAAGTAGAAGCTCCATACATAAATACACCCCATATGATGCACAGGGGTTAATGGTGGCCCAAGTAGCAACTCCATACATAAATACCCCCCACATGATGCACAGGGGTTAATGGTGGCCCAAGTAGAAGCTCCATACATAAATACCCCCCATATGATGCACAGGGGTTAATGGTGGCCCAAGTAGAAGCTCCATATATAAATACCCCCCATATGCTGCACAAGGGTTAATGGTGGCCCAAGTAGAAGATCCATACATAAATACCCCCCACATGCTGCACAAGGGTTAATAGTGGTCCAAGTAGAAGCTCCATACATAAAATACCCCCCCATATGCTGCACCAGGGTTAATAGTGGCCAAAGTAGATGCTCCATATATAAACACCCCCATATGCTGCTCAGGGGTTAATAGTGGCCCAAGTAGATGCTCCATATATAAACACCACCCATATGCTGCACAAGGGTTAGTAGTGGCCCAAGTAGATGCTCCATATATAAACACCCCCATATGCTGCTCAGGGGTTAATAGTGGCCCAAGTAGATGCTCCATATATAAACACCCCCATATGCTGCACAAGGGTTAATTGTGGCCCAAGTAGATGCTCCATATATAAACACCCCCCATATGCTGCACAAGGGTTAATGGTGGCCCAAGTAGATGCTCCATATATAAACACCCCCCATATGCTGCACAAGGGTTAATTGTGGCCCAAGTAAATGCTCCATATATAAACACCCCCCATATGCTGCACAAGGGTTAATAGTGGCCTAAGTAGATGCTCCATATATAAACACCCCCCATTATGCTGCACAAGGGTTAATAGTGGCCCAAGTATATGCTCCATATATAAACACCACCCTTGTGCTGCTGCTGCTATAAAAAAACAACACATACTCACCTCTCCGTCGCTGGGGGCAAGGCGCCGGTGTAGCCGCTGGCTCAGGCCCCCGGCACTGGCTATATTTACCGGTCCCCGGTTCCATCGCTGTCTCCAGATCCTGTGCAGTGACGTTAGCAGAGGGCACACACTGACTACGTCACTGTGCCCTCCACTAATGTCACAGCCAGAGGACCCGGAGACAGCGATGGTCGGGGAGCGGTAAGTATTGATCAGCTCCCCATCCTCCCCGCCCTCCTGGCACCCGGTCTCTTCAGTCCCTGCTTCCAGCATGATGTCGGCGTCCAAGCTGTTCCTGCATTCAGCAGTCACATGGTACCGCTCATTAAATATGCACATATTCATGAGTTTAATGAGCGGTACCACTTGACCGCTAAATGCAGGAACAGCTGGGACACTGAGATCATGGGGGAAGCAGGGGGGCTGCAGAGGCCGTGCCAGGAGGGGGGAGTATGGTCTCTGACACCCCCCACTCCCCCTCCCCCGCCGACCCCCGTATATGACTCGTGTATAAGCCAAGAGGGGGATTTTCAGTCCAAAAAATGGGCTTAAAATCTCGGCTTATACACGAGTATATACGGTAACTTCTACTCAGGTTTTAAATAGGTTACTGAGGGTTAAGGTACATTAACATGAGCATATAAAAAAAAGAGTTTCAGAGTGGGGTGATTTTATTCTCACTTGTCACTTCCCAAACTTCTTTCATTTAAGGATTATGGCATCCACTGTGCTCTTGGGAACCTTGAGAACTGCAGAAATTCTTTTGGAACCTTGGTCAGATCTGTGCCTTGCCACAATTCTGTCTCTGAGCTCCTTGTCCAGTTCCTTTGACCTCATGATTCTCATTTGGTCTGACATGCACTGTGAGCTGTGAGGTTTTATATAGACATGTGTGTGCCTTTACAAATCAAGTCCTATCAGTTTAATTAAACACAGCTGGACTCCAATGAAGGAGTAGAACCATCTCAAGGAGGATCACAAGGAAATGGACAGCATGTGACTTAAATATGAGTGTTCAAGCAAAGGGTCTGAATACTTATGACCATGTGATATTTCGGTTTTTCTTTTTTAATAAATTTGCAAAAATACCTACATTTCTGGGTTTTTTTTAGGCAAGGTGGGGTGCAGACAGAGTGTACATTAATGAGAAAAAAATTAACTTTTTTTAATTTACCAAGTGGCTGCAATGAAATAAAGAGTGAAAAATTTAAAGGGGTCTGAATACTTTCTGTACCCACTGTACAAGACAATTTACAGTTTCCTATGTTACAGAATTACAATATATCTGTAAAAATCAGATGCTATACTATGATTCGGTCAGTGAAAAATAACGCTCACCTGCACTGCCACATTGAGTAGCATTGATCCGAGAGGTGGTCTGTTTTTTCCATGGACCGCTCTCAGACCAAAAATACGGTCATGTGAATGAGCCCTAAGAATGGACAGTGCATGTTTGCTTGCCAGTTCCAGCTAATGGACTTTATTAACCCTGGTGCTGTGCTTCATGGCTTCCTATGTAATTGTGGGAGAGCTAGCATCTTGTGACTGGTGTTAGAAAAAGTGACCTATAGTTTGATGTATGTTCAAAACACATAATGTCACTAATAATAGGGACTCAATAAGTCACCAAGTTCATACAGTTATTATCAATGAGACTGAGTGCACCAAAAATAGTGTATGATCAGACTAAGACCGGGATAACACATGCAAGAAACTCAGACGAGTCTCGCATGTTAATGCCCGGCACTGCCGCTGGCACTCGGATCGGAGCGTGCTGCCGCATGGCAATACATGTAGCCGATGCTATGCTCCTGAGTACCGGCGACAGTGCCAAGTATTAACATGTGAGACTAGTCCGAGTTTCTCGCATGTGTGACCCCGGCCTAAAGGATATTTTCTACAATGGTGGATGAGATGCAGGGTATAGCATTGTGTTGTTGCAAGATATGATCCAGGTGGCTATACATGCATTGTAAGATTGAAAAGAAGCTATACAACATTTATTCTGTCGGATGAATGTTGAAGTTTCCATGTGTAAATGTAAGAACTATTTTCAGCATAAAGAAGAACAAGGAATTCTGGAAGTGATGATATAGTCCGCACAGACCTCTAATCTCAACATTGATTCTACCTTGGATAACATGAAGAGAAAGAAAGATGGGTCCAGCAGTGCATCCACAGAAGATCTGCTGTTAGTTCTCCAAGAATGTTTGCAACAACCTCCTTGCTGAGTTCCTTCAAAATTTGTGTACAAGTAATACCGTTTTGAATCATAGAATCATAGAATCATAGAATCGTAGAGTTGGAAGGGACCTCCTGGGCCATCTGGTCCAACCCCCTGCTCAAAGCAGGATTCGCTAAATCATCCCAGTTAGATGTCTGTCCAGCCTCTGTTTGAAGACTTCAATTGAAGGAGAACTCACCACTTCTCGTGGCAGCCTGTTCCACTCATTGATCACTCTAACTGTCAAAAAGTTTTTTCTAATATCTAATCTGTGTCTCCTCCCATTCAGCTTCATCCCATTGCTTCTAGTCTTTCCTTGTGCAAATGAGAATAAAGTTGATCCTTCTACAATGTGACAGCCCTTTAGATATTTGTAGACAGCAGTTCACACAAAATATTGATTTGATTTAGATTTATTTTGTTAATTGGCAAAAATAAACTATTAACACTTCTATTTTTTTAAATCATTTTTACTTTGCAGAATTTTTGTTTCAGGACTTAGGATTTGTTAATATTCATGTGTGTTATCCCTTTTGCTCTTGATGCTCTCTGGCCTCAGACACCTGACCCCAGACTTGGCCTCTTACTATCCATTTGTCTTACATAGTTACATTGGTTGAAAAGAGACCTAGGTCCATCAAGTTCAACCTTCCTCCACTAATTATACATTTTGTCACTAAATTTAACTGTAACCCACATTGTTAAGTGTACTGAGGAAATCATCCAGCCCTTTTTAAAAGCTGTTATTATGTCTGCCATTACTATCTCTTGTGGTAGGGCATTCCACATTCTGACTGCTCTAACTGTAAAGAACCTTTTCCTATTTACCTGCCAAAATCACCTTTCTTCCATGTGTAATAAGTGCCCCCTGGTCCTTAGTATGGTCTTTGGAATGAATAAGTCATTTTCAATTGCTTTGTGTCAACCACACATATATTTATACATATACGAGATCCCCTCTGAGGCGTCTTTTTCTAAGCTAAACAAGCCCAACGTTTCCAACCTCTCATCATATGAAAGGCCTTCTGAATATCCTTTTTAAAATGTGGAGCCCAAAACTTTTCATATTCTTGATGTGGCCTTACAAGGGGTAATAATACGTTGGGATCGCAGTATTCTATCTCTCTTTTTATACACCCTAAAATCTTATTTGCTTTTGCGGCTGCTGCTTAACATTGAGTACTCATGCTCAGCTTACTTGTGACGAGAATACCCAAGTCCTTCTCCTGTTCTGTAGTCTCACATATGGTCCCATTTAATGTATATGCAGCAATAGGATTACTCCATCCTAGGTGCATTACTTTAAATTTATCAACATTAAATCTCATTTGCCAAGTGTTTTCCTATTCAGATATCTTTGCAATATTGTAATGTCAAGGTCAGATTTTAATATCCTACATAGTTCGGTGTCATCAGCAAAGACTGAAACTTTATTCTCAATCCCATCCACAATATCATTAATAAAGAGGTTAAAAAGAATTGGTCCTAGCACAGACCCTTGTGGTACCCCACTGCTGACTATTTCCCAGTTATAAAAAGCACAATTCATAACAACTCTTTGCTTTCTGTATTTTAACCAGTTCCTTACCTATCAGCGTATAGTATCCCCTAGTCTCTGCTTCTGTAAATTCATTACAATCCTTTTCTGCGGTACAGTATCAAATGCCTTTGCAAGGTCCAGATAAATCACATCAGCCACATTACTAACATCCAGATTTGCACTTACCTCCTCATAGAAACCCAACATGTTGGCTAGGCACGACTTATCTTTCATTAATCCATGCTGGTTGTCAGTTATTATATTATTCTCTATGATTTATTTCTGCAGGTCATCGCTTACAATGCCCTCAAAAACTTTGCACACTACTGATGTCAGACTTACCAGATGTCAGAGGCTTAGCCAGCGGTTCTGCTCAGGAGGGCGAAACATCTGAGTGGGTCCCTAACCAGTAACCTTGATTACAACTACGATGGCACATCCTAATTGTGGGTACAGGGGAACCTCAGCACACGTCCGTGCAGTTACTAAAAATTAATCTCTATACTAAGACCAAAACTGATATTGACACCATACTGTGACCATATAGTGGTAGATACCAGTCCTGCAGAACATACAAATGATTACATTGCAGTTATAAATGGTGACTTACAGCTGATGTTCGTTCTGATGGAGTCATTCAATTTTCGTGTCTTTTCCATCTGGCTCAGACGAACATAACGATGTCTTCCAGCCTGGACTGGTCTACAGAAATTACAACAAAGACACATTTGACTTCTCACATTTCCAGCATAATCCCCATCTATTCCCAACCTGTACAAACTACTCAACCCAATGCTGAGTTGCTGTGTCCCTATGACTGTACCTGCTGTTTGACACAACAGCCGTGCTCCTCTAACTCCTCTAGTAAAAATGCCTCTTTTGTGCCCTCTAGAAGGTAAAAATGCCATTACTCTCTAGAAAATATTAAAGCCCTGCGCACATGCCTTATAAAATGCCTTATAAAATGTTGCTCCTAGAAAGTAATAATGCTCCCTGTGCACCTTTGACAGTCACAATACACTGAGTGCCCCTATAACAATAATGTTTCTTAAGTGCTCACTTAGGCTACTTTCACACATCAGGTTTTTTCCGACAGGCAATATCCGGCTATTTTTTTCAAAAACCGGATCCGGTAAAATCTGCAGCCGGAACCGTTTTTCTCTCATTGAATTGTATCAGCGCCGGATCGCACCGCATGGCCTTCCGTTGCTTCCGTTTTTTGTGGCAAAATGTTTCATTCCAGCGTATGGAAAAAAGTCTCTAGTAACGTTTGTCTGCAGCGAAAAACCGGACAGTACCGGATCTGGTGCTTCTGTTTTTTTGCTATAATGGAAGTCTATGGGTGCCGCAATGCGCCGGATCCGGAAAATGCCTGATCCGACCACTGGATCCGGTTTTTAGGTCTGAGCATACTAAGATCCAATTGGCCAGCCCCCAGGAAACAGATATAAACAATGCCAGCCAGCCACAGAGGAGCCAGCCGCAGAGCATCCAGCCGCAGAGCGGGCAGCAACAGAGCGGGCAGCGGCAGAGCGGGCAGCCACAGAGCGGGCAGCCACAGAGCATGGCCAGCTGCAGAGCGTGGCCAGCTGCAGAGCAGCCAGCAGCCGCAGAGCAGCCAGCCAGACAGCTTCAGACATCCAGCGGCAGACATGTCTTCTGGGAGCCCTCCCACGCATCATCAGCGCTTAGAGGTAAATAATTTCTTTTGGTTTTGTTTTTATGTATGTATTTATGTATATATATATATATTTTTTTATTCTGACCAATAATCCCAAAGCCCTTAAAGCTTAAAGCCCTTAAATCTTGTCACACTCCATCTTTGATATGCTATCTCCGAGCCCGTCGTCCCTTTTACAGCATCGGCTATTTGGCACAGTAACAGTGCTCCATTTGCTGTCATATAAAATCGTGCCCTTTAGATGGTTAAATTGTCCCCTAGAAAATGTTAATGCCCTGTGCAAGTGCCCTAGAAAACAGTGAGCACATTTTCCCCCTAGAAAGTAACAATGCCCTATGTATTCTTCTAATGTTCACAATGTGCTCTTATAACAATAATGCTTCTAATTGCCCCACTTAATATTTAATAATATCCCCAGAATCTCCCAATGTACAGCACCCATATACACTGTATGATGGTCCAACAGCTCCCCTATACACATGATTTGTCCACAACTCCCCTTTCACTCCCCTTTTAAATCAACGCAGGTGCTGAAACTGTTTTGCATCACAATTTGCACAGCTTTGAAGTCTGCCCTATGCTTCGAGAAACCATTTTGCACAAGTCTCTTTGGGTATTAACTTGTTGAAATGCATCTGTTATGTAATTTTTCAAATCACTGATACGTTTTGAATTTTGACTGTAAACTTTTTCCTTAAGTACTCCCCAAAAGAAAAAATTCCATGGAGGTCAAGTCTGGTGAACGTAGTGGCCAATCAAGTGGGCCTCTTTGGCCAATCCAGTTATTAGGAAATGTTTCACCACCCTAGTTTACACATGCTATTCACCTACTGTTGTACCCCATGTATATGTATGTGTCTGTATGTATGTATATATATATAAATATATATATATATATATTGATATTTTTTGTATAACAGGAAGCTGAAGCAGCAGAAGAGGTGCTTCCAGAAGAAGAGGGGGGCTCCCAATTCGTAAGTTTCTTGTATGCATCGCAGAAAGACATCATCGCACTACACACAACACATCAAAAAAATGATTATTACAGACATCACACTGCACACAACGCCTACATCAAAGCACATGATTTTTGTTTGCTTGAATTTTATAGTCTTCTGATTCTGGTGCTCGATCTTGAGGTCCTCAAAGCACCTCCCAAGGTCGTTGGCGTTAGCGGACGGGCGGTCGACAGCAGGTAAGCACCTTTTTTTTTTTTTACGTTATGTTGTTGTTTTTTGTCTTTTTTTAACAGCCATCACAGCGGTGAGGAGTGTGGCGCACTAGATATCGACCTCCTCATCGATCTGATCCGAGAGCGGGAGCTACTGGGGAATATGGGGGACCGCATCCACGCTGATCTCATTGTGACCCGTCCGGCTCTGGAAGGAAGTATGCCGGCAATTTTTGCCCAACTGGGAGGGCCTCGATGTTTGGGCCCAGCATAAAGCACATAAGTATACACAGTTCAGTTATGTTGCTGGATGTAAAGTGTTGTATCCTAACCAATTTGTGCTTTCACTTTTCAGGCGAGAGAATTGTCAAGTGGTGGCGGTCTGTCAGGGATCAGTTCAAGAAGGAGTTCAACAAAGAGATGCGGGCCCTGAGTGGATCTGGAGGACGCAGGAGCAAGTACAAATCTGCCAACACCCTATCGTTCCTCCGGTCAATGATGGTGATCAGAAGGTAAATATTACCCACCCTTTTATTAAAAAATGTTTACATGTCTAACCCTTTTTTTTATTTCAGCCAGGGTCATGTAATATCAATATATTAATTATATTTTTTTCTCTTTATTCCACAGCACCATCTGCAGCACTCGGGAGCTTGCAGATTGAAGCCTTCTGGGGCGATCCCTCAGAAGTCCGCCACCGAGGGACACTTCGACAGTTCCGTCCCATCTGCACCTTCCCAACCTTACCTCACATCTGATCCCTCGGTCCCACCCCATTGCGCTGGAGCGTCGTGGCCCACTGCATTACATTAATCTGCAGGTGAGGATATAGCTTTTCATTTACCCCACCCCTCTGCTGCTGCCACCTCTAGTACACCTGTGGGTTCTGGCAGCAGCACCTGAGGGGTCAGGAAAAGAGCTATGCGTCCGAATTTTTGCATCTGAGTGCATCCTTCCAGAACTGTCTGAAATTGTTGTCTGAGCAAATGACCACAGGATTTAATATGCTCAACAACAGTATTCTTGAATTGCGCACACTCCTGGTTAGGATGCAGTCAGATGTAAGTAAAGCTCCTAACCACACATTTTTCCAGTCGGTATTCGAGCGCATGGATAAGCTATCTCCTGGTCAGCAGATGCATGTAATGCAATCGTGCCAGTCTGCTCTAGCGCATGTTACCTCACAAGCCCCTCCACCCAACCCGGTACTTCCTCTACACCTGCTTCCCCTCCAGCCACTGTCCCTCCACCCCATCCTTTGCAATACCTGCATCATGCCCCATACCAGCATCTTGCCCCGTACCAGTATACCACCCCAACCACATCATCCGTGCCTCAACTCCCTGCAAACTACCACCAGTATCCTTCAACACCCATCATGCCTCAAACCCACCCCTCTTCTCCACCCTCCACCACTTCTGCCTTCCAATCCATCTACTCCACCTCTCAAACCTTCCAAATTCCAAATACTACTCCCGGATTCATGTCCACCCGTTCTAGTTCTTTCTCCATCCCTTCACCTCCTAGAGACCTCTATGGATGTTAATGCTGGATTGCTATGAGCTCCACCCTGTGGTCGGCGCTCATAGCAATGCAGTAATTCTACTACATTCAGGCGATCTGAGCATCGCATGTATGCAGCAGAGGTGATCAAGCTATGGCAGCTTCTAGCCTCCCATGGAGGCTATTGAAGCATGCCAAAAGTAAAAAAAAATAGTTTTAAAAATATAAAAGTTTAAATCACCCCCCTTTCGCCCCATTCAAAATAAAACAATAAAAAAATCCCACATACACATATTAGGTATCGCCGCGTTCAGAATTGCCCGATCTATCAATACAAAAAGGTTTAACCTGATCGCTAAATGGCGTAGTGACAAAAAAATCGAAACGCCAGAATTAATTTTTTTGTCGCCGCGACATTGCATTAAATTGCAATAACGGGCAATCAAAGAACATATCTGCACAAAAGTGGCATCATTAAAAGCATCAGCTTGGTGTGCAAAAAATAAGCCCTCACCTAGCCTGAAATCACGAAAAATGGAGACGCTATGGGTCTCGGAAAATGGCGCAATTTTTTGTTTTTTAGCAAATTTTGGAATTTTTTTCACCACTTAGATAAAAAAGAATCTAGACATGTTTGGTGTCTATGAACTCGTAATGACCTAGAGAATCATAATGGCAGGTCAGTTTTAGCATTTAGGGAACCTAGCAAAAAAGTCAAACAAAAAAACAAGTGTGGGATTGCACCTTTTTTGCAATTTCACCGCACTTGGAATTTTTTTTTCCGCTTTCGAGTACATGACATGGTAAAATCAATTTTGTCGTTCAAAGGAACAACTCATCCCACAAAAAAATAAGCCCTCACACGACCATATTGACCAAAAAATAAAAAAGTTATGGCTCTGGGAAGAAGGGGTACTAAAAACAAAAACACAAAACTGGAAAAAGCTCCAGTCATTAAGTAGTTAAGTATTTTCTGGAAATAGCAAAAAATACAGATCACACAATAATCTTAACATTTCAATTTGACATTGTCACCCTGCTTGTGTTGTTGTAATGTGATGATGTGATGCCTTATTTATTTTTTATTTATTTTACTCATTTATATAGTGGCATTAATCCCACATCAATTTACACACATTATTGGCACTGTCCCCGATGGGGCTCACAATCTAAATTCCCTATCATAGAATCATAGAATGGTAGAGTTGGAAGGGACCTCCTGGGACATCTGGTCCAATCCCCTGCTCAAAGCAGGATTCACTAAATCATCCCAGACAGATGTCTGTCCTGCCTCTGTTTGAAGACTTCCGTTGAAGAAGAACTCACCACCTCTCATGGCAGCCTGTTCCACTCATTGATCACCCTAACTGTCAAAAAAAATTTCTAATATCTAATCTGTGTCTCCTCCCATTCAGTTTCATCCCATTGCTTCTAGTCTTTCCTTGTGCAAATGAGAATAAAGATGATCCGTCTACATTGTGACAGACCTTGAGATATTTGTAGACAGCTATTAAGTCTCCTCTCAGTCTTTTTTGCAAGCTAAACATTCCCAAATCCTGTATCCATTCCTCATAGAACAAGGTTTGTAGATCTGTCACCAATCTGGTCGCTCTTCTCTGAACTTGCTCCAGTTTGTTGATGTCTTTTTTTAAATGTGGTGCCCAAAACTGGACACAATATTCCAGATGAGGTCTGATCAAAGAGAAGTAGAGGGAAATAATGACTTCACGTGATCTAGACTGTATGCTTCTGTTAATACATCCCAGAATTGCATTTGCCTTTTTTGCTGCTGCATCACACTGTTGACTAATGTTCAGTTTATGATCTATTAGTATACCCAAGTCTTTTTCACATGTGCTGTTGCTTAACCCTATTCCTCCCATTCTGTTTATGCTTTTTTCATTTTTATTGCCCAGATGTAGTACTTTGCATTTTTCCCTGTTAAAAACCATTCTGTTAGTTGCTGCCCACTGCTCCAGTTTATTTATATCTTTTTGAATCCTCTCTCTATCTTCTCTAGTATTAGCTATCCCTCCTATCTTTGTGTCATCAGCAAATTTAATCAGTGTACTCTCAATTCCTTCATCTAAATCATTGATAAAGATGTTAAACAATACAGGGCTTGAGACATTCTTCCATCTGGATGTACAGCCATTTACGACCACTCTTTGGGTCCGATCATTAAGCCAGTTATGAATCCACCTAACAGTTGCCTTGTCCATTCCATACTTAGTCATTTTTTCAATGAGGATGGTGTGAGATACTTTGTAAAATGCTTTGCTGAAGTCAAAATATACTATATCTACAGCATTTCCCTGATCCACCCAGTCAGTGATTCTGTCATAGAAGGAAATTAAGTTAGTATGACATGACTTATTACTTACAAACCCATGCTGAATATGGTTAATCACTTCATTCTTATCCAGGTAGTTACATACATGTTGTTTAATAATTTGTTCAAAGATCTTTCCTGGTATAGAAGTAAGACTTACTGGCCTATAGTTCCCTGGGTCCACCTTCTTCCCCTTTTTGAAGATAGGAACAACATTTGCTCTTCTCAAGTCTTCTGGGACTTCTGCTGTTCTCCATGAATTTTTAAAGATTATTGAGAGTGGTTCAAAAATTTATTCTGCTATCTCCTTCAGTACTCTGGGGTGTAATTCATCTGGACCTGTAGAGTTGAATTAATTTATGATAGCTAAGTGTTTCCTCACTATCTTTCTGTTTATAGATATCCAGGAATCTTCTATTCCTTTAATAGGACAGTGAAGATCAGTTGATGTTACTCTTCCTTTCTGAGAGAAAAATTATGCAAAATAGGAATTTAAAAGTTCGACCTTCTCTACATCCTTTCTTACCATTTCACCATTTTCATCCTGTAAAAATCCTATAGCATCTTTAACTTTTCTTTAATTTTTGACACAGCCCCAAAATCCTTTTTTATTGCTTTTAACGTATCTTGCAAGCCTCAATTCATTGTCAGCTTTAGATAACCTGAGTCATGCCCTGCAGGTTCTGCAGACAGTATTATATTCTTCTTTAGATATGCCTCCTTCTTTCCATTTGATAAACATTTCTTTCTTCCTTTTTAGCATGTGTTTAACTTCTGTGTTCATCCATCCTGTTTTCCTTAAATGCTTTGTATTCTTCCCTCTTTTTGGAATTGCTAATGACTGTGCTTTGAGAATCTAATTTTTCAAGATTTCCCATCCTTCCTGGACATTTTTGTCCTTAAGCATATCCAGCCATTGGATCCCTCTGATTCTCTTAGTCCCTTAAAATTTGCTTTTCTGAAATCTAACCTTGAAGTCTGAGACTTCACAAGTCTTCTTCCTCTAGTTATACAAAATTCTAAAATAGCATGGTCGCTACCTCCTAGGGTCCCAGCCACTCTTACCTCCTCAACCATTTCCTCCCTGTTTATAAGGATTAGATCCAAGGTAGCAGATCTCCTTGTTTTCTCCCCTACCTTTTGGAAGATAAAGTTCTCAGCAAGAGGATAAGAATTTCCTTGACCTGTTAGTTTTGCCTAAGAGAGATTCCCAACAAATGTCTGGATAGTTGAAATATCTCCTGACCACTATGTCATATTTTTTGGAGAACTTAGCCATTTGATGCATAAAGAGTTCAACCATATCTTCAGCTTGCACAGTTGGCCTGTAGTAAATGCCTACAATGGTGTCCTTTCCATTGTTCTCTCCTTGTATTCTTACTCCGCTTCCAAAGAACTCCCAGTCTCTGAAGCTTCAATCTCTGTGCAGATATACGCTTTTCTAACATACAATGCGACACCTACTCCCGTTTATCAAGTCTGGTTCTTGCAAATAAGTTGTATCCTTCTCGCCTTGTATTCCAATCATGTGTTTCGTCCCACCAAGTTTCAGTGATTCCAATGACATCATATTTCTTTTCCTGTGTTAGTAGTTCCAATTCTCCTTATTTGTTGCCCATACTTTGTGCATTTGTATAGAAACTTGGTGGTTTCTCTTCCTCCAATATTTTTATTATTTAGATTTTTTTGTATTTGTTCTTCCTTTATACTTCTAATAGCAGAGTTCTCAATAGTATTTGTCAGGTGTATGGCTTTTTCTGGCCTTTTGCTTCCCTTCCCATATTGTTCTAGTTTAAAGCTCTCTTGATGAGTGTCGCAAGGCAACTTCCAAATACATGTTTTCCAGTCTTCGTAATGTGCACCCCATCTCTAGCAAGCAGTCCATCATATAGGTAATTCACTCCGTGATCCAGAAATCCAAATCCTTGCTGACCGCACCATCGACGTAGCCAGTTGTCTTTGGAATGTGGGAGGAAACCAGAGTAAAGTTTTTTTGCATCTTTTCAAAAACGTAATATTTATTGCCCCCACGGCAATCAAATATTTATCATGTTTGCTATGTTTCAGTCAGAAATAAAGATCATGTATTAATAACCCCTTCAATGAATTATGAAACAAAACAGAGTAAAATACAATAAAATAACAAATTATTTAGCACTGCATAAATATTCAAGAGAGAAGTGAAAACTGCTGTGCCCTCACTTCACTATTTTTGTACGAAGAAATCTGCGCTTTCATTCTTGGTAAAGTAGAAGACAGATTTTAAATTAGATTAAAAAAAAAATACAAGGTTCCCTTTTTTTAAACGTGTTGTCCCTTGTCCTTGGTTCAGGTGCACACTGCTACCCTGCCTCCAGACTTCCAGATTTCTGGGTTTGGTGGGCGCACATGGTATTGACAGTTCAGACCAGTAGCATTATTGTGCTGCTGGTCCACAATGTGCGCTCCCAATGCTGCAGTATGAGGGAACTGGCAGAGCATCAGATTAGTGCAGGAGAACTGAAGCTGTCCCCGATCAGGTGCTAACAGAGCAATGCTATCCCTGATCACTTCAGTGCAGTATTTACAAGCTCACTATAAGGCCTCCTTTACATGTTCATGTTTCCAGTATGTGTGACATCCATTTTCTTCACAGATGCCACAGATACTCAATATAACCTGTGATGCTATGCACATGTCCGGCAGCATGGATAACAGGGGGCAATACAAGTCTATGGGTCCATGAAAAACACGTATAGCTCATGGATGGCATCTGTGTCCTATCTGTGTTTAACATTGCAAAGTAGAGAAGAAGCTTTGTAATTTAATTTTTTTATCCATACTGGAAAAATACTGATTGTAAAAACGACACCCGGGTGACACACGGATTTAGAAAATGGACACACGGATGACACACTGATGGTAAAAACGGAGAAACGGATGACACACTGATGGTAAAAACGGAGAAACGGATGACACACTGATGGTGCAAATAGACACATTGATGGTAAAGATAACACATTGATGACACACTGATGGTAAAAACAACACACGGCTGACACACTGATGGTAAAAACGACACACGGATGACACACTGATGGTAAAAACGGAGAAACGGATGACATGCTGATGGTAAAAACACACACACGAATGACATGCTGATGGTAAAATTGGACACACTGACGGTAAAGCCGACACATTGATGACACACTGATGGTAAAAACGGACACATGGATGACACAGTGATGTACAGAGGAAACACGGATGACACACTGATGTTAAAAACAGACACACGGATGACACTGATGGCAAAAATGACACAGATGACACACTGATGGTAAAGACGACACACGGATGACACACTGATGGTAAAACGAATACACAGATGACACACTGATGGTAAAAATGACACACAGATGACACAGTGATGGTAAAAATGACACACAGATGAGACACTGATGGTAAAAACGGTCATATGGATGACGCACTGATGATAGAGGACACGCGGATGACACAGTGATGGTAAAAACGACACACGGACAACACACTGATGGTAAAAATGGACACACTGATGGTAAAGACGACACATTTATGACACACTGATGGTAAAAATGACACACTGATGAGAGACGCTGATGGTAAAAATAGTCACATGGATGACACACTGATGGTAAAGAAGGACACGTGGATGACACAGTGATGGTAAATACAACACAGATGACACGTTGATGTTGAAAACGTACACACAGATGACACACTGATGGTAAAAATGGACACAATGATGGTAAAGACGACACCTTGATGACACACTGATGGTAAAAATGGACACACGGATGACACAGTGATGGTAAAAACGGCACAGATGACAAACTGATGGTAAAGACGACACACGGATGACACTGATGGTAAAAATGGACACACGGATGACACATTGATGGTAAAAACAACACACTGATGGCACACTGATGGTAAAAATGGTCACACGAATGACACATTCTGGAACCTTAATGAAATATAGGGTGGAGATTCCTCATTGTCAGCTCTATATATGCCCAATCAGGTTGTAGGTAAAAAAGGCTTCTGTCTAAGGCCTTTTTCACACTTCAGTTTTTTGTGATTAGTTGAAATCCGCCAAAGATGAAAAAAAACGGATCCGTTTCCTTTTTGGAAAAAACGGATGTCAGCGGACCTTTTTTTGAACGGATCCCCAGAAGTTGCAAAGGGCAGGAAATTTAAAGGAACCGCGATCTGGAAAAGGAGAGAGAGAGAGCGGAGAGAGAGAGAGAGAGGACAGAGAGAGAGAGGAGAGAGAGAATTTTGACGCCGCTGCCAGAACGGCCTGTTTCACACTTCAGTTTTTTGACGTCAGTCAAAATACGCCAGTTTTAGAAAAAAACGGATCCGCCCCTTTTTCTGGCAGATCCGTTTTTTCCCCCATAGACTTGCATTAGCGGCGGATTTTGACTGACAGTCGTCCGTTGCATTCGTTTTTGGACGGATCCGTTTGAATTGTAGCGGATCCCGGGTGGAGCAGACAGACTTGAAACTTTTTTTGTAGTGACGGTCCGCTTTTTGCAAGTGCCCATGCCTGGAAGATTTGCTCAGAGAAGCATTTTAACCCTGAATATTGTTCTGACAGCGGCGTTAAAATTCTCTCTCCCTCTCTCTCTCTCGCTCTCCTTTTCCAGACCACCGTTCCTTTAAATTTCCTGCCCTTTGCAACTTCGGCGGATCCGTCCAAAAAACGATCTGCTGACATCCGTTTATTGCAAAACGGAAACGGATCGGTTTTTTTCATCTTTGGTGGATTTCAACTGATCACAAAAAAAAGAAGTGTGAAAAAGGCCTTAGACAACCCTATACAAAAGGCACACTCGCTTTCCTAATATAATGAAGCTACGTATTATAGCCACTGTACATCTTTTTGGTTAAGCATGGGCAATTTTATAGGTATTCCATGTTTTTAATTAATTTAGGGGCCAATATTTTTTCAATCCATTGATTATAGCAGTTTTTTGATGTATGGAATGTGGCAGAACCAAAACTGCACCAAAAAAAACATATGCCTTCACCTATATTACGGTATGTATAAGTGCAATATCCTTGGAGTTAGCACATTCCCGCGGCTTTACATATACATGTATGTAAGAAGAAGAACCGAAACGTGGGTACCTGTTCTGTCGGATCCGTAACTGTCGGGGCCGTCTTCTCTGTTGTCCGGGGGAAAGCTAATGAGACCAGACAAATCTACACAACCAGGAGTAGGGGGTGTAGCTAAGCAGCTGCAGCCACAGTGCGCGCGGAAGCACATAGTTTTGGTGGGAAGGGACAGCATGCAGCAGGCAGAAGTGAGCGCGCTGGCCCTCGAGTCCTGTCAGAGAGCAGATCTGCACTCCCAGATCACTACGGCAACTAACCGCGTCTGCCAGGAGAGACGTGCAGGACATCCGTTGGTCAGGTGCCAAAGGCTCCGGGCTCATGAGTACCGTGAGAATTTGGCACATTTATATTACTGTAGAACCAGAGCTGCCACAAAACCAAAAATGTATCATGACACTACCGATTTTAAAATTGGTCCGATTTTGCTCCTGCAAAGTTGGACGAGTGTCATGCAAGTGTGATGCATTTTTTATGCAAGTACAATCAGATTTTTCACACCTGCCATCCAATTTACATCCGATTGAAGTGCGATTTTAATATGAGCTTTTACACAGAGCTATTGTCTTTGTCATTTACACAGTTTTCAAAGGAAATATTCTTCAAAACACACACATATATATAGATGAGATAGCTAGACAGATAGACAGACAGATAGATAATAGATAGATAAATGAAAATCAGGCAACACAGCCGCATATAGTAAAATCCCAGCGTGACCAGACAGGATAGAATAGAAGGAATACAATACATACACATAGAATAGATAGATATAAAGATGTCAGTGACAAATACAATTAATACAGTGTGTGTGCAGCTTACTGTGCAAATATTTAATTATTAAAAGATTATTTTTCTGAAAAAAATGGCGTGGGCTTCCGCATAGCTTTTTTAACCAGCAGAGAAAAAGAAAACGGATGTTTACAGCCTGGGAAGGGGGTAAAACCAATGGAGCTTCCCAAGCTATTAATATCAGCTCACAGCTGTATGTTTAGCCTTTACTGGTTTGTAAAAGGGGGAACCGTCTTTTTTTGGGGGGTCCCCCATTTTAATAACCAGTAAGTGCTAAGTATACAGTTGTGAGCTGATATTAATAGCCTGGGAAGCTCCATGGGTATTACCCTCTTCCCAGGCTATAAACATATGCCCACACCATTTTTTTTCAGAAAAACAATCATTTAATAATGAAATACTTGTATAGTAAGCAGCGCACGCACAGTACTAATTGTATATGTCACTGACATCTATATTTTTATCTATTCTAAATGTATCCACACATGGTCAAAATAGTTGGTATCCCTCGTTTAATGACAGAAAAACCCACAATGGTCACAGAAATAACTTGAATCTGACAAAAGTAATAATAAATAAAAAATCTATGAAACTGAAAGCCAGACATTGCTTTTCAACCATGCTTCCACAGAATTTAAAAAAAATAAATAAAACTCATGAAATAGGCCTGGGCAGAAATGATGGTACCCTTAACTTAATATTTTGTTGCACAACCTTTTGAGGCAATCACTGCAATCAAACTATTCCTGTAACTGTCAATGAGACTTCTGCACCTATCCACAGGTATTTTGGCTCACTCTTCAAAAGCAAACAGCTCCAGTAGTCTCGTGTATGAAGGATGCCTTTTCCAGGCGGCATGTTTCAGCTCTTTCCAAAGATGCTCAATAGGATTTAGGTCAGGGCTCATAGAAGGCCACTTCAGAATAGTCCAATGTTTTGCTCTTAGCCATTCTTGGGAATTTTTAGCTGTGTGTTTTGGGTTATTATCTTGTTGCAAGACCCATGACCTGCGACTGAGACCAAGCTTTCTGACACTGGGCAGCACATTTCTCTCTAGAATCCCTTGATAGTCTTGAGATTTCATTGTACCCTGCACAGATTCTAGACACCTTGTGCCATATGCAGCAAAGTAGCCCCAGAACATAACAGAGCCTCCCCCATGTTTCACAGTAGAGACAGTGTTCTTTTCTTGATATGCTTCATTTTTTCATCTGTGAACATAGAGCTGATGTGCCTTGCCAAAAATTTCCATTTCTGTCTCATCTATCCATAGGACATTCTTCCAGAAGCTTTGTGGCTTGTCAACATGTAGATTGGCAAATTCCAGTCTGGCTTTTTTATGATTTTTTTTCAACAATGGTGTCCTCCTTGGTCGTCTCCCATGAAGTCCACTTTGGCTCATACAAAAACGGATAGTGCGATCTGACACTGATGTCCCTTGAGCTTGAACTTCAACTTTAATTTGTTTAGAGGTTTTTCTGGGCTCTTCTGTTACCATTCGTATTATCCGTCTCTTTGATTTGTCATTAATTTTCCTCCTGCGGCCACGTTCAGGGAGGTTGGCTACAGTCCCATGGAGCTTAAATTTCTGAGTAATATGTGCAACTGTAGTCACAGGAACATCAAGCTGCTTGGATAGGGTCTTATAACTTTTACCTTTAACATGTTTGTCTATAATTTTCTTTCTAATCTCCTGAGACAACTCTTTCCTTCACTTCCTCTGGTCCATGTTGAGTGTGATACAAAATATGTCAACAAACAGCACAGTAAGTATCTGTAGCCCTATATACATTCCCACTCACTGATTCCAAGATTGTAGACACCTGTGATGCTAATTAGTGGACAGTGACACACGTTGATTTAACATGTTCCTTTTGTCACATTATTTTCAGAGGTACCATCATTTCTGTCTAAGCCTATTTCATGAGTTTTTTTAATTCTGTGGAAGCATGGTTGAAAAGCAATGTCTGACTTTCATTTGATCATTTTCATAGATTTTTTATTTATCATTACTTTTGTCAGATTCAAGTTATTTCTGTCACCATTGTGGGTATTTCTGTTACTAAATGAAGGGTACCAACAATTTTGACCACATGTGTATACTGTATGTAATCCATCTATTCTATCCTGTTGGGTCCCGCTGGGATTTTACGGTAAGCGGCTGCTGAATTGCCGGCTTTTCTTCTATCTAATATACCGTGGGGAAAAAAAGTATTTAGTCAGCCACCAATTGTGCAAGTTCTCCCACTTAAAAAGATGAGAGAGGCCTGTAATTGACATCATAGGTAGACCACAACTATGAGAGTTAAAATGAGAAAACAAATCCAGAAAATCACCTTGTCTGATTTGGCATGATGTCAAATTATGGTGGAAAATATGAATTTGGTCATTAACAAAAGTTCATCTCAATATTTTGTTATATATCCTTTGTTGGCAATGACAGGGGTCAAACATTTTCTGTAAGTCTTCACAAGGTTGGCTCACACTGTTGGTCGTATGTTGGCCCATACCTCCATGCAGAGCTCCTCTAGAGCAGTGATGTTTTTGGCCTGTCGCTGGGTAACATGGATTTTCAGATCCCTCTGAAGGTTTTCTATGGGGTTGAGATCTGGAGACTGGCTACGCCACTCCAAGACCTTCATTTGCATCTTACAAAGCCACTCCTTCATTGCCCTGGTGGTGTTCTTGGGATCATTATCATGCTGAAAGACCCATCCATGTTTCATCTTTAATGCCCTTGCTGATGAAAGGAGGTTTGCACTCAAAATCTCACGATACATGGCCCCATTCATTTTTTCATGTTCAAGGATCAGTCGTCATGGTTCCTTCGCAGAGAAACAGCCCCAAAGCATGATGTTGCCACCCCCATGCTTCACAGTAGGTATTGTATTCTTTGAATGCAACTTAGCATTCTGTCTCCGCCAAACACGACAAGTTTTGCTTCTACCAAACAGTTCTATTTTGGATTCATCAGACCATATGACATTCTCCCAATACTCTTCTGGTTAATCCAAATGCTCTCTAGCAAACTTCAGATGGGTCTGGACATGTATTGGCTTAAGCAGGGGGACACGTCTGGCACTGCGGGATCTGAGTCCCTGGCGGCGTAGTGTGTTCCTGATTGTAGCCTTTGATACGGTGGTCCCAGCTCTATGCAGGTCATTCACTAGGTTTTGGGATTTTTGCTCACCGCTCTAGTGATTATTTTGACCCCATGGGGTGAGATCTTGCGTGGAGCCCCAGATCGAGGGAGATTATCAGTGGTCTTGTATGTCTTCCATTTTCTTATTATTGTCCCACATCCCACCAATCTGCTTGCCTATTGCAGATTCAGTCTTCCCAGCCTGGTGAAGGGCTAAAATTTTATTTCTGGTGTCCTTCGACAGCATTTTGGTCTTCACCATAGTGGAGTTTGGAGTATGACTGTTTGAGGTTGTGCACAGGTGTCTTTTATACTGATAACAAGTTCAGACATGTGCGTTTACTAAAGGTAATGAGTGGAGGACAGAGGAGCCTCTTAAAGAAGAAGTTACAGGTCTGTGTGTTAAGGTTGACGTAACGCACTAAATAAAATCTATATATATAATTGCCTTAAATTGTCCATCATCCACTTCCGTCTGGATGTCTCCGAATTCCACAATCCACTGCGCCGCACCTGAAGTATGCCGATCGCCATATTGGAATACCCAAGTGATGAGTATTCCAATATGGCGCCCACTGGTGGTACCAGGCCCTTCCACAATACCACCAGCGGGACACCGCCGGGACCCCCCCGCTACCGCCGGACCCCCCGCCGCTGCTGGACCCGCCGCTACCACCGGACCCCCCCACCGGACCCGCCGCTGCCTGCCCACCCACCTCCGTGCAGTCACAGCCGGCAGGAAAGACCGCGGCTTGCAGCCTGTGCTGGAGATGGGGTGCGAGTGCCCTCTGGTGGCGCCACACCCTATTTCCAGCACAGGCCGCAAGCCGCGTTCTTTCCTGCCGGCTGCCCGCCGCCGCCGTTGGACCCCTCCGTTGCTGGACCTGCTGCTGCTGGCCACGCTGCCGGACCCGCTGCTGCCTGCCCACCCCCTGGTGGCGCCGCACCCCATCTCCAGCACAGGCCGAAAGCCACGGTCTTTCTTGCCGGCTGCCCGCCACCGCCGCCAGGACCCCTCCACCGCTGGACCCGCCGCCGCTGGACCCGCCACTGCTGGCCACCATGTACATACACACACATGCACATACACATACACATGTACACACACACATGTACACACACGTACACCCACACACATGTACATACACACACGTACTCACATACTCACATATACACACACACGTACTCACATATACAGTACACACACACATGTACTCACATCTCCAGCACAGGCCACAAACCACCCTCTTTCCTGCCGTCTGTGACTGCACAGAGGTGGGTGGGCAGGCAGCTGTGGGACACACATACATGTACTCACACACACACATGTACGTACACACACATGTACTCACACAAACATGTACTCACACACACACACACGTACACACACGTACTCACACACCCCACACACACACTTACCTCCCGATGCGATAGCATCGGGCCCACCTCTAGTATAATAATAAAGTGCATTCACCAGCCGGGGTCCACCGTGCAGAGATATAAAACTGCAGCTAATGTGAACAATGGAGAACTAAAGGCAGTGAAGCAGCAATCAAAACGCACAGTGTTAACTGTCACACTGTGTGAACAGAAAACTAAGTAACAAGTGGTACTATGAAGCAAAACAAAAAAGGACTATACCCGGTTAGACTGCACAGGCGTATAGAAAAATACTAATTGTGCCTTGTGCTAGTCATTACACTGGCTACCCATCCACTCCAGAATCCAGTACAAACTTATTACCCTCACCCACAAAGCTCTTCATTGCTCAGCACCACCCTACATCTCCTCCCTTGTTTCAGTATACCATCCTACTCGCGCCCTCCGTTCTGCTGATGACCTGAGGTTAGCATCCTCAATAATCAGAACCTCCCTCTCCAGTCTTCAAGACTATACACGTGCTGCACCAATTCTTTGGAATGCACTTCCCAGGTCAATACGATTAGTCCCCAATCCCCACAATTTTAAGCGTGCCCTGAAAATGCATTTATTCAGACTGGCCTACCGCCTCAACACATTAACCTAATCTATCCCTATGTGGCACAGCCAAAAGGTTTTTACCATAATCAGGTTCCCCGCATCATGTTCCCACATGCTTTATGCATCCATTAGCTCTCTGCATCCGTACTGTTACACACTTAACATTATGGCTGGTCCATACAATCAGGGCAACTGTTACCACCCACCTTTCGTGTCTCCCTTTTTCCTCATAGATTGTAAGCTTGCGAGCACGGCCCTCATTCCTCTTGGTATCTGTTATGATCTATGTGATTATCGTTATGCTGTAATGTATATTGTCTGTACAAGTCCCCTCTGAAATGTAAAGTGCTGCGGAATATGTCAGCGCTATAGAAATAAAATTTATTATTATTATTATTATTATTATTAATTGGGGTCCCTGTAACTTAAATCCCCAGGGAAGACTAAGCTGGTGGTTGACCCTGCTCTGACACATGGTGTGCTTTAGCATGCACGCCTGAGGATGCCCGGTGCAGATGCCAAGTTCAAGCAGGAGTTCCCACCCTGCACTGCCTGTCTAGACAAACACTCACAGTGCTATTAGCAGCACACGTGCACACAGGGTGGTAAAGTAGCCACCAACACACCAAACACACATGATACTAGCGCACAGGCGTGCGCCATTGAGAGCTTTTTATACCTTGCTCAAGTCCAGACAGGACCTTGCCTGTGGACCAAACTGAAGCTGCGACATCACCAGAGCACCTGACGTCCGAGCACCAATGGGAAGGCACCATATCAAGGACATGCTCAGTAGGGTGAAATCTGGACTTAGGCTCCAGAGCGTAGCGTTGCACGTGTAAACTAGTCACCATAGGCTTAGCTGGAGGGCAAGCAGTAACTACACATGAAGCAAGAGCCTGGGCAAGGTGCTGGGATCGAAGTCTGTGCTGAGCAGTCATCCCAGTGGCCGAGACTGATTGGGAGAACGCAGCACCAGACAAGGCTTGAGATCCATCCCGTGCAGTAGGAGAATCCTGGCGCCTAACACAGTGAGAGCCAGAAATCTTGCATGTTTTTAGGTAACCAAATACTTATTTTCCACCATAATTTGCAAAGTAAATCGTGCCAAATCAGACAAGGTGATTTTCTTGATTTGTTTTCTCATTTTGACTCTCATAGTTGTGGCCTACCTATGATGTCAATTACTGTACAGGCCTCTCTCATCTTTTTAAGTGGGCAAACTTGCACAATTGGTGGCTGACTAAATACTTTTTTTCCCCGCTGTATATATGTTTCACTAACATCATTATATCTACAGGTAACATAGTAGCATAGATAGTAAGGTCAAAAAAAGACATTTGTCCATCCAGTTCAGCCTTCTCACAGAATTAAATATCATCAAAAAGTTAATTCATTTCAGTTCTTCAATACAAAAAGTGAAACTCATATATTATATAGAGTCATTACAAACAGAGTGATCTATTTCAAGTGTTTATTTCTGTTAATGTTGATGATTATGGCTTACAGCCATTGAAAACCCAGAAGTCATTATCTCAGCAAATTAGAATAATTAACAAAAAACAACTGCAAAGGCTTCCTACGCATTTAAAAAGGTCCCTTAGTCTGTTTCAGTAGGATACACAATCATGAGGAAGACTGCTGACTTGGAAGATGTCCAGAAGGCAGTCATTGACACACTTCACAAGGAGGGTAAGCCATTGCTAAAGAGGCTGACTGTTTAAAGAGTGCTGTATCCAAGCATATTAATGGAAAGTTGAGTGGAAGAAAAAAGTGTGGTAGAAAAAGGTGCACAAGCAACCGGGATAACCGTAGCCTTGAAAGGATTGTTAAGAAAAGGCCATTCAAAAATATGGGAGAGATTCACAAGGAGTGGACTGCTGCTGGAGTTATTGCTTCAAGAACCACCACACACAGACGTATCCAGAACATAGGCTACAAGTGTCACATTTCTTGTGTCAAGCCACTCATGGTCAATAGACAACACCAGTGTCACGCTGTGATACAGAGGGTTAAACAGAGTATACCAACTCCCCTAGATGGCAGCAGAGCAGAGAGAGAGTTGAATATCAGCTCACAAGCAGACCAGCAGTAACACAGCGAAACAGCCACTAGGTGGCCACAGAATAGTCACAGAGCCAGGAAGTAACCAGAGAATATGAAGTACAAAGGGGAAATCCAAAACACTGTGTCAGGAGAGAGCAACAGATCAGTACGGATCAGTAGCAAAGGTATCAGATGTATCAGAGACAAATCAAGTCAGGGACAAGCCTAAGTCAAATACTGGGGAATCCAAACACACAGGGAGATAAGGAGGAGAAGACACAGGTAGGGTCAGATGTAGGCAGCAAGACAAATCAGGAACTTACCAGAGCCAGCTACACATGCCAAAGGCAAGTAATATAACTGGCACTGCACACAGGTTGCAGCACAGATATATAGTACCTGACACAGGAATGAGGTAGAGAAAATTAACCCCTGACATGACCAGACCGGGAAAGAAGAGGCAAGACAAAACCCAACCTTGATCATGACAACTAGAAGCATCTTACCTGGGCCAAGGAGAAAAAGAACTGGACTGCTGCTCGGTGGACCAAGGTGTTGCTTTCAGATTAAAGTACATTTTGCATTACATTTAGAAATCTAGGTCCCAGAGTCTGGAGGAAGAGTGGAGAGGCACACAATCAAAACTGTTTGAGGTCTCATGTGAAGTTTCCACAATCAGTGATGGTTTGGGGACCCATGTCATCTGCTGGTGTGAGTCCACTGTGTTTTATCAAGACCAAAGTCAGCGCAGCCGTCTACCAGGAAATTTTAGAGCACTTCATGCTTACCTCTGAGGACAAGCTTTTGGAGATGGAAATTTCATTCACCAGCAGTACTTGGCACTTGTCCACACTGGCAAAGGTACCAACACCTGATATCTAGATAAGGGAACATGGGATCTGAAGTAATATGTATGACCTGGAATGTGAGAGGCTTCAAATCCCCCTGAAAGAGAGTTAAGGTTTTTTCCCAGATTAAGCGTCACCGCCCTCACATTGTGGCCCTGGTTGAGACACACCTGACCAGGGATTTGGCCCGTTGTGTGCAGAAACCATGGATACAATGGTCTTTACATGCATTTGATACTAATTACTCTAGAAGGGTGTCCTTGTTAATCCACAGGGATGTTAGATGGGAGGTTAAAGAAGCTCGGAAATACCCTGATGGACATTTTGTTTCTGTGCATGCATTGGTAAATATGAAAAAACTACATAATAATGTGTGTTTATAACTCACCCCCGGCCAATATGTCACTTATTAAAAAGGCGGTAAGCTTTGCACTAAATTTTCCAGATGCATTAGTCATATGCATGGGAGATTTTAATCTTAATATGGATAATTGTCTCGATAGACTTAGCGCCCCGTCACACATAGCGACTCACCAGCGATCCCGACAACGATATCAACTTGTCAGGATCGCTGGTGAGTCGCTACATGATCGCTGGTGAGCTTTCAAACAGCTTCAGCAGCGATCAGTACCAGCGATGCCGAGCGCGCGGCGACGCTGTGTACTTTAGTTACCAGCGCACTGATGCAGGGAGCTGGTAACTAAGGTACACATCGGGTTTCTAAGGGGCGTGCGTCACTTAGAAACCCAATGTGTACCTTGGTTACCAGCTCCCTGCATCAGCGCGCTGGTAACTAAGGTACACATCGGGTTTATAAGCACTGCCCGGTGCTTAGAAACCCTGCGTTTACCTTAGTTACCAGAGCGCTGATCGCTGGTCTCCCGCCTGTCACACGCAGAGATGCGTGCTGGCCAGCGGGAGACCAGCGATCAAAAAAATGTCCTGGCTATTCCAGGACGATCAGCGATACCCGTCAGGGGGGCCGGTCGCTGGTCAGTGTCACACACAGCGATCTCGCTGGTGAGATCGCTGTTGCATCACAAAACTTGTGACTCAGCAGCGATCTCGCTAGCAAGATCGCTATGTGTGACGGGGGCTTAAGACTGGATCATGAGGTCTCCGGGGCCACTCCCTGTCCATCCCCGTTATCATTACTCATGAAAGGCAGCGATTGGGTGGATCTGTGGAGGATGCGTCATCCAGAGGTTAGAGAATATACCTATTACTTATCTATTAGACGCACTTTATCCCGTTTAGACTATATATTTGGTTCCAGTAACCTAGCAATGCGGGTGGGGGATTTGGCGCATGGGAACAGGGATATTTCAGACCATAGTCCAATAATACTTAAACTCAGGTTCGGCCAGGCAAGTCACGGTATATTTTAGAAGCTAAACCCATTTAGGCTAAAATTGATAGGCTCCAATGACAGGACTCAGGACCAGTTGAACTGCTTCATTTCGTCTCACCCTGAGCCCCAAAATTTTAATTTGTTCTGGGATGCCCTTAAGCATATTTAAGGGGATGTTTGTCATCTATAATTTCTTATATTAAGCGGACGACATCAAGGGAGGATGATGAGATGGAGAGGCGCCTGAGGGATTTGGAGGCAACTTATAAAGATAACCAGACAAATGAAAATAGAATTGAGTGGTTGAACTCCTATAGATTATATACTCAATATATGGATACCAAATCTAAACGTAAACTATTCTTTACATGTCAGTCATATTTTGAACTGGGGAATCAATCCAGCAAACTACTGGCATTTATAGTGCGCCAGCACAACACATCTAATACCATACTTCAAATTCGAAAGCCTGATAATTCGATAGTAACCACAACTGATGACATACTCCAATGTTTCCATGATTACTATAAAACATTTTATAGCTCCAAAGGTAGTCTCAGCACTTTGGAATGTCTTGAATAAGTTTCCCACATTAGGTCCTACTCAACAAGCCTTTCTGGATGCAGACTTTACTATAGAGGAAATAAATGGAGCTATTGTGGATCTAGCCTCTGGAAAAGCACCTGGGCCGGATGGGTTTCCCATAGAAATGTACAGGGAGTTTCGGGATGTTTTGGCGCCACTCCTCCTAAAGGTGTTTCGGGAAACTTGGGAGAGAGGCTCTCTACCAGACTCCTTTTATGAGACAACTAGCTGAAGAGCCCGGCGCTGCCCGGGCATAGTAACTAACTGTGGTTAGTTATAGCAAATTATAATTATCCTCCATCCCATAGTCCTATGCCCATATACCCATCATACATATCAACGATCCCATAGACCCGTGCCCATATACCCATCATACATATCCTCCATCCCATAGTCGAGTGCCCATATACCCATCACACATCCTCCATCCCATAGTCCCATGCCCATATACCCATCATACATTTTCTCCATTCCATAGTCCCATGCCCATATACCCATCATACACATTCGCCATCCCATAGTCGAGTGCCCATATACCCATCACACATCCTTCATCTCAAAGTCCCATGCCCATATACCCATCATACATATCCTCCATCCCATAGTCCCATGCCCATATAACCATCATGCATATCTTCCATCCCATAGTCCCGTGCCTATATACCCATCAAACATATCCACCATCCCATAGTCCCGTGCCCATATACCCGTCATACATATCCTCCATACCATAGTCCAGTGCCCATATACCCATCACACATCCTCCATCCCATAGTCCCGTGCCCATATACCAGTCATACATATCCTCCATCCCATAGTCCAGTGCCCATATACCCATCACACATCCTCCATCCCATAGTCAACCATTATGACATCATAATGAGTGGCAGCACGTGCATTGCACGGGGGCCCCAGGGGAGAGGGGGACACTCCAGCACCGCATGGCTAATTATTCAAATTAGCTATGTGGAGCACCAGGTGCAAGGAGGAGAGGAGCCAGCCGTGAGCCTGAGGTGAGATGATATCAGCGTCAGTCACGCTGTGCTGCGCTGCTGCTGTGGGGGAGGAGAGGAGACAGACTGTCTCACTCACTGTGCCTGTGGTGCCGGCCGGATGGTGGCTGCAGCCACAGGTCAGTCAGTCACTTGTGTGTACGTGTGTGTGTGTGTGTCTGTGTGTATGTGTGTATGTCTGTGTGTGTCTGTGTGTATGTATGTGTGTATGTCTGTGTGTTGTATGTGTGTATGTCTGTGTGTGTATGTGTGTATGTCTGTGTGTGTGTATGTTTGTGTGTATGTGTGTGTATGTCTGTGTGTGTATGTATGTGTATGTGTGTATGTTTGTATGTGTGTGTATGTCTGTGTGTATGTATGTGTGTCTGTGTGTATGTATGTATGTGTGTATGTCTGTGTGTGTATGTATGTGTATGTCTGTGTGTGTGTATGTATGTGTGTATGTCTATGTGTATGTATGTATGTGTGTGTATGTCTGTGTGTGTATGTGTGTATGTATGTGTGTATGTCTGTGTGTATGAATGTGTGTATGTATGTGTGTGTGTCTGTGTGTATGTAAGTGTGTGTATGTTTGTATGTCTGTGTATGTTTGGGTATGTGTGTGTATGTCTGTGTGTATGTGTGTATGTATGTATGTGTGTATGTATGTATATGTGTGTGTATGTCTGTGTGTCTGTATGTATGTATGTGTGTCTGTATGTGTATGTCTGTGTGTGTATGTCTGCGTATGTATGTATGTGTGTGTATATATGTGTGTGTATGTATGTGTGTATGTATGTCTGTGTGTGTCTGTATGTGTGTATGTATGTCTGTGTGTATGTATGTGTGTATGTCTGTGTGTGTATGTGTGTGTATGTATGTATGTCTGTGTCTGTGTGTGTGTATGTATGTATGTGTGTGTGTGTATGTATGTCTGTGTGTGTATGTATATGTGTATGTCTGTCTGTGTGTATGTCTGTGTGTCTGTGTGTGTATGTATGTATGTCTGTATGTCTGTGTGTATGTATGTGTGTATGTGTGTGTGTGTTTGTGTGTGTGTGTAGGTTAGCCTGGCCCTGGAGGAGATGCGGACATGAGAAGACTGTGATGAGGAGAGAAGGCCATGATGCCCGGGGTGATGGGAGAAGGCCATAGGGGGTGATGGAAAGAAGACATTGATGGGGAGAAGGCAATGATGGGAGTGATGGAGAGAAGGGAGTGATGGGGAGAAGGCAGTGATGGGGTGATGGAGCAGGCAATGATGGGGAGAAGGCAATGATGGGAGTGATGGGGTGATGGAGCAGGCAATGATGGGGGTGATGGAGCAAGCAATGATGGAAGTGATGGGGAGACGGCAGTGATGGGATGATGGAGAAGGCAATGATGGGAGTGATGGGGAGAAGGCAATGATGGGGTGATGGAGAGAAGGCAATGATGGGGGTGATGGAGAGGGCAATGATGGGGTGGTGGGGGAAAAAGAAATGATGATGGGGTGGTGGGGGAGAATGCACTGCTGGTGGTGGAAAGGGCAATAATGGGGGTGGTAGAGGAGGAGGAAATGATGGAGGTGGTGGAATGGGCAATGTTGGGAGTGGTGGGGGAGAAAGCAATGATAGTGGTGGGGGAGAAGAAAATGATGGATGTGGTGAAGAGGGCAATGATGGGGTGGGGGAGATGACAATAATAGGATGCGAGGGGAGGAGGACAATGAGGGGTGTGGGGGATTGGGATGTTAGGAAGGGGGACTTATAATGGCCTTAAGAACAGGGGGAGGTGGAGGAAGACGTTATCGCTTATTATGTCTAACACAGTCCCTTAGTATATAGTGGACTCACTAATTCTGTATAACACCATCCTTAGTTACCATTTATGTATAACACCGTCCCTTATTACGCACCATCCTCTCTAGTTACATATGGTGCCATCCCTTATTATATAGATTCCTCTACTGTTATGTATAGTGCTGTCTCTTACATAGTGTATTCTTGTTAATTTTGTTATTTACAGTGCCCTCTTTTATTACATAGTCCCCTCTCTTGTTAGATATAAAATTACTGCTGATGGAGCAGCCGGTGACCAAACTACCAGTCCATCAGCTCCTCCATTAGAAAGGAAGCTTTCCCATGCTCCATCAGCCATCATTGCATTATACAGCTAACAAGACAGGACGATATGTAATAAAAAACAGGGCTCTATATAATTAAATATGTAAGGGACGGTACTGTACATAAGAGAGGGTACTGTGTAAGGGACAGCAATATACATAATAAAGGAGACTATGTAATATATATACATGTTCAGTTGTGGCCACAAGTATTGAAACCCCTGCAATTTTTTCAGATAATACTCAGTTTCTTCAGGAAAATGATTGCAAACACAAATTCTTTGGTATTATTATCTTCATTTAATTTGTCTTAAATGAAAAAACACAAAAGAGAATGAAGCAAAAAGCAAAACATTGATCATTTCACACAAAACTCCAAAAATGGGCCAGACAAAAGTATTGGCACCCTCAGCCTAATACTTGGTTGTACAACCTTTAGCCAAAATAACTGCGACTAACCGCTTCCGGTAACCATCAATGAGTTTCTTACAATGCTCTGCTGGAATTTTAGACCAATCTTCTTTGGCAAACTGCTCCAGGTCCCTGATATTTGAAGGGTGCCTTCTCCAAACTGCCATTTTTAGATCTCTCCACAGGTGTTCTATGGGTTTCAGGTCTGGACTCATTGCTAGCCACCTTAGAAGTCTCCAGTGCTTTCTCTCAAACCATTTTCTAGTGCTTTTTGAAGTGTGTTTTGGGTCATTGTCCTGCTGGAAGACCCATGACCTCTGAGGGAGACCCAGCTTTCTCACACTGGGCCCTACATTATGCTGCAAAATTTGTTGGTAGTCTTCAGACTTCATAATGCCATGCACACGGTCAAGCAGTCCAGTGCCAGAGGCAGCAAAGCAACCCTAAAACATCAGGGAACCTCCGCCATGTTTGACTGTAGGGACCGTGTTTTTTTCTTTGAATGCCTCTTTTTTTCTCCTTTAAACTCTATGTTGATGCCTTTGCCAAAGAAGCTTTACTTTTGTCTCATCTGACCAGAGAACATTCTTCCAAAACGTTTTAGGCTTTTTCAGGTAAGTTTTGGCAAACTCCAGCCTGGCTTTTTTATGTCTCGGGGTAAGAAGTGGGGTCTTCCTGGGTCTCCTACCATACAGTCCCTTTTCATTCAGACGCCGACGGATAGTATGGGTTGACACTGTTGTACCCTCAGACTGCAGGACAGCTTGAACTTGTTTGGATGTTAGTCGAGGTTCTTTATCCAACATCCGCACAATCTTGCATTGAAATCTCTTGTCAATTTTTCTTTTCCGTCCACATCAAGGGAGGTTAGCCACAGTGCCATGGACTTTAAACTTCTTGATGACACTGCGCACAGTAGACACAGGAACATTCAGGTCTTTGGAGATGGACTTGTAGCCTTGAGATTGCTCATGCTTCCTCACAATTTGGTTTCTCAAGTCCTCAGACAGTTCTTTGGTGTTCTTTCTTTTCTCCATGCTCAATGTGGTACACACAAGGACACAGGACAGAGGTTGAGTCAACTTTAATCCATGTCAACTGGCTGCAAGTGTGATTTAGTTATTGCCAACACCTGTTAGGTGCCACAGGTAATTTACAGGTGCTGTTAATTACACAAATTAAGCATCACATGATTTTTCAAACAGTGCCAATACTTTTGTCCACCCTCTTTTTTATGTTTGGTGTGGAATTATATCCAATTTGGCTTTAGGACAATTCTTTTTGTGTTTTTTTCATTTAAGACAAATTAAATGAAGATAATAATACCAAAGAATTTGTGTTTGCAATCATTTTCAGGAAGAAGCTGAGTATTATCTGACAAAATTGCAGGGGTGTCAATACTTTTGGCCACAACTGTGTGTGTGGCTATATAATATCAATATATATATATAGCTTTGACGCCTTAAAAGGAGGGGGGCCCAGACACATTTTTTGCACAGGGGCCCCAAGCTGTCAGTGTCCGCCCCTGCGCTACCCGGTAGTGCAATTTAATTAAGTACATTACTGCGGCGCTCCGGCGGGTGCTGTGGGTGCGTGTAGTGTAGGGGATCCGGGGCCCCGGCGGAAAAAAATGTACACTATGGTTTTGCAGCCTACGCTGCATTTCTGTGCCTGCTGTGCGGAGCGAAGCACATATTGGGCCCGCCTCCCTGCCTGCAGCCAGTCACAGAGTGTATTGCTTCAGACTAGTTCAGTCCCGCCCCTTCCCTGAGCCCTCGCTATTAGCTCTCTGCAGAGCTGCCTGCCGCATGGACCTCTGGGAATGTCTTGAAGGGAGTGTGTCTTTGAGGGGGCGTGTCTTTGAGGGGGCCCCGTTTAAAAGTTTGCTATTGGGCCCAATCAGTTCTAGTTACGCCCCTGCACATATACATACATACGAAACACACACACACACACATACATACAAAACACACATGCACACACATACAGTGGGGAAAAAAAGTATTTAGTCAGTCAGCAATAGTGCAAGTTCCACCACTTAAAAAGATGAGAGGCGTCTGTAATTTACATCATAGGTAGACCTCAACTATGGGAGACAAACTGAGAAAAAAAAATCCAGAAAATCACATTGTCTGTTTTTTTTCATTTTATTTGCATATTATGGTGGAAAATAAGTATTTGGTCAGAAACAAGCAATCAAGATTTCTGGCTCTCACAGACCTGTAACTTCTTCTTTAAGAGTCTCCTCTTTCCTCCACTCATTACCTGTAGTAATGGCACCTGTTTAAACTTGTTATCAGTATAAAAAGACACCTGTGCACACCCTCAAACAGTCTGACTCCAAACTCCACTATGGTGAAGACCAAAGAGCTGTCAAAGGACACCAGAAACAAAATTGTAGCCCTGCACCAGGCTGGGAAGACTGAATCTGCAATAGCCAACCAGCTTGGAGTGAAGAAATCAACTGTGGGAGCAATAATTAGAAAATGGAAGACATACAAGACCACTGATAATCTCCCTCGATCTGGTGCTCCACGCAAAATCCCACCCCGTGGGGTCAGAATGATCACAAGAACGGTGAGCAAAAATCCCAGAACCACGCAGGGGGACCTAGTGAATGAACTGCAGAGAGCTGGGACCAATGTAACAAGGCCTACCATAAGTAACACACTACGCCACCATGGACTCAGATCCTGCAGTGCCAGATGTGTCCCACTGCTTAAGCCTGTACATGTCCGGGCCCGTCTGAAGTTTGCTAGAGAGCATTTGGATGATCCAGAGGAGTTTTGGGAGAATGTCCTATGGTCTGATGAAACCAAACTGGAACTGTTTGGTAGAAACACAACTTGTCGTGTTTGGAGGAAAAAGAATACTGAGTTGCATCCATCAAACACCATACCTACTGTAAAGCATGGTGGTGGAAACATCATGCTTTGGGGCTGTTTCTCTGCAAAGGGGCCAGGACGACTGATCCGGGTACATGAAAGAATGAATGGGGCCATGTATCGTGAGATTTTGAGTGCAAACCTCCTTCCATCAGCAAGGGCATTGAAGATGAAACGTGGCTGGGTCTTTCAACATGACAATGATCCAAAGCACACCGCCAGGGCAACGAAGGAGTGGCTTCGTAAGAAGCATTTCAAGGTCCTGGAGTGGCCTAGCCAGTCTCCAGATCTCAACCCTATAGAAAACCTTTGGAGGGAGTTGAAAGTCCGTATTGCCAAGCGAAAAGCCAAAAACATCACTGCTCTAGAGGAGATCTGCATGGAGGAATGGGCCAACATACCAACAACAGTGTGTGGCAACCTTGTGAAGACTTACAGAAAACGTTTGACCTCTGTCATTGCCAACAAAGGATATATCACAAAGTATTGAGATGAAATTTTGTTTCTGACCAAATACTTATTTTCCACCATAATATGCAAATAAAATGAAAAAAAAAACAGACAATGTGATTTTCTGGATTTTTTTTTCTCAGTTTGTCTCCCATAGTTGAGGTCTACCTATGATGTAAATTACAGACGCCTCTCATCTTTTTAAGTGGTGGAACTTGCACTATTGCTGACTGACTAAATACTTTTTTTCCCCACTGTATATACAAAACACATACACACAGCACCTCTCACCTGTCCGCAGCATCACCGGTGCCCGGGCTTCCTCGCTCTGGCACAGCGGCTAGCCGGCCGCTGACGTCATCCAGCGGCGCTGCTCTGTGTGTCAGAGACAGGAAGCGCGGGTGGCGGGCAGGAAGCAGGACGGATGCTCGCAGCTCCACTCCTGCTATTTTCCCTTGCAGGCAGCAGAGCTGCTGGAATTGCTCCCTGGCCGCCGCACATGAGGGCAATCTGGCCAGGGGACCCCCAGAGCCTCGGGCCCGGAGAAACCGGCCAAATTGCCCTCATTATTAGCCGCTCTGCAGGGTCCCCCTGCAGCCTCTGGGCCCTGGTGCAGCCACACCGATTGAACCGGCGATATGTCCGCCCATGTTGTCAGAGACACCGGACTCCCCACAGAAGAGGTAGACAGTTCATTGCTTCTGGATAGGAACCGCTGAACGACGAAAATTGTGTATTCTGGGCAGGAAGCAGGTTAGGCTAGTTTCATGCTAGCATTCAGGAGGGCTGCGGATAGCAGCCTACGTCCTCCTTTCTTCCTCCGTGAAACTCCGCCTACCACCGCACGCATCCAGCGTTTCCCTGGTTACCTATCTTTAACATTAGGTACACAGGGACATGCATTGTATGTGGATGCGTCCGCATGCGGCGATTTGATGTGTTCGGCGACCGCACGGAAACGCAAAATTTTGCTCATGGACATGGCCTCCATTTAAAACTATGGTACCGCAAAAACGGTAGCTTATTTTTGCAGTACACCGTATTTGATGTTTTTTTTTCCCTGCAATTTGTTACGACAGGGAAAAACGGCGATCCGTAAAACGGGCTGCAAAAAAAACCCTGCATGTGTAAAAGTAGCCTTACTTGTACTGCACAGACACGGACACTAGAGGGCAGCCTATCCTCCCTGTGCTGTGTAATGCCGTGACACCGGGGACTGACAGCAGAGGGAGCTAGAGTACTCCGGCTCACACTGCAGAGATGACCGCTCCCCGGCTCTAGCTGCAGGGCTCACTAGTAAAGCAGAGCAGTCACATGGCCTAGTAGCATGTGACGGTCAGGGTTACGTCATCAAGATCCTGGTTTGTCTGTCGGCCATGTTTGATCCTGGCACACTTGCAATGATAATAAATAAAGATGCAGCGGTCTCGTTGCGTCCGGGCTGAGCGGTATCTTCGGTGTAGTACCGGGGTAGTCAGGTTGCGGACACTGTGGGGCGGTTAGGTGGCGCGGGGCACGGCACCGCCTGGAGATGCGTGTGTCTTCCTGGTCATATGACAGAACGGTGTGATGAGGAAGGAGCGGGCGGCGGGGCTCGGGGTCTGCAGTGTCGGGGTCATGGCGCACAGGGTCGGAGCTGCCCTGCTCCGTGCTATGGCCCTGCTGCTCCTGGCGGGGGCAGTGTGGAGCACAGCGGCAGGGTGGCCGGTGCCCTACAAGTAAGTGCCGCCCCCTCCCACTGCTGGGGTAACCACCTCTGGCACTACACATGACATGTTGGCTCTCTAGAATGGCGTCATCCTTTCACTCCTCAGTATCAGGAGACAATATGGTGAGAGCCTGCAATGTGGGGACAACCTCACCAAAAGTGCCCTGTTGTAGGGATCAGTGGGGTGTCAGCAGGGGCGAAGCTACAATCGGTGCAGGGATCGCCATCACCCCCGGGCCATGGAGCATAAGGGCCCATAGGTTCATTTTGCCGATATAAAAAGACCAATGCTGTTATAGATATTCGCCGCAGAATGAATGAGATGTGAGAAATCCGCAGATAATGCAGTGAAAATGCACTGTACCGCGCCCCTGACTTCATCAATAAAATCCTGCATACGGACCATGATGTACACTTGTGTAAACTCGGCCTCAATCACTTGTAGGCCGTCAGTGGAAAAAAACAGATTTTAAAAAGTTCCTACAGTAACGCCCCCTCTGATTGCACTGTGAAACGACACCGAGGCGCAGAGCCCACGCAGAAATACCCCAAGGCCGGGATCGCACATGCGAGGAATACGGCCGAGCTTCGCATGTTAATTCCCATCACTGACACCGACACTCATGAGCGGAGCGTGCGTCCGCATAGCAATACATGGAGCCGCACGCTCCGCTCCTGAGTGCCGGGTGTTGATGCGAAAGACTCGGCCGTATTCCTCGCGTGTGTGATCCCGGCCTAAGGGATTTAGTGACTTTGCTTTGAGGCCTTTTGTATTATGGTCATCAATGATTTCATGAATTCTTACAGGGGGTGTCGAGCCTGCATATTATATAGTTAAAGAGCTGTTTAAAGTATAGTCTGTTGCCTTTATCTCTAGGCGTTTTGACCATCGGCCCAAGTCGGACCCATACTGTGAAGCCCAATATACATTTTGCCCTACTGGATACCCAAATGGTTCAATACCCCTCATGAAGAATGAAGATGTCATTGAGGTTTTCCGACTGCAAGCTCCGGTCTGGGAATTCAAATATGGAGACCTGCTTGGACACTTTGTATGTATGATTTTTTTGTAAGATTTTCTCCTTTGAAATATATTCTTATAAAATCGTTGGTCATAAACAGTTTAAATACTTAAAGAAGTTGTCCACTACTTGGACAACTTCTCATACCCCTCGCTTGGTCCCCATAAAATAATACAGCTTATACTCCACTCCCGTTCCCAATCGGCGCCGGTGTCACGGAATGCCGACAATGCGGGAATGGCGCCGGCACGGGAGTATTGACAGCACTGTCCCCGCCTCCTGTCAAATTGAGCAGGAAGAGCAAGTCCAAAATCAGCTTCAGCCCAGACTTCCTCCTCATGTTCGATTTGTCCAAAGGCGGAAACAGTGACGCCGGCGCTGATTGGGCACAACATCAACTGCACGTGAGTGCCGACACCGATGGAATGGCCCCAGCACGGGAGGTTACTATAGGCTTTATTATTTTATGGGCGCCAAAGATTTTGATCAAGAAGGGCTTGTCCTAGTATTGGACAACCCCTTTAAAGACTAGATGTCACATCTACATTATCATTGCAATGAACGTCCAGACATCAGTGGGACCTGATGAGCTTTGGATTCTCAGAAATTGTGGACTAGTAAGAGGAGGGCGCCTTGAAGGTTACATGTTATAGTAGTTTCCTGATTGGCCAACGGTATTCAATAAAACAGTCTTCTACGCAAGTCAATATAACTGGATTCTATAGCTAAGAATGCTGCGCCATATATACTTTTACAATAGATTCACTTCAAACATACTGTATATGGACTCATTGAACATGTGTGAGCACAGCATAAGTCGTCTTTGGTGGCGCTTGGTAATTTTGGAATTGTTTTACAGCTCAGTCTTGTGTCAGAGCTATGTAGGCAGATAATACCTTTTTTTGGGAAGAGGTGATGTGTTATGGGCCAGCTGAATAGCAGAATAGAATGATTTCCTTTTAACGAGTTGCAATGATTTAAATGGCCACTGTCTTTCTAACGAACATTAAAACTTTATTCTTGTTTCTCCACTTATGAGCCACTTCTTTCCTTCCCTTGGCCTTCTAAACTCACCATTCCCTCTGTAAAAAAAAAAAAAAAATAACAACTCAAATCTGTCTGGGTCAAAGCAAGATGCACTGACATGTTAAGTTACAGCTGCCTGTTAGTCTTTGGGCAGGAAAAGAGGAACCGGAGTGAGAAATTCCCAAGACACTACTTGGTACTGCTGTATGATTTCCATCCTGAATGCTGCTGCTGCTTCTGCTGATGTGTGAGGCTAAATTCACACCAGCATAGAAATAATCTTCAAACAGAAAACTCAGACAATTTTTTTTCTCACTTGTCATCCATGTGCAATTCATACACAATCTATTTTTTACAGCAGCTATTAACCATTTACAGTTTCCTATGTTACAGAATTGCAATGTATCCATAAAAAATGGGTACTGTACTGTGGCTCCATATGGATGATTTTTACGCTCCCATAAACTTGCCTGTGTAAATCCCATCCGACAAACAGAAGAAATTAGTGCATGCTGTGATGTTTTTCACAAGCAGTGGGAAAAAAATTGCTCCTTTGCAGCTCCTCATTGAATAATATTATTCCTAGTGCTGTCCACGTGCGGTCCGTTTTTTTACAGACAGCACTTGGACCAAAATGCGCTCATGTGAACGAGTCCTCACAGTGAGATAGGGGAACATGATTCTCTCACATCTGTGTGCTGTTCATAAAAAACATCATAGCAGCTAGTGCGCACCCACTAGCTCAGAGACAACTGAAAATTTAGAGCTGGGGTCTGCAAAAGAAAAATAGTCAAGATGTAAGTCACATAATAGCCACAAATAGTGTTATTCCACATGTACACACAGCATATTCTGAGCAGTCACCTGAGATGACAGGTACGCTTATGAACTAACCTCCATCTCTATTGCCTTTTGCTCAGAAAATCATGCATGACGCCATCGGTTTCCGGAGTACGTTATCTGGCAGGAATTACACAGCCGAATGGTATGAACTCTTCCAACTTGGTAACTGTACATTTCCGCACCTCAGGCCTGGCATATCGGAACCATTCTGGTGCAATCAGGGAGCAGCGTGTTTCTTTGAAGGAGTAGATGATCCGCACTGGAAAAATAATGGCACTTTAGTTCCTGTAGCAACAATATCAGGTAAATTGAGAAACAAGGTTTCCGGTAACTTTAAGTTTGGGG
This sequence comes from Dendrobates tinctorius, assembly GCF_039654945.1. Taxonomy (NCBI): domain Eukaryota; kingdom Metazoa; phylum Chordata; class Amphibia; order Anura; family Dendrobatidae; genus Dendrobates; species Dendrobates tinctorius. The sequence continues at coordinate 49,981,426 of NW_027361732.1, forward strand.
AATAATCAGAGGCATATTTACATTTTTTTTTACATTTTTAAGACCTACAATCAAAGGTAAAAATACAAAGGATCACTGTTATGAGCTCATTTTCTGCTCCACCAGTTGAGAGTTCCCCTTCCTTCTCCCTCTGGTGGTGACGGGAGGTGGTGAGGTTGGTTTGAGTGGTAGTGATCTGCCACCTGGTGAGGAAGATAGTGATTGGATCTCTGGAGTATCAGACTGGATATAAGACAGCCGACGCCCTATCCTGTTGCTGGTGATTCAGTCTGTTTCTCAGGTCTAGGACTCAGCTCTGTTCCAGTCTTCTCAGATAAGTTTGTTTTTTGCTAATGTTCACACTTGCCCTTGTTGATCTTTTCAGTTTTTTGTGTGGTCAGCCAGCCCGGCTGGGCTGTGCTGAATTTCCACTCTTATTTGCCAAATTGCCTTTTTTTTGTCCCTTATTAGATTGGCCTCTTTTTGCTCTGTCTCAGAATATTTCAGAGTGCTGATATAGTGGGAGAAGTCTAGTGACTTCAGGGTTAATTTTACTATCAGTTGTGTTGGACATTTTGCAGGGTTACTTTTTTGGCAGACTGCAGACAGTGTCTGTCCTTTCCTGTCCTTTCTAGTTAGTTTGGCCCCATTGTTTGCTCTGCCTATTCTCCTGCCTTTGTTTGTGTTTTCATCTTTTTTCACCGTCAATACATGTGGGGGGCTGTCTCTCCTTTGGGGTCTGCTCTGGGGCAGTTAGTTTTCCTCTTTTCCTGCTTTAGGCTTATTTCTCCGGTTTTGACGAGGCGTCTAGGACCACCGTAGGAACGCTCCACGACTGCTGCTAGTTGCGTGTTAGTATCAGGGGTCTGCAGTCTGCATAGTTACCAACCTCTTTGGTTTTCTGAGACTTAGCTTTGTTGTTTTTTATTTACTCCTCGGCTACCCGTTCATAACAGATCACCCTACCCAAAAATGAGTGTATGGTGGAAGTGAATGATTTAAGTTTATCTTATATCAGTCTAACTACCCCTTTCCAACAAACATTTTAAATCTTATTTAACATATTCAACTTTTTTCCTGTCTTATGTTTTGTAGTTAAAAAAGGTTTTGATGAATTTGTTCCCTTTAGGCTCCATCTTCAATCAGCTGGCGAAATGGATCCGAGAAGATAACAACACCGGCATTTATTATGAGACGTGGACTGTGCAGGGGTCTCTGGGACCCAACTCATCTGTGTGGTTCGATTCCTACGACTGCAGCAAGTTTGTGCTCCGCACTTATGACAAACTTTCACAGCTCGGTGTCACATTTAAGAGAAACATCCAGACAAACTACACTCGCTTATTCTTATTGAGTGGGGAACCTGTGTATCTGGGGAACGAAAGCTCAATCTTCGGCCCACAGGGAAATAAGTCGTTGGCTTCTGAGATTCAGACATTTTACTACCCTTATAGACCCCACCAGTCTTTTAAAGAACTTCTCCTGAGTATTCTGGATATTTATGGGAAGGTTGTTTTACACAAGACATTTTATCTGTATTATAATTTTGAATACTGGTACTTGCCTATGAAGCCACCTTATGTTAAGATAACCTATGAGGAAATTCCCCTCCCGTCCAGATAGCCTAGTAAGTCAGAAATCACGTATCTTTAGTATTGTCATTTCAGATCTATATAAATGTCCATCTCTATTAAGAAGGTGATACATGAAAACTATCGTATCGCCTGAGGAACCTTCTCGGCAGCTAATCAGATTGCTGCTTTTATTTTTGCTCCTGCATATTTTCTCCCTCTTTATTTTGGAAATTCCAAGGTGGAATGTCCTAAAAGAGCTGTGTTGTATATAGAGGCCGGTATGGCACAACAGATCGGTTGGTGAAACTAAACAGATGTGTCTAACCTCATCACACAGATCTCCTCACTCCCGGTGCTCACTGTTATTACACCAGGAGGTAATGTCATTACATACAACACTATGGATTTATCCCAGGTGTCGGGGAATAATGATCTGATACCTGGGATAGACCCCGAGTGTTGTGTGTGTGACAATCGCTGCTTCCATCATCATCTTCATCACTGCCCCTCCGCAACTCTCCTTCTCCGGCGCTTTACCGTCATTATATTATGAATGTCATTACAGTGATGAAGATGATCATGATAGATCCGAAGCATTGAATGTAATGACTTTACATCAGAGGAATCCTCCTTGCACTTGTAATAACAGTAAGCATCAGGAGTGAGGAGATCTGTGTGATAAGGTTAGACACATCCGACTCCCCAGATCACAGTGGAGAAGCCTGTTCTGACCTTCTCTGAGAGCGTTTTCTTCTTTCTCCTGTATGACGCTGCCTTTTTTTTCTCTTGATTGACACTGCTGCCTTATAATTGGGCAACATGATAGAGTGCTAAAAGTAAACACCCCCAGAGAAGAATGTCTGTTAACGCCCCCTTGTTTAAGAGGAAATTGGCCTGTTATTCATCCTAAACCTAAGAAATCAATATCTATGCAACAAATAAAAAAAGGAAAACTATGTTTTATTCAGCTCTTCTTACACTTTATCATGAGGTAGCCAGAATAACTTGCAAAAAGTTGAAGGGACAGTCCACAACTTGCCTTCTATAGGTACTGTGTTGCACTCTTGTTTGCAGTAGAATAAGTAAAAGAAAACATATCCACAAAGATGGAGAACTCTTGTAAGTATAGAATTTGCAGTACTAACGTGCCTATTGTTTTTCCCGATAGAATGAGTAAACTGAGGATTTATCAGTGCGCTTATTCTGACTGTCTGACTGGAGAGTTTGTAACTCTTTTATCAGTCTTTTACTCAGCCTGTAAAAGCCAAGCAAGGCAACATTTTTAATGACTGAAGATTTTGCAACTCTTGTTTTTTTTTTTCTTAACTTTTAATGAAACAAAATTGCAAAATTATATTTAGCCCCAAATGCATGGATTTAAGATAAAAATAAAACTTTCCCCAAAGATGCATAGCACCTATAAATAGAGGAGCTGTCTACTCTACTGACATGTCTGTTTCAGTGTATATTTGTATATACCATCACTTGCCTTCCATAAGCTCTCTGTTGTACTGACTATTGCTGGCCACAGAATGATTTTACTAAGAAACTGTCAGTGAGCTTGTTCTGACCATCTGTCTGGAGAGTTAGTGACTTTTTTCTCTGTGTTTTTTTTATCTGTGTTTCTCTCAGAAGATTTTGCTGGGAAAAAACTTGTGAATGTGAACTGTTTTAATGGAAACTAATTGCAAAAATTTTTTTTAGCCCTACAGCCTACCATCCTACCCGTGCCCTCCCTTCTGCTGATGGCCTGAGGTTAACATCCTCATTAATCAGAACCTCCCACTCCCATCTCCAAGACTTTTCGCGTGCTGCGCCATTTCTTTGGAATGCATTACCCAGGTTAATACGATTAATCCCCACAGTTTTAAGCATGCCCTAAAAACGCATTTGTTCAGACTGGCCTATCGCCTCAACGCATTAACCTAAATATCCCTGTGTGGCTCATTCAAAATGTTTTACCATAACCAGGTTCCTCACATCATGTTCTCACATTCTTTATGCATTTAATAGCCCTCTGTGTCTGTACTGTTACATATTTAGACTGTTAACTGGTTCATGTAGCAACAGGAACACCTGATTCTTACACTATGGCTGGTCCAAACAATAAAAGCAATTGTTACCACCCACCTTTCGTGTCTCCCCTTTTTCCCTCATAGATTGTAAGCTTCTGAGCAGGGCCCTCATTCCTCTTGGTATCTGTTATGATCTATGTGATTATTGTTATGCTGTAATGTCTATTGTCTGTAGAAGCCCCTTTTATAATGTAAAGTGCTGCGGAATATGTTGGTGCTATAGAAATAAAATTATTATTACATACGGTACATTTAAATAACAAAGAAAATCCCCAATAGCGAGATCTCTTGTAAACTTGTAAATGGAACATCTGTCCACTCTACTGACATGTTTATTTGAGAATATATTACTATTTCCCATAAAATAACATCATTTCTTATAATAATCTTTATATAGCGCCATTAATTCCACAGCGCTCACTGTCCCCGATGGGGCTCACAATCTAAATTCCCCATCAGTATGTCTTTGGAATGAGGGAGGAAACCCACGCAAACACGGGAGAACATACAAACTCCGTGCAGATGTTACCATTGGTGGGATTTAAACCCAGGACCCCTTCGCTGCAATGCTATCCACTGAGCCACCGTGCTGCCCTTTCTTAAACCTTTGCATTGTGCTGTTCCCATGTGAGAATGCCTGAAATTGTATGAATCAAATGACAAGTGGGTGTTACCATTCATTTTTTTAAAGGTCATGTTCCCATACAGTCTATCACTGGTAAAACTGAGTGGACACTGGACATACGCTAACAAAGGCAATCAGAACACTCAGTTGTCAATTTTTTTTATTAACTAATTAAAGTTGAGAAAAGATTTGCCAGAATTGTAATTTTATGGAGACAGAAGATAAAATATTCACTTAAAATAAAACGATGTTGTGACAGCTGCTAGGTCTCGTATAAATGATATACCCTGCAGAGCTACATGCAAGCACACACTATATAGGAATAATTGCGCCTGACGTGTGCAGTTACTGAAGTGTAGTTAGGTCTTCAGGTGGGTGCACACATTCAGAAAAATCTGCTTCAAATACTGGAGTGTTGGCAGGAATAACGCTTCCTAACATACGTGTTTTTTTCCCATTCATTTGAGTGGAAAATGCTGCAAATGTGCTAAAAGAATTGGCATGCTGCAGATGTGCAAGTCCGCAAGGAAAAAATTGGCATCATGGGCATGAGATTTCAGAAATCTCTCCCACTTTGCTGGTATGGTGAAACGCTGTGTCTTTTCACTGCAAACACTCATCATGTGACTATACCCTAAGTGGGGTTTTACAGTCACAGAATAGTTCTGGTCTCAGGCGCAGATGGAAGTAAAAAAAAAGACAAAATGAGACTGGGCTTTACTCGCTCTACTCTGCTGCCCCCTTGAGGGCCTTTTGAAAATAGCAGAAAAAATATTGTAAAAAAAGAGGGAGGCAGTTTTCTTTTTTTTACTTTTAAAGTAAAATTAAGAAATTAATTTTATAACGCATGCCCTTTTAGAGATTGTTTTTTGTAAAATAGAGTTTTATGCGGTATTAAATTTTTTTAGTTAAATGATATTTGGCCTTACCTAGCCAAACACTTAAGGGTCCTGCCTCTCTGTCTAGTGCCCTGACTGCATTCCAAGGTTGCCTCACTTTTCTTCACTGTTACTGGAACATGTTAAAGTTTATTGTAGATTCCCTTGGAAATTTTCTTAGGGGTTTCCTGATGATGTACAGTGCACAGGTACACGCCAGGAAGCGTGCGCCATCGGCAGGTACCATGAACCTATTTTATTCATGAAATATAATATGGAACTTTCTTGGGAAGTCCTCTCCATTTCCTTCTTGTTAGGCTGGATGCTACTCAGAATCTTATCGTACACTGTGTGCAGAATTATATTAGGCAGCACTGTCGGTCAGTCCAAAAGGATAAGAAACCTGAAAACTCAATATTTAAGAAAGTTAAAGCAAGATTTTTTCTTCCTTAGGAGAATATTGATGTGTGCAAAATTATTGGCAACTCTTAGTGGGCAGAATTATTATGCAACTAAAAGACAAAATGTAATTTTTTCCTATTACTGTGTTTTCATCTGGTAAAATGAGACTGATAACCAAACAATTCAATATACAAAAATACATTTCTAACATTCAAAAAATGATCAGTGACCAATATATCCGCCCTTCTGTTCAATAACAGTCATAGGCCTTCCATCCTTGGAGTCTGCCAGTTTCTTAACCTCTTCACGATCAATTTTTGGCCAGCACCAATCACAGTCTCCCAGGCATTGGTCAGAGAGGTGGACTGACTTCCTTCTCTGTAAATCTCCTGTTTAATAAAGTTCTCAATAAGGTTTTTTAGGTCAGGTGGGGGAAGGAGCCATGTTATTACTCCTTTTCTGACCGCCGGGCAGTGGAGACTTCTATCCATGTGATGGAGCATTGTCCTGCATATAAATCATGGCTTTCTTTAAAGATGCAGACTTTCTCCTGCAGCACTGCTTGAAGAAAATGTCTTCTAAAGACTGGCAGTTGGGAGTTAATTTTGAGTCTGTCTTCAACCCAAGAATGTCTAACTAGCTCATCTTTAATAATATCACCCAGAGCAGGACCCCACCTCCACCTTGCTGGCATCTGAGTGGAGGTGGAGGTTTCTGCCCATACTTATCCAGCTACGGGCCCATCCATCTGGTCAGTCAAGAGTCACTCTCATCTCAACAGTCTATAATACCTTTGAAAACTTTGTTTAGTCTTTTTGTGGTCCAGTGTTGATGTTTCAGCTTCTGTGTCTTAACAGTGGTGGCCTGGTTTCAGCCTCCATTACCTTGGTCATATCTCACCTTCTACTTCTGGGCTCTCCAGGGAGGTTGCAGCTCTGCAATATGACAGCACTGGGAGATAATGGTTTCCTGGTCTCTTCACGCTTTATTCTTCTCAAATCTTTTGCAGTTAATGTTCATCTTTTTTTCTAAACATACATTTTGCGACCCTGATGACTATTTGCAACAAACCTTTTGATGGCTCAGTGATCACAACACAATTAGATATTATCGGTTTCAGGAGTACTGCACCCTCTGTAAGACTTGTAACCATTATTTTCAGAATCAGTTAGGAAGACAAGCTGCCTAATAATTCTACACACCTTGATAAAGGGTATTCTTATCCCTAGGCCTCACTCTCCCTCATTACACAAATACATAGCACCTGATCGGCTTCATCCAATAAGCATTCAAGTTCATACAGCATAGAGTGGGAAAATCTGGCTGAAAATGATGATCTGGTAAAAATAATTATATGTCAGTAGATAATTATGCACACAGTGTTATCTGCTGGAAAATGTGGAGGGCTTCCATCGCTGGAGATCCAGATTTCTTTAGTTTTCCAACAATCACATGAAGCTGATTCCCCCAATAAAATGATATCAAGGAATTGCTGTCTAAGCTGGTTTCCATTTTAGCTCTTTCTATTTCATTATTTTTTTAATTAAGATATTGTTTTAAATATTTTCTGACTTTGTGAATAAAGAAGATTTTTCTAATGTTTGTACTGAATGTTTCACTCATATGAAAGACGTACAGTATAAAGGGGTTATTCGGCTTACCTAACTCCCACACTGCTAGGCGAAAGATGCTAATGGCACCACTTGTCAGGTTTCATGTTTTGTAACTAGAATACGACGCGACATAACCCCTTCAAGTTCTGTATTATGTAACTTTTTATGACTGAAGGCGTTTAAGAAAAAAAATAAACTTTGAAATTTGTCGTAAGAGCGTTCTTGAAATCTGCTTTATCAGACATTATCTTGGAAGTGAATTGAATGTTTTTTTTTAGGTCACTCAATATTCAGCGTGTGATAGATTATGGAAAAGTATGGACCCCTTCACGGCCGTTGACGTATATTTACATCAAAGGTTGCGTCCCTGCCATTGCATGTTCGGCATTCATAGGAGATTGGGATTTTTGTTATAAGGGTGAACTATTGAAGTCAATAAAAAGTGAGGAAAAAAGGTTTTAAAAGTTTGTAAAAAAAAAACAGTTCAAATCACCCCATTTTGCCCCATTAAAAATAAAACATTTTTTTAATTTGTTATTGCTGCATTCAGAAATCTCCAATCTATCAGAATATAAAATAAATTAATCCAACCGGTAAACTACGTAATGAGAAAAAAGTCAAAGCGTAACTGGAGTGCCCGCCAGGGCTGTGGGATACTCGGTACCGGGCTGCTTCCTAAAGGGGCAGTGTCAAAGCGGCGGTGACCCGGTCCGTGGCCCTGGGCGTCCAGTAAAAGAGGATATTTACAGGGGAAAAATAAAGAGTTTGTAAAGTGTTCATGACTCCGGCGTCCAGTCTCTGGGTGAGCTCCTCTATAGCTCCAGTCCCCCCAGCTCCTTTCCACATGTCCTTCTTTCACCCTGTTCAGGCTCTAACTACTAACGTTCTCCTGACCAGAGAGAGCAGCTCCCCTGAAGTCGGGTTTAGAGCTCCCTCTGCTGGCCTGGAGTAGGAACTGTGTTGTATGCTGGAACTACCTGCTAAAGAGATCCCTTCCTTGCTTCCAGGCATGACATCACTCACTCCCCCTGTAGGGAAGTAAGGCCACTGTGCCAACCGAACTTCTGTTAACAATATAATTACAATAAAATGCAACAAGAGACTACCAAAATATCATATCTAGTCCAAATAGGGGTCAATAAAAACGTCAGCTCAGGGCACAAAAAAATAAGCCATCACACAGCCCTATAACCCGAAAAATTAAAATGCTATGGGTCTAGGAAAATGGCAACAGAAGCAAAAAATGTTTTTCTTAGGCTAGTTTCACACTAGCGTATTTTACATGCAGCGCACAACGCCGCTAAGCCCCGCCCCCTGGCCACCCCGTCCGGTCATCTCCTACTACCGCACACGGCTGCATGCGATCTGCGCACCCTATCTTTAGCATAGGGTGCACAGACCGTGCGCTGGCCGTGCGCTGGTAGGATTTTTGCGTGTGCTGCGCACTTTTGAAGGTGCGCCAAGCGCGCCAAAATGCAACATGGTGCGTTCGGCACACACCGGCGCACCTTCAAAGTGCACAGCGCACGCAAAAATCCTACTAGCGCACGGCCAGCGCACCCTATGCTAAAGATAGGGTGCGCAGATCGCATGCAGCCGTGTGCGATAGGAGGAGATGACCGGACGGGGCGGGGCTTAGCGGCACCGTGCGCTGCATGTAAAATACGCTAGTGTGAAACTAGCCTTACAAATTTTTAAATAAAAACATACATGTTTGGTATATACCCATACTGACCTGGAAAATCATTGCCAGGTCATTTTTACCATATAGTGAACATAGCAGTTTTTTAAAAATTTCAACACACTTGGATTTTTTTCCCAGCTTTCTAGTGCATCAGATGATTAAATGTATGGTGTCATTCAAAAGTACAACTCATGCTGGGACAGAAAAATAAAAAAGTTATGGCTCTTGGAGTAAGGGGAGACAAAAACAAAAGCGCAAAACATAGAAAATCGCAAGATCATGAAGGGGTAAGGAATAGTAAATACCGCTGTTTATACACAGTATATAAAGAGTCAGATGTACTCAACATTAGTGAGGAATCTGTCTAGAGATGAGGCACTGTCCTTGCAGCAGATCCTTTTCTTCTGAGGAAGTGAAATCTATTGATCGCTAAAGCTAGTCCTAAACATGAGAGAATTTGACATTGGTGTTCCCCAAATATCCCATTAGCATGAGCGCTCTGCTTTGAAAACAAAAGGATCGGACATTGAAATTCCAACTTGACTGATCCTTCTCTCCCTCGACATCATCTGTCAAAGGAGAGTCGGGAAACCACCATAAACATCATTCGGTCACCTGGTCCTGCCAAAATCATCAGAAAAGGACAAATTTCATCCAATGTGTTTTGTGGCCTTTAGAGGTTATTGTTAAACAGAAATCATTATTTTAATATTAATTTCATAACTCAGTAGTACACATGAAAATAAGTAACATCTTATCAGAGAAATGTACTTAATTCACTTTCAATTCATGGGTTAAATCTGTATTAATTCAAGTCAGATTTTCCCATTAATGAGATAGATGATAATTGTAGTCAGGGATGGACTGGACATATGACAATATTGAGGCTGTGTTAACAGTATCAGCATCCTCAGGACGCCGGTAGTGTTAACAGCTGTAGTAGAGCAAGAAGCCACTTTCTGTCACTTACTCTGGCAGACCTGCGGATTTCTGGAGGCTAGCGCTACACAGGTGACGTCTAGTGTGATGATGTCACTGCATCGTGCCATCAGTGTCTACTGCAAGCCAGGATTGAAGGGGAGGATGGAGGTTGAGGTGTATGCAAAGGTTGGATTAGGTGAGTATTAGGTTTGGGGTCTTTTTGTGGGCTGTGGGTCCGATTATTCTGAGAACCATCATACTATATAGGGGCCTGTGGGGGGACCAGCATACTATAAAGGGATCTGTGGGGGGACCATCATACTATATGGATGGCCACAGGAGATTATCATATTATATGGGTAGCAATGGGAGACTATCGTACTATATAGGGGCATGTAGGGGGACCATCGTACTATAGTGGGGTATAGGATCACATCATACTGTATTGGGTTTGTAGGGGGTCCATCATATTATATAGGGGTCTGTGGGGAGACCTTTCACTATATGGAGGGCTGTGGTGGGGCCATCATACTGTGTGTGGTGATGATTATACTGTGGGGGACTGTGGTGTATCCAATATATTGTGAGTAGTGCTAGGGTGTCCATCATACTGTGTGGGTGGCTAAGGTGAACATCTTACTGTGTGGGGTTGTAGGACCATTATGCTATGTAGTTGGAGGAATGTGGGAACATCATTCTATGTGCGGGACATTTTTTGGGGCATCATACTCTATGGGAGCCATGGAAGACGTATCAGACTGGGCGAGAACACTACGGTGCTTCAGTAGGGGTGAAATAACTACAAGTGTTGCAATACATATCCCAATACATATCCCTCTCTGTGTCTTATATTTAACAGGACATCTGATACATGCTACCCAGTCAGACATGTTTCAGAGAAAAGCAAACTTTAATAGTCGGCCAAGTTCCCAGCCGTACTGTAGACTAGTCGGACAGGTGGTTCCCTGGTGACTTCTCCCTGCCCGCTGACTATATGAGCACAATTGGGCAACACGTGTTAGGTGTCATGTTTATGTTAAAGTTGGGAAGTTGGCCCTTCTTGACTGCGCCTATAATTATAAAGAAAAGCTGCAACAACGCGGTCGATAGGAGTGCTAAAGGAGTGGCAGAAATAAAAAAAAGGGGATTTAAAACTCCGCTTTTAATCTTAAATATTGGAGGAAGATTAAAAGCATAGCCTTAAATCCCCTTTTTTGGTTTCTGCCTCTCATTTAGCGCTCCTATAGACCGCGTTGTTGCAGCTTTTCATTAAATTTCCTCTCTTTGAGGACTAGCGGCAGGAGCAGCTTGGAGGGCAGTTGTTTGCGGGAGGACCTGTGGTGGCTGGGCGTCGCTGAGAAGCTCCAGGATCTTTGGCATCACTCACGGCTGTGGTCGGTGACAGAATCACGTCCGGAAGCCGGTGAGAGACGGACCGAACAGGAGAGCGGAGATTGCTGACAGCTACGTGCAGTGCCCTTCTGGGGTGAGAGGACACGCTCCCCACCCACTATTATCGTTCACACCTTGGTTGTGCAAGGGTGGCACAACCTTCCAAGGTGAGCACCCTTTTATTTAGTTAGGGAACTTATTTTAACACAGGTACACTGATTGCGCCTCTCTTTTTATTATTTTTCATGTATAATTACAAAGAGGCACAGGGGGACACTATTTCTATAGTAGGGTGTTGTATAATTGATGTAGGCGCAGGGGACATTATTACTACAGTATAAGGAAGTACCAAAGGAACATTACTATTGTATAGGGGCACAAAGGGAGCTCTGTTATTGTGTGTAGCACAGTAGGAGGGTAATATTACTGTACAGGGCCCCCAGAGCGGCATTATTACTGTCTAGAGCACTGGTTATAGCACTATATGCTTTGTATAGATGTGGTAGAATGTGAGGCGTGTGCTGGAAAAGCAGTACGTCAAGGAGGTTTCTATTACGTTTTGCAGGAATGAGTTATGGATGGAAGAAGAGGTCATGGCAGTCTGGACCAAATGAAAAAGAAAAGGGAAAATTCAAAGACAATGATCTGCAAGAACCTGCACTTTACACAACACATATGGTCTGCAGAGCACTGGTGTAGAACTGATATTACCATTACAAGGTCCCTGTATGGTGGTAATATCAGTCCTAGTACAGTGGTTTTGGTTAATTTTTGGTTTGGTGATATGTGATTCTGGTCTGGTGGTATTTCTTTGTTATATTGCAATATTATTATATATTATATAGCAGTATTATTGGAAATGTAGACAGTAGTCTTGATTTCCTGCAGGCAGGGTACTATATTTCTCTGCTAAGATTTCAAGTTTCTTTTTACTGTTATGAGCACTGAATTTGCCCTGCCAAACAGCAACAAATATTATTTTGCTGTATAACCTGATTTACTACATTTTCCGGGACAGGCAGGGAATTGGGCACTATTGTCCACGAGCACCATTTCCCACTACACATGAGATCTTTCGCTTGGATGCCACAATTCTACACACTACAAACTCCTAAGATGCAGTTTAAAACATAGCCTTCATTTTATGTCCTTTATACTTTTTATTAACCTATAAAAAGGAGTAAACTGCACCTAATAGGTTTATTAGGGATTAACCAGCCAATACGACAAAACTGATGTATGTAAACAGTGTGAAGAGACAGATTTGAGGTCTTGGGACTTTGCCCGGCTATTCCTCCATAAAGTGAATAATCTGGTCCTACTGGTTCCCCGCTTGCTTTCATGTTGAGAGTTTTTGTTTAAAATACCTTGCAGCCCTAACTAGTGCACATCCTGTCTGCCGTGGCATTATTCCTTTGTTCATTCGAAGTCTGTAGCAGGGCTGTGGAGTCAGAGTCGTGGAGTCGGTGTCCATTTTGGTGAAATCGGTATAAAATGGACCGACTCCTAAAATATCTAATAAATTGGTTACAGTAGTTTAGTGCTTTAATTTTTTAGTATGAACTTGGGAAAGTTATGAAATGTCCTATAAATGTCTGTTCTGGTCCTGATCTAAGGATCTCGGCTTTTAGTTGAGATGAATCTGTGCTGCACTTTATGTACATGCTCAGTAGTGAGGCAGTGCTGTGGGGTCGGGAGTCAGGTAAATACTGACTCCACAGTGCTGGTTTGTAGACAAAAGTTTGGTTATCACCCGTATTGTTGTTATCAAAGGATTTTCCAGGACATTGATATTGATGGCAGTTCTTTTCTAAGTGTACTCAATATTAGATCAATGGACGTCCAACACCCAACTATCTTCAGTGGGATCTGTGCTGTTCCATACACTATGTACACCCGTCTACTGTGGGTGATGCAAAAATAGCTGGTTAGAGGGGGTCTCTGTTGTGAGACCCATAATGGTCTGATATTACTGACCTTAATCTCAGAAAACCCCTTGAACGTGAATCTCAGCAGGTTTTTATACCCCATCTGAGAACAGCATGATGTAATGACACAGATTCTAGAGATGTGTCACTTACTGGTTTGCTTGCTGTAGATTTGATATCACTGTATAGAGTTGAGCGACTTTTGGTTTTTTAGGGTCGAGTTTCGTTTCGTGAAACCCGACTTTTTGCAAAAGTCGGGTCGAGCAAGATCGGCCGATTATAGGGAAAAGTCGGGGTCGTCCCGAAACACGAAACCCAATGTAAGTCAATGGGGAATAAAAGTCGGCAGTGAGAGGAGGACAGGAAACACACCTACAGTGCTCATTTGAATGCCAAAAGCATCAATTCTTCTTACTTAAGCTTGTCAACCTTAATTAACTTCATAATACAAGTTACGCACTGAAAAATGGGGGTTATTTGGCTAAAGTTGTGGGGGGGTAGGGCTGGCTCCAGGTTTTCATGTGCCCTGGGCGAAAGAGCGCCCCTTTAACACATACCACAACTCATCATGCTCCGATACGGCAGAGAAATAGCGGTATAGTACAATGAAAAATACTTCACTTTTTACATCTCATGACGAGGCCCATCTATTTCTCCATACAGAATCATTGGTCCCATATAATGTTTGAAACAGTATATGATGAGCTCCACATAATGCTACAGTATATGTTGGTCCCCATGGATGAAGCTCCACTGTCTTATGGGCCCAAATAATGCTCCAAACATAATGGGCCCCATTTCTAATGCTCTAGTGTATAATGGGCCCTGTAAATGCTGCTCCAGTGTCTGATGTCCACCTTTGGAATGTTCCAGTGTATGGTGGGCCCCATCTATCATTCTCCAGAGTATAGTGCTCCCCAAAAATTGCTGTCCCAACATTGAAAACAATCAAATAAGTCTCCTCGCTAGGGAATCCCTGTACTAGTCTGGACTCCTCGTCGTCCCCATCTTCCATCTCACTGCACAGTACTTCAACCTTGCAAGTGCTGTGATCCTGAGCAAGCAGGGGGGGGCCCACTCGTTGGCGACGGCACTGGCACAGGGCCCCTGATAGTTTGGTGGTGTGTCTGATGGCGGGTGGGCCGAACCTGCACTTTCATCTGCAGCTTCCTCTTTGTCACCGTGTAAGATGGAACTGTATATGGGAAGGGTAACCTGAGTTTCATCAGGGTCAGATTCAGGCTGTGTAGCGTGCGAGGGGAATGTAGTGGTCTGGGTCAATGTACCAGGAGATTCATCGAGCAGTGGCTGGGCATCAGTGCACTTGTGTCGCCCCCAGGAGTACGGTCGCCACAGTGGCATTACCTTCCTCCTAGGGAGTGTGATGTCATGCTTGGGAGCAACGAAGGATCTCTCTAGCAGGTTAACTGATTGGGCGGCGTTATTCCCACGAGTCATGACCCTCCAAACAGCGTTCATGAAGGCAAAGTGTTTGTTTTACGTGGGCAGTATGGTTGCAAAGCTGAACCTTAAAGGAATGTCCAGAAGGGCACCACCAGGAGTGGAGCCTATGGTTAAATTCGACTCCACCTGGGAAACCTCAACCATGCCAGCTACAGAACAGATGCACACATTGCAAGCTTAATTCCGTTAACGAACGAGACTCCGTCATGCCCCGCGGTCCGAGTCCGGTTTACTAGAGGGACACGTGAGGCTCTGGCACATGAGATTGGCCAATAACTGGTGTGTCATGCCCTTACATGTCCGTGGCTGCATGTGCGCTACACTGAAAAGGCCAGCATTTGTCGCTTACAGGTGCAGATAACCCGCTGAACAACGTTAGTGATGGGGATCACTGATTACAATTATTACCCGCGAACGATGATTTCCCAGTAAGTGCAGGTCAACCGCAGTTCCGGAATTAGGCCTAACCGTCATTCCTGAAAAAATGAAAAACTCACGTGTGCAAACCACAGGTGCTGTAGCTTGATTAACAGCTCGCCAGCCGTTCTCACGCCCAGTATGGATTACACGTGATTGCACAAAGGTGAGAAAGGGTACCGTATCCCCGGATAACATGTATGGATAGCGTACACATTCAAAATATATGTCTATACATCAGGAGGCAGGCTCAGACGGTGTTAGGCCCAGTATGGCTTGCACGTGATTGCACAAAGGTGAGAAAGGGTACCGTATCCCCGGATAATATGTATGGATAGCGTACACATTCAAAATATATGTCTATACATCAGGAGGCAGGCTCAGACGGTGTTAGGCCCAGTATGGATTGCACGTGATTGCACAAAGGTGAGAAAGGGTACCGTATCCCTGGATAACATGTATGGATAGCGTACACATTCAAAATATATGTCTATACATCAGGAGGCAGGCTCAGACGGTGTTAGGCCCAGTATGGATTGCACGTGATTGCACAAAGGTGAGAAAGGGTACCGTATCCCAGGATAACATGTATGGATAGCGTACACATTCAAAATATATGTCTATACATCAGGAGGCAGGCTCAGACGGTGTTAGGCCCAGTATCGCTTGCACGTGATTGCACAAAGGTGAGAAAGGGTACCGTATCCCCGGATAACATGTATGGATAGCGTACACATTCAAAATATATGTCTATACATCAGGAGGCAGGCTCAGACGGTGTTAGGCCCAGTATGGATTGCACGTGATTGCACAAAGGTGAGAAAGGGTACCGTATCCCCGGATAACATGTATGGATAGCGTACACATTCAAAATATATGTCTATACATCAGGAGGCAGACTCAGATGGTGTTAGGCCCAGTATGGCTTGCATGTGATTGCACAAAGGTGAGAAAGGGTACCGTGTCCCCGGATAACATGTATGGATAGCGTACACATTCAAAATATATGTCTATACATCAGGAGGCAGGCTCAGAAGGTGTTAGGCCCAGTATGGATTGCACGTGATTGCACAAAGGTGAGAAAGGGTACCGTATCCCTGGATAACATGTATGGATAGCGTACACATTCAAAATATATGTCTATACATCAGGAGGCAGGCTCAGATGGTGTTAGGCCCAGTATGGATTACACGTGATTGCACAAAGGTGAGAAAGGGTACCGTATCCCCGGATAACATGTATGGATAGCGTACACATTCAAAATATATGTCTATACATCAGGAGGCAGGCTCAGACGGTGTCAGGCACAGTATGGATTTGACGGCTCAGACTACACAGCGGAGGAGCAGGGAGAGGTAAAGATTGCAAATGCTGGGGCCCTGCCCAAGCAAGGGGGGCCCACTCGTGGGCGTCGGTACTGGCACTGGGCCCCTCATAGTACGGCGGTGTGTCTGACGGCGGGTGTGCACCATCACCATCAGAGACACTTGATTGCACTATGAGGGACCCTGTGCCAGTGCCCGCGCCCAAGAGTCGGCCTACCCACCTGTCCAGGGCAACGGCACTCGCACAATGTCGTGCGCTAGGTGGTGACCCCGGCCATGGGGGGTGGAGGCAGCACAGTTATGGAGTTTTAGAAAGTGGCATATGTTGATGTTGGACATTCAGCTGATGCAAAAGGTGAAATAGGTCAAGTCCCAGGAAGAGGTGGACCAAAGCAAGCCATTTTTCTGTCACCCTATGTGTCATCAGGGGAAGGTGGGACAAAATCCTTGGAAACCCATGCATGGTTCATTTTAATGAAGGTTAGATCATCCACATTTTGGGTTGCCAGACGGGTCCTTTTTTCTGTCAGGATTGATCCAGCTGCACTGAAGACTCTTTCCGATAGCACACTTGCAGCTGGGCAAGCGAGCTCCTGTAAGGCATATTGTGCCAATTCAGGCCAGGTGTCCAGTTTAGCGGCCCAATAGTCAAAGGGGAATGACCTGTGTGGGAGAACATCGATATGGGAGGAAAAGTAGTTTGTAACCATAGTTGACAACTGCTGTCTCCTGTCACTTTCCATCGATGCAGTATTACCAGTTGCTGTGAGCGGTACTTGAAAAATCAGTCCACAACATTGTCATGAAACCCCTGTCTCCAACGCCACTTCTGCTGTGTGCACCATGAACACCTCTGCCAAGCTGCCCCCGGCCCGTACGGCTCGTGTGAGAACCATCACCGCTACTGTGTGCTGGGAATGCCTCAAGCAACCGATTTACCAGAGTTGCTTGTTTATTAGCCAATATTAGGTCAAGGTTCTCCTGTGGCATGATGTTTTGTAATTTGCCTTTATAGCGTGGATCCAGGATGCTGGCCAACCAGTAGTCGTCATCGTTCATCATTTTGGCAATGCGGGGGTCCCTTTTTAGGATCTGCAAGGCATAATCTGACATGTGGGCCAATGTTCCCGATGTCAATGATGCACTGCGATTGCTGGTTGGAGGAGCACTTTCTGGCAAATCCACATCCCTCCAGTCACGCACAAACCCTGTACCAGACCTTGCCACGCCAACATTTTCACTGCCCCACGAGATGCATCCTCCTCCCCTAAGTAATCATCCCCATCATCCTCCTCCTCCTCTTCTTCCTCCACCTCGTCCAGGAGAGGTCCCTGAGCAGACAATGGCTGAATGTCATCAAGGATTCCCTCCTCCTCTTCCTCCTCATCAACATTGGCTGCAGACGCCTGTTCCTTAAGGTGCGTCAAAGTTTGCATGAGCAGACGCATAAGTGGGATGCTCATGCTTAGGATGGCGTCGTCTGCGCTTACCAGCCGTGTGCATTCCTCAAAACACTGAAGGACTTTACAGAGGTCTTTCAGCTTCGACCACTGCACACCTGTCAACTCCATGTCTGCTCTCAAAGTGCCTGGCCGTGTATCCTCCCACAAATGCATTATGGCCTGCCTCTGCTCGCACAGCCGCTCCAACATGTGCAGGGTGGAGTTCCACCTTGTTGCAATGTCGATAATGAGGCGGTGGTTGGGAAGGTGGAGCAATCGCTGCAGCTTCTGCATACGAACGGAGTGTACAGGCGACCGGCGGATGTGCGCGCACAGTCTTCGCACCTTCTGGAGCAGGGCTGTTAACTCCGGATAATTTTTGAGGAAGCACTGCACCACCAGGTTCAAGGTGTGAGCCAAGCAAGGTATGTGGCTGAGTTTTGAAAGGGCTATGGCTGCCACAAAATTACGGCCGTTATCACTAACTACCTTGCCTGCCTCAAGATGTACACTGCCCAGCCATGACTCAGTTTGTCGCTTCAAGTACTCGGCCAGCACCTCGGCGGTGTGTCTGTCGCCCAAACACATCATCTGCAACACAGCCTGCTGACGCTTTCCACTAGCTGCTCGATAGGGGGACACCTCGTGTGCAACAGTGGCAGCTGCAGATGGAGTGCTCGTACGACTGCGCTCTGTGGACGAGCTTTCGCTTCTGGAGGAGGAGGAGGAGAAGGGTCGAACGCCTACAGCCAACTGTTTCCTATACCGTGGGCTAGGCAGCACTGTCCCACCACCGCTGTCCCCTGTGGACCCTGCATCCACCACATTAACCCAGTGTGCAGTGATGGACACGTAACGGCCCTGGCCATGCCGACTGGACCATGCATCAGTTGTGAGGTGCACCTTTCCACTCACTGACTGCTTGAGTGCATGGACAATGCGGTCTTTTACATGATGGTGGAGGGCTGGGATGGCTTTGCGAGAGAAGAAGTGGCGACTGGGTAGGTCATAGCGTGGTACTGCATAGGCCATGAGTTCGCGGAAAGCTGCGCTTTCCACCAACCGATAGGGCATCATCTCAAACGAGATTAGTTTGGCAATGTGGGCGTTCAAACCCAGTGTACGCGGATGAGAGACTGAGTACTTTCTTGACCTACTCATAGTGTCTGGGAGGGTGAGCTGGACTTGAGAGCTGCATATGGTGAAAGTAGTGGTGGACAGGGCGGACTGAGAGAGGGTTGATGATGGTGATGGAGTTGGTGTTCTTTCTGATGGCCTAGATTCAGTATTTCGTTGATATAACAGTGGGATTCCCTGACTGCTGTGGCCTTGCAACGACACCTCAACATTTGCTGCTGTGCTAACCGGTGGGCTTACAGTGGGGGAAACAATGTAGCGTTGCTGACTACCTTCTTTGTGATCAGTTGCACATGTGGCACATGAGGTTTGGTGTTGTGTCCACGCTTGCAAGTGCATGCTGGTTAAATGTCTAAGCATGCAACTGGTATTCAAATTTTTCAGATTTTTCCCTCGGTTAAAGGTCTTTGCGCACTTCTTACAGGTAACCTTGGCCTGATCATGAGGATTTTGTTCAAAAAAGTGCCACACTGCACTCTTCCTACTTTGGCAGACATTTTGCGGCCTAGCACGCTGTGATCTTTTGACCCTCTGGACAAGCTGTCCAGCAACTCTTTTGATTTTTGGAACCTGTCTTTGGAGTGATCCGGGCCTGCCAGATAACAGCTGTTGCGATGTCGATGTCTGCTGTGGATGCTCCTCATCTGAGCTATTGGAAGCAGCACCCTCTTCCCCCAATGGATGCCAATCTGGGTCAACAACTGGGTCATCCATCACCTCCTCTTCAATGTCATGTGCACCTTCCTCTGTGTCACCGTGTATGGTGGTATAGTGTGCGGGAAGGGGCACCTGAGTCTCATCAGGGTCAGAATCTGGCTCTGTACACTGCGAGGACAATGTAGTGCTCTGAGTGAATGTACCAGCAGAATCATCTATCAGCGGCTGTGCATCAGTGCACTCCATGTCAGATTCATCTTGGCCTGGGTAATTCACCATTTCACTTGATAATCCAGGCATGGTATGTGAAAACAGTTCCATGGAGTAATCAGTAGTATGGCCTGCGTCATCCTTCAATCTTGGTTGGGGTGAAGGACACAAGGAAAGGTGTGGTTCATGAACATGAGCCTCCAATGACGACTCAGTGCTTTTATTTTTTACAACTTCAGAAGAGGAGGCGATAGAGCTGGAGGCTGAGTCAGCAATGTAAGACAAAACTTTTTCCTGAAGCTCTGGCTTTAAAAGCGGTTTGCCAACTCCTAGAAAACTAAGCCTTCGAGGCCTTGTGGAGCCAGACGATGACGCAGGCTCAACACCTCCTGCATTCGGTCCTATTTTGCTTTTGCCACTACCATCAGATCCACCACCAACACCATCATTACCAGCTGCCAACCCCCGCCCAATTCCACAGCCTCTTCCACCAGCCTTCCTCATTTTTGGTAGAAATGTAGACAAAATCCAACAAACTATATAGTAATGTAAAACAATGTACAAGGTGTCTATAGGACAGGGGAGATTTTGAATTTTCTGCAGACACTTGTGGACACTGGACACTTTTGGATTGTGTGAGGCCCACTGAATATCACAGCGCTATGTCACTGGCTCGATGTCGCAGGTGTGAAAAATGTCACTAGAGGATAAGGGAGATTTTGAATTTCTGCACACACTAGTGGACACTGGACACTTTTGGATTGTGTGAGGCCCACTGAATATCAGAGCGCTATGTCACAGGCTCGATGGCACAGGTGTGAAAAAAGTGACTACAGGATAAGGGAGATTTTGAATTTCTGCACACACTAGTGGACACTGGACACTTTTGGATTGTGTGAGGCCCACTGAATATCAGAGCGCTATGTCACAGGCTCGATGGCACAGGTGTGAAAAAAGTGACTACAGGATAAGGGAGATTTTGAATTTCTGCACACACTAGTGGACACTGGACACTTTTGGTTGTGTGAGGCCCACTGAATATCAGAGCGCTATGTCACAGGCTCGATGGCACAGGTGTGAAAAAAGTGACTACAGGATAAGGGAGATTTTGAATTTCTGCACACACTAGTGGACACTGGACACTTTTGGATTGTGTGAGGCCCACTGAATATCAGAGCGCTATGTCACAGGCTCGATGGCACAGGTGTGAAAAAAGTGACTACAGGATAAGGGAGATTTTGAATTTCTGCACACACTAGTGGACACTGGACACTTTTGGATTGTGTGAGGCCCACTGAATATCAGAGCGCTATGTCACAGGCTCGATGGCACAGGTGTGAAAAAAGTGACTA